>NC_049244.1:3045833-3655000 GCF_011100685.1 Canis lupus familiaris | reverse complement strand
TGTGCAACTCTTGAACTCGAGATTGTGAGTTCGAGCCCCATGTTGGATGTAAAGATTATAAGCATTAAATAAATAAATAAATAAATAAATAATAAATAAATAAGAATTTAAGCTCAAAAACATCATGGAGAATAAAAGAACTATTAATGTTTTCTAGTTCCCCTAAAGATAGTATTAATAACCCATACCTCTAGTGTGACTATGGGAAAAAAGGACGGAGCAGCTACGATGAGGCAGATAAAGAAGTATTTAATACTTAATAAAGTCCATGCTACTGATTAAGCAAAAGATCTAATATATATATACCTTAAAAAAAGAGCAAGTCAAGAGTGCATAGCTACCTGTTTTGAAAGGTGGTCACATTGGTACCATAAAGTCAAAAAGAAGCATTTGATTAAAATGGTACTTTACAAAAAGTGCCCTGCAAAGCCTGGCAAATGCAGAGAGCATAAAGCTTCTTGCTTTAGTCTAAAACAATGGCTTCTTCTGAGCAGCAAACAGTAGCAGTAGAAACAGCTGCTATTTTTTTAACCCCGAGAATAACTTGGGGCACGGACTGGGAGGACGGATGGTGGGGGGAGATCTTCTGGGGCATTGTCTATATTCTCTGTTAACCCAAACATACATGGATGTGTTTATTTTGTTTTGTAACAAAAACAACTGAGAATATAATTTACATTCCAGAAAAATTCACCCTTTTAAAGTGTATAATTCAATGGGTTTGGGTATATGAACAAAGTTGTGCAGTTACCACAACTATCTAATCTAAGAAGATTCTCATCACCTCAAACAGAACTCTCATACCCATTAGCAATCATTCCTCAGCCCTATCCCCTGACCCTACCCCAGTCCTGGCAGTGATCTACTTTGTCTCTATGCATTTGCCTATTCTGAACATGTAAAGCAAATAGAATCACCTGGCCTTTTGAGACTGGCTTCTTTTACCTAATAAGTTTTCAAGGTCCACTCCTGTTGTAACATGTATCAGCACTTCATTATTCCTTTTTGGAGGTGAATGATATTCCCTTATGTATGCACACATTGCATTCTGATTATCCACTGTGGGACATCTGGGTTATCTCCATTTTTTAGCTATCATAAATAATGCTGCTAATGAACACTTGCTTATTTTTTGTGTAGACATGTGTTTAATTTCCTTGGATATAAACCTAGGAGTAGAACTGCTAGGTTATATGGTTACTCTATTTAACTTTTTGAGGAATTGCCAAATGGCTTTCCAAAAGCAGCTATACCTTTTTACTTTCCCATGTATGAGTTTATGGGTATGTTTTTTTATTTTAAGATTTTATTCATGAAAGACAGAGAGAGAGGCAGAGACACAGGCAGAGGGAGAAGCAGGTTCCATGCAGGGAGCCTGACACGGGACTCGATCCCGGGTCCCCAGGATCAGGCCCTGGGCTGAAGGTGGCGCTAAACCACTGAACCACCGGGGCTGCCCTCGATATTTGTTTTTGAGATAAATCACTGGCCTTACATCTGTGTCTTGATAATGTTTCTATGTTCATTCCTCAATAAAAAGTAAAATAAAAAAAAATTAAAAAAAAGTAAAATAATAACAAAGTATCCAAATGAGGGGTGCCTAGGTGGCTCAGGTGATTAAGCAACTGACTCTTGATTTTGGCTCAGGTCATCTCAGCAGAGACTGAACCTTATGTCAGCGGGGAGTCTGCTCCACATTTTCTCTCCCTGCCACCGCCCCCTCCCCATGCTTGCTCACTTGATCGTTCTAAAATAAATAAATAAATAAATAAATAAATAAATAAATCTTTAAAAAAATATATCCAGGGATGCCTGGGTGGCTCAGCAGTTTAGCGTCTGCCTTTGGCTGGTGTCGAGATCCTGGGGTCCTGTGATCGAGTCCCACATCAGGCTCCCTGCAGGGAATCTGCTTCTCCCTCTGCCTCTGTTTGTCTCTCTCATTCTGTGTCTCTCATGAATAAATAAATAAAATCCTTAAAAATAAATATATATATCCAGTGGCACTTGGGTGGCTCAGTTAGTTAAGCATCTGCCTTCGGCTCAGGTCATGATCCTGGGGTGTGGGATTGAGCTCCATATCAGGCTCTCTGCCCAGCGGGGAGGGAGCCTCCTTCTCCCTCTCCCCACCCCCTACTTATGCTCTTTCTTGCTCTAATAAATAAATAAAATCTTTTAAAATAATAATAAATAAATCTAAATGAATAACTACTATATCAACATGAAGACCAAGGGTTTGACTGAATTACTTATTTTCCTTTTTTATTTCTACAAAGCCATTATTAACTAAGATATTTGGCTAGCCCATTTGAATTAATCAATTTAAAACAAAATGTTGAAATGAATGAGATGAGAGAGAAAGCATGTGTTGCATTCCCTCCTCCCTGAATATACTCTATTAAAGCACCGGACTGATTATTCAGATTAATGACCCACTAGTTCTCTTTATACTTGGAAACTCAAACACTACTAAAACAAACAAGTATAAACACACAGTTAGTGACGGTGCCCAACCCTCCTCTAGAGCTCTTCTCAGCACTACAACCTAGAGGTCACCTAGGTGGCATATGTATAAAACCTTGTGACAGATATAGAAACTTCTTAGGTGACTTTATTTTTTATTTTTTCTTAGGTGACTTTAAAATGGTAGTTTAAGCAGTGCCTAGTGGCTCAGTTAGTTAAGCATCTGCCTTTGGGCTCAGGTCATGATCTCACGGTCCTGGGATCAAGCCCCTCATCAGGCTCCCCACTGAGTGAGGAGTCTACTTCTCCCTCTTCCTCTGCTTGTGCTCTCTCCCTCCCCTCCACATAAATAAAATCTTAAAAATAATATAAAATAAAATGGTACTTTAAGACTTAGAACAGCTCTCTTCATGAAAAACAGTCAAAATGGTTTCACAGTAGATGAAAACATATATATTCTTATGTCATATATATGTAAGCATTTAAAGGACAAGAAAAAGAGGTGTCTGACTGGCTCTGTCAGTAGAGCATGCAACTCTTGATCTCTGGGTTGTTAAGTCTGAGCCCCAAGTCAGGTGTAGAGATTACTTAAAAATAAGATCTTAAAAAAAAAAAAAAAAAAAAAGATCATTGCTATTGAAATTCCAATTACTTTTGTACTTCACGAGAAAATACATTCCAATCAACACAGCAGTCAGTGACCCTCCTCAAACAGAAGCCAGATCAGTTCATTCCTCTGAACTCCCCCTCCGCTCACCTTCTCTTAGGATCCCTTCCAGGCCCCACTCACTCTGTTCTTCTTCCCACTACTTGCCCTCACTGCCCTTGTCCCCCACATCAGCCTCCCATCCTGCATTTTTCAAGGCATCTGCCCTGGCACTGGGTTTTTAACTCTATTCTTCTGACGTCCATCTTGTTCACTTCATTTAAATGTCACCTTCTCAGAGACAGCATGACAAATGCAGTCCTCTCATCCATGTTCCCAATTCCCTTGTGCTGCTCTATCTACCCACAAAGCTCATAACCTCCCCACAGCACACAGGACTTAAGTTTGTATCACCCCAGAAGTATATAACCAATGCCCCAAATTTATTTCACTTCACTGACTTACCCCAGCATTTATCACAAAGGGTCTCAAATGCCTGCTGAACCAATAAACCAACTGCAGCACTAATAATCAATTATTGCTAAAATGAAAAACCAGGTGTCTAGGTAATTTAAGATCATCATTTCTGCTGGGCTGAACCTGAAGAAAGTTCTAGTATTCAGTTGTTTTTGTAATACCATATCCCCGACAGGTAGAGCTCCCAGGGATCTGACAAGCAAATGAAAAGCTTCTCAAGGCTTCAAATTATTACAAGTAATTTTGAAATGCCAGTACCCAAAAATAACCAGGCACACAAAGACAAACAAGACTCTGGGAGCAAGAACCAACAGCAAAAACAACAGATGGCATACTCCCAGTTCCAGATCTGTCTGTTGGTATTCAGTTCTTTTCTGCCTCTGTTGCAGAGGGTTCAATGTCTGAAACTACATAACAAGACTTCTTGCCAGCTGGAGGCTAGCTAAATTGTACAAGGGAAGAGCTGGTGGGAAATTAAAAGGGAGTAGGAAAAGACAGAAGCAGGAAACTGCAGATTGCAGCTACAGGAAATTTCTGGGCAGCAGCAGCCATGCCTCCAGCAGCTAGCCCAGGGGCAACCAGGTAACAAGCCTCCTCACCCCTCAAATCCTTCTAGCACTTTTGCATTCAAATACTTCATCAAATCTTTCTCCACTTGAAAGATCTAAACGGTTTCTATTTTCCTAATTGGATACAGACTGATACCCTCAAAAAATTCAGATGCTAGATTAGGACTCATACTATAAAATTATGCTTATTAACTTTATAAAGAAATAAAAGACTAGCCCAAAAAGATCTGTAAGGAAGAGGAAATTTTAAGGGCCAACAAAGCTGAGAAGAAACAAACAGAACTTTTAGAACTGGAAAATAAAATTGTTAAAATTAAGAACTTAGCTTTAATAGTAGCTCAGACAGAAATGCAGAGTAGAGTAAATAAGGAGACTGGAATATACGTAAAAAAGAAGTTATTCAAAAGCCAGCAGAGAGGGAAATGATGGAAAATGCAAAAGAGAAAGGACAAAGTGAGAAGATTTTACATGGAATTGAAACCCCAGAAGAGGGAAAAATATTGTGGAGGCAATATTTTTATTGAGTTAAAGGCTGAGCAAGTTCCAGAAGTGATAAAGCATACCAATCCATTGGTTCATGAAGCCAAATAACCAAAACAGGATAAATATAAGATATCCACACCTAAATTCATCAAGAAAAACATCTCAGCCAGTACAGTCTGTGGAAGGAAGTACCAAGAAAGGGACTCAATGAATGAAAAGCAGGCTTGGGGAGAAACTGGCCAGAATTCCAAAGAGGAGTCCTGGGGTCCTCCAGTACTGGGGGTGGGGAGCAGTGGATGAGGCCACTATGGGAACAACAGGGCACAGCCACTGAAGGATATACTTGAATGCTGAGGCTGTGAATTTCAGGCAAGAGCCATTCAATGCTTTTCTAGACCACATTCAGCTGCTTAGGTGGGTTAAGGTAGGTGAAGGGTCACATTTAATCAGGGTTACAGTTTTGCTAAAAGAAAAAAGATGAGAGAGGAATAGAGCAAGAGGGGGCAAGAGAGACCAGGATATATGCAAGGAAACAATACAGCTATTGACCATGGAAATTAAAACTGGCTGAAGATTAAAAAAAAAAAAAAAAAAAAAAATGTGTTCAAGAGGGTGATGGAGCACCTGGGTGGCTCAGTTAAGTGTCTGACTCTTGATTTTAGCTCAGGTCAAGATCTCAGGGTGGGGAGATGGAGCCCTGAATCAGGCTCTGCAATCAAGTGGGGAGTCTGCTTCTTTCCCTCTGCCCCTCCCCCAGCTCATTCTCTCTCTCTCTCTCTCAAATAAATAAATAAATAAATAAATAAATAAATAAATAAATAAATAAATAATCTTTAAAAAAGAAATAAAAGCAAAACAGGGGCCAAATGACAGGAGAAAGAAGGGACTGTGGAAGTGAGCTCAAAGGGTAGAAGGTGGTAGTTAACTCTGAATTTGAGATTATATATGTGGCTCCATGATTGGAAATGTCAAGGTCTAACATATGACCACAGGACTGAATAGCTGAAGATAACACTACTGTAAAAAAGATACAAGGAACAGAAATGTCAGGCTACCGAAGGCCCGTTTAAATATCTTCTGAAATCACCAAGAATCAAGTAGTAGTGTCAGATGGTGACAATGGACCAGGACCTAAAATTTTTAAAATAATGAGGTCTGATCCAGAAATCACTAAGATGACTGCAATAACCGGGCGACTGATTGGCTATTTGGTAATATGAAATTCAAAGTTGTGGGGGAGGGGTCTTACAAGGAAGGAGCAAGGGAGCATAGCTTGAAAGTGTCAGTGAGAAGTAAGAAGGATCCTTCCCTACCGTTCTGGGCAGTGGCAGGCCTGTGGAAATAAACTACCACTGCTTGCCAGGGCTTCAGGGGAAAGGTATATGCTGAGAGGACTGCCAGCTTTCCAAAAGAACAAGGTGAAGACATCATTATGAGACAAAGTTGCCTGTGTCAGTTTCTTCAGCCTGTCACAACCGGGGTGGCTTCAAACAACAGAAAATGCACTGCCTCTCAGCTCTGAAGGCCAGAAGTCTGAAATACCAGTGCTGGCAGAGCTGGTTCCCTTCAAGGGCTGTGTGCATGTTCTGCCCCGGGTCTCTCTCCCAGCTTTTGGTGAAGTGAGCTGCCTTCCACAGCTTGCAGACACAGCCCTCCAATCACATGGCCAGCTTCCCACCTCCCCACTCCCCTCCATGTGTCTTGACTTAAGTCTTCCCCCTGTGCCTGAATGTCCTCTTTTTATAAAGACATCAGTGCCTATTCTCATTATATCATTTTAACTCATAACCTCTATAAAGACCTTATTTCCAAATAAGGTCACATTCTGAGGTGCTGAAGGTTAGGACTTCCAATATATTCTTTTTGGGGGACACAATTCAATCTATGTAATGCAGACTGAGGATTCCAGAGGGCAAGGTGAAAGCGGGTTAGGAATTGGTAAGAAAGGGGAGATGGCGAAGAACTGAGAAGGTGCAGGGCACCTGGGTGGCTCAGTTGGTTAAGCATCTGCCTTCCGCTCAGATCATGATCCCTGGGTCCTGGGACAGAGCCCCAAATGAGGCTCCCTGCTCAGTGGGGAGTCTGATTCTCCCTCTCCCTCTGCCCCTATCCCCACATTCCCATTCTTTCTCTCCACTCTCTCAAATAAGTAAAACCTAAAAAAAAAAAAAAAAAAAAAAAAAAAAAACCTATAAAGATGAGAATATCACTAGCAACTTCATGCAAATACGTTTGAATATATGGATAGATGAACAATTTCCTGGAAAGATAACTTATCAAAACTTTCAAGACACACGGGCACCCTGGCTAGCTCAGTTGGTGGAGCATGTGACGCTTGATCTTGGGGTTGTATATTCTTCGAGCCCTGAGCTAGGTGTAGAGATAATTTTTAAAAAGTTAAAACTTAAAAAAAAAAAAAAAAAAAAAAAAACACACCTTCAAGACACAAAAATCATTTTAAAATAATCTTACAAAGACTGATATTGTGGTTAAAAATTTTCCCCCAAAGAAAATTCCTACCCTAGAATGGTTTTACAGGCAAGTTCTATCAAACTTTCAAAGGCAGTTTTGCAGAAAGTCTTCAACAGAAAAGAAAGAGAAGAAATACTTTCTAATTCATTTTATGAGCCTACTGTAATTTTGAAGTCAAAACTAGCTATGAACAGAACTAAAAAAGAAAATGAAAAGTTTGTTTAAACCACAAACATAGAGGTAAAAATCCCAAATTAAGTATTAACAAACCAAATCCAAGAATATAATGACAAAGCATGATCTAGTTGAGCATTCCCCAGGAACACAAGGACAGAATACAGAATCTGGAAACACAACACCACATTTCTGGACAATTGATTTAGAACAGAATGGCATTGTGAAGAGGTTCGAGTAAAAAGTCTTGTCAAGCAGGGAAAAGTGCAACTGGCCTCCTACTTCATACCATACCAAAAACAAAAGAAAAAAACTATTCCAGATAGATTGTTAACTTAGATATGAGATTAAAGTAACTAATCTTCAGAAAAGATTGTAAGAATATCTTATATCCTCACAGGAAGGAAAGGGTATAAGTGAAAAGATTATTCTATTTGACCACATCAAACTCAAGAACATTCAAAAGCCACCTGAGAGAACAGAAAGGCAAGTCATGGAGGTGAGGTGTTTATGACTTCTGTATATAACCAAAGGCTAGCATCCAGGACATAGGAGGAACTACAACAACAAATAAAAGAAAAAAGAAAACAACAGAACTGAACAAAGAAAAAGGTGTTGCCTTCAAATCCTACAAGACTTAGACAAATATATAGCCTTTAAATGCATCTATTAGAAAACACTAAAAATTAAGGAGGAAAAAGCATCAACCAACGAAGTTGGAAAATAACAAGAGCAAGCAAAGAAAACGAAGAAAATAACCACAAAAGTAAAAGAGAAAACACAACAGAAAAGAAAAAGCCAACATTTGGCTTCTTGTAAAGCATTGAAAATGACCTCTCAAAGAGGTCACAAAAGAAAGAAAAGACACAAGTCATACAAAAGAAGGGAATAATCACAAATACTGTAGAGATCTTTTTAAAAAAATATCTAAAAACTTAGAGCAATTTTTTATGAAAATTAAAATTACCACAACCAACTAACAATCATAAATTCAGAATATTCCTATGTCCATTAAATCAATTACAGGGGCAAATATCTACTTGTGCAAAAAAAAAGTCGCCAAATCCAGGCTAGATTCCAAGTGAGCTTTACAAAATTTGGACAAATAGGTAAGTCTCATCTCATTAAAAAACACTTAGGGGAACCTGACTGTAGAGCACACAACTCTTGAATGCAGAGTTAGGAGTTCAAGCCCCATGTTGGGCACAGAGCCTACATACATACGTACGTAAATACATAAATAAAGCTTTCAGCCCATAGAAAGAGAAAGTATTCAACTCACTTGAAACTGATACAGCCTTGACGTTTAAAAAAGTAAGTAATAGGTTTGCAAGAAAAGAAAATTGAGGACCAGTCTCATTTAGGAACAAAGGTAACCTATTTACGAAACTCTGGGAACATTCTCTAAAGTCAGTAAGACTAAAAACTCAAGTGTTTAGTGGTTCTAAATAACACTGCTGTGAAGCCCTAGCTGACATACTAAGGCAAGAAAATGAAATGTAAAGGTCATCAGGAAGAAACAAATCTACCATTATTTTAAAAAGTTGTATAACTAGAAAGTCTAAGATCCTACAAATTATTAGAACTATGAAGTTCAGCAAAGTCCTGGAGGAAAAAAAAAAATGATACAAGATAAAGAGAAAATATATACATAGCCTTCTTGGCTGATTTTCCTCCTATCCAGAAAGATCTTGCTCTATTATCTTGAGAAGACCTCTCAATTATTAATCGGTAGGCAGCCAAAGAGCACAATGGAAAGAAGTAGAAGCCATACCCCAGCTCTGGAGTTTCAAATCCTACTAGCTCCAGCATTTGTTGAGTGACACTCTGGCAGGCTACTTAACTTCTCTGAGCTCTAATAATGGGTTTGCTTTAATTTAGAGGGAAACATTTTAAGTATTTAAACTGTAGGCATACATTAAACCAGAGATTCTCAAAAGTATGATCTGTGGAATCCTGAGGAAACAGACTCAGGAGGCTTGAGAGGTCAAACCTATTTTCAGAATACTAACACATTATTTGCTTTTCATTTTGATGACATTTGCATGCAACCAAAGGTGATTAAAACTGCTGGTGCCTTAGCATGAACCAAGAGAGTGGCACCAAATGGTAGCAAAATCAAGGCACTGGTAGTCACTGCATAAAAATTAATTTTAGTATATGTTGGCTCTTGGGTATGTGTAATGTATTTCTGAGGCACACCAAAGTGCAATGGTTGTCTCAAGGAAAGCTTTTACGCCACCATTTATTTGATCTGCAGGCCGACTGAGCAGTTTCTCTCACAGAATATCATTTTAACTTGAAAGAAAAACTAACAAACTATGATTATTCAGATCTGGGTATAGGGCAGAAATTTCCTCAAAAATGAACAAAGTGAGCCTATCATTTCCCAGAAAAGAACTGTGACAGTTAGTTAGGTTCTAATAGGATGCCTGGAGGCCAGCACAGAGGAAGTCTCAGCCAACCAAGAGGAAGTCAGAGGTTTGTCCTGGCAGCACTCCAAAATAAAAACCACAAGAAACCGGATCAAACCAGACAGGCCCAAGATGGCTGACAAAGTAGGCCAAGGTTCACATTATTCCTTCGTTATACTACATTAGCATTCTAAATCTCCTCCCTACCAGTGCCAGGACAAGAAACCCCTGACCAAATATGGGAGAGAAGGCTTGGCTTCCAAGAAATCCCTGCCTCAAGTAGTAAATATTCCAACCTCTTGTTAACAGCTGTTAAGACAGAAACCCAGGGGCACTTGGGTGGCTCAGTTGGTTAAGCATCCAACTCTTGATCTCAGCTCAGGTCTTAAGCTTAGGCTTGTGAGTTCAAGCCCGGTGTTGGGCTCCATGCTGGGTGTGGACAGGAAACCCAGATCTAGTGGGTGCCACTCTCCCTGGAGCCTGCCAGCATTCCCAATCTTGAGAGCATACTTCTGCTTCAACAAACTTTCCTACTTGTACTGCTGTGTTGTGTCTGTCCTTGAAGTCTTTCTCCTGATGAGATCAAGAGCCTCCAGTGACATCTTTTGGACAAGCTGGGTCAAGAGCCTCACGACCCAAGGTCTCCCCAGTCTACTTGACAACAAGACCAATGCCCTCTGTAAGGTAACAAAAACAATTTTTTTAAAATTTTTATTTATTTATGATAGTCACAGAGAGAGAGAGAGAGAGAGGCAGAGACATAGGCAGAGGGAGAAGCAGGCTCCATGCACCGGGAGCCCGATGTGGGATTCGATCCCGGATCGCGCCCTGGGCCAAAGGCAGGCGCCAAACCGCTGCGCCACCCAGGGATCCCCAGGTAACAAAAATTTTATGTGTAATCTAAAGTGGTCACATTATTTCCTAAGTCTTTAAAATTAAATTGCTACAGATTATACATTTCATGTGAATAGTAAGATGGGAAAAAAATTAACAAGGGCCCAAAAGACCCTCTTAAGAGTTTTATTTTTTTTTAATTTTTATTTATTTATGATAGTCACACACAGAGAAAGAGAGAGAGAGAGAGAGAGAGAGAGGCAGAGACACAGGCAGAGGGAGAAGCAGGCTCCATGCAGGAAGCCCGACGTGGAACGTGGGACTTGACCGCGAGTCTCCAGGATCACACCCCGGGCCTAAGGCGGCGATAAACCGCTGCGCCACCTGCGCTGCCCGACCTGCCTCATTTCAAACAGAATCTGCAGCAGCTCATATCTCACATACAAATGTGATACAAAATAATAGTGAAAGGGAATATAAGGGAAGGGAGAAGAAATGTGTGGGAAATATCAGAAAGGGAGACAGAACGTAAAACTGCTAACTCTGGGAAACGAACTAGGGGTGGTAGAAGGGGAGGAGGGCGGGGGGTGGGAGTGAATGGGTGACGGGCACTGGGTGTTATTCTGTATGTTAGTAAATTGAACACCAATAAAAAATAAATTAAAAAAAAATAAAAAATAAATTAAAAAAAATAAAAAAAATAAAAAAATAAAAAAATAAAAAAAAAATGTGATACAGCAATACACACAGAAGAGGGGAGGGACGAAAAGGGGTGGGGAGGAGAGAAAGACAGAGACAGAGACAGAGAAAATGAAAAAGCCAAGAGCACAAAGAGGACGCGAAGAAGCAACGATAATATCAGAAATTTGCCACCACATACCCCAATACCATCAGCCAGCATTGTTTAATGCAAATAGATTTTTTTCTAAGGTAGGCTCTGTGCCTAACACGGGGCTTAAACTCACGACCCTGAGATCAAGAGCTGCATGCTCTAGCGACAGAGGCAGCCAGGTGCCCTAATGCAGTTTTTTAAATTAAGAAAGAAACCATCTTTCTTACAAGCCATCTTCCCCCAAATCTGAGGAAATGATTTCTTTAGAAGTCCTTAAAAATAGATGGTTTAAGCCATCCAGGGAGCAAATATAGTAAGCATATTTCACTTTGGACTCAAAAAAAAAAAAAAGTTTACTTCGTAGGCACCTTTTCATTTAAGTCACTTTTCCAATAATTTCAAATTTAGCACCTCAGTTTACTTCTTGAACTTAAGAGAGAACAAATCAAAGAGAAAGATAAGCATCAATAGCCTTACTTCCCATTTGATACCAGATGAAAAGCCACTACTGCCTGCCCATGCAGAAAATAGATATTAGGCACTCCTAGGATCCAGCCTTCTCAGGGCTCCATGCCCAGGCCGGGGCAGTTCAATCCAAGGAGGCCGGCAACAGCCTAAAGCATTCTTCAGACTTAGTCCATGTCAAGTCCAATTTGGTACTGCCCAAGTTTGAATTTCACATAAGGGCCCTGATTTTGCAAGAGGCAAGTACTCTCATCAGCTCCTCAGTTTTGAGGATCCAATTCAATATTTAAAAAACAAACAAAAACTCCTTATAAACTGCTAATTGCCTTCAAAAATACCTGAAATTTTAGATTAAATGACACACCATGTAAGCAATAACCCGAAACATTCAATGGAAAGTTTCCCCATGACAAGTGTTGTAAAAGACCCATAATCATTAAGATGTCAAACATTATTTTAAGAACAAGGTCAGAGAAAGGTTAAAATCATGATTTTCTTTTCTTTTCACAGAATAAACCAAAGACAAAAGTTCATTAGCTGGCTGAGTCACTTAAATAAAACTCTAGGAAAAGTAAAAGCTCAAAATAACCGTAATAAGCGAAGTTCTTGGCAGCAAACTTTCATTTTACCATAACTGAGAAGTGCGAAGCAACCTTTGAGTTGAAAATACTCAATTCCCTTCGTGCGCCTTACCTGGTCTCAAGGAGCAGCACAGCACTTCAGGCCTGTTTTACCTAGGGAATCACGGTTTCTAGTGCTATGTGGGGTGACCCTATGACGTTCAATAGATCAACTTCTTCAACTGAGACAGTTGTTCTAGAAAATAAGACAGCTCGTCCGAAGCCCTCAAGCTGCACAACTGCGGAGATCAAGTGCCAAGTTCAGGGAGAGGAGCGCATACCTTATCAGGGCCAGAGTCTGGTGACCTCCACACACTTCCACACTCTAAGAAACACCTCGTCCTTTCTTTGAGTTCTTGATTGCCCCTGGCTTTCCCTGCAAGCTATACAAGCTGAGTCTGCCGGGTGCAGCCCCCACTACCCAGGCCTGCCCTGACCCTGAAGTTCTCTTCAGGACAGGTATGCTCCAGCCTCCCTCAGAGCTGCAGTGAAATGTATGTAAGCTACTGGGAGACCGGACAGCACTTCAAAGACATCAGGCATCATTTAAAGAACAGTCAGAAAAATCTCAACAGAAAGCTGCCAAACCATGGAACTGTACACTTTAATAAAGATGAACTTATAGTGCATTAGCTGTATTTCAATAACGCTGCTAAAAATAAAAACAAAGAACCACCGAACTGATAGAAGTTAAGCACACAAAACACAACACGGCATTCTCTAGGATAAAGGCCAGAGACTAAGCTCCGATCTGTTTCAACCTTCAAAATTAAACAAAATGAATGGCTGCTGGTACAGGCAGCCGGGACCAAACAAACTAGTGTTTGTTGTGCAATCGCTGCATCTTAAAGCCCTTTTCCAAAAGGAAAAAGAAATGGCCCAGGAGGATGGTCCCCAAAATGAAAACCTTTACTTTGAAACAATCCAAAAACATCAATCTCTAAGGTGCGTTTATTCCCCTGCGTCTACTTTCACTTATGAAAGAATCACTACTGTAACAGCAAGTGATGAAAATCTGCCACCAGCAAAGACTACAACGTAGAAGAGAATAGGAACTGATAACCGAAACCTTGGCGAGTGCTTGCCCAGCACCAGCTCCACGGCGCCGCGCCCCGCACTCCAGCTCCGAGCAGCCAGCCGACCGCCTGCAAGGAAAGGAAGCCCCTTCCCCCGGCAGCCGGCCCGCTCCACCGCCGGCACAAGCCCTGGGGTGCAGGTCCCGGGGCCGCCCTCGCACGCCCGCCACCCGGCTGGGCAGAGGCCACGCGGCCCGGACCCCGCGGCGGGAAGTCGTGCAGGCCTTTCCCACCGAGGCCGAGTACCTCATGCTGTAGGCGCCGGCGCCCAGCTCCTGCCCGATGCCCGAGAGGCTGGCGTCGAAGTCGTGCACCAGCCCGGACTCGATCACCTCGTCCATCTTGAGGACCCAGGCCATCTTCCGGCCTCGCCGCCGCCCGGCGCGGCCTCCGCGAGCAGGCGATGGGGCCGAAGCTCCGCGGGCGCGCCCTGGGGGAGGGCGCGGGTGAAGCGTCGGGCGGCGCGGCGGATGGTCACCACGGGCGGCCCGGGCGGCGGCCGGGACCAGAGCGACCGGGGCCCCGCACGCAGGGCACGGCGAGCCCGGCGAGCAGCTGCAGCGGGAGCGGCCGGGCCGCCGGCAGCGCCTCCCTCCCGCGGGCGCCGGCCCCGCGCCTCATGCCGCCGCCGCCGCCGCCCACCCCCTGCGCCGCTAGCGCTGCAGCCGCTGCCGCCCGCCCCGCCCCGGAGCCCCCGGCCGCATCCTCCCCGGCTCTGCGATGGGGCGGGAGCTCGGCCCGCCCGTCACCCGACCCCTGGTCTCGACCCCGGCCCCCGGCCCGCCCGCCCCGCCGCCCCGGCCAACCCCGCCGCCGCCGCTCCGCCGGCCGGGACGCTGGCTCCTATATGGCTGCGGCCCGAGCTCTCTCCCGCTTCCGCCTCCTCCGGCCCCGCCCCGGCCCCGCCCCCACCCGCGCGGTCGGCCCTCGCCCCGCCCCGCCCCGCCCGGCTCCGCTTTGGGAGCACGCCTGGCGCTGCACCCCCGAGCGTCCCCGCCGAGCAGCGCGCCCCGCCCCCGCGGCTCCCGCAGCCCCCGCCCCCCCGCCAGCTCCGCAGGCCAGCCCCGGAAGAGGCGGGGCCCGCGGGCCGTCCAGTTCCGCCCACCCAGAGAGGCGGACTGATTGACAGCCCAACTGGACAACAATGGCGAGGGCTTGGTCGAGGCTCCCGCGAGTCTCTGTGCCTCTGTACCGAACAGCCAATCGAAACGTCCTTCCTCTTGGGCGGTCTCGATAACGGAATTGGCTGCCGGAAGAAAGAGTTCATTGGCCCGCGCCGGAGGAAGCCCCCTACACCTCTCCGGGAGGTCCCTTGCTGCTCTGTGGTCTTTCCGGGCAGTCTCTGGATTCTGCCCAGACTACTTCGGAGAGAGCGGGGTTGGGGCGGGATAGGTGCCTGGGGACTGGAAAGCCTATTGGGTAGAAAGCCCTGATTGACGTGCATGTCAGCCAATCAGCGCTCCTAAAGAGGGCTCCGGAAGTCTCCCAGTTGCAGATTGCAGTGAACACGATGGCAAGCCCGAGTTGACCTCGTGCGTCCGTCGCAGTAGTAGCTCGCATTCGGGTTATTGTTGTCGCTCGTGGTTCTGGAGGTTCGCTGGGCTTAGCCGGGTGACCCTCGTTCCGGATCCCCCCCTGTGGGCGGAGTGGCAGGGCTGGGCTAACGTCATCCTTCGGGCTTCCCCGCTCACGTGGCGGGGCTGGGGCCTCGGCGGGGTGGGGCCGCTGCAGCGCACTGGCCTCTGCGTGCCCCTGACGTCCGCTCGGCGTGGCCGCTGCCTCTAAAGCCAGCGCCTCACACGACGGGAAGTGGAAATCGTCAGTGTCTTAATGGCAAAGATTCTTTGCTTGACCACACCCCCTAGGCCCGTCTGTGCCCGGGATTGTAAAGCCGCCCTAGCAAGAACCCTGTCCGTCCTTATCTCAGGCCCCCTGGCCCCCGCCGCCCCCCGGTGACGTCTGATCACCCTGGGGGCCTTTAGAGAGTCCTGTTAGGTCGTTCCTGCCAGAACCACCCGGCCTTCCCTCCTGGTAATGCCTTCATAGCAACTTTATATCCGCTCCCCCCAACCTGCTCCTGGCCCCAAACCCTCACTTAGCCAGGCTGTATCTGGAGTTGAGCCTAATCTCCACTGCAAAACTCTGTCGGTGTGGTCCTTAATACCTATTGGGACGGTCCTGAGTAAAGTCTGCCTTAACCATTTTTAACAACTGAATATTTTTTCTCTTAACACTGAAGGCCTGGGAGCGGAAACTGATACACTCTTTATTCTGTACTGTATTAGTGTAGCCGCCATAGAATCATACTGATGGGAAGAGAGCTAAATAATTTGGGGGGCCAGGTTTTAAAACAACCGAAATCCATCCTCTGGCCACAAAGGTTGTATACCCTTTTCCACATGCAGTAGACACTCACCTCCTCCCCAGCCCCCTGCAAAGTTCTCATCCCGTTACAACATCGAGGTTCAGGATTTTGTGAGGTCCTGGAACAGATGAGGCTCTTTGGATGGTCCTTGGGTGTGCATTAAGTGGCCCCTCTGTATGAAGATCTGTGAGTTAAAAAGACAAGTGACCTACCCCAACCACTACCTCATACTTCACACGCCATCATGGGAGAGGCACAGGAAACTTACTCTGTAGACATTTTTCTTCAAAGGGGAACAGAAGGCACACAGCAGTCACTAGAGCATTGACATTCTGAAATCCAATTCGGTAAATGTTGACAGTTCCTTGCTTAGAACTTCATCGTACTTTCTGGCAATACCCAGTGGTTCTTGTCTCCATCCACTGGACTCTTGATTCTGCCCTCTGGGTTATCCTTCCAGTGCCTTAAAAACTAGCCTATATTTACAACTCAGTAGTTATCTGAGCCGTTTCCCAACCATTGTTGTGCAGGGGTCTGAAGTACTCTCTTCAGGGGGTATTCGAGTTGTCCTTTTCAGGCCAAACTGATACAATTCACTTCTAAGCTTCATGGGTTTTCTGTGAATCAATATATAATCTGCTCTAGGGATCCCTGGGTGGTGCAGTGGTTTGGCGTCTGCCTTTGGCCCAGGGCGCGATCCTGGAGACCCGGGATCGAGTCCCACGTCGGGCTCCCGGTGCATGGAGCCTGCTTCTCCCTCGGCCTATGTCTCTGCGCCTCTCTCTCTCTCTCTCTCTCTCTCTCTCTCTCTCTCTCTCTGTGACTATCATAAATAAATAAAAATTTAAAAAATATATCTTATAATCTGCTCCAATGAACAAAAAACGTTACTAACACCTATCTGGGGGGCAGCTTGGCTGCGTTGTTCTGGCTCCGATTTCTCGTAAGGTTACAGTCAAGATATCAGCTGGAGCTGCAGTTATCTGAGGGCTTAACCGCGGCAGGAGGATCTATTTTCTAGCTCACTTGGACGACTGTTGGCAGAAGCCTCAATGCCTGCATGTCCTCAAAACATGAATCTGGCACCTCTCTCCTCACAGTAAATAAACCAAGATAGAGAAAGGAAGCTACACCACCTTTTATAACCTGTTCTCCAAAGTCATACATTATCCTTTCCTCTTTATTGCTATTCCACAGAAGCAAGTCACTCCAGCTAGCCTCCATTCAAGAAGATAATTTGTCTCTTATCTTTTGAAGGATGAATATCAAAGAACTTGACAGATTTTTATTCACAACAGTAATATTCATTATTATACTTAATAGGTTTTGAAGGCACTAAACACAAGTCAGAAAAAGAAACTAGAGGTATAAAAGTGGGAAAAGGAGGTGAAAGTTGTCACTACTTATAGATTATATGTTCAGGGATCCCTGGGTGGCGCAGCGGTTTGGTGCCTGCCTTTGGCCCAGGGCGCGATCCTGGAGACCCGAGATCGAATCCCACGTCGGGCTCCCGGTGCATGGAGCCTGCTTCTCCCTCTGCCTGTGTCTCTGACTCTCTCTCTCTCTCTGTGTGACTATCATAAATAAATAAAAAATAAAATAAAAAAAAAGATTATATGTTCATATAAATGAAGATCTCATGGAAAACAAGTAAAAATTTAATAACAGTGACATAGAGCATGAATATTCATAGATCAATAGTTTTATAAAAGGTTTGAGAATATAATGAAAGCAAAGGATCAATTTGTAACAGGATTTAAGAAGATAAAAATGCCTCAAAACTAATAGGAAGTGTCAAGAACTATGTAAGTAAAATTTTTAAATTCTCAAAATGAACATAAAAAAAACACTGAACATAAATACTACATCGAGTATTATAATGGTTGTTCCGCTTAACCTAAGTAGTAAATTTAATGTGATTCCAATAAAAATACTAACAGAATTTTTTTAATTGGACAAAATGATTCTAAGACTAACATGGAAAAGTAAATGAGCAAAAATAGTCAAAAGTTTTTTAAGTTTAGTTATTAAAACATTATAAAACCTAAATATTTAAAACCAGTATGCATTGATGAATGAATGAACAAAGGAAGAGAATGAAAAATCCAGGAACAGATCAATATGCATATGGAAATTTATTATGCAATAAATAATTGTGTCATTGAGTAAATTTGAGTCTCAAATCAGTGAAAGAAAATGGACTATTCAGGGATCCCTGGGTGGCGCAGCGGTTTGGCGCCTGCCTTTGGCCCAGGGTGCGATCCTGGAGACCCAGAATCGAATCCCACGTCGGGCTCCCGGTGCATGGAGCCTGCTTCTCCCTCTGCCTGTGTCTCTGCCTCTCTCTCTCTCTCTCATGAATAAATAAAATCTTTATTAAAAAAAAAAAGAAAATGGACTATTCAATAACTGGTTTGGGGATCAACTTTAAGGACCTGAAAAAGCTTATACCAGAATAAATTCCAAATGGCTCAAGTTTCTTTTTCTTTAAAAATGTTCAAAAACAAAATTATGGGATCTCTGGGTCGCGCAGCGGTTTAGCGCCTGCCTTTGGCCCAGGGCGCGATCCTGGAGACCCGGGATCGAATCCCACGTCGGGCTCCGGGTGCATGGAGCCTGCTTCTCCCTCTGCCCATGTCTCTGCCTCTCTCTCTCTCTCTCTCTCTCTCTCTCTCTCTGTGACTATCATAAATAAAAAAAAATTATAAAACACTAGAAGAAAACATGAGAAAAAGAAAAAGAAAACGTGGGAGAATAACTTTAGAAACTCAGGAAAAGGCATTTGTAACTATGATACAAAATCCAGAAATTTTAAGAGATTGACGCACTTGACAACATATTTCTTAATAGTAAAGAAACATAGTAAACAAAAATATTTCTCTATAGTAAACCACCATAAGCAAAATCAAAAGAACAGGGAAAAAAAAACCATTTAGGACTTAGATCATGAAAAAAGCTGTGTTTCCCTAACACATTTAAAGTTCCTGGCTTACCTGGGTGGCTCAGTCAGTTAAGTATCTGCCTTCAGTTCAGGTCATAATCCCACAGTCCTGGGATGGAGCCCCAAGTCTGGCTCCCAGGTCTGTAGGGAGTCTGCTTCTCCCTCTCCCTCTGCTCATGTTCTCTGTCTCTCAAGTAAATAAATAAGTCTTAAAAAAAAAAAAAGTTCCTGCAAATAAATCAAAGTATGGTGAAAATTGAAAATGGCATTCATACTCCAAAGAATATGCAAGTTGGAATACATGCGTTTGAGATACATGCACAGAGAAACTTTCATTGAAGAGAGCAACTAAGAGCTGCCTCCTGCAACACAATCTAAAACCTGGTCACTCGAATTTTATATTGCCAGTAATGGGCAAAGATTAGCAGCATCTGAAGAACACAGTTCTTGCTGTTTTGCAAAATTGTGAAAGCAGCTGATCAGCTCTCAACAGAAAGGCTGCTATAGCCATGGTCAATGATCCCATACCTACCATTTTCTCCCAATTAAATGTGACCCTGGGGATCAGCCAAAGGAACAACTGCTCTCCTTACACAGGTTTTATCCACTCAATACTTAGTAACAGCTAATGAACAGGAAGATACAGCTGGGAAACAGGAAGAACAAGCTCTTGATGGAGCAAATCAAGTCTTTTAGAAGTGTTCACATTTGACTGCTGGGAATGAAAAGACCTACCTGCTTGGACTTCTGCACAGCAATTAGTTTTTCCTTAAGAAAAATCAGTGATAGGGGAGCCCGGGTGGCTCAGCAGTTTAGCGCCGCCTTTGGCCCAGGTCATGATCCTGGAGACCCGGGTTCAAGTCCCACGTCACGCTCCCTGCATGGAGCCTGCTTGTGTCTCTGCCTCTCTCTCTCTCATGAATAAATAAATAAACTCTTTAAAAAAAAGAAAAAAAAAGAAAAATCAGTGATAAATGATAAAATTTTCAAATGCTAAGAAGTAGCACACTTTCTGCGTGATGGCTCTTGGCTGCTTAACTATTTCAAAATATGTATCCTTTCAGATTCTTTTTTTTTTTTTAAAGAGTTTATTTATTTATTCATGAGAGACAGAGAGAGGCAGAGACACAGGTAGAGGGAGAAGCAGGCTCCCTGTGAGGAGCCTGATTTGGGACTTGATCCCGAGACTCAATGATCATGACCTGAGCTGAAGGCAGACGCTCAACCAGTGGGCCACCCAGGCGCCCTTTTCAGATTCTGTCTTTGTTAAGATGTTCATGGGTGCCAGCGTCTGAATGCTTGTGTCTCTTCAAAATTCAGACGTTGAAATCTACCCCCTCCCCAAGGTATTGGAGGAGGTGGGGCCTTTGGGAGGGGCTATGCCCCCAAGAATGGGATTAGTGCTCTTATAAAGAAAGCTCTCCCACTCCCTCTCTGCCATGTGAGGATATAGTGTGAAGTCTGCACCCTGGAAGAAGACCCACCTGATCATGTTGGCACCCAGATCTCAGACTTCCGGCCTCCAGAGCCATGAAAAACAAATTGCTATTGTTTATAAGCCACCAGTCTGCTGTTGTTACAGCAAGCAGCCTGAAAAGACTAAGACAGCAGAGTACTAGGGATGCCTCCGAGGCATGTTGAAGTTTTGGGAAAGCCAGTGCTAAGTATCCAGTGAGCCAGAAGGTCAATTAACTTTTTGACATTCAAAATGTCGTGATCTAAAACAACACCCATTTATTTATTTAAAGATTTTATTTATTTATTCATGAGAGAGAGAGAGAGAGAGAGAGAGAAAGAGAGAGAGAGAGAAGGAGGCTCTCTGCAGGAGCCTGATGTGGGACTGGATCCCAGACCCTGGGATCAGGCCCTGAGTCAAAGGCAGATGCTCAACTGCTGAGCCACCCAGGCTTCCTTTAGTTCTTGATTCCGTGTATCAGAACTTTTGCTGGGCTCAGTTGTGCAGTTCTTCTGAGCCCAGCTAGGCTTCCTCATGCATCCGTAGCCAGCGATGGTTCTGCTGATCTTGGCTGGCTTTCTCACATGTCTGGGGTTTCCCCAGGACATCTGAGTTTGCTTGAGTCACACTACATGGTCTCCACACTCCTGCAGACTAGCCCTGCCTTGTTCTCATGGTGGTTGGATGGGTTCTGAGAGACAACAGGAAACCCTAATCCAGCACTGGAATGCCATCACCTCTGCTGAAATCTCTGACCAAAGCAAGTCACAAAACTAGTCCAGCCCCAAGGGGTGGAGAAACAGACTCCATCTCTTGGTGAAAGGAGGCACAAAATCACAAAAATTATTTGGTGTAAATGCTCAAAAGGAGCAAAGATGCTTTTTGTCTGGTGGTTCTTAAAATGCTTCACCATTATAAAATGCATATTTTTCAGATTTTCTCTTTGAGAGAAATGGGAGATGGAATGGAAAATTGTGGCCATTCTTGTAAACAGCACATACAGTCAGGCAGCAAGATCTTTGAAAAGCTTCAAGTCAACTGGACTTAACACTAGCAAAATTTGTCCCTGAAACAGTTAACAAATAGGCTCAGTCTGAGGTTGGTGGATAACAACACCATTAGGTGGGATTTGATAAATTCTCTTTGCTTTTAAAATGAGAATATTACCTTCCTGGCTCTGTGTGCATGGGGAGAATGCCCTGCATTCAGATTTTGAGAACTGGAATGGTGTCCAAAAGAATGTGAACATCGTATAAACTATGTGACCACAAATATAGGCCATGTACTCTTTTGAATATAGATAGGAGTTCTGCAGCTAAATTGCCTGGATTCAAATTCTATCTCTGCCAATTAGGAGTGTGTGATCTAGGACATTACCTCAGTTTCCCCATCTATAAATGGAGATAATAGTTTATCTCCCTCATGGAGTTGTGAGGATTAAATAAGTTAATATGTTGTCTAGCTTAGAACTTGTCCTGGTTCAGAGTAAGCATCATGTGTTTGCTATTGTGTGTAACCTCTGACCCACCTCATCAACAAGAAGGAGTGGACTACCAGGTCCTGGATAAGCAGGCAGCTCAAGGACAGACATTTCATGTGCCAGTGCCCTTGCTGTCATCATTCATGGTGTTTTTGACAGTGTCATAAAATCCGACAAAGGACAAAATGTTACTTGACCATATGCAAATGTGGACAGTCTCCAGCTTATAGTCATTTACCAATACTCTGAGCCACTTGGGAGTTTTTTAGATATTTCACTCAGCAATAACTGAGACAAGTTTGACCCTGGAGAACTGTAGACCAGAAAATTCAAGTATGCTTCCAAATGCCCTTTATCTTGAAAACAGAACAGGTAAATTTTTTTCTCCTAAGCACATTTAATATAAAATTATGCTTCTCGGAGCCCTGGGTAGCTCAGCCAGTTGGGCATCTGCCTTTGGCTCAGGTCTTGATCCTGGGGTCCTGGGATCAAGCCCCTGTTGTCGGGCTCCTTGCTCAGGGGAGTCTGCTTCTCTCTCCCCCTCTCTTCATCGCCCCCTCCTCGCCTGTGTTCTCTCTCTTGTTCGCTCAGTCTGTCTCTCTCAAATAAATAAAATCTTTAAGAAATAAAAATAAAGTGCTTCTCCAAGAAACGTAATTCATTTCAACTATGTTTTTGTAAACGTACAGAAAAGCTAAAAGAACAAAAGCGATCAGCTATATATTCTTTAGTCATATATTTCACTCTTGCTAATTTCTCTACTTCTGTTCATTTGTCTATTTGTTTAATCATGTGACTAAGTTGCAGCTTTCCTGATAACCCATGCCTAAATTCTTCACAATGTATTTTTTTAAGATTTTATTATTTGAGCAAGAGAGAGAGAGAATATCGCCAGCAGGCAGAAGGAGGGGCAGAGGGAGAAGCAAAAGCAGACTTCCCACTGAGCAAGGAGCCCGATGTGGGGCCCGATGCGAGGCCCGATGCAGGGCTGGACCCCACGACCCTGAAATCAGGGCCTGAGCCGAAATCAAGAGTCACACACTTAACCCACTGAGACACACAGGCACCCTATTTACAATGTATTCTAAGAGAACAGAAACAATCCATCATGATTCTAATGTCATTATTACATCAAGAAATTTAATGATTCGACTAAAGAAATTCAGTAACATTATATAATGATCATTTCATTTCCAAATCTCTCCATTTGTCCCTAAATTGTTTATTACAGCTTTTTTTCAAATCCAAGATTCAACCAACTGTGAGGCCCAGGGTGAGGGGGAGCCACTGATGGGGCCCTGGGAGCTGGACCCCTGTTGGGGCCGTGGAGCAGAGTACCCGGCCCGCCTGCATCAGGCTGTCCTGCAAATGAGGAGTGCATGTTGGTTTTATGAAGCCACGTGCTCTGGAGGATGTTTGCTAAAGCAGTCACGTCCGGGCACCACCGCAGCCTGACTGGGTGCCTGAGCTCCCCAGCGCACTCCAACCAGCCACCGGGTGGATTACAGCAGCCAAAAGTAGTATCTCACAGTTCTGGAGGTCGCATGTCCAAAATCAACTTCACTGGACTAAAGTGGAGCTGCCAGCAGGCTGCATTCCTTTTGGAGGATCTAGGGAAGAACCTTGCCTCGCCTTCTCCAGCCTCTGGAGGCAGCTCGCGTTCCTGGGTTCCCACACTGCGGGACCCCTGCTTCCCCGGCAGCCTCCTCCTCACCTGACCCCCGCCTCCCCTTTCACTTAGAAGGACGCTGTGATGACATTGGGCCCACCTGGCTAACCCAGGCTAAACTTCCCATCGCAAGGCCCTTAAATTAACAACACCTGAAAGTTCCTTTTGCCACGGAGGGTAAGATGTCCACAGTCCCGGGACTAAGGACCAGACTGTTTGGGAGCCCTTCTGCTGCCAGCACAATCCACCTCCTCACCTCTGCGCCACACCCTTCTCACGGAGGGCTTCCCTGGCCAGTCTTTGTAAGATTCTATCATATCCTCATCTTTTAAAATCCTCCTTCCTTGATTTTTTGTCCTTAGTCCTTGTCATTATCTCAGGTATGCTACATTTTTCTTATTTATCTTTTCTCTTTGACTAGAATGTAAGTTCCATGAGGAAAGAGATTTTGTCTGCTTCTTTCAGTAGGATATTCCCAGTGCCTAGAACGGTGTCTGACATTTGAATGGGCATCCAAGTGATGTGGGAAGCAGGGGCAAAAGAAAAATTAAACTTCCATACTACTTAGAACCCATTGGAAGTCCTTGAAATAAGCAGAGTGACCTTCCTTTAGGGACTCAGCTGCCTTAATGTTAATACTTTGCTAACGGCAAAAGGCAACAGATCCCCAGGATCCTGTAAGTCTACTTCAACATATAAAAATTCATTTGGAAACTTCCTTTATCTCTACCCTCCCCGAGACACATGTTGGCGATCATCCCCCAAGCACATGGCCTACCGATATACATCTGAAGGGTCTCATGACTCAGGTTTTGTTACACAGTAGTAAGTGACCTTTTCCTAACAATAGCTAGCCCCCTCAAGGTCCTGGAAACCTTGTTTCCAAAATACCTGGGGGGTTATGCTGTTCCTGACCCCCTCCCAACTGGAAAGTATATAATGGGCCACTCTTCATGACCCCAGTGCAGCTCTTTCTGCCCTCATGCTTTAATAAAAGCGCCTTTTTTGCACCAAAGATGTCTCAAGAATTCTTTCTTGGCTTTTGGCTCCATACCCCAACATCTTTCCTACATCACAAGTACTTGTTGAATAAGTGATTTTTAAAAAAAGATGTATTTATATTTGAGAGAGAGCGAGAGAGAGAGAGAGAGGATCTCAAGCAGACTCCTGTTAAGCACAGACCCTGATGTGGTGGCTGGATCCCAGGACCCTGAGATGGTGACGTGAAATGAAACCAAGAGTCAGATGCTTAACCAACTGAGTCACCCAAGTGAGCCAATAAATGAATTTTTAAAGATTTTATTTATTTATTCATGAGAGACACATAGAAAGAAGCAGAGACATAGGCAGAGGGAGAAGCAGGCTCCCTGCAGGGAGCCCAATGTGGGTCTCAATCCCAGGACCCTGGGATCAGGACCTGAGCCAAAGGCAGATAGATGCTTGCCCGAACGAGCTGCCTAGGTGCTCCAGCACTTTTTAAAATAGAATTGAATTACATTTCTGTTGTAGTATTTATTGCTCAAACAATACATTTGGTAACTTGAATCAGGCTACTTGTTATTTCACCATGATACAGTGTACCTTTTGTTGCCAGAAGCTGTGTGATCTTGGTGATGTAGTCCTGGAATTCCCAGTATTGTAGTTAATAAATTTGTTACTAGATTTCCTATGAGAATGTGTCATGAAAAGAAATAGCTGCTAACTGGAAAGCATTCAAAGTGGAGTCCATAAATTGCTTAACAATTGCTAAAGTAAAAGGACTATACAACATAAATAACATCAGTGTTGTTTACCACAAAACACCTCTCCATCAGTGCTTCTCACACATGAACGTGCATATGAGTCACAAATCATATGAGTCACCTGGAGAGTTTGTTACAAATGCAGTAGGTCTGAATGATGTTCATGATTGATCCACAGAATAGCAACATGTCATATGATATTAAAAACAGAAAAAGTAAGAAGTTTTCTCTTGCAGAAAACATGTTGTAAGCTTAGGTCTGGGAAGCCTGGGTGGCTCAGCAGTTGAGCTTCTGCTTTCGGCCCAGGTCGTGATCCTGGGGTCCTGGGATTGAGTCCCACATTGGGCTCCCTGCATGGAGCCTGCTTCTCCCTCTGCCTGTGCCTCTGCCTCTCTCTGTCTCTCATGAATAAATAAATAAAATCTTTAAAAAGAGAGGGAGAGAGAGCTAAAAATAAAAAAATAAATAAAAGCTTAGATCTGGAGACCTAGAAAAATGGGAATCAATCTGCCCCAATTACCCACGGATCATTGATGTGCTAAGGGGTTTTCTGAACTGAAATACCACTTTCCTTTGCCAAAGAGCATGCTCCAAAGACTGGTGTTTGTCATATAAAAACGCTGGTTTAAATGTGGAGGTAGGAGAAAAGGTACACTGGGCCAAGGAAGCAGTGGGAAAGACTGGAAAACTTTTTTTTTTTTTTTTTTTTTTTGTAGAGGTAAGACTTTCATGAAACAAACATTAAATTTCCACAAATGAAATCATATGTCACATCACAAATCCTCTTTCTTCTCTCTTCCTCAGATGAATCCCCTACCTTCACATCCCAGTTTGCAATCTGGAATGTATTCTTTGTTTTCCCCAAATTTTAAAATCCTATGTTATGCACACATTCTTTCCCTTTTCTTTCTTTCTTTCTTCTTTCTTCTTTCTTTCTTTCTTTCTTTCTTTCTTTCTTTCTTTCTTTCTTTTCTTTCTTTCTTTCTTTCTTTCTTTCTTTCTTTCTTTCTTTCTTTCTTTCTTTCTTTCCTTTCTTTCTTTCTTAATTTTATTCATGAGAGACACAGAGAGAGAGCGAGGCAGAGATGTAGGCAGAGGGAGGAGCAGGCTCCATGCAGGGAGCCTGATGTGGGACTTGATCCTGGGTCTCCAGGATCACGCCCTGGACTGAAGGCGGCGCCAAACCACTGAGCCACCAGGGCTGCCTTTCTTTTCTTTCTTTCTTTCTTTCTTTCTTTCTTTCTTTCTTTCTTTCTTTTTCTTTTCTTTCTTTCTTTCTTTTCTTTTCTTTCTTTCTTTCTTCTTCTTTCTTTCTTTTCTGCTTTTTCTTTCTTTTCTTTTTTTCTTTCTTTCCTTTCTTCTTTCGTTCTTTCTTATTTCTTCTTTCTTTCCTTTTTCTTTCTTTCTTTCTTTCTTTTCTTTCTTTCTTTCTTTCTTTTCTTTCTTTCTTTCTTTCTTTCTTTCTTTCTTTCTTTCTTTCTCTTCTTTCTTCTTTTCCTTTTTTTTTGTTACTGTTTTTGTCACCATGAACAGTACACATCTGGAAGTGCTCGTGTAATTTATGTATTTTTAAAGAAAATCAAAGTGGTAAACGTACATATCTGAAAACAGCCACTAATGCTGCTGAGTTTATAACAAAATTCAGTCCCCTGCCCCAGTCTCCCTTCTCAGGAGATTGGTACTTTCCAAAGCAGCCACTTCCAAACTTCATCAATTTCTTTCCGTACTCGTTTCTAGGTAGTATCTACTTTTTACAATGGCAGATGATGATTCAATGATCTGTATGCCTCCTGCCGCATCAAAGTTGTCACAGTTCTTTGATTAAGTCAACTTCCATATCATTATGTCTAAATATTATTGACAGATAAAGACATAATATATTGTGATACACACTTTGCTTTCTATGTGCTTGTCAGGTTACCCACATTAATTCCTTCCCCAAATCTGAGAAAATCCCTTCAATATATGCACTCATCAGATGAGTCCTCTTCTTTTGTCCCCCTCTTTCTTTCTGTTCTCCCCCTTTGGAGACGTTCCACCGGGAGCCTGCTATCCCTGCATTCCAGTCAGGGCTGGCTACCCCTCCTTCAGGCTGTTGAATGGTGTCTTCAAGAGACTTCTCTTCACCATCCAGGTTTGAAGACAGGCAAGCAAAGGGAGGCAGGACAATTGGAAAAGGTGATGTAATCAGAATTATTAGTGTCTGTGAGACGGGAGAGCTGGAGCTCCTGCTGCCACACCTAGCACACTTTGGGTTATTAGGCATCTCCAAGACAAATGTTTGTGTTATCATTTTATCAGTGCTTCCAGTATGATAAAGGATATGGAAATTGGATCCTCTTCTTAACTACTATGACTATTATTTTTACTTATTTTGATTATTTCCCTAGGTTAGATATGTGCATTTTTAGAAACTCAGTGTTTTTTATGCCCCAGTTATTCAATATATATAAACAGCAGTTTTAAAATGCCATAGTTTTTTGTTTGTTTTTTATTTTATTTATTTATTTTTTTTAAAGATTTTATTTATTTATTCATAGACACAGAGAGAGAGGCAGAGACACAGGCAGAGGGAGAAGCAGGCTCTATGCAGGGAGCCCGATGTGGGACTTGATTCCAGGTCTCCAGGATCACACCCCAGGCTTCAGGCAGCGCCAAACCACTGTGCCACCAGGGCTGCCCTTTTTTTTTTTTTTTTTTTTTTAGATCTTAAAGGGTGCCAATAGTCACAAAGTTGGGGTAGAACCTTACAAATGTTCATGTACAATAACTAGAGCACTTCTAGCACAGGGATTGAATTTTCTATCTCTGGCCTCAGATTATCTTGGTTTGAAACTTAGTTGCAAGCTTATGAGCTACAAGACCTTGGGCAAATCAATTAATTTCTCCATGTCTCAGTGTCTTCTGTCAATTGAGGATGATGATAATACCCAACTCATAGGATTGGAATGAAGAGTTAACAGATCTCATGTGCTGAGCACAAAACCTCACAAGAGGTTTTGTCTTGACTCACAAGAAAGAACAATCAGTATACAGTATTTATTATGTATTTTCATATATATATTTATATATTTTCAAATATATATATATTTTTTCAAACTAAAATGTAAAACACCAGTAAAATTCTGAATGTGAAAATGCTCACAATGACTTATTGTTTTTAAGAGATTTGGATATTCTAAAGATTCCCTGAACTAATTCTTTTGCGTATTCATTTATAAAACAAATAGTAAGACTTCCTATAATATGGGATGCCTGGGTGGCTCAGCGGTTGAGCATCTGCCTTTGGCTCAAGGCATGATCCCAGTTTGGGGATTGAGTCCCACATTGGGCTCCCTATGGGGAGTCTGCTTCTCCCTCTACGTCTCTGGTTCTCTCTGTGTCTCTCAGGAATAAAAAAATAAAAATAAAAAATAAAAAATAAATAAATAAATAAAATGTTAAAAAAGAGAGACTTGCTATAATAGTATTGCTATGTTCCAATTATTGTGAACAGTGCTAGAAATGCATAAATGGTTTTTAAAAAAGACTGTGTAGCATTATCATAGGCAAGAGGCAGAAGTAACCCACTGTCCATTGACAGATGAATGGATGAAGAAACGTGGTATATTCATACAATGGAATATTATTCAGCCTTCATAAAGAAGGAAACCTTGTTGCATGCTACCAAATAGATGAACCTCGAGGACCTTATGTTAAGTGAATAAGCCAGGCACAAAAGGACAATACTCTATGATTCCCACTCTTATGAAGTATGTAAAATGATCAGAATCACAGAAGTAGAAAGTGGGGAGGTGGATGCCAAGGGCTGGTGGTGGGGGAGTTAGTCTTTGATGGGTACAGAATTTCAGTCTTGCAAGATGAAGTTCTAGAGATCTGTCATACAGCAATGTGACTATACTGAACGTTACTGAAATTACACTTAAGAGGTTACGAGGGTCCATTTTGCTGTGATGCTGACTACTAGCACCTCGCCCACAGCTTTCCTCACCTTTCCGAGAGAAGTAGAGCCACAGTGTGGTTCAGGGAACAGATTATGCCGTGAGACTGCTCATGTAAAAATCACTATTTCCACCACTTGGGCGAGTTACTTAATCCTTCAAAGCTTCACTTCCTCATCTCCAGAATAGCGGGAATAATAGCACCCATCACATGAGATGGCTGTGGGGTCTCCATGAAATCCTGCCTGATTATTAGGCATAGCCTGACCTCCTGCAAGTGATGGCCTTCGGTGCTCTAGTCTTCGACGGTGGCAGTGGTCTGACTTCACTGCTCATCTCCTTCCGTGTATCTAGATGGAGCGCACATTGTCAGACCTCCTGCTCTGTTCTAATATAGACTCCATATGTATACATAGACAGCATCTACCTGACCTTCGTGTGTAGCTATTCACAGCAATCAGGTGGTGAACAGAGTTCTAATCACTGTTATATTGTGACCTCATTTGAATGATCATGAAGTCATTTTTTATTCTAGTTGTGGTAAAATACACAACATAGTGTTTATCATCTTTGTCATTTAAAAATGTACCGTTCAAAAAATAAGTAAAATAAAAATAAAAACATGAAGTTCAGTTATGTTAAGTACATTCACACCATTGTGCAGCCATCACCACTGTCCACCTCTTTTCATCACCCCAGTGACTGTTCCCACTAAACAATCACACCTTATTCCCCCTTCCTCTAGCCCCTGGCACCCACCATCCTATTTTCTGTCTCTATGAAT
Source organism: Canis lupus familiaris (assembly GCF_011100685.1). Lineage (NCBI taxonomy): Eukaryota > Metazoa > Chordata > Mammalia > Carnivora > Canidae > Canis > Canis lupus. Next base: position 3,625,100 of record NC_049244.1, on the reverse strand, counting down.
TTAACTACTCTGGGCACTTCATAAGTGGAATCCTGTGATATTTGAATGACTATTAAGTTTTCAATACTGGCCAACCAACACCAAGGCCATTCTTCTGGGTCTCCTCGGTCAACCGCGCTGTTAGTGGTCTGGAGGGAACCTCACTGTGTGGAAATTCTCTGCCCTCAGGAGCCAGATAATCAGTTCCTCAAAATAAAAATTACTGTCTCTTTTATAAGAGCAACCTTGGAGGGACTAACTTTGTATTGGACAGACACTTCAGAATGGAGTAAGTTGGTTTGGACTATGTTGGGGGGTCAATGGTTTATGTTGAATGGTTGGTATGTGAGCCCATATATATTAAAAGATGGGAAAATAATCAAATTAGTCATCTAGAAGTGAGTTCTGGATTGTTCACCTTTCTCTTCAACATTGGTGTAAAAAAACCTGACTTGGTTTTTTGCTTTTTTTATCCCTGACTCATTGTTTTTAAACTGGGCTATGTCACTAGAGCAGTTGTCCACAGCAACTCCTTGGCTTTAGTGCAAGGTCTCTCGATTTGGGCATCGTTGACACCTGCGGCAGGACACCTGTTTGTTGTGGGGGTCAATCCTGTGTACCATAGGATATTTGTTTGGCAGGCAAGCATCATTGACCTATACCCAGGTGTCAGTGGCCCTCCCTGCCAAGTTATGACAACCAAAGTATCTCCAGATATTGCCAAATGTCCTCCAGTGGGCAAAATCACCAAGTTGAGAAACACGGCTTTAGGAGGATGGAGAAGAAAAGGCTCATTTCTTGCTTATGTCAAAATACTCTAACTCTGATCCTAAGTTTCTACTCTGATAAACTTAGATAAAAACTAATATAAATTTGGCTGGAGACTAAAATCTACAAACTGATTATTAAGTAATTTTTTACTCACTTCCAACAAAGTAACTGATTTATACTTTCTTAAGGGGAAAAAATACTGCCTTGGCAGTCTGACACTACCAATAGTTGAAGAATCCTCGGAGACCAGGGCTGCACACAGTGCATGTCCTTCAGGATGGTGGTTTACTAGGAGCACCTCTGGGCACTTTTCTACAGTGAGTCATTGAGTCATGGGCCAGCACATCTTGTACCAACCGCATTTCTGAAAGCACATTAATGTGTTTCTCTCATTATCAGATCCACAACTATAAGTTTCCAGCAGACAAAAAAAAAAAAGTTTCCAGCAGACAGACTGAAGGGGTGTCAGATGCACAGCAGGTGCTAAAATATTTAATAGCTATATAGAGGTAATCAGAATCAGATTCATAAGACCAATCTGTAAAAAATTGTAGCCTATACAGACACCTCACTTCTGAAGTTTTCAGAGCATGTAAAATTTCAATGTTTGTGATGTTAATTTTAATCACGTTATTCTTCTGCATAAGTCTTGGGTGAACTCTAATTCAATTAGGTTTTATCTTAGAATACATACCTAACGATATCTAATACTCCATCTGGGGTCCTTCCTCCACTGGTATCCCTTGTTCCAGCCAAATTAGACTAAATTGTATAATGGTGGCCAGCTGGGGGCACCCAAGTGATTTGTTCAGTTTGGAGAGCTAACTCAATATTTTAACGTAATAAGGAAAGAATAAAACTTTTGAAATAAAACTACTGAAAGAAGTCATACCCAAGATTTCTTGATTATTTTTTTGTTTTAAAAGTAAGCTCTTGCTGGGGCACCTGGATGGCTCAGTCGGTAGAGCATGAAGACCCTTGATCTCAGAGGTGTGAGTTCAAGCCCCATGTTGGGTGTGGAGATTACTTAAAAAAAAAAAAAATCTTAAAAAAATAGTAGAGCTCCCTTTTTTTAAAGAGATTTTTTTTTAAGTTTACTTAAGCAATATCTATTGCTTACAATAGAGATAGGTAAATTTTTATTTTTTATTGAAATTCCAGTTAGTTAACATATACTGTTATATTGGTTTCAGGTGTATAATATACACCTGATTAAACCCTTCCACACATCACCCGGTGCTCATCACAGCAAGTGGCCTCTTTAATCTGCATCACCTATTTCACCAAACTCCTCACTGACCTCCCCTCTGGTAACAATGAGTTTGTTCTCTATAATTAAATTTCTCTCTCTCTCTCTCTCACTTTTTTCCCTTTGTTTGTTTGTTTTGTTTCTTGAATTCCACATATGAGTGAAATCACATGGTATTTCTCTTTTCTGACTTATTTCACGTAGCATTATACTTTCTAGCTCCATCCATGTGGCTGCAAATGGCAAGATTTCATTCTTTTTTATGGCTAAATAATATTCCATTGTATATGTATGACACCTTTTCTTCATTCATCAATTGATGGATACTTGGACTGCTTCCATAATGTGGCTATTGTAAACAGTGCTGTTGTACATGGGATGCATGTATTCCTTTGAATTAGTGTTTTTGTATTCTCTGGGTAAACACCCAGTAGTGCAAATATCTTCTCCCATTCTGTATGTTGTCTTTTAGTTTTGGTGATTGTTTCCTTTGCTGTGCAGATTTTTATTTTGATGTGGTCCCAATAGTTTATTTTTGCTTTTGTTTCCATTGCCTCAGGAGACATATCTAGAAAGATGTTGCTATAGCCAATGTTAAGTTTATTATTATTATTATTATTATTATTTATTCATTAGAAAGAGAGCATGAGAGGGGGTAGGCAGAGGGAAAGGGAGAAGCAGGCTCTCCACTGAACAGGGAGGCCCACATGGGCTCAATAACAGGACCCCAGGATCATGACCTGAGCCAAAGCCTGTGAACCACCCAGGAGGTCCACATTTAGGTCTTTAAGCCAGTTTGAATTTATTTTTGTATATGGTATAAGGAAGTGGTCTAGTTTCTCTAAACCATTTGTTGAAGAGACTCTTTCCCATTGGATATTCTTTCCTGCTTTGTTGAAAGTTAATTGACCGTATAATTATGGGTTTATTTCTGGACTTTCCATTCAGCTCTATTGATCTATGTGACTATTTTTGTGCCAGTACCACACTGTTTTGATCACTATAGCTTTGTAATATTACTTGAAGTCTGGAATAGTGATGCCTCCAGGTTTGCTTTTCTTCTTCAAGATTGCTTTGTCTATTTAGGGTCTTTTGTAAAGGTTCTATATACATTTTAGGATTGTTTGTTCTAGCTCTGGAAAAATGTTAATTGGCATTTTGATAGGGATTGCATTAAACATGTAGATTGCTTTAAAAATGTTTGTTCTTCTAATCCACGAGTATGGAATGTCTTTCCATTTCTTTGTGCCATCTTCAATTTCTTTCATAAGTCTTCTATAGTTTTCAGAGTATGTATCTTTTACCTCTTTGGCTAGGTTTATTCCTAAGTATCTTATCATTTTTGGTGCAATTGTAAATAGGATTTTCTTAATTTCTTTTTCTGCTGCTTCATTATTGGTGGATAGAAATGCACAGATTTCTGTACATGATTTTGCATCCTGTGACATTACTGAATTTGTTTATCAGTTGTAGCAGTTTTGGGGTGGAGTCTTTTAGGTTCTCTATATATAGTATCATGTCATCTGCAAATGGTGAAAGTTTTACTTTTTCCTTACTGATGTGTATTCTTTTGATTTCTTTTTGTTGTCTGAGTGCCATGGCTAGGACTTCCAGTACTATGTTGAATAAAAGTGGTGAGAGGGGACATCCCTTGTTCCTGACCTTTAGGGGAAAAGAGTTTTTCCCCAGAGGATGATGTTAGCTGTGGGTTTTTCATAGATGGCCTTTATTATGTTGAGTTATGTTCCCTCTAAACTCACTTTGTTGAGTTACTGTGAATGTTGTACTTTGTCAAATGCTTTTTCTGCATCTATTGAACTGACTTGTGGTTCTTATCCTTTTTCTTATTGATGTATCATGTTGACTGATTTGCGAATATTGGACCATGCTTGCAAATTAGGAATAAATCCTATTTGATAATGGTGAATGATTCTTCATTTTTAAAGTAGGCTCCATGCCCAACATGGGGCCTCAACTCATAGCCCTGAGATCAAGAGCTGCATGCTCTGCTAAGCCAGGCAGGCACCTCATGTGGCAAACGATTTTTTAAATGTATTGCTGAATTCAGTTTCCTACATTTTGTTGAGAATTTTTGTATTTATGTTCATCAGGGATATTGGCCTGTAGTTCTTTTTAGTGGTGTCTTTATTCAGTTTTGGTATCAGGGTAATACTGGCCCCATAGAATAAATTTGGAAGTTTTCCTTCCTTTTTTTTTTTTTTTTTCTTCTCAGAATAGGTGAGAATACGTATTAATTCTTCTTTAAATGTTTGGTAGAATTCACCTGTGAAGCCATCTGGATCTGGACTTTTGTTTGTTGGGAGATTTTTGATTACTGAATCTGTTTCTTTGCTGATTATCGGTCTGTTCAAGTTTTGTACTTCTTCCTGCTTCAGTTTTGGTACATTTGTTTCTACTAGGAATTTATCCAATTCTTCTATGTTGTCAATTTGTTGGCATATAGTTTTTCATAGTATTCTCTTATGACTGTATTTCTGTAGTGTTGGTTACTTCTCATTTGTGATTCTATTGAATCCTTTCTCTACTTTTCTTGGTAAGTCTGGGTAGAGGTTTATCAATTTTATTGATTTGTTTTTCAAGGAACCAGCTCTTGATTTCATTGAACTGTTCTATTTTTCTAGTTTTATAGAATTTATTTCTGCTGTATAGAGATGGATAACTTTTGGGGCACCTGGTTCCCTTGGTTAGTGGAGCATGCAACTTTTTTTTAAGATTTTGTTTACTCATGTGAGACACAGCGAGGCAGACACAGGCAGAGGGAGCAGGCTCCATGCAGGGAGCCTGATGTGGGACTCAATCCCCAGACTTGACTTGAAGGCAGACAGACGCTCAACCACTGAGCCACCCAGGTGTCTCCAAGCATGCGATGCTTGATCTCAGGGTTGTGAGTTTGAGCCACATGGTGGGTATTGAGAAGACTTAAAAATAAAGTCTTAAAAAAGAGAGATGGGTAACTCTTTAACTCTTGGCTTTTTAAAGCTTAATTCTTTCTTTTGCTTAGCTGTAAAACTGTACTTAATTGCAATGAAATAAACCTAAACACAAGAAGCAAAGATGTCAAAGATTAAGTTTATAAAAATGTGTTCTTGTATGCATGACCAATCCTCATTTTTATTTCTGTAAATGCTATTCTAAATTAATAATTATAAGATACACTTGAATTTACAAACAGATATGGCTTGATAAGATTCCAGCCTTTTATTGTGAGACATACTTGGTGAAAAGTCGTTTTGACCCAAAATTTGTAAGAGAAAATATGAAGGAATACAGTAAATTTATTCCAAATTTGAAACCTCAGGTTCAAATCACATCTTACTTGAAAATGGCAGAAGCTTATTTAAGATTTTGAAAACCTCCAAGAAACAAACATGGCTTATAATCTGGAGTTATGTCCTTTTAATTAGCTCTGAGCAATGCAGTAAATGAATGATACTGATGTTTAGAGAGAAAAGTGGAAAGAAAAAATTTAACCAGGAACTTTTCACCAGTTCTTTTTTTTTTTTAATAATATTTTATTTTTATTTATTCATGAGAGACACACACAGAGAGAGGCAGAGACACAGGCAGAGGGAGAAGCAGGCTCCATGCAGGGAGCCTGATGCGGGACTTGACCCTAGGACCCCAGGATCACGCCCTGAACCGAAGGCAGACGCTCAACTGCTGAGCCATCCAGGCGTCCCTCACCAGTTCTTAATAGCTGAAACCTAAATATGTTTCTGGAATGAACAAATGTGAGTAGTCTATAATAACTTTTCATAAAGCTTCATTAATTGAAATTATAGAATTTCATTTATTTTTTATGTATATATATTTTTATTTAATTTTTTAAAGTAATCTCTATGCCCAACATGGGGCTCAAACTCACGACCCTGAGATCAAGAATTGCATGCTCTACCAACTGAGCCAGCCTGGTGTCCCTAAAATTATAGAATTTTAAATATGACTTTTTTCATGTTTTAATATATTAGCTTTAACTTAGTCACATTAAACCATACTCTTTCACTATTCAGTTCATTTATTTGAATGCCTGCCTTTAGATGCCAGGTACATGATCTAAGTTTTCAAGTAGAGTTATTTATTATTATCAGCTTATATCAATCACACTTTGTTGTCAGCAAGAGTTAAAGCAAGATCTTAAAGCAGAGGTCAAAATTAAATCAATATTGAGATTAAAAAGTGATTATAAAACATACAAAAGGTCATGGAACATAAAACATTACTGAGAAACTGAGAAGAATTCAATGTTTAAAATGTCTTTTCTTCTTAGATAAAACTATGTCATACACATGCATATATAGCTATATAATTTGACTGTGGATGCTCCTCCTGATAAATCTTTTCTCCTCAGATGCACTTATAAAATTCAGAGAATACCACTAATACACGACCTTTGAAACATTTTTAAAAACTTGGTTGGGAGCTAAGTGACTTGTCAGACAGTGAGACAGAAAAACAACTGATATACATTGTTATTTTTTTCAAGTAATGTTATGTACAGGTTTATTGCCAGTATATGCACAACAGTAAGCATAGGACTATAAATACACAATGTAATTAACAGCAGAAAACAAAATTGTTACAGGTAAAGGGGAGGGGATAGAGAGAAACTATTTTCCTGCTGCTAGAACAGAAACAAAGGGAAAAGCCTATGACAAATCATCCATCCATCCAGTACTCTTGTCTTAAATTCTTTACATACATTTCTACATTTTTTTCAATTAAACAAAGAAAGTACAGATAACTCTGTAACAACAGCAAATTGCTTCCCTAATAGCTATTTGCCTTTCCAGTCAAATTCACTTCATGTTAGGATTTAAAAAAAGGTTATGAGAAATCATTAGTATCCTGGTTCCAAATGATCTAATTTGCCTTTCACCAAACTGGTAATTTTTGAAAGTTGGCTGCACACGAAAAGAATAGGTGTAGCAAAAGGTGATTAAAAACTTTGTTAAAATGTAACAGAAAATCACCCTTGAAGTAGTTTTCCAAAAGACACTACAGGCAGCAGCTCAGTTATAAGGATTAGCCCTGAAGAGGTAGAGAATTTGAGTCCATTACACAAAGATAATAGCCTTGCACCATCTCTCTCATCAGGATCAATGTTTTCAAGTAACACAATTTCATGGCAAAAGGAAACCAGGTTCCACCATTTAAAGAAAAGGTGCTGGTTGACTCCCATGTTTCAATAAGTTTGTTTATAATGAGAAACAGAAGATGGTCAAGGACACACATGCACTTGATTTTATTTTGTCTCTTTCCATTATCAAGTTTATTCATAAGTGAATTTGATATTAATAAATATGAAAAAGCATCATTCACAACAAAGATAAACCAAAAACCCTGCAATAAAAACCTTCTATTTTAATAAGTATCAAGAAAACAACAGGCAGATGATTTGGTGCAGCTTTCTTATGGAATCTTAGAGGGGACATGGTTTTAAATAATGATGGCAAGACCAACAACCAACAAGCAGTATCAGTGTTACAGAACTGGCTGATTCTGTAGCACTTTCTCTGAGGTCTTAAACTACAGATTACCCCAAAGAAGTTGCAACTAATGACATGTATCACCATCACGTCAACAGAGTCCAGCTGTAGTTCAAATTAGTCCTGCTTTGTTTCACATCATTTCAGTATTTCTGGCATAAGACATGATACGGAACAAAACTCCAAATAGCAATAAAAATATTATTCTGCATTTGAATAGAGGCAAAAAAATGTTTAGACTGTTAAAATTTTAAAGCTTTAAGCATTCCTCTTTAACCAGCATTTAAAAAAATTTATACAATCATAACACTGGCAAAGGTTAATGGGAAGACAAAGAAGTACAAACATGTGAAATGATGAATTCGATTAAAAATTACTTTGTATTGATCAACTGATGTTAATACTGCTTCTTTTTGAATTTGGAGTAACTATCATAAAAGTTACATGCAGACTGAGGATAGCCCTCTGTTACAGAAAATACAAAACAAAACAAAAAACTAAAACTGGGAAAGGTGGTAAGTTTCAAAAGATGTGTTTGAAAATTTCCTTTCGTTGATGAGGGGTGGTCTGTCTGTCCTTTCTTTGAGTCTTGGTTCACTTTAATCAGCTTCACTAACTTTGTCCAGGAACATCAGTAGTGGGATCAGCTCCTCCAGAACCTGTTTGTGCGCGTTTGATGTAAAGATTCAGTAGCTTCATCTGCAGATTCAAGCCAAACATATGTCACTGAGAAAATTATAAATTATAGTAAGATGCTCACTAAAAAAATGATATACATATATGAATTTAAAAAGAGATTTTAGACTAAGTTATGCCCAAGTGATTGTTGATAAGTAAGAATTACCAGGAAAAATTCAAGTCTTGGTCTGTTCACAAATTAATATTTCTTTCAGTAATCTCTACATCCAATATGGGGCTTGAACTCACTACCCCGAGATCTAGAGTCGTCACATGCTCTACCATACTGAGTCAGCCAGGTGCCCCTGATGACTTGAGTATTCTAATATGCCTTTTCAAAAAATGTTGTAGTGATAGCATGTAAACTTTAACTTAGAAAAAAAGAGGTCACTATTAAGACATTAAGCACAAATATTTGAGCACTATGTGCTATATAATAAGCTAACTACCTTACATTACTTCTTATCTCAATAACCACTTTATAGATGAGGGAATCAAGATATAGGATGTGTACCTAAAGTCACAGGGGTAGGTAAGAAGTGGGCCAAAATATGAAATTAGGCACTTGGGTTCTAGGACCCAAGATCTTAAAAACTATAAAACACTGCCCTCCAAGAATGTTCTTGATTTCTTTGTCACTTTTTTTAAAAAAAGATTTTTTAAATTTGACAGAGAGAGAGAGAGAGAGAGAGCATGCGTGTGCACTTGCACAAGCAGGGGGAGCTGCAGTGTGAGAGGGAGAAGCAGACTCCCCACTGAGCAGGGAGCCCAATGCAGGACTCGATCCCAGGATCCTGGGATCATGACCCCAGCTGAAGGCAGATGCTTAACCAACTGAGCCACCCAGGTACCCTTCTGTGATACTTTGCAGTCTTTGCTAGATGATATATCTTCATAAAGTTTTAATCAATGTATACATAATTTTATGCTCTACTTTTTTTCATCTAATTTCCAAATATTTTTTCAGCCTAGCTACAGGTTTCATGCAATTGGCTGCTTAGTATTCTAACAAAGTACTTAACTAAAATTTTTTAAATTTAAATTCAATTTAATTAACATATAGTGTATTATTAGTTTCAGGGGTAGAATTTAGTGATTCATCAGTTGCATAGAACACCTAGTGCTCATTACTTCAAGTGCTCTCCTTCATGCCTCCTTCACCCAGTGACCCTATCCCCACCCCCCATTTCCCTTCCAATAACCCTCAGTTTTTTCCTAGAGCTAAAAGTCTTGACAAAGTACTGAATTTTAGTTCTTTCACAGACATCTCTACATTATCAGGATACAACTTAAGCTTATTACAAAAGCTGAGATTTTTTTTGTCTTTGAAAACCTCTGTGTTGGGGAACCTGGCTGGCTCAGTTGGTAGAGCATGTGGGGCTCTTGATGTTAGGATCTTGAGTTCAAGCCCCATGTTGGGTGTAGAGTTTATTTTAAAACAAAAAAGAAAAGGAAAGAAAATAACAAAAAAAAAAAAAAAAAGAGAGAAAACTATGCTGTTGAAGTTTGCTTTTTTAACATTAACTCATTGATCCAAGGGTTTTTAACCTGGCATCCATAGGATTCAGGGACTCAATGAATCCTCTGAGACTACGTGTAAAATTTTCTGTATTTATTTATTTTTCTTAGGATGAGATAGTAGGGGATCCCTGGGTGGCTCAGCGGTTTAGTGCCTGCCTTCACCCCAGGGCATAATCCTGGAGTCCTGGGATCGAATCCCACATCGGGCTCCCTGCATGGAGCCTGCTTCTTCCTCTGCCTGTGTCTCTGCCTCTCTCTCTCTCTCTCTCTGTCTCTCATGAATAAATAAATAAAATCTTAAAAAAAAAAAAAAAAAAAGGATGAGATAGTACCTAGATGTCCAAGTGGTCGGTAACTCAGATTAAGAACCACTGCTTTAATCCATCTATAACTTACACAGGTATTTAACATAAGGTTAACCTGAGCTTTATAGGTATTTTCTCTGCCTTCCTGCTATTTTAAAAAGAAATTTGATCATAGTAATGATAATTGCTAGGGTTTTGGGAAACTCTTTAGTGTTTCCTGCTAACTGGTTCATAAGCAACAATTCAATAATCATAGTCTATTCTCACCTTGTAGAATGAATTTCAATGTTTGATAGTATTAAAGGTATTAAAGAAATAAGGAAAAGCAAGACTCACTTTTTAAGTCTTTAAAAACATTTTTAAAAAAGCTTATTTAAGTAATGTTCTTCTCAATGAGCCAGCCAGGCACCCCTATGTTTTCTTTTCTTTCTTTCTTTCTTTTTTTTTTTAAGTTTTAAGGACAGCAAATATTTGATTATCATAGTTCATAGGGGAAAGTTTAAGAAATGTTCAAGTATTCCACATTTTGGGAGATATAAAGTAATCCATGAATATGTAAAACCACTCTTTATTCTTTTTTTTAAAAAAGGATATTTATTTATGTACTTATGTACTTAAGTAATCTCTATAACCAATGTGGGGCTCGAACTCACAACCAAGATCAAGGGTCGCACACCTCACCAACTGAGCCAGCCAGGCACCCCAACCACTAATTATTCTTAAACAGTCCTTGGGGGTAAGGATTTGGGTGTGGAAGTGGGAAAGGAACCAGCTGGCTGCAGGCACTTCTTTCACAGCAATGTACCCTACTTGACTTCACCTGAGTGACCCATGTGAACGTAGAAACAGTTAAAATTCAAACGGCAGGAGGAATGAGTTGGATGCTCAAGGCTGACTTAAAGTTGAATAACAAATTCATCCTTTAACACAACAAAGAATTAAAATTTAAAAATGTATCAATGTCATCACCTTTAGAATAAGGCATCACTACTTACTTTACTGCCAGTGAGCTGACTGAGATGTGGTTTTAGTTCATCACCAATTACCGCATGAACAGCCACCAGGCAGAAGACGCATGCTTTCCGAACACTGCTCTCAGAATTATCATAACCCTAGGGAGAAAAGTCTTGTTAGCACTCCTAACTAGAAGTATCTGAAAAAGCACCATTTCAACAGGGACCAAAGATGTGGCTCAAAGATGAGATCGCAGGCGTATCAAGGAGAGGAAGCTTTCGTGACTGAGGTTAAGTTAACCCTTCTACCTTTGCTGGCAGAAATGTGCCCTACACTCTTTCTTCTTCCCCTTCCACACCTCCACACTCCACTATTAGCCTTATCAGGTTCTACCTTGTTTAGCTTGGAAAGCTGCCCCTTTGCAACCTGCCCTGTAAAGTCTCTAGATGAACCTTTTACTAAAACACTCAGCTGCAGGAAGCCCAAGAGCGCTTCACTATCGAATAAAACCTAAACTCAAGCAAAACTGGGCCTGGTAGGTAAGGTACTCCTACAATTCAGGCTGAAGCAAGGTCAAGATCTGTACCATCCCTACCATTATTCTAAGTTATTCACTCAGCAAAAATTCATTCAGTACCCATTATATGTATGATACACACATATCACATACATTCTCTTTTCAGTACCAAAGAACGAAGAAGAGATTTGGATCTTATATTCAAGGACCCCACAATTTACTGAGCAATATTAAGCTTAGAACAGAGTCAAAGATAATACAAAGGATGCATGAAGAAATTAACAATTATTTCTCTTAAGGAGTGGTTTTATTTTTTATTTATTTTTTATTTTTTTTTAAGGAGTGGTTTTAATATACACACTATATAATAGTCATTCAGTTACATTATAGAATATAATTTATTGGATGGAAAAGTTAATAACTTATGATTAAGCAAAACATGTTATAAAATATGATCCCATTATTAAAATGTTTATGTGGAAGGCTTTGTGTGCATAGAAAAAAAACACATTACATTTATGACCGTAAATTAGTATAACGATTTTGGAGAGAAATCCAGTAATACCTAGGAATTTGACTTCTAGATATATATGTACATATATATATATATATTATTGCAATATTTATGTTATTAAAAAAAAGGGAAACAACCCAAATACTCATCAAAAGATGAATGGATAAATTGTAGTCATACTAATGAAAACTATTTAGCCATAAAAAATGAATTAAATTCTAATATATGCTGTAACATGGATGAATCTAAAAACATTACACTAAATGAAATATACCAGCCACAACAGAACAAATACTGTGTGATACCATTGACATGAGGAACCTAGAAAGCAGAAGAAAGTATAATAGAAGTTACCAGGGGCTATGGGGAGAGGGAATAGGGAATTATTAATGGGTATAGAGTTTCTGTCTGGGATGATGAAATATGTTCTAGAAATGGATAGTTGTAATGGTTGTACATCATAAATGTATTTAAAACCACTGAATTACACACTGAAAAATGGCAAAATTACCATTAAGTTTTATATTATGTATATATTTAACACACACACACACACACACACACACACACACACACACACACACAGAGCTAAGTCTTTGCTCTGAACATTCAAGACAGCAGGAAGGCCTTGGCATACCACTACTGTTGCCTACAAAGTGCCTAAAATAACCAAATCCCAAATGTATCATCATTTATTTCTCTAAGTTTTGTTTCTCACCTGTATTAAGCCTGGCATAATCTCTGGCAAAAGCAAGTTAAGGGTTTCCTTGGATACTCTCTCTATCACTTTTGTTTGCATTTTGATTGCAGCCAGATTAATTGGGTAATCTGCAGTTTGGATGATAGGACAAAGCACTTTGATGCACTGTTCTGGACTGATTGAAGTGGCCAGCACTGATGCAGCTTCCTCAGCAGATCTTACCACCTAAAACAAAGAGGAAAGTAAGCTGGGAGTAAATTTTTTAAATGTTATACTGTGTCCTGGAAGTACAAACTTCATGAAACCTGCAATATAACAAGATACCTATAACTTCCTTTGAAACTACTATAATAAGCAAACACAAAAAGTGAGGGTACAGATAAAACAGGGCTGGCAAAATATTGAAGTTGCCCAACTTCTGAAGCCAGAATGGATATATGGGGAGAAATATTTCTTCCAGATATTCTCCCTTCTTTTGTGTTTTCTTAATATTGACTAATGCAGTTGTGTCTTGTTTTTGAGAGAGAGGACGGTGAAGGAGGGTCAGAGAGAGAGAGAGGGATAAAGAGAATCCTAAGCAGCTCTGTGCTCAGTGTGGAGTCCCACGTGGGACAAGATCTCACAACCTTGAGATCATAACCTAAGGTGAAGTCAAGAGTTGGATGCTTAACCATCCAAGCCACCCAGGCACCCCAGGCTAACGCAATTTTTAAATCATACTGTGGTCTAGCTGTACTGGGTGGTGGAGGCTCCGTTTATCTAGACTATAAGGTGCCAAGGAGTCATCTACAACAGCCAAGCTGAAACCCTGCTCATTATCAGTACCCTCAACTCCAGGAGTACTCATGCCCTTTCCATCACATTATTAACAAAATAAGATACAAATAATCTTGGGGTGCCTGACTGTTCAGTTGGTGGAACATCCAGCTCTTGATCTTGGGGTTGTGCGTTCAACTTCATGTTGGGTGAAGAGATTGCTTAAAAATAAAATCTTAAAAAAAACCCCACCTCATTAATGATTATCAAATTAACATGCTATTCCTTCTTCTGTTCATAATGATTTTCTTTCCTTCTGTACCGGGGCTGGGGAGGGCTGACTCTGTGCAATGAAGAGAAGAAAAGGCTGGCTGTCTATCTTAGTAGAATCTGTAATCTCTAGAGATGGTCTTGAGGTCATGTAAAAATTGTGGACTTTTTAAAAAAGATTTTATTTATTTGACAGAGAGAGAGCACAAGCAGGGGGAGTGGCAGACAGAGGGAGAGGGAGGAGCAAGCTCCCCACTGAGCAGGGAGCCAGACTCATGAGCTTGATCCCAGGACCTTGGGATCATGACCTGAGCCGAAGGCAGATGCTTACCCAACGAGCCACTCAGGCACCCCAAAATTATTCCTTTGATTCTACTTTAGTACCTTCTCACTTATGATCTCAATCTATGAAAGGTACTAAGAGAGGTACCAAATACACTGGAAGTCAGAAGACCCAGGGCTAATTTTAGATGTAATGCCTAAAGAATGTCAATTTTATCTTTTGTAAAAATAGAGATGCCAGATCTTATCTTATTTGGGTCAGAAGGTGGATGATTAAACTACAAATATTAGTTTTTAAAACCTTCAGCAAGATACTATAGATGTTCCACTACTAAACAGCTGAATAATAAAAATCAAAATAAAAACCCATGTAGATTTAAAAAAAATTATAACTCATTCTTCTACAAGACCTACAGTCATATCTTTTGAAAACTAAATTACCCAGAGGGGTTCTTTAAATCCTCATCAATACTACTTCTTTCCTTTTTTTAAAGATTTATTTGTTTATTTAAGTAATCTTTATGTCCAATGTGGGCTTAAACTCAAGATCCCGAGGATCAAGTGCCTCATGTTTTTCCAACAGAGCCAGCCAGGAACCCTCAAATCCTCACCAACACTGTTTTTTTTTTTTTTTTTTTTTAATTTATGATAGTCACACACAGAGAGAGAGAGAGAGAGAGAGAGAGAGAGAGAGGCAGAGACACAGGCAGAGGGAGAAGCAGGCTCCATGCACCGGGAGCCTGACGTGGGATTCAATCCCGGGTCTCCAGGATTGCGCCCTGGGCCAAAGGCAGGCGCTAAACCGCTGCGCCACCCAGGGATCCCCTCACCAACACTTCTTATGGTCTTTCCTTTCTAGTGTATGTGGAATGGTATCTCACTGTGGGTTTAGTTGTATTTTCCTAATGAATACCGATAACTGAGCATTTTTTCATGTGCTTATTGTGCTTAATGTGTGCATCTTCTTTGGATAACAGCCTATTCAGGTCCTTTGCCTATTTTTTTTTCTTTTTTTTTTTAATTTTTATTTATTTATTTATGATAGTCACACACACACAGAGAGAGGCAGAGACACAGGCAGAGGGAGAAGCAGGCTCCATGCACCGGGAGCCCGACGTGGGACTCGATCCCGGGTCTCCAGGATCGCGCCCTGGGCCAAAGGCAGGCGCCAAACCGCTGTGCCACCCAGGGATCCCTCCTTTGCCTATTTTTAAAAATTCATTTATTTATTTTAGAGAAAGGGGGGGCAAGCGGAGGGAAAGAGAAAGTGAGTGAAGTAGACTTTACACTGAGCACAGAGCTGGACACAGGGCTTGATCCCATGCTCTGAACCCAAACTGAGTCAGCAGCTCAACTGACTGAGCCACCCAGGAGCCCCCATCCTTTGTCTGTTTTTAAATTGGGTTATTTTTTTTTTTTAATTTTTATTTATTTATGATAGTCACAGAGAGAGAGAGAGAGGCAGAGACACAGGCAGAGGGAGAAGCAGGCTCCATGCACCGGGAGCCTGACGTGGGATTCGATCCCGGGTCTCCAGGATCGCGCCCTGGGCCAAAGGCAGGCGCTAAACCACTGCGCCACCCAGGGATCCCGGGTTATTTTTTTTTTTTTTTTAATTGGGTTATTTCCTTTTTTGTTGAGTTGTAAGGGTTCTTTACACCTGACTGACCCAGCCAGGTGCCCCTGAAGCATAAATGTTTTTATTTATTTTATTATTTTAAAAAATGTTATTTTTAAAAAATTTACTTAAGAGAGAGAGAGAGTGCGAGAGAGAGAGAGAGAGAGCACAAGCGAGAGGGGCAGAGGGAGAGAGAATCTCAAGCAGACTCTCTGCTGAGTGTGGAACCCAGGACCCTGAGATCATGACCTGAGCTGAAACCAAGAGTTGGATGCTTAACCAAGTGAGCACTAAGGTGCCCCCAAAAGATTTTATTTTTAAGTAATCTCTACACCCAATGTGGGGCTTGAACTTATAACCTTGAGATCAAGAGTTGCATGCTCTACCAACTGAACCAGCTGGGTGCTCTGAAGCACAAAAGTTTTAAATTATGATAAAGTCGAATTTATGTTTTTGTTGTTGTTATTAGCTACTTGTGCTTTTGGTGTTACATCTAAGAAATTACTACTTAATCCAAGATGACAAAGATTTACACCCATGATAGTTTCAGCTTTTACATTTAGCTTTGATCTATTTTGTTTCATTGCTATTTTTTAACTTTGCTTTTTTGACCTCTTTTGCTTACGTCTTGGTTCTACCAGAGGCATCTAATGCTACTGCTCTGGGGCTTTCTCTTGGAACTGCAGTTTCTATTTGAAATTTCCTTTTCTAATTATTTCTGAGACTTAATAAAAATCCTCATGGTTATGTCATTAATGTCATCGGTGGTGGTGGGAATATTACGACTCTAAAGAGATGAGACAGGAGAGAGAGACAAATCAAGAAACAGACCCTTAACTATAGGGAATAAACTGGTCACCAAAGAAGAGATTAGGGAGGGGATGGGTGAAATATGTGATGGGAATTAAGGAATGAACTTGCTGTGATGAGCATTGGTATTGTATCGAAGAGCTGAATCACTATAGTTTACACCTGAAACTAATATAACACTGTTAACTAACTGGAATTTAAATAAAAGCTTAAAAAGTAAAAAAAAATTTTATACAACCATAAATAAAAAGATAAATGAGACAGATTTATAGGACTCTTTCAGGAAAGCTGTCATTTATTGAATAAACTTTGAACAGACATCTAGCTTCTATAAGCACTTTACCACTTTATTAAAAATTTTAAAAAAATATTTTATTAATTTATTCATGAGACATACTTGAAGAGGCAGAGACATAGGCAGAGGAAAAAGCAGGCTCCCTGCGAGGAGCTTGGTGTGTGGGACTTGATTCCAGGATTCCAGTATCATGACCTGAGCCAAAGGTAGATGCTCAATCACTGAGCCGCCCATGCCCCTAATTTTAAAATTTCTAAAATTTTGTTTATTTATTTGTGAGAGTGAGAGCATAAGCAAGGGGAGGGGCAGAAGGAGAGGGAGAAGCAGGCTCCCTGCTCAGCAGGGAGCCCAGTGTGGGGTTTGATCCCAGGACCCTGGCTGGGATTATGACCTGAGCCAAAGTCAGATGCTTAACTGACTGAGCCACCCAGGCACCCTAATACTTTATCACTTTAAAATAATAATGATTTTTATCTTCATTAGTTATTTCAAAAAAACAAATTCTTATTGATAAGTGGACAGTGACAATTGGTGAATTCCAAAGTAGAAAACTGTAAGTCAAATTAAAATCCAAAAATGAAATCAAGATTATGTCACCTAAAATAAGCTGGGTTTTTTTTTAGGTTAAAGACCATGATATCACCATAATTCATTTCATAGAAAAAATTAATTATATGTCCATCAGATATTATCTGGAACATCAGAGTGTTCATTTGATTGAAATGACATATTCTTTAAGGGTATTCTTCGAACAGTGTTTATATATTTCATGAAATAATATCAGAAGTACTGAGAATAAAATAATAATTTAATGGTCAGGTAACTTACCTCCTTATGAGGATCTTTATGTGCTTCCAATGTTTTCATGACAGTCAGTTCTGCATAGTTTTTAAATCTGGCTGGTTGATGCCTTAGGATTTCTCTTAAAACTTTTAATGCCAAAGCCCTGATTGTAGGCTAAGAAGAAATATTTTAATGTTTTTAATATTTTGGATTGTAGACAATGACCTAAATTTTCCATTTCTGTAACTTAAGGGTCTTAACACTGGGGCAGGGATAAGTCATAGACAACTGCACAAAGTATATGGTATATTACATAATTAAGTTTTCACATCTCTAGTTGAAAACTTGTATCACACTTTTTATAGTTGTAAGAGATCAAAAACCAGCAACATCCTCTGAAAAAGGAAATTTCACTTCTGAACAAGTAGTTTAAATATGCAAAACAAGTAACTTGTACTCTCCTATAAAAATACTATCAGCAACCTTTCATTTTTCCCATTGTCACTTGTTCAAAATCACTGAGCTATTGATTTAGAAGAAAATGTACTCATAATGAAAATTTCACACAAGAAGTAGCAGTAAAAGAGACTGATTTTCCCAAATTCCAAATTTGTGCAGCTCTTGATTTACAGGCAGGGGTGGGCAATCCAAGACAGGAAAGAGTGGTTCTTAGTTACACATCCTGCCATTTACCTCTTTATCCCCAAGGGTTTCAAGCAATAGAAGTAATATTGTTTTGAAGTGTTCATCCCAAACACTGAAAGATTCTTCCTGTGTCAGTTTCATGAGTTCATACAGGGCGATTTTTCTTTCTTCTACACGTTCATTGTGGTTAGACAGCTCCTTCAACAGCTCTGCAACCAGGTCAGAGTGGTCTAGGGAAAGATCTGGCAAGAAGACATAATGTTAATTCTGTAACTTATAGGTCATCTCTCATGAGTATGTGGATCAACTTTATAACATCATGAGGCAATGTTAGTTTTAAGAAAAAAAAAAGACTAATTTTCTATTTTGTCATCTTGAAAACATCAATTCTAGTTTAAAACTTTTTATAATGAAAATTCACATAAAGAAAATACTTAACAGACCCTCATATATCCCTCACCCAGATTTAACAATTATCAAGATTTTACCAGTCATCTTTGTCCCTCCTCACTTGTTTTCTGAAATATTTTTAGAAGTGGCAAATAGATCATTTAATCCTTACATACATTGGTACATGTTTTTATGGTGTCATGCCAGAAGGCTTGCAATATTTGGCTACTCCATTTTTAGTGACATCAATAACGACCACTGGATTTAAGTGGTGACAACTCAATTTCACCATTAAAGTTCCCCCATATTCTTTTTTTTAAGAGAGAGAGAAAGCAGGCACCCTGGGTGGGAAGCAGGGGAGGTGGAGGGAGAGGGAGAGAGAATCTCAGGTAGTCTCTGGCTGAGCTCGACACAAGGTTGGAGGTCATGACCCTGAGATCACAAGCTGAGCTGAAACCAAACATTGGACAGCTGCCTAACTGTGCCACCCATGCGCCCCAATCAATCTTTTAAGAGACAGTCAGAGGGAGAAGCAGACTCCACACAGGGAGCCTGATGTGGGACTCGATCCCGGAACTCCAGGATCACACCCCGGGCCAAAGACAGGCGCTAAATTGCTAAGCCACCCAGGCGTCCCAAGTAATGGTTTCACCCACTGATTATTGTTGAATTATTTTATTAGGAATTAAAATTGGGCAGGAATTCTTCCGTGGAGAGTATCTTTTTCGGTCAGAGCTACTTTGAATATTGGGAAACAGTCTGATAGAAGAGGCACAATACTATTTTCCCTTTAAATTTCAGAGTCAAGGGTTGGGCCCAGTGATTATCAAAGAGTTTTCATTCTTTTTGAAGTATTATCACAAACTCACGAGTTCTATGAATGTCAAAGGACACTTCTAGTGCTTTGAGTAATTTTTGTAGGAAAGACAGGTACAGCCCAAAGTTCATATTAAAACATTACAAAGTACCAAAAAAAAAAAAAAAAATACAAAGTACCAGAGTTCTTCATAAATTCTTTTGTGGTAAAATACATAGCAAATTCAGCCCTTCTGGGACTTGGGCAGACAGTGGCCTGAGCTTGTGCCACAGACTCCTTTCCTTAACTCCTCTGGAATAAAATAAACACAGGATATGGGGCCTGAGCTTGGAAGGTACACCTATGGTCACTCTCTCTCCTGAATCTCCAGTTGACACCATGGAGCTATACTGTCTGTAGGTCCGCTTGGCAAGAACATGCTGGCCTTTTGTAGGAAAAGGCTGCCACATATGCTGATTCTAATAGGACAGAGAAGGCTTGAGCACCTGGAATCTGGGAGATAACTGTTACTATAACAAAAAAGGCTCAAGAGGAAAGAGCCCACTTTTCAAAAATGAACCTTGAGGTTGCAGTTTGCTGAATAGTTCACTACTGGTCCATAAAAACAGAAGCTACTGTGCCTCATCCTGCCAACTGGTTAGCCACGGACCTAGAGATAGAATGGCCTGACAGAGGTTGTACAGAACCCACAAATATAAGTAGGGAAAGAGAAATTATATTTTACTTAGGGGGATTCAGAAACTTGAGGAAAGGAAAGCAAGCCAAACTATTAGAATAGATGAGTTCAGGGGCATCTGGGTAGCTCAGTCTGTTAAGCACCCCACTCTTGATTTCAGCTCAGGTCATCCTCTCTCTCCCTCTCCCCCTTTTCCCTTACTTCCTCTCTAAAAATAAAAAAAGAATAGATGAATTCAACTGAGTATAACTAACAGATGATAGGGAAGGGAAATTGAATTAAAATGTAGTGACAACATTCACTATTAAAAAGGAAGTTTAGTATGCCAACTTTCATGGAACTACAATTTGAGCACTAACAACCTCTTACACAGAGCACAAAATGCAATTCTTGAGCTTAAAAATGTGACATAATCTGGAAAGAATGATCACTAAGGTGAACCAGATTAGGGCTTTGAGAAAACCTCTATAAAATGGAGAGCAAACTATGAAAAAGAAGAACATCTTGAGTTCAAAGATGACATCTTAATTTGGAGGATAAAAACTGTCTTACAATAATTTCATTATATAGACCAACACTGGAACAGTATCACTGGTTTAACAGCAGCTACTCTGGCATGATAAATGCATCCATCTCTTTAAACCTCATAAAAGTCACGTTATCAGACTTTCACAGATGTCAGAGGATTGTTCTGGTAAGAGTGTATTTTATTTCAGCCCAATAAAGGGAATTCACAAAAAAATGTTTTCAAAGGAATGCAGCTCTTTTCTCCATAAATATAGGCTTTTTTAGTTACTCTAAGGAGATAATTAGAAATGATTTGACATAAAACGGTCTGAACAGATGACAGGAAAGTAATTTCTGCCAAAGAAAACATATTTTGTCATAAATGGATTTATATGATACAAAATGAGATAAACCTAAAGTACTCAATTAAAGTGTAACCAACTGTATCTCCTCTTCTGACAGGCATCATGGTCATGCGAACAGAAAAGGCTCTGGAATCCCATTAAGCCTGTGCCTCTTACCCTTCCTTTGTGAAGTAGACACACATTCTTAACTCTGGAGGCTCAGTTTTCTTAGGAGTAAAATGGGAAGAGACTATGACTTCCTACGATCATGAGATCTGGGCTTAGAATACAATAAACTCACTAATATTAATTTTCTTTGTGTTCTTGTGACAAATATTGGCACAATTCTGATATTTCTGTTGCAGTGCTGAGAAAACATGAGATATTCTTTTCATTGGCAAACTTTGATATGAGTCTTCCTTGAATAACAGAATCATCTTCACTAGCGATATTATTCTGTAGTAGTATAGTCCTTGGTAAACTTTACAAAGATCATTATTAGATGTAGTCATTAGGGGATTTTTTTTTTACGTTAATTTTTTTTTAAATTTATTTATTTGACAGAGAGAGTGAGCGAGTGAGCGAAAGCAAAGTAAGGGAAGCAGCAGGCAGAGAGAGAGGGAGAAGCAGGCTCTCCTCAAGCAAGGAGCCTGATGTAGGGCTTGATCCCAGTACCTGGGATGACGATCCAAGCCAAAAGCAGATGCTTAACCCAGAAGCCACCCAGGTGCCTGGACTTGTTAATTTAGAAAAATTTATCACTAATGTATTTGTCTGTAACATGTACAGAAACATCTGAATAAGAGACATAATAAATAAGTCTCAGAACTTCAAAAAAAGTTTTTTATAGAAATTCTGACTTGAACAAAATAATTATCTCCTGCCAAAAGTTATGGACGTCTCTTTGTAAGACACACACACACACACACACACACACACACACACACACACAGAGGCAGAGACATAGACTTGAACAAAATAATTATCTCCTGCCAAAAGTTACGGATGTCTCTTCGTAAGGGACACACACACACACACACACACACACACACACACAGGCAGAGACATAGGCAGAAGGAGAAGCAGGCCCCCCCCAAGGAGCCTGATGCAGGACTCGATCCTGGGACTCCAGGATCTCACCCTGAGCCAAACGCAGATGCCCAACCACTGAGCCATCCAGGTGTCCCAAGTTATGTGCTTAAAAACAAAAAAATGGGGAGAAATTTTGCATTGGGGCAGACATGGAAGGAAAATCAAAAGACCAATGGAGGTTAATAAAATTAAAAGGAATGGGTAATGTTTGCAATGTTCACAATAAAATAATGTCAAATAAGGTCTTCCCTATCTCAAATTTAAAAATGAACATAAATAATAAATGACTGCTATATGAAGCTTAGAGCAAATACGATTTATTTATTAGATTTTATTTACTTATTCATGAGAGACACAGAGAGGCAGAGACATAGGCAGAGGGAGAAGTAGGCTCCATGCAGGGAGCCCAATGTGGGACTCGATCCCGGGACTCGAGGATCACGCCCTGAGCCAAAGGCAGATGCTCAACCACTAAGCCACCTAGGCGTCCCGAGCAACTATTTTATTTAACTGATGGCTTATCCATTTTCCAAGAGTGTTCAACATAAAAAGCTGTCTTATGTTTCAGAAATCAATTAGAAATTATTTTTTTGCTGCGAAGAAGTAATTTTCTCAAGTTCAAAATATTCTATACAGTTTATATTTCAGTTATATAATTTCTAAAGGTGTTTTCTTTAACAAATGGAAAACATATGATCTTTACTAAAGGAAAACAGAATCAGTCAATAATGGGTATTCTTGCTAAGCTGTCACAATTTTGGCTTTGTGGTATACTAATTAACTCTAACATAAGCAGTTGGGAGAAAACAAAAACAAAAACAAAAACAAAAACAAAAACAAAAACAGCCTCATGAATGAAGAGATTTTTCCATTCATCAAAATTACAAATGACCAGGCCTGGGGACACAGATTCCTGAGCAGAGTAAGCAGGGTTTCTACACGTGAAAGTATGGAATTTTAGAGCTCAGCGATGGCAAGAAGAGTATCCACAGGAGTGGTAGACCAGGTGTGACCTGTCAGAGCCCACCAAGGTAAGGATTACATCTGTGCAAGTAGGGAGGTAGTGGCAGAGATGGAAAACTGGCTGCATAGAGGAGGACTGATCAAGTAAGTAAATATATTAAAGATAATGAAGGCAGGTTTCTCAGTGTCAGGAAAAAGGGAGTTTATCAATATGAGAAAGGAGGAAACTAGAACTAATCTTATGGTGCTAAATTGGAATTGGGAGTTATTTATGTAAGCTTTTGATGAATAAAATACATGTAAATTAGTGTGTGTACACATATACACACATACATACACACACATTCCCTAGCTCTGGCCACTGAGAAGTCTTGGGAATAGTGATAGCCCACTAGCAGTAAGTACACCTTGTGGGCAGACTCTAGCCTTTAAAGACCATTTTCCATTTAGTGAAACCAAGGATCAATTCTTGAAGAAATTATTGATTCCAGAACTGAAGCAGGGACAGAACAATATTTTGTCATTCCAGCATGCAAGGATGGGGACATATCAAAAGAACAGGTCAAATCAAAGACAATTTGAGCATCAAAATAAATGATAGTTATAAATTATAACCCATTGAGTACAATGTAAACCACGAGTTCATACTGTTAGAAATATATAAATGAAACTTTTTAAATGAATACATTTAAAAAAATTTATTTATTTATTTCATGATAGACAGAGAGAGAGAGGCAGACACACAGGAGGAGGGAGAAGCAGGCTCCATGCCGGGAGCCTGACACGGGACTCGATCCCGGGACTCCAGGATCACGCCCTGGGCCAAAGGCAGGCGTCAAACCGCTGAGCCACCCAGGGATCCCCTAAATGAATACATTTTAACACAGTTTTATGGTATCTCCCCACAAAACACTTATTTAATTACAAAATGAGTAACTTCACAATGGAGAAGCCTAGTAACTACCTCCATAATCAAGTGACCAAGTTTATATCACCAGTCAAAGGGCAAAGTGAAATCATGTATTACCTGAAGAATGCACTATCACTTTTGGGACACTGATGCCAAGAGCACATGACCTGAATCCAATCATGAGAAAACATCAGACAAGCCTAAATTGAGGGAAATGCTACAAAATAATTGGTCTCTGATCTTTAAAAGTGCCATGGTCACAAGAACAAAGGAAAGACTGAACACTGAAGAGGACTACAGAGACACGATGATTGAATGCAATGTGAGATTATGAAGTGGATCCTCTGGCTAGAAGGTATCATTGGGACAATTAGACAAAACTCTAATGGGGCAGGCGGTTATTAATGTACTGATGATAATTACCTGATTTGGATAAGGATATTGTGGTTAAAAAAAAAAAAAAAGGATATTGTGGTTATATGTGGGAGAATGTCTTTGTTTATAGAAAGTATATCCTGAAGTATTTGGGGCGATGGAGCATCAGTTTGACAGCTTACTCTTTTTTTTTTTTTTGACAGCTTACTCTTACTTATAGCACAAGAAAAAGTTCTATGTGCTATATCCCTATCTTTTAAGCTTTTGTTTTAAAATAAAAAAAATTATATATATATATATATCGCAGCCAAGGCAAGAAATGTCAGTGGAAACAATTTGGTCTCCCAGTTTGTGACCTCTGTACATAAATAATTTAAGAACAATTAAAGCTGCTAATACCAGGTCTCAGTTTACCATGCTGCTGCAACAAGGGAGGGTTTAAAGGACACACTCACACTAGGTCCAATTTACTCCTTCCTGTTTGCTGCTATTGTGACTAAACCTCAGCAACAGAATCAACTATTTGTGACAGATCAAAACACACCAAAGTGAATCATTTTGGCAATTTTATACACCCTTATGTAATTTGGACTTAGTTTGGCAAGTTGTCATAATTTTGTCTTTGTAGTAATTGTGATATACTGAGACTTTTAACATGACATACTGGTAGAAACATGATTCGTCAACCTTATCAGTAATCAAAGAAATAAAAGTGGGGATTTTTTCCACTTACCTAATTACAAAAATTAAAAAATCTCTGATATCCAACTACTCAGTCTTCCTAGTATTAAGGAAATGCTCATTAGGATGGCCTGCCTTATATCCATCATGATGACAAAATTTTAAAACATCTGAACATCTTGTGCCAGTAGGGAAAATCAGCACTACCTAAACTGGCCAAGAGTTTTGAGTTGGTAATTGGGTAGTAACTCTCAAAATTTCAACTTACATATCCCTTAATTGAGAAATTATATCTCTAAGAATCTCTTACTTACGTATGTGCATAAAAGTTTATGCAGAAAGAGGTTCACTGACAGCAACACTGGAGGAACAAAGGAAAATCAGAAACTTCCTAAGTATAGTATCATGAGGCTGGTAAGGTGGGGGGACTTTCAAATTTACCCATATATAGTTATCTATTGCTTTATACTAGAGTTTTCAATTAAAAAAAAAAGAATTATGTAATTCATACAGGAAAAATGTAATTCCTTATTAAAAATACCTAAACCATTTGCAATGTATTGTACTTTGTATCAGTTTTTATACATCTTTTGTAAACCTAACTGCATACTGTAATTGGAAGAGTAGGTAGTAGTATATCTGCACCCTCTTTCAGAAGTGACACTCAAGACAGTCAACCAAATAGACCGTACAGCTTAGTAAGTGTTAGAACTTAGTCCTATGCCCATGTTCCAAGCCACTGTGAATGTTAGGGCTAGTCCCACATCCTTGGTATAAGTCACTGTAAGTACCAGAGCTAGTCCTAAATTGGCTCCAAATTCTAATGGTAGATTTTCACATCTGGTCTTGAATGCATCTTACCAGAGTTTATGATTTCATACTTTATTAAAGGGCTATTATAAACAACGGGTAGTTTTTCTAAGGTTTTGTCATGCTGGTATAAAAATTAATGACTGAATTGTGTCTAAAGATAAACTAAATTTATAGGCTACAACTGATTTCAGTTGAGCAGTTGAGCGACGGTCAGTAAGGTTTTCCTGATTTTGAGTATGATCTCAGGATTACCCTGTTTCTCATTCTGGGGTAGAAAACTACCAAATCACTAGAAATGAGCTCCTACGAGATGGGAGAGACATTCTCATCCCAAAGCTTCTTACTTCTTAGGGAGTTATAATAAAAGAGCATGTCAATTTCTTTTGCTTCATTGATTCCCAGTCCTCTAAAACACAGGTGACAAAATATGACCCAGAACCTACCATCAGGAAACTGGTCAGCATCATCATCAAACATGGCTTCCTTGAGGGCAGACTTATTGAAGGAACTGATGCTATCTGAATAGTTATATGGATTATAGTCTCGAGCACGTGGAGAGGAGTGAGCAGGCATTGAATGGAGCAATGAAGCTTTATTATCAAGGGCTGTTTGGCTTGAATCAGTAGCATCACCTCCTGCTCTTGGGTCAGGCATCCCAGGACCACCACACATCTATTAATGGGGAGGAAAAGGTATAGCAAATTAATTTATGTTTTAAAAAACATTTTACTTATTTGCTTATTTGAGAGAAGGAGGGTGGGGAGGGACAGAGAGAGAGAGGAAGACAGAATCCCTGCAGGCTCCATGCTGGGCATGGAGCCTGATACAGGGCTCAATTTCACGACTCTGAGATCACCACCTTAGGTGAAATCAAGAGTCAGACGTTTTACTCAGTCAGACTGAGATACCCAAGCATCTTGCAAATTAGTTCATTTTAAAATATTTCTTTGAAATTCTAAAAGGACAAATTGATTTTAAATTAAAAAATGTAAAAAAAAATTCTAAAAAGAGGTTTCCCTATTGCTTCAAAGTCTATTTTAAAAAGGTAACAATAAACCTCTGAAAAAATTAAGTAATGGGAATTAACATGATGAGTTAAAATTGAACATTCAAAATGTCAAATCTTATAGTAAAGATGTAAAAATAAACACCTCAAACCCACAGCTGTGAGGGCAAATAAGAACCATAAAGGAATGCTGTTTCTAATGATTCCTATAGTTCCCCTGTTAATGGCGTGACCAAACAATATACAGTGGGATTACCAAAGGCTTCTCTATGCCAGTTAAAGTTATAAGAGGATTTTCAATAACAACACAGAACTAAAATCTGCCAGATTCCATTATTAAGGTAGTAAATTATACAATGAAAGCATGTCAATTAAGTATAAGAGAATCAATTTTTCTTTAAAAAGGCCTGCTGTTAAAAAAAAAAAAAAAAGGCCTTAAGGACTATAACTTTTGAAAGAATGCTTGATACAGTTTGATTACATTAACAGACTTATCAAAACATCAATACTAACACTGATACTAATTCTATTATGAAAATCATTACAACTACCAATATCACCATTGTCACTGTCTACTCACAGCAACTGTGTGCTAAGCCATTACTTAGGTGCTTTACAAATATTCTTCAAATATTTACTCTACCCCTTCTGTGTGCCATGCATTGTTCTTGGAGGTGGGGATATATTAGTGAACAAAAGAGAGAATGATGTCCACCTTCAGAGTTTATTCTAGTGGGGGGAACAGACATTTACAAACATAAAGAACAAGTAAAGTATATGGAATAGTAAAAGGTGACTGGTGTATGGGAGACAGTGCAGGATTAAAGGGACCATGAGAGTTGTGGTGGGAGGAAGAGGGTGCAGATCAGATAGGGTGGTCAGAGTAAGCCTCTTGAACAGACTTGAAGGAATTGAGGAAATCAGCCATGGAGCTATCTGAGGAAGGATGTCTAAGACAGAGGGAATAGCCAAGACAAAGGCCCCGAAGCAAAAGCATGCCCAGGAAGTTCAAGAAATAGCAAGGAGGCTAGTATGGCTGGAGCAGGGGAAAGTAGTAGGACATGAGGCCAGAGAGGTAACAGGAGACTCTGGCTTGTAGTCTGGGACCGCCTACAGAGTTATAAGTTGAGGAGTAAGAACGGATGACAGGAGACCAACAGGCAGAATCAAGAAGGCCAATTAGGCAGGTACCTATTTTAAAAACCCAGGTAAATGAATTGATGATGATGATAGTTCAAGCTAAAATAGCAGTGATGGGAAGTGGATGGGTTTTGGATATATTTTGAAAACAACTAACAGATTTCTTGACAGACTGAGTATGGAGGATGACAAAGAGAGGAAACAAGGACAAGTCTTTGGTCCAAAGTTTTTGGCTGAGCAATTAGGGCTGCTATCAACTGAAACAGAAAGGAAGAGTTCTAGGGAAAAAGATGAGAAGTTCAAACAAGCAACTGGATGTAGCTATATAGTGAGTCATATAATTTATTATAGTAACTTTTAACGTAGGCAGTAATATCATCATTTTTCTAATGAAGACACTGAGGCTTAGAAGTGATAAAATAATCTAACAAGTTAATAACTGCCAGGAATTGGAATTGTTTAAATTCTTCAGCCAGAATCCACTGTTTGAGCTCCTCACACTGCACTCTGCTATCTCTGAGGGAAAAATGTCTCAAACAGTGACTTTTATTATTAAGCTATTATTGTTACCTCATATAGCTTTTGGGGTGGAGAACCTCAGATATGAGTAGTAAGCTGGTTTCTGGCATCCAATTTAGTAGGGCCATCTGCCAGATAGGCATGGGGAGAAAACAGCAGGAAAGCAGTAAGGAAGGCAGAAGAGAAAGTCCTTTAGAGATGTGCTGAAGTACTACAATGTTCTACAATTCTACAAACACTGAGGAACCATGGATTCCATAGGAAATAGTGGAATGGCTTGTTTTGAGAAAAATAATTAACAGTGTAAAAAAATAACTATTCTGGGGATCCCTGGGTGGCTCAGCAGTTTAGCGCCTGCCTTTGGCCCGGGGTGTGGTCCTGGAATCCCGGGATCGAGTCCCACGTCGGGCTCCCTGCATGGAGCCTGCTTCTCCCTCTGCCTGTGTCTCTGCCTCTCTCTCTGTGTCTCTCATGAATAAATAAATAAAATATTTAAAAACAAAAAAATAAAACAACTATTCTTTTCTCCCCCTCCCCAACTAAAAAAACAACTATTCTTTGTATGATGGCAGAAGCAACAAACTGAACAATATTTACCAATGTCAGAAAAATGAGTCCTAACATTCTCAATTGGAGCCATACAAACTGATGATGCAAATCTCTATCACTACACTTAATGAGAAAATAAAAACCTATCTGGCTTATGTTCTACCCTCCAACTCTTTCACAACAATCCAACAACACTGCCTTTCATCTGGTTTCCAACTATGCACAACTTGATTCCATCTAACTGTTTTTGCACTTGCCACTTCTTTTATGCAATTCTTCTCTCCTAGATCTTGTATGGCTTTATTTATTCTTTTTTTTTTTAATTTATTCTTGATGCAAATGCCACTGACTTAGGCCTTCCCTGACCAATTAATCTAAAATAGATTCACTTTATGTTCTAACCTAAAACTCAAAAGTACTCATCTCTATCTGAACATTTATAAGGAACTTGAAGGCAGCGACTTTGCCTTGTAAAATCAAAGACCCAAAACAGTGCCTGGCATGTGGTGGATGCTCAGTGAATGCTTGCAGAGTGACTGACCCCCAAAAAGTTACATTTGAAAATGACAAAAAGCAAAGTTTAAAACAAACAAACACAAATGATCCAACAAAAATCTCTTTAATGAGGGGCACCTGGGTGGCTCAGTCAGTTAGGTGTCTGATTCTTGATTTCGGCTCAGGTCATGATCATCAGATTGAGCCCTGTGTCAGGCTCCTGACTGGGTGTGGAGCTTGCTTAAGATTCTCTCTCCCTCTTCTACTCCCCCAGCTCAAGTGTGTATGCACGCTCTCTCAAATAAATAAAGCTATCTTTAAAAAGAAATCTCTTAATGGAAAAGCCTGCAATGAAAGAATTTTCAAATACTCACGGAATCACCATCGTCTTTTTTAGAATCCCTTTTCAATGGTTCATTCATATCTTCTTGACTACGGAAGCTGAAATTCTGAATTGCTTCAGTGACACCTCTAAGAGAGCTATAAATATCTTCAGAGTTCATATTTTCGGTGTCATAATCAAATGCACTAAGAAAAAGATGACAACTAATTATAGTTTTAAAACACAAACACATTTGAGATTATGTAGGATTCCCCAAAGCATCATTAGCAAAACCAAACTAAACCTGACAACTATAAATGGTTACGGTATGTCCCCTAGTCTACCCACCAAGGGCAGCTTACAACGACTCTAGGTGCATAGCCTTTAGCAATTGGTTTGTCTGTTACCTTCAAAAATGTTCTGATTAACCAGGGGTCAGCAAACCATGACCCTTCCAATCTAAAAATGTTTACTTTTTAAATAGTTGAGAGAGAACCCTCTGGGGTCTTCTCCCTCTTGGGGAGCTTTGTACTATCGCTCAATAAATTTTGCTGAACTCTACTACTGCTCAATAAACTTTGCTTTGCTGCCCACCAAAAAACAAACAAAAAACAGTTGAAAAAAAGTCAAAATAACATTTCTAGACACATGAAAATCATAAAATTCTTACTTCAGTGCCCATAAATAAAATTGTATTGGAACTTATTCAGGCACCCTCTACAGCTATTTTCACACTGTAACAACAGACATTGTAAAGGCAACAAAGACTGCATGGCCTGCAAGGTCTGAAATGTTTACCATATGTCCCTTTACAGAAAGTTTGCCAACTCCTGTGATTAACTTATAATAATGGTATAGTTTAAAGATAAATGTATTTTTCACAAATTTATAGGAAGGCAGAGAAGTTTTAACACTGAACATAATACACGTTACTGACATTTTTATAGTCAAATTCTAAAACTCAACTGAAGCTGGAATTTAGCCATCACGTTACACATATATAACAAGGAATAAACAAGCTAAATGTTAAGTTTGCAATCTTTTTTTCTTCCTTAGATGCTGATGAAGTATCCTATAATTGTAATAAATATTACGAAGCAGCTATGATATATGGCTAATAAAATTAAGTTAATAACTATGTTAATAAATATGACTACTATGCATACTATTTTTTTAAAAGGCCAAGAAAAGGGAAAAAAATATTAGTCTATTAATGAGTCAAGAACCTCATCTGAAATACAGCCCATGCTTGAACTGCACAAGTGTCTGAAAATTTTACACAGCTTATATATTTTACATTAAAGACCAATTTCACAGACACATTTTTTTCTAAGACAAATATATGACCATTTCTTTTATTTTTAAATATTTTATTTTTTTATTCATGAGAGACACAGAGAGAGAGGCAGAGACATAGACAGAGGGAGAAACAGGCTCCCTGTGGGAAGGCTGATGCAGGACTCGATCCCCAGATCCCGGAATCATGCCCTGAGCCAAAGGCAGATGCTCAACTACTGAGTCACCTAGGCATCCCTGACCATTTTATATTTAGCCTTTCCTTATTTGTTCTTCTCTGTTTTTATGTTTTTGTCTATAAGCATATCTGAGTAATAGAACTATGACATTTAATGCTTCAAGTAGTAATTTATAAAAGCTGTGTAGGTTTTCTTTTCACTTACAAAAATTTTTATATCCTATGCATTATTTTCATTTAAAGGGTTAGTTCTGGAATAAACTTAAAAAAAGTTTTGTATCTGCTAAGTTTCTATGTGTCAAGACCTTTCAAATCAAGTGGAAATCAAGTGGAATTATATTAATGTCTGTGGTCTATGAAACGAGAATCTGCAAACACAAGCCATGATGGAAAATAACCCTTTTATTACCTTGGAGATAAAGTATTCTGTGATGTATTGGTAGGAGAAGTAAGAGGACTGGACCAGTTGGCTGGTGAACGTGGTGTTGGTCTCGTCAAAGGACTCCCCATGGAACCCTGACGGGAGTAGTCAAATAAATATTATCATACGATAGGTAAGTTCAACTAAAAGGCTCTTAAGGAAGCCATGCAATCAAGAAGTTGAACAATATGGAAAAGCCATATTTGTAGGTCAATATTTTAAGTATTCAAGTACTTATCTCTGCTTTCTTAGGGAAAAACTTTCTCCCCATTCAAAAATCTACCTCTTTTTTTTGTTTTCTTCACCCACCTCCTGCTCTCAAATATTGTCAACATCTTTCTTCTCAAAGACTCAACAGGATCTCAAATTATTTTAATTAATTATTAAATTAAAAAAAATAATTTTAAAGTAGGCACCATGCCCTACGTGGTGCTTGAATTCATGACCCTGACATTGAGAATCTCATACTCTATGGACTGAGCCAGCCAGGTACTCCCCGCAAACTAACAATTTTAAATTAGCTTCCCATTCTAAGCCAATTCCCTTCCTTCAATCATTCAAATTTTACCTCTCCTTGGGTTTGCTTTACAAATAATTTTCACAAACACACCAAAGTAAAATTTGGTATTATTAATTTACCTACCTCTTAAGATATAATTAAACAATTACCTCTCCTTTTATTTTTATTTGTATTTTTTAAAATTAAATTCAGTTTGCCAACATATATAGTATAACAACACCCAGTGCTCACCATATCACATGTCCTCCTTAATGCCCGCCACCCAGTTTCCCTCTCTTTTTAAAAAGATAACCAACTTCAGTCCCAAGAAATTGTTCTCAGATTGTTTTTTTTTCTCAGATTGTTTTTAACCCTGACTTTACCTTAAGCCTGCCATAAGTGCATGTAATTTTTCCTTTATCCATGATCAAAGATCTGTCGTTTTAAAACCTAAGTTTAATTCTTTAGGCATATTATGTAAATGATTCATGCCATTTAGGTATGTAAACACTGGATTGCTTCATTTATTCAGACCTTACTTCCCTAAAACAAAATTCTGTATTTAAGCAACTATAGACAAACAGCCTCATGAACGGGTTAGTGAAGATACCTTTTAAAGCCCTACCTTCTTCAGATCTTATTTGGTAACCAAGTCATCCCCCCTCTGGTCCTCAAATAAGGACTGGTTAGCTTTCCTTGTTCATACCTGACCACCATTCACTACCAACCAAATCATATATACCAAATTATAACATAAACAAGTCTAACTACTGTAATCTTTCCAGGACAGTATTTAATACTGCAGATGCTGCCTAATAGATAAAAAATAGATATACTAAAAAAATAGATATACTAGGATCAAAAGTTTACTTCATGTAAAAGAAAGCAATTGCTGCGAAACCATCATATCACATTAATAGCCAAGAAAATAACTGAAAGATACCTGGGTTCCATTGCCAGTGTTTCGTAGGTGATTATGAAGAAGCTTTGTAGCACCATCCTGAAAAGTTTTTGGTAAAGCTCCTAATAACATCGTAAACTCTGGGGTATTGAGTTCAAATAAGGAAATCAGCACTGACTGTGCTGCCTAGAAAACAAAGACATAGGAGTAGAGAAGTATATTTTGGTTACTCAAAGGAGATAATTTCTTCACGCAACATTTCTGTTCAATAGCACAAGGACATCTTTCCCACAGAAAAAGAAGTTGTCTTCATATGCTCTCAAATTTCTTTTTGGGAGAGTAAGAAAATATTTGACCTACCTTTTTTTTTTTTTTTTTGAAGGTAAGAAGAGAATATAAAAAGTGTCATGAATACAATCTAGAATTCAATGGCAAAAGTTAACCAGTTTCCAGGGTTATTTTACTAATATATGCTACTTCAGTTTTCCTCAAATGATTACAAGAAGAAAGGTGGATGGAAATAGACAAATACAGGCATCCTACAACTTTCAAAAGCTCACATGACGCCACTTTGCTTTTATGAAAGACCTACAACAGGGCAGCCCCGGTGGTACAGCAGTTTAGTGCCGCCTGCGGCCCGAGGCATGATCCTGGAGACCCTGGATCGAGTCCCACGTTGGGCTCTCTATATGATGCCTGCTTCTCCCTCTGCCTGTGTCTCTGCCTGTCTCTCTCTTTGAATAAATAAAATAAAAATCTTAAAAAAAAAAAAAAAAAAAGACCTACAACAGCATCTATTTTCCCTAACCAAAAAAAACCCCAAAATGTACCCTAAGGTATCAGAAAAGCCTATAATACGTTATTTTTTTCGGTCTAGGAACTCTGTTTTTCCATATAAATTAATGCTAACTGCTTCTTTGCTTTACACCATGTTGGTGTATGAAAGGTTTCATAAGAACACTACTTTCAGATAAAAGGATAAATCTATATATCCCTAAGCCATACAAAGTCCATCCAGAGCAACTTAATACTATTCATTTTTATATAAACAGAAAATAATGTTTTGGTAGAAATGGGAACAAAATGAAGCTTACGCAGATCAGTTAGGAAAATTATACATTTACTTCCTTCTTTTAATGTAATCAACAGAACTACTGAAAGCCAAACTCTGAAATTCAGATTAAATAGAAAGTTAACATGACTCAAATGAAAATATGTGCATCTTGTCCTGGACCTTCTCAGACCTGACTCTGTGAAAATATAAGTGTTCTGTGTTTATGACATCTGAATATACAACACTACAGGAATGGTTAAATTATGTTACATTGGAGCAGTGCCACACTACACAACAGAGCCTTGAAAGATGATGAAACTCTATACGTGAAGAAATCAGGAGAGGGCTATCATATACTGCTAAAGGAAAAATATAATAAAACAACGGCTGTAACATTAGCCCATTTTGTTAAAAACAACAAAATATACATTGCATGGGTATGTCCTTGAACATGTTAATAGTACTTAAATAAAACTATTTGTACTTTAGGGGTGCCTGAGTGGTTCAGTCAGTTAAGTATCTGACTCTTGGTTTTGGTTCAGATCACCACAGTGTTGTGAGATTGAGCCCTGTGTCAGGCTCTACACTCAGCGGGGAATTTTTTTTTGAAATTCTCTGCTTCTCCCTCTCCCCCTGCCCTTCTCTCACCTTGAGCACACACTTTCTTTCTCTCTCTGAAATAAAAACTTAAAAAAACCTATTTGTATCTTGAAACAAAACTTTATGATCCTGGGTCTTTTTTGGAACAACACTAAAACTACCTCAAGTTACTGTGAGCAAATGAATTGATGATTGTTAAGGCATACTTTATTCTATCCAGGGTATATTTTGGTGTATGAGACTCAGCTTTCTTCCCCTCAGAGGTAGAGAGCCCAACTGTTCCAAAACCATTTATCAGTGAGTATATCCTTTCCTCATGAAGTGACATCCTTATCATGAATTAACCACCTATATAAACTGAACTATATTTCTGATCCTCTGATCTTCCTTTATGTTCTATTGATCTATTTGTCTATTTCTGCATTAAATAATATGGGTTTAAGTTGTATGATTTATTTATTTTTTATTTTTATTTTTTTTAAATATTTTATTTATTTATTCATAGAGACAGAGAGAGAGAGGCAGAGACACAGGCAGAGGGAGAAGCAGGCTCCATACAGAGAGCCCGACGTGGGACTCGATCCTGGGTCTCCAGGATCACGCCCTGGGCTGAAGGCGGCGCTAAACCGCTGAGCCACCGGGGCTGCCCAAGTTGTATGATTTAAAATGCAATAGTTTTAGCATATTTTGATAGTCCTTCATTTCTGTTAGTTTATATTTTAGCATCACATTTGCTTTACTAGATGCATTTTTATTCATTTATTATTTCACAACATAAATCAGGTCTTTATTAGAAAACTGTATTCCATTTTTTAAAAAGTTTTTATTGTTTTTTAAAAATAAAGAGCAAGAGAAAAGAGAGCGAGTGAGCAAGAGAGAGAGTGTGCATGCGTGTGAGCAAGCATGAGTAGAGGGAGGGGGAGGAGGAGAGGGAGAGGGAAAAGGAGGCTCTCCACTGAGCAGGGAGCCTGATGTGGGGCTCGATCCCAGGACCCTAGGATCATGACCTGAGCCGAATGCAGACACTCAAAAGACTGAGCTACTCAGATGCCCCTTAAGATTTTTTTTTTTAAATTCTAGTTTGTTAACATACAGTGTCAATGTTATTAGCTTCAGGTATACATATAGTAATTCAATAATACCATACATTACCCAGTGTTCATTAAAATGGACTCCTTAATCCTCAGCACCTATTAAACCCATCCCCCCACCAATCTCCCCTCTGGTGACCTACAGTTTGTTCTTTTTTTCTTTTTAAAGATTTTTTTATCATAAGATTTTATTTTTTAAAGTAATCTCTATACCCAATGTGGGGCTTAAACTTACAACTCTGAGATCAAGAGTCATATGTTCCTCCCACTGAGCCAGCCAGATGCCCCTTCAGTTTGTTCTTTATAGTTAAGAGCTTCCCTTTCATTCCCCCCCCGCCCTTGCTTGTTTTGTTTCTTAAATTCACAGGAGAGAAATTATACGGTATTTCTCTTTCTCTGACTTATTTTGCTTAGCATTATACTCTCTAGCTCTATCCAGGTCATTGCAAATGGTGCGATTCCATTCTTTTTAATGGCTGAATAATATTCCATTATATGTACACACACACACACCATCATCTTTGTCTATTCATCAATTGATGGACACTTGGGTTGCTTCAATAATGTGGCTATTGTAAATAATGCTGCTATAAACACAGAGGTGCATGTATCACTTTGAATTAGTGTTCTTGTATTCTTTGGATAAATACCCAATATTGTAATTCCTGGATCATAGGGTAGTTCTATTTTTAATTTGAGGAACCTCCATACAGTGGCTGTACCAACTTGCATTCCCATCAACAGTGCAAGACGGTTCCTTTTTCTCCATATCCTTGCCAATACTTGTTTCCTGTGTTTTTGATTTTAGCCATTTTGATAGTTATGAGGTAGTATCTCACTGTGGTTTTAATTTCCATTTCTCTGATGATGAGTGATGGGAGCATCTTTTTATATGTCTGCTGGCCATCTGTAGGTCTTCTTTGGAGACATACATGATGTTCGTGTCATCTGCCCATTTTTAAATTGGACTGTATTTTGGGTGTTGAGTTGTATAAGTTTTTATACATTTTGGAGGTTTGTGGCAACTCTGTGTTGAACAAGTTTACTGGCACACTTTTTCAAACAGTATTTACTGAGGATTCACCAATTCTAGATGCCAAGAACATTTGTGATTACTTGAGAGAGATCAAATATCAACATAAACAGGAGTTTGGAAGAAGCTGATTCCAAGCCTCACAGATGACTTTGAGGGGTTCAAGACTTCAGTGGAGGGCATAACTGCAGATGTGGTGGAATTAGCAACAGAACTAGATTAGAAGTGGAGTCTGAAAATGTGACTGAATTACTGCTATCTCATGATAAAACTAAGTTGCTTCTTATGGATGAGCAAGAAAAGTAATTGAGATGGAATCTATTCCTGGTGAACATGTTGTGAAGATGGTTGAAATAACAACAAAGGATTTAGAATATTATATAAACTTAGTTGATAAAGCAGCAGCAGGGTTTGAGGACTGACTCCAATTTTTAAAGAAAGTCTGTGAGTAAAATGCTATTACTGAGAAATTGTTGGCAAAAGGAAGACTTGATCAATGGAGAAAACTTCATTGTTGTCTTATTTTTAAAATGAATTCTAGGTATTTTTTATTTTTATTTTTATTTAAAAATAATTTTTAAAATTTGAATATACATGTATGTACAACATGGTGATTTAACTTCTCTATGTTATGTTGTGCTCACCACAAGAACTACCATCTGTCACCATACAATACCATTACAATATCACTAATTATATATCATATGCTGTGCCTCTTATAACCTTATTCATTCCATAACTGAAGGCTGTATTTTCCATTCTCCTTCACCCATTTTCCCCATCCTCTGCCTCCTTCCCTCTGGCAGTCATCGTTTTCTGTATTTACAGGTCTGATTCTGCTTTTTATTTATGTATTCAATTGTTTTGTTTTTTAGATTTCATATATGTGAAAACAAGGTAGGGGAACCTGGGTGGCTCAGGTGGTTAAGCATCTGCCTGTGGCTCAGATCATGATCCCAGGGTCCTGGGATCAGGCTTCCCTGTCAGTGGGGAGTCTGCTTCTAAGGTTCCCTCTGTCCTTCCTCCTCTGCTCCAGCCAAGCTCAATCTCTCTTAAATACATAAAATCTTAAAAAAAAAAAAAAAAATCACAAGGTATCTGTCTTTTTCTTTCTTTTTTTTCTTTTTTTTTGTATTTGTCCTTTTCAATCTGATATCTCACTTAGCATTATATCCTTTGGGCCCATCCATGTTGTTGTAAATGGCAAGATGTCATCCTTTTTTATAACTGGTCCATTGTATATGAATACCTAATCATCTTTATCCATTCATCTATCAATGGACACTTGAGTTGCTTCTTGGCGATTAAAAATAATGCTGCAATAAACACAGGGTTACAAATATCTTTTCAAATTAGTGTTTTCATTTTTTTTGGGTAATACCCAGTAGTGTATATAGTATTTCTATTTTTGTTTGAGGAATCTCCATACTATTTTCCACCACTGCTGCCTAATTTCAAGAAACTGCCAAAGCCTTCCCAACCTTCAGCAACCACCACTCTTATCAGTAAACACTGAGATAATCCCTTCACCTGCCAAAAGATTAGGACTCTGAATTCTCAGATGATGGTTAGCATTTTTTAGCAGTATTTTAAAATTCAGGTATATACATTTTTTAGACATACTTAATAAAAGACACAGTTAAGGACCACTGCATAGTGCAAAGATAAATTTTATATACACTGGGAAATGAAAATATTTATGTGATTTGGCTTTATGCAGTGGTTTGGAACTGAATCTGCAGTATTTCTGAGGTATGCCTGACTTGGTTTTGAAATCACGAAGCGTGTGAAGTCCTCCTACTTTGCTCTTTTTCAAGACTGTTTTAGCTACTCTGAGACTCTTGCAGTTCCATATGAATTTTGGAATCAGCTTGTAAATTTCTACAAACTTCTGGGATTTGCACTTCTTTTGTTAAAATTTATTTCTATAACCTTTTAATGCTATTGTAACTGAAATTATTTTCCTAATTTCACTTTTTGATTGCTCACTCCAAGGGTTTAGAAATATAGAACTGTTTTCTGTGTGCTGTTTTATATCCTGCAAACTTGCTGAACTTACTAGTTCTAATAGTTTTTTAGTGATTCCTTAGGATTTTCTCTATATGAGATATCATTTGTAAATGGAACTAGTTTTTCTTTTTTTATTTATAATCCAGATGTCTTTTATTTCTTTCTTTCTCCTAACTGTCCTAGCTAGAACCCCTAGTTGAGTAGATATAGAGATTGTTGAATTGCACATTTTGAGACATAATAGTACTCTACTTAGACCAGAGTATAGTGTAATGCATAGCATATCTTGAATTGTATGATGTATGTTGAATAGAAACAGTGAGAGCAGACATCTTTGTCTTGCTCCTAATTTTAAGGAGGAAGCATCCAGTCTTTCAGCATTAATTATGATTTTAGCTGTAGGTGCCTCTGTTAGGTTGAGAAAGTTCTTTCCATGGTTTCATTTATTTTTTGTTAAATCATGAAATGATGTTAAGATTTTACCAGATGCTTTTTCTTTTTTCCTTCTTTTAAGAGTTTATTTTTAAGTAATCTCTACACCCAATGTGGCACTTGGACTTAAAACCCTGAGATGGAGTGTCATATGTTCCACTGAATGAGCCAGCCAATCGAGTTTTTAATCTTTTGATTCATATGGTATATTATGTTAATAGACTTTCAGATGTTAATTTAGCATTCCTAGGATAAATCCCATTTACTTAATCATGGTAATTCTTTTTTGTATGTTGCAGGATTTAGTTTGCTAATATTTTGTCGAGGATTAAATACATCCATGTAACAGATATTGGTCTGTAGTTTTGTTTTTTTTTTTTTTTTTTTTTTTTTTGTGGTGTCTTTGTCTGGGTTTGGTATCAAGGTACTTGATCTGCCCTCACATAATGAGTTGGAAAGTGTCCCTTCTTCTTTTTTGAAAGTTTCTAAAGAATTGGTAGTAATTTGTGGAATTCACCAGGGAAACCATCTGAACCTAGGCTTCTCTTCGTAGGTAGTTTTTTGATTAGTAAGTCAATCTCTTGTTCTATTAACATCTATTTCTTCTTGAGTTAATTTGGTAGTCTACATATTTCTAGGATTTGTTTCATCTGTGTTACAGGCATGTAATTATTCACTGTATTCCTTTACAATTCTTTTTTTTCTGTAAGGTTGCTCATATTCTCTCTTTCATTTCTATTCTAGTAATTTTAATCTCTTTTTGGTCAATATACTTTAAAGTTTGCCAATTTCATTGATCTTTGAAAAACCTGCTTTTAGTTTCACTGATCATTGTTTTGTTTAATTAATTTGTGTTTTAATCTTTTTTTTTTCAAAGTGGGCTCCATGCCCAAAGAGGGGCTTGAACTCATAACATGGAGAACAAGAGTTATGTGCTCTACTAACTGAGCCAGGTGCCCCAAATTGTGTTTTTTTTTTTTTTTCCAAATTGTGCTTTAATCTTGATTATGTCTGTCTACTTTAGAGTTAGTTTGTTCTTCTTTTTCCAGTGTCATAAGGTAGTAGTTAAGGTCACTAATTTGACCTTATTATTACAGGCATTAACTGCTATAAATTTCCCTCTAAGCACCACTCACAAGTACCTATATCCTGTAAGTTCTGTTATGTCATGTTTTCATTTTCATTCACCTCACTGTATTTTCTAATTTCCCTTTTGATTTCTTTGATCCACTGGTGATTTAGGAATATGTTGTTTAGTCTCCACATATTTGTGAGCCCCCCAAATTTTCCTGTTATTAATTTCTAATTTCATTCCATTGTGGTCAGAGAATATGTTCAGAGACTGTTCCATGTACACTTGAGAAGAATGTACATTCTGCTTTTTTTTAAATCTTTTTAAAGATTTTATTTATTTATTCATAGAGACGCAGAGAGAGAGAGAGAGGCAGAGACACAGGCAGAGGGAGAAGCAGGCTCCCCGCAGGGAACCCGACGTGGGACTCGATCCCGGGTCTCCAGGATCACACCTCGGGCTGCAGACGGCGCTAAACCGCTGCGCCACCAGGGCTGCCCTACATTCTGCTTCTGTTGGGTAAAGTGTTTGCCATTAGAAATAAAGGTCATAAAATGTATATTATATTCTATGTGCTTATTTGCAGTAAATATTGAAGAAAATTATTCACAGAGTAAGAGAGTAAACAGAGCTACATATAAGATGCAAGAAATCAATGATTGGGGTGAAGAGAAATGCTAAAAAGATGGTAAAGAAAACAGAAGGTCTAGGAAGGAACTTCCCATGAAATAACTAACTTACGTTTTTGAACACATGGAAAATGTTACCCATGGATATGTTACAGAGATGTTGAAAATATGAACAGATAAACAACATAAAAAAAAAAAAAACCCAGGCAAATGAAAAAAATGAAAGGCAAATTATTTATACCACAACAAAGCTTCTACAAGAAAGGAGGTAGCAATAAACCACATGGTGTAGGAGTGAATACTTCCACAGTCAAAAGGTAAATCTTTTGTATTGATTACCAATTGCTTTTCTAATTTATCTTCTAAACCTTAAGTTAAAACATACCTTCCGAACATCAGAACTTTTGGGTTCTGTTGTCCAAGTGATGACCCGAGACACTGCCAGGCGAGTTTCACTGGAATTTATAAAATCTCCTGGATCCATCTGTTTGGCCAGAGTTTCTATGTATTTAAGGATAGCAACCTTCACCTGCAGATGTAAGCACAATGAGAGACGACAATCAGTCACCGAGAGATACAGATGATACTTCAGAAATAATTATTCTTTCGACCAATACAAAATGAAACAAATTAACAAAAAAGAAATTATATAACCACTTACATACCTGAGATACAAACACATGGTAATGTGGATTTTTGTTTTTCACATAATAGCAGAACTTTTAAGTCCCAGGTGTTTTATTCCCTGTGTCTAAACAAGTGCAGAAGACTCTTTTGACAAGATTAGACCCTTCTTGAGTCGGCCTTCAAAGCTTATAGCTGACTCTTGTCTACATTTCCCTGGGAGCCAGTCTTTATAAATTAAGTGTAATTTGGCTTTTGGGGAAATGAACCAAAGTATCCTGGAAATAAAGTATCCTAAACTAAGTAAGTAATCAAGGTGGGCAATACAGGTTTTTCTCCAAACATACAGTGACATTCACCCAATGAGATCATGTTCCTTAATAGGTCCATCAATTGCTAGAAATACCTTTCAATAGAGGTGTCACAAAGAAGTTTTACAAAAGTACCACTGAAGAAAATACACATATTTGTAATTCCTGATGTTTGGGTGCATGGTAGGTAGGTGTGTGGTCGAATGCAGGCTTCACCATCAGCAGAAGGTTGGTCAAAGCACACATTGCTTCTTCCTTCTATTCAGTCTTTTTCATCCTTAGCATAAGCCACTATTAAATTATCTCCTTTCTCTCAGGTATGTTGGGACAGAAAAGCAGGTTGAAAACCTTTAATGGTCATATCTTCTAACATTCTAGGGTTTCTAAATAATGATTCTAAAGGACTCTGTTTAGAAATGGCACCTGGCATAGTGCACAGTCCTTGGATATGGCAGATGTTGAACACGTATTAAATACTGATTTGCTGACTTGGGAAAGTTTACATGTATGAGTAAAACAGCAACTCTGAAAACTATTGCCAAAGCTTAAGGTAACAATGATCTTTCTGCCCTTGTTATTGATCTTAACATGCTACTTGTCTCATTCAACCCCAATAAGGTCTTTGGGAAGTACTGTGCCAAGTTTAAAGGCAGTGAAGTGTTAAAATAAGGTTCTGACTCTTGTATATTTTCCCCCTTCAGACTCCAGTTTATAAAAGAAAAAGGGGGTGCCTGGGTGGTTTAGTTGGTTAACCATTTGACTCTTGACTTTGGTTCAACTCATGAGGTTATGGGATCAAGCTCTGTGCTCAACAGGAAGTCGGCTTCTCTTCCCCTTTCCCTCTCCCCCCTCTGTTATGCATGTTCTTTCTCTCTAAAATAAATCTTTAAAAAGATTTTTAAAAGAAAAAAGTGATCAGATTACATTCATTTCAAAATGAATAAATTTTAAGAACTATAACTTTAAGAGACATATTGGAAAAAATGGAGTTAACCTATCAGCCATCTCAGGTAAAATGTACAGTGGAGAGGGAAAGAGACTTACGGTTAATTTTATGGTAGCAGGCCCAATAAATTACAGCAACATCTCATATTCTGGATTCTTGAAGCCATGTCACCTTCTATGAAATGTGGATAACTAACTGAAAGGTGACTATAGTAAATCAAAGAATGAACATCAATGTAGTTTGTTTTCAATTTACCACCACCGTCAATAGTTGAATATAATTATTTGTGCTATGTGAGATTCAACTAGTGCAGTGTCTTGGCAATTTATAGAGGTGTGTAAAGTTTTAAAGGGTTTCAACAGGATAGGTGTGTTTATTATACCACTAGGCAAAATAACCACAATACACATGTAATAATCATTTGAAAGTTTAGATTTAAGTAGGCTATTTCGTAAGTTGACATACCATCCATAATTTTAGTAACACAAACATGCATTCTTCTTCAGAGAAGGAAAAATTATCCCACTAAAATGTGCATTAACTTTACAGCATATCTGTGAAACCCAGAAAAAGAGGTCACCAAAATTATTTTTTAAAATATTACTCAAAATCACTCTGTATTGCCATTTGCACCATTTTATTGCTTCTTGTCTGACATTTAACCACATGACTGTGAGAAATAAAATTTCATATAAAATTTTCTCCTTTATCTAAAAGATCCATCATTCTTTTAGTAAAGAATTTTATAGATCTCAAGTTGTGTCTTTCTATAACCTGTTCAGGTCTTGTCTTTTCTTTCTTTTCTTTTCTTTTTTTTTCCTTTCTGTGTGGAGGGGAGGGAGGGGCGGGAGGGGGGGTGGAGGGGGGAGGGGGGGGGGGAGGCGGGGGGAGGGAGGGAGGAGGGAGGGAGGGAGGGCGGGAAGGAAGGAAGGAAGGGATGATGGGAGGACGTGAGGAAGGCTTTTCTTCGGGCTTTATTTAGTTCTTTGTTCTTCTTTCTTGTTCTTGTCTTCTTTCTTTTTTTCTTTCTTCTTCTTTCCTTCCTTCCTTCCTTCCTTCCTTCCTTCCTTCCTTCCTTCCTTTCCTATTTATTTATTTATCCATTCATTCATGAGAGACATAGACAGAGGCCAGAGACACAGGCGGAGAGAGAAGCAGGCTCCATGCGGGGAGCCCGACGTGGAACTCGATCCCGGAACCCCGGGGATCACGCCCTGAGCCAAAGGGAGACGCTCAACTGCTGAGCCACCCAGGCGTCCCCTGTTCAAGTTTTTAATCTTAATCTGCCACCCATCTAAAGTTACTTTTATTTTTGGGCACAGGTACGACTCCAATTTAACTTTTCCTTGTTATCTTAAAATATCAATTTAGAATTGAAGAGTGGTTTTTCCCTACAGCTTTGCCTGCTTTGCCTGCATGTGTTTATATAATACATAATGCATGTATATAAAAAATAGTCTGTAAATCCAGTCTCCATTTTCTAATAGGGAAGCTAACTTT
Source organism: Canis lupus familiaris (assembly GCF_011100685.1). Lineage (NCBI taxonomy): Eukaryota > Metazoa > Chordata > Mammalia > Carnivora > Canidae > Canis > Canis lupus. Next base: position 3,580,750 of record NC_049244.1, on the reverse strand, counting down.
ATTTTAAAATTTTTTAAATTTAAATTTAATTAATTAACATATAATGTATTACTAAGTTTCAGAGGTAGAGGTCAGGGATTCATCAGCCAGGAAAGCTAATTTTAATTTGTTTGTTTCCCATAGTCTTTTTCTTTAGGCACCCAGCAACTTTATTCTCTCCCTGAACTTCTCTATTTCTTAAGCTAATGGTTTAGAGACCTCCCTTTCCACTGGCCCATGAAATATCTCTACGTACATTTTCAACAGCACTTGAATACCTACCTAAACTAGGTACCCCTAGTACCTAAATCATAACCCTTGTTACAATTTATCATGCACTATAATAATGATAAAAAGATTGTAAATTATATATTCTTAGGAATGCCTTGCACAATGGCTAAGACAATGAATTCAAAACATATTTATCAATAAAGTAAATGATTCTCTTTCTGTAGGTCACATTTTAAAATCAAAATAGGTGGAATCCCTTTCACAAAGCAGGTCTGAGAAATTAACATTATGTTGAGCGTCAGTTAACTCTGGGAAGAAACATAACTGTGATTTTTAAGGCAAAATCATATTCAGAAATTTAAAGGAAAATTGATCATGGGCAATAATGCTTATAGAAATTTATTTCGTGCAGAAGAGAGCAGAAAAATATAAGGCTTGTAAATGCACATATGCTTGTTATTTCCCTGACTTTAATCTCATTTAATAAAACTCACTAAGAAAACATCTGTAGTAAAGAATTCAGAGGATTTTGCATTAAATTATTTTTTCTTTTATGTTAAACTTAATAATTATTTTAAGTCACAAATTGGAATTCACCTCATTTTCATATAAATTAACTAGAAAATGTGTGCTAATAATTGAGAAAGTTAATCCTGATTCTAAATTTTATGCACACATTAGAAATACCACATTGCAAAAAGAAAAGTTACTCTTTCAGTTAAGGAGAACTGGAGAATAGTAGGGAGATTAAACTTAAAAATTTTTATTTACTAAAATAAATATATAGGCAAAACTGACATTTTGCCCAAAATACCTACTGAAACTTCTAAACTAAAAAAATAAGCATTGGGAAATCACAAACATAAAATTAGATAAGACTTCACAGAGCAAGTCTGCATTACCAGCTTAGAGTTAGATGGCCATAATTGTGCTGCCTTCTAAATGGAAATCCCCAGTAAGCTTCTTCAAGAGACAGTCTGGCATTTGAGTAACATTTGAAATAAATCTGTGCATGCTTAAAGGGCTTACAGAGGTTAGTAGTTGAAATCAGATGCATACAAACATTCTCTGAAACACGGCAGAATTTTTAAAGAGAGTTAAGAAAAGAAATAATGCAGATTAAAACAAAAACAAAAAAACCTTGGAGCTCCAAAAAGAGTGAAGCTGGTCCCGAAGTGCTGGCTTGACTGTCTGAAAGTTTATAAAAACAAAATCCACTGATGGAACAGCTGCTCATTGGACAGAAATACAAATATCAATATAACTTTATTAATAAAATACTTCAATTCCTTACAATGTCTTTGAAAAACTTTAATTTTTTACCTTCAAGCTTGGTGTTTGGGTCTGATCAACAGTAAATCTCATTAGAATATTAAACTGAAGATCATTTGGAAAAGATTCTCTGAAATAAGCAAAGAATAAAGCAAAACAAAAATTAATCAGCAAGTAAACATTTACCAAACTAAACAGAAAATTATGCTTAATACCAAAACGTGTCATTCAAAGAGCATGTATGAAGTAGCAACTGTAAGTGGTATAGTTTATGTAGTACCGTACACCAATTATTCCCAGAACAATGTGAACATTTGAATCTATATCCTTTTGGGGGTTAAAAAGCAACAAGATAATAAATAATGCTGTGTCTTGCCTCAACTCTGGATTTAATCAGAAAAAAAAAAGTTGTGGGGTGCTTGAGTGGCTCAGTCGGTTAAGGGTCCGACTCTTGATTTAAGCTCAGGTCATGATCTCAGGGTCATGAGATGGAGTCCCACACTGGGCTCTGTCCTTAGCAGGGAGTCTGCTTGAGATTCTCTCTCTGCCTCTCCCTCTGCTTGCACACTCTCTAAAATAAATGAATAAAAACATCTTAAAAAGAAAAAGAAAAAAATGAACTAATAATGTTTATAGAGATATTTCCCCAGACCTAATATCTGAATTCTAGACTCACCTCAACCTAGTAAATGGGTATTGAAATAAATCACCTCAACAATCTATACAAGAGAGTAGAAATATAACATTGGTTCAAACTCTTCTGAAAAAAGATTCTGAATATTTAAGTGCATAATAAAACATTCTTTTCAAATTTAGGAAATATTTTTTATGTTTACATTAGATTGAATAAGATCTTCAACTCTGCTTTCAATCTAATTAAGATAAAATATCATCTTTGAATTATTCAACCAATGTACATGACGGTTTTAGAAAATAAAGGCAGTGTTTGATTTATGGGCCAATGTCGCATTAGCTATACCCATGTGAATGGGCATCATTAGCAATTTTCAAATGAATATGTGGCTCTAAATGGATCAAAAGGACTCAGAAATCTAAACACAGAAACCAAACATTCCTGATGACTACTGGATAAACTTGAAATATATGAAGAAAATATTACCTTGTAACATCAAGGGCTTTCTGAACTTTTGCCTGTACAGACCCAAGCAAATCAGCACCCATTTTTTTTAATAGTTGTGTTAGCAGTACAAACAACCAGTCCTGAAGGTCATCTTTGTGGACTTGTATAAAATCCACTAGAGTCTCCAAAAACATGCTGAATACCTAAAGTGGATAAATAGGGAAAGGGAGAGAAAAAGGAGGAAATATTGACCTTTATGATCAATTGAAAATCAAAATAGAAAGGGAATACAGGAATCAGAGGCACAGCGATTGGCAGCCAAGCGGAAAAACAATCTCTCTTGCTTTTCATTGGACTCTGTGATACAAGAGTACGTTTGAACTGTTATCCAACTTCTGCCGAAGTTCAACAATTAGCTATTCCATGCAGCATCACTTGGTAAAGAAACTTTGGCCATAATGACTGCCACACCTAATGCTGTCAATGATGCCATAGCTTAAAATCCAGTTAAACTGAAATCTAGGGCAAGGAATTACCTATTGATAGCCTCACCAGCTCTTAGCTCTTTGGAAGAGTGGCACTCAGGTAATGACTTTGCTGACAGTTACCTTAAAGTATAACAACATTCTGACATACTGGGCTAATTAGAGACTCTTAGATATCTCAATCTGTCAGTTGTCACAAAGTGGTATGAGATACATTATTTATTAAAACTGCCCCAAATGTAATTTTAAATGATCTGGGATAACTATAACTGTACCTAAAATAAATTCAGGATACAAATCTACATCTTAATTTTAGTGATTTCTAAAAAATTATAGATGGCTATTAGTTTCTATTTTTCTATTTTTTTTAAAGATTTTTATTTATTCATGAGACACAGAGAGAGAGAGAGGCAGAGACATAGACAGAGGGAAAAGCAGGCTCCCTGTGGGGAGCCCGATGCAGGACTTGATCCCAGGACCCTGGGATCAGGACCCGAGTCAAAGGCAGCTGCTCAACCACTAAGCCACCCAGGCACCCCAGTCTCCATTTCTTTTGATGGGTTTTTTACTTGGCTGCAATATTAATCAAGTAGTTTGAAAAGTTTTATGAGATAAAAAATTTTAAGGAAAGGAAAGCTAATATTCTTAAGTAATGCATTTCATTAAGATACTCATGAAAAATGACCAACATTAAGGTTCTATCTCTATAAGAAATTCAATTCATACTGCAGAATTTATTTCTAGGTAAAGAAGAAAAAAATTGTAGGACCAATGTCAGCTATCATAAGACAATGTATAATCACAACAGACTATAAAAACTATGGTTTAAAAAAGCTAATAACCTCAAAACTTTGCTAATTTGAGGAGTAATGAGTTTTGTTCTCAATATATTCCTTATTCTTGAATTTCCTTTATGCAATTATACATGCACTCCCATTTTTTCTCTTAACTTAGGAATGAAGGATTTTCCTGATTAGAATTATAACTAAGGTTTAATATTTGAATCTGAGTTAGAAAAAAATAAACTCTAGCTATTTTCTCAAGACGCACTCTAAGTGTAAAAGCAGAAACTATGACTATCTTAAATTTCCTAATATTCTCTGATTCCCAGGCAGTATCTTTTCAACACTGCTCTTATTCACAATGAAGAATCATTAACTTCCATCCCACTTTCCCAACCATACCTAAAAACCTAGCTTCTCTTAAATTTAAAAGTCGGCCCACTGTCTCAATTAAATGGCCTCTGGCCATCTCCTCTGGGTCTAGAATACTGTTGAGGAACTCCACTAAACCTACTTTAGGGCAAATGCATGTATCTAATTTAGTACTGACTCTTATTGGTTGGCCCCTGGCAAATCTGCCGGGTAGTGTGTTGGACTCAGTTAGTACTTGCCTAGAAAGCTGATTCTTAAAATATTTAGGAATTTTGTAAGCTAGCTGATAGCTTGAAATCAGCAATGGCACAAGTGTTTACACCTAAGGAATTATAGCAAACACTACACATCAGGGCTTTCTGCCCATCCCACAAACCTAGTTTGCCAGGCACCACACTCAAATTCTTTAACTTTTAATCTTGCTTTAACTCTTGTCTCTTCTCTTGAAGATTCCAACTTTAAGTTTTCACTATAGCAAAATCAATATTACAATTCCCAAGTCAACTCTCCCATTTTATCTGGTTCTCAGGAAACTGAGAACCAGAAAATTATGTGACTTGTCCAAGGTTTCCATAGTGAAAGGTTGGGTCATGACTTAAAGCTAAGTTAGTTGGTTTTCAGCTGTGTTCCATCCACTCCATTATGAGATAACTTCATCTACTTCATTGTCATTCCACATAAATTCTCCACTGACTTTCCCCCTACTTTCATTTCCTCCATAGACATCCTTCTGGTAATTGTTTTTACATGGGAGAGCCAATTTTATCCCGGTTAAGACTCATCTTTCTATTCTGGATTCTTGCTCTCCATATGGTCTCCACTACTATCTTTATTTTTATATTCTCAATCTCAATCCTTTGCGTATAGCTACAAAAGATAACATCTTAAGAATTTATCCTTGTGTTTCCTTCCCACCAATTATCTCCTAATCACAAAAAGTAGTAGCTTTTTCATTAGTTTGGGATGCTTAGTCATTCTGTAGCTTGCCACTGCTTTCCCATTATTATTTCTTTTCTTTCTTTCATTTCTGTTGTCAGGGATTTTCCTTCTGCATTCTAAATGTGCAGTGATGGAGAGCCAGTCTTCGTGATTTGCTTTTCATCAAAAGTGTGACCTTAACAGGCCCCCTCTGCTCTAGACTACAAAGCCTCATAACCTCTAAAATAGCTTTTGGCCTTTCCCAAATCTGTTCATTATACTGTCACTATAGGCACCAGGTCTTTCTGACCTCAAGTCTGGATTTCTGGAAGAAGCCAGGTAAGTACATATTCTAGGCTTTGTAGGCCATACAATGTCTGTCACAACTACTCTGCCACTGTAGCACAGCCAAAGACAGTATGCCAAGAAGTGAGCACAGCTGCATTCCAATCTAACTTTATTTACAGAACAGGTAGCAGGTCAACTCATGCTTCTTTCTTACCATCAAACTGTGATATCATTCTTCTGAGAGAAACAAAATCCTCCATCGTCTATAGAATAGTCTACAAAATAATGTCTCAAATACTTAGACAATGTTCTAACTCTCCAAACTGACCTTGGACTATCTGGCAACATAAAGTCTTTGTCCCTGAGCACATCTCACCACACTCCTGGTTTTTTACCATACTCCTCTATTTACACACAGCATGTTTCTCACTACAAAGTTTACCACTCATGTCCCAGTCAGAAAGCTTCTTACACCACTTAGAATTTGGCCCCTTGGAACTGTTGTGGGACTTACTTACCAGTGCTATTTAACTTTTTCTGTATTTTTATTATCTTCCCATTTGGAACATATAACATTTGAGAATAAAGCCTCTATTTTTTACATAGTCTTGCATTACCAGTTAGAGCCAAGCTCAAAGTTTATCAGAAGCTGAAGACTGAACAAAAAGCTGCTCAAGGGATCCCTGGGTGGTGCAGTGGTTTGGTGCCTGCCTTTGGCCCAGGGCGCGATCCTGGAGACCCGGGATCGAATCCCACATCGGGCTTCTGGTGCATGGAGCCTGCTTCTCCTTCTGCCTGTGTCTCTGCCTCTCTCTCTCTCTCTCTCTGTGACTATCATAAATAAATAAAAATTAAAAAAAAAAAAAGCTCAATTAATGTGCGGAAAAAGTTCCTTAAAGAGTAAGGATTTCTCTTACATGGAGAGTTACCCTGTAATTGGTAGCCAGCCCTTTTTTTCTCAATGGCAAGGGAAGATATAAGATCTCCCCTTCAACCCAGCCAAGATTAACTTCTTTCTCTCTCCTATAAACTTTCTGACATCTCCCATTTCTCTGGACTCATGCCAGTCATTTCCAGGAGGCCCTTTCTTTTCATGCTGACATATCCAAAGTTTATGTTCCTGACAAGATCTGAACTGCTATTTTCTTTAAGAAGATTTCTGATTCTCCTAAATAGAAATTTCTCTTGATTATATATGAGTACAGATGAAAGAAATGTAGACATGTTATTTATAGTATTCCACATAGAGAATTCTATTATTTTCATAATATTTAAATCCTATCAATAGTACTTACTGATAATATACATGCCTATATATATCTATCCAAAACATATATTGAGAATTTCACATAAAATTTTTTACTTGAGGGCAGCCCAAGTGGCTAAGCGGTTTAGCGCCACCTTTGGCCCAGGGCGTGATCCTGGGGTCCTGGGACCGAGTCTCGCATTGGGCTCCCTGCATGGAGCTTGCTTCTCCCTCTGCCTGTGTCTCTGCCTCTCTGTGTCTCTCATATATAAATAAATAAAATCTTTAAAAAATTTTTTTTTTCTTACTTGACACTCTATCACAGGTTCACTGATGTTAGATGTTGATATCCTCCCATTTCCTTACCTAAAATTAACAGAGAAAGTGGAATGTAGATATGCTAATATTAGAGCTAAAAACTTGATTTCAGAAAAGAAATTTGAGAGCCACTGCTCCATAAACTGTTTTCTTTGCTTTCATGGAATGAAATTTATAGAATATTAGAAAGTACATATGGGAGGATTAGGGCTAAAGATTTTTTTAGTAATTGTGGAAATTGGGAATTATTTCTAATAATTCAATAGAACCAACCTTCAATGGAATCAGTTTATAATTCCACATATCTCACAGGTGTAATTTATTGGAAAACAATGGTAACATTTGAGCTATTACAGTTGAGGCAGTCTTTTCTCAATCTCACTTCTATCTTAGGTGTGCCAGTCATCAAATAGAAAACAGAAGAACATCATCAAATTAGATTAATTAGTAGATTAAAAAGCACATCTCCAAACAGAATGACAGTTTGCATGATTGCAAATAGCATTTCGTGGATTGCAAAGGGTCCGACACTGCATGAACTCTTCGGGAGAGAAAACAGAGAAAAAGGGTTAATTTCACAGTCATGCAGTAAAGTTAGGTTTCCAACAAATATTGAACCAACTTACTCTCTATTGAGAGTTCCAACACAGGGGACAGCATGCAAAAGGAAAAAAAGAAAAAAAAGAAAAACACACAAATTAGTCGCCATCAATGCAAAGTTCCTGTATGGAAGAAAAACACTTAGAAAATAAAAGTGACAAATGTTTTTCAAAGTTTTATGGTAAACTCAAAATAGCTTTTAAAATAAGTATTAAATGAATAGTATGAGAGAAGAGCATGGGATTTTCTTGTGTTTTTCCCTCACCTCCTTGCCAAAGAAATTTAAAAACAAAACCCAGAAAACCAACTTCTTTTCCAGACCTCTAATATCCTGAGGCTCAACTTCTAGAAAGAATCTATAACTAACAGACACCTGCCCCCATTTCTGAACAGTGCCAACATTTACTTCTAAAGTACAGCATCTAGTTTTTTTCCCCCCTCTTCAGAAACAATACATTCACAAGTTAAGTGATATCTGTGAAGGTTTAGAACAACTACAGTTGTTTGGAAAGAAAAACTAGCTATTTATACCACAACGTTGAATTTTCCCAACATAAGATATGCATTATGGTCTCCTGCTCTTAGGACTGCAGGCAGCTCTGCTGTCTAGAACACTCTTTGGGAGACCAGATGAGATGTGACCTGGGCACTCAACAACTGTGTCCTATATTAGTTGCTATAGGTTAAATTCCTACCCTAGCTCTTCAAGGTTCAATGGTATGACTTCAAGACATAGGACGTATACAGATCAGAAAACGCCAATTCAAAGCATGCATCTCAGGGAAGGTGGCTCTTTTCAAACAGTTACTTTAGAGGCAAACATCAGAACACATAAGGTAACTTCTGGCATCTGACACTTCTTACATTTAAGGGAAAAAAAATGATTCTAGAACAGTCAAAATAAAAATCTTCCCTGAACTCCTTAATTCTTCAAACTCATTTAAATTTAGTTTTCAAAAACTTATGTAATGCTTGGTATATTCTTGGGGCTTTACAAATATTAACTCATTTAATCATCCTCACAACCTTACGAGGTGGGTATTACTATTAACTCTATCTTACAGATTAGGAAACTAAGGCACACACTGCTAATAAGTGTTGGAGGTAGATTTTGAACCCAAGTAATCTAGCTCTACTATCCATACTTGTTAGAACTGTGTTGTATTGTCTCTCGAGAAAAATATTAACAGGCATTAAATCAAACATTTGCAGCTTCTGTTCTAAATTATTGTCATACATATGTCATCATTCATCACTTATTTCCATACTGGTATCTGAAGTTAAAAAAGGTTATCAAGTTACAAGCATCAAATAATTTCAGCTTGTAAACTACATTTGCCAATCTTGTTCCAGGAAAAAAAATCCAGTATCTATTTCAGTGGTATTTAGAAAGAGCTCTTTCCTTACCCTTCCTTTTTTGGGTGTCTGCACTATATACTAGAGCTCGCCTGATACTCTAAAATATGTAAGAGGGGAACATTCTGTGGGCTGGAGAAGGAGATCCTTCATGAAAGTGGATGGGACTGCCCACACTGTTTGTCTAAGTATCTTGTTTCTGCTGAGGACAGTAGGTAGTCTCAATCATGTTGTGCATTAAGTGAGAATAACCTTCAGTTATCATGGCAACAGGCTATTATCCAGAAGGTGTTAACACAGAAACTGAAATATTGATTTCATGAGAAAAATCCACCTAACTAAGCTCATGGTATGAGACGTCTGTCTCCTCCTAAACACTATGGTCCATTCTAGGGGCAAGGCTTCGGACATTTTCTGCCCTGTGAGGTTTCAAGACATTTGAGGTTACTGATAAGTGACCACAATTCACTAGTAGTGGAGAGCTAACCCAAGCTTGAGGAAGACAAAGAAGTGTCCCTGATAGCACTTTTCAAGGCTATGAGAAAAGTGTATGGCTCCTTTGAGGACATGGACATACTTCAGGCTGGCGTGAGAGTGAGGAAGAAATGACAAGCAAAATGATAGGCTTTGTTTGGACATTATCTTGAGGGCAATGAGTAGTCACCACAGGGTTTTAAAAGCTGGTAAAGAAAATTACTCTTTTATAAAAAGATTGCTAAAGGATGCAGTGTAGAGGAGATGCAACAGGCAAAAGACCACTATGTGTTCAACTAGCAGTGAGAATGGAGAGATATTCACAAGGTAGAATCAATTAGGATTAAGTGAAGTTTCCAGAATGATGCCCAAAATCTTCACTTGAGCAGTAAGGGAATGGTGATTTCATCTGAAATAAAGCAACAGAGGAGGAAGAGTAGTTTTGAGGTTGATGATGACCAATAATGCAGGTGACTTAGAAAGTACGAGAGAAAAATATGGGCTGGAAGTACATTTTTGGGAGTCATTAGGTTACAGCAAGCAGTAACTTAAGCTTCAGATAAGGTATAGAATGGAAGAAGAGAGCCTAGGTCAAGAATCTATACAACACCAACACTTCGTAAAATACGAAGATAGGTGCTGTAAGAAGACAGAGTGTGAGGAAGACTGGATGAGACACAACAGGCACATTAACAACAGACACATCACGTTCTTTAAAGTGGCAGAAAAAGATACATCAAATCACTGACAACAAAGTTGAAAAACCAAAAGGAATGTCAACCAGCAAAATGTAACTTATGAGAAATTCATGGAGGCCAAGCAGATGAGACCATATTAGCAAAAAATGATGCCCAATAGAATAGTGTGGCCAACAACAGCTTCAAGCTTCCCTCCATTTCAATAAGAGGGAAAGTAGAAAGAATGGGTTTCTACTGTTAAGATGGCTGGTTTGGAGGCAGGAAATGGGAGTTTTTGCTTGATGGCTTCTATCTTCTGGGTAAGCTAAGAAGGCAGGACATACACTTGGGGCATAATGAAGGTTGGGAGGTGAATAGGCTGCAGTTTTGAGGAGAGAAACTATTTGACATGGTCTCCTTGAAGAACAGAGGAGATAAATGAGAGGAGGAGGATTACAAGGCAGCATTGAGCATTTAGACAAAAATCAGTAATGGAGAATGGCAGGAAAACACAGGAATACACAGGGCTGATTTCACCCAGGGGACTGTACATTGTTTCCCTTCAGGAATCCTAACCGTCAACCAGTGGCACGAGCTCCACCAGCAGAGGTTTTTGAACATGTTTCTATTGTAGTGTCAATAACCCAGAATTGAGCATAGAAAACAGGGATCAACAAACTATGGTCTGCAAGCTAAAAATGGTTTAAAAATTTTTTTAAGGGAATTTACAAAAAAATTAAAATTTCAATGTTCATAAATAAAGTTTTGTTGCAACCCAGCCATATTCATGTGTTTACATACTACTTATAGATGCCTTTGTGCTATAATGGCAGAGTAGTGGTGACAGAGATCATTATGGCCCACAAAGCTGCAAATACTTACACTCTGGCCCTTTACAGAAAAATGGTCTACTTCTGATAAAGAATAAGACTTTAGGGATCCCTGGGTGGCGCAGCGGTTTGGCGCCTGCCTTTGGCCCAGGGCGCGATCCTGGAGACCCGGGATCGAATCCCATGTCGGGCTCCCGGTGCGTGGAGCCTGTTTCTCCCTCTGCCTATGTCTCTGCCTCTCTCTCTCACTCTCTCTGTGTGTGTGACTATCATGAATAAATAAAAATTAAAAAAAAAAAAAAAGAATAAGACTTTATTTGGAAAGAAAGTAGAGTATTATAATCAGTTGCTTGATCCTGAAGATGGAGCTGTTGGTACTTTATAAAGATATATTTGAAAAATGGGAGGGATTTGCTATTTTAATATCAGGATATAATGCAAAAGCTCAAATTAAACCTGACATTTTAAACTCAGCACAGTATGGTGATGTATCCAGTTTATTCTTAATGAATTACATTATTGGAAGAGCCTCTGATGGACAATCACCAAAGGTCAAGCAAAAACAAATTAACAAAAATCCTCCCATTACAATGGTCTTCAATGAACTACCTAAAGAGCCAAAAACCTAATTAAACAAACAAAACCATATGGGTCAGTAAGAATTGTATATAGTTATGAAACCTGATGAAAAAAACCCAAAAAGTCACCTTTGTGAGAATTCTAGGGAGGACTGCAGATGGTTCTCCATGTCTATTAAGGGAAGACAAGTATAAATATTCAGTTCAGTTCCTTTCCCAACGTCAAACTCAGCTTTCCTATTGATCTCCAAGAGACTCTTTAAAAAGTGTTTCTCTTTATTACTGTATAAATTCTAACATCCAACTAAACTGTATTATTTTCCTAGCAGAAAGTAAACTGGGACTTCAAGAAATAATCCAGCCTCCATTTTATACCTTCCAGCAGAGAAGAATTATATCACTTATTAAAGATGTTTTAAAATTTTATTTTTTAAAGTTGTATAGATAATTACTGAAATATTGTTTGTAAAACAGGTCTATCCAGATTACAACTGTCTTGTCCTTTGGTTTATATTGGCACGAAAATATATCAACAGCTAATTTGTTCAGGATTTATAGACATTTTTGCATTAAAGCAAGCCTTACAGCTATAACTAGTGGTAGCAACATAAGCATAAAATAGTCACCTACACGTTCAGTTTGAAAGTCATAAACTTCATTTGTTTATTTATTTACTTTTAGGTAATTTGTAGGCCCAGTATGGGGGCTTGAAACTCATGACCCTGAGACCAAGAGTTGTACACTCCACTGACTGAGCCAGCCAGGCACCCCTGAAAGTTATAAACTTTAAACAAACTGCTTAACCAAGTGTTTTTTAATCTTTATCTTTAACAGAGTTTTGCATTCTTGGATAAAATAAATATACCTTCTAATAGAGGATAATCTTTGAAAACTTTTAAAGTAGAAGCAATTTATAATTTTTAGCTGGATTTTAGTTTATATCTAAAGTAGGATTTTATCTTTAAAGTAAGTGTTGCAAGTAAGTAAAATACTGAAAACAGAAAGAAATGAGGATGATATGTACAACAATAAAGTGAAGACAATAAAAAATAAGGTGAAATTCATTAATATTTTTCTATAATTTCCCTTCCACATCTCCCTCTCATTTAGGCTAGAAATTCTCATGCAGACAACTGGTAACCTAAAAAAAAAGACAATAAAATTTCACCATTGTCAGACACGTTTCTGAAAACAGAGTAACCAAATACATTTTGCAACAGTACTATACTGCAAAGTGAAACAAAATTTCCCGGTTATGGATGCAGGTTATACCTAACTGCTTAAAAAATAAAGTATGTTTTAATCAACATTAAAAATTAAACAATGTTTTGAAAATTTTTATGGACTATTTCAATAGATAAAATCCTTTTTAATGTTACTACCAAACAATGGCTGCTTAAAAAATAAACAAATATTTTTATGTTATTTACTGGCAATTCTTTTCTACACAATTGCTCTTTTAAGATACGAATATATTTACATTAACACTGTAAAAGAAGAAAACAATAAAAAGTTCTCAAAAAGATATTTTTTCAATTTACCCAATTTTTTTCCTTTATAAACAGTAAAAAGTTTCTAGTGATACAAATACATTCAGTTTGATTCCTTCTATGAGTGGTGCTTGTTAGTATATCCCTCAGCTTATATATAGTCTCAGATAATCTCTCTTTGGAGAAGCTTAAATGGTTACCAGAGAGCAATTTCTAAATTATGTATGATATCAAACAATTTCAATTATGTTTGAAAAGATTATTACCATTCTGGGGCAATAATAAAACAAAAATGGCTTATAGTGCTTTTTTTTTTTTTTTGACAATCCACAAATGACATCTCATAGGAGTAAATAATCTTAAATACTAAAACATACCTTGCCATGAGGATCAGCAAACATTCTTGTGAAAATTTCACATAATCTTTTCAGCTCAACTCGACTGTCAAAATAATAAAGTAGCTTATTAATATATTTCTTTAAAAGATTATTTTTATTTGAGAGAGACAGAAAGAGCACAAGCAGGGGGAGGGGCAGAGGGAGAGGCAGACTCCTGAGTGGGGAGTCCAAGGGGCCATGTGGGGGCAGGGCTTGATCCCACAACCCTGAGATCATGACCTGAATCAAGGTCAGATGCTTAACCAACTAAGCCACACAGGTGCCTTGAAAGTAGCTTATTAATATCTTGCTATAGGAAGAATCCATTTAAAAGTAACCTTAGCTGTATTTAGGCTTCTTAAGAAAAAAATTCAGTTGCAACCCACATTATTTTAAAAGTTAAAAGTTATATAAAAAGAACTACAATTGTATTTCATTAATGTAGCATGACCAGGGAAACTGTACAAATGACATTCCCAGCACATGAATCTTACCCTTTAAATGCTAGGATGTTTTCATAAATTTGGTCACCTGAAGGCTAAAATCTTTCTATGCTATGGCTACCACCTTGCCACTGATAACGATATACTGAACCTAATATTAACCTAATCTTGATGGGGTTAAGAACAATATTATGATTTATTGCAATGATTCATGAAGTATGATATGCAAACATTAAAATATATTAGGCAGTGCCCAGATGAACATCTATTTTAAATTAAATAGTTTTACTACTTCATAAAGTAAATATATTGGTAACAACTCTAACCCTGATGTCAGGTATCAAGTCAGGAAGTAGCCCTCTAATTTTCCACTACACTCAAACTTTACGAATTATCTGAAACTAGGTTCTTAAAGTGGTTGACTAGAGATGTTTAAAATATTACACAGACAAAGACAATAAAGAATTTAGGGGGGAAAAGGAAGTAAAAGCCATTAGGAAAGGAAACCTAACCAAATCAAACTAAAAACCATAATAAAGTTCTGTTAAAAGAAATTCACTCCAATTCCATTTGGTATTACGCTAAGATTCACATACTATGTGAACACTAAGAATATACCTTCATGTTCAAATGAGCATAAATATTCTTTCCTCTCACTGAAAAATTTATCCAGAATGAATTTTAACAAACTGGCCAGCTTTAATCGTATGCACACTTTATTATTTCTAATTTTAAATATTAAGAACTTTTTTCATGAACTTGTATTTGTGGATAAAAAGCTTCCTTTTAAATAAAAATTTCTAGTACAGATAGTATGGATGGTCCTGAAGCTTGGGAAAATATTTTGATGCCATCTTTTGAATTTATCTTTTTTAATCATCTTTTGAATTTAAAACAAGTCTGTTCCCATACTAGTATCTCTAAGGGGTCATGAAAACAGGATCGAGTTGAAAGTGCTAACCTGACAGGACAATTATTTTAAGACAATGCAACTCACCTTAGTGTTCTCTGATTTTTTAATAAGTTCTGCAGACCCAGGAGGCCTTCTTTCCTTTCTGACCAGTTGGAACTAGCACATCTATTGAGGACCTCTGCCACATCTTCCGTCTGCCTCATATACGTAGGAATACTACCATTTCGAGAACTATATGAGCGTTCTGAGCAAGCACTAGATGCATCGCTGTTGGCGTCATCATCTGAATGCATTCCGTAGGATTCATATCTTCTTCGGGCAGGTTTTTTCTGACATACATAAAGGCTCTCATTAGCAGTAGCCAAAAGAATACACTGGTATTTCACAATTTCTACTGACCGCAAAAGGACTGGTGTTTGTTTTAAAATCAGTACCAAGCATGCGGCTAATCACTGTAATAATAAAATTATTATCAATGTTGTATCAATCAATTGATAATTGATTTTATTATATTTAGTTTTGCTTCAGAAAACATGTTTTAGAAGTTAGTAGAAATATTTTTAAACTATGGGATATAGAAGAAACAAAACTATATGAGAGTACGGATATTAAAGTGGGAAGTGCTCAAATTATGTTTTTTTCCCTCTTCTTTTTCCTTTTCATGGAAACCAAGAACTACTAGAGTATAAATGAATAGAAACTACTGGAAATCTGAGTTGGTGAGAAGAGTATTACTTTTTTAAAGGATGAGAATGGATTAAACACTTTTTTTCCTGTATGATCTCAATTTTTTCCTGTCTACCTTCTCTTTTCTCTAATCTTCCTTTTACGTCTGCTACCACTTCTCTTGGCACACTTTCTTCCTTTGTACCCAACCCTATGTTTCCTAGAGAAGTGAAAAACAGACAAAAAATGAGGAGAACCTGTTTGGCTTACTATTATTTTTAGGAGGCAAGCTTCTTGAGGGCCCCCCAAGTTTTTCCCAATGTGTCTATTTCAATAAATGCAAGAAAGCCTATTTAGATTCCTTTGATTTCTTTACATCTGAAGCTTATTATTTAAATATAGGTAACTGCCAATTATACCTTGCATAACAAAAATTATGAGAGAGGGTAAATAGCTTATTTTGTGATTTCTTTGGAAGAACTGGAAATACATCTTTATGTAATCTAATATTTGATTTTAGGCTGATGAGCAGTGAAGACATTTCTATGAAACATGTTAATAAGTACAATAATTTAAAACCATTCCAGTGGCTACAAATTCTCCGAAGTCTAAAATCTAAAAACAAAAATCAACCTGAATTTAAGTCAAAATAGCTTTATAAAGACATTTCCATTACTAAATAAATGTCTTTCACTGACTTAGAGATACCAACTTAATTTAGAAAGTGCTAATGTGGTATTTCTTGTGTTCTCCAGAATCAGGTTTGTTTTTTTTTTCCGCCCAGAATCAGTTTTGTTATAGACATCAGTGTGACTGATAACATTTCATTTGTATGGAGTAGTCGAGCTGGAAGGACAAGAACCCCTACAGGACAGTTTGTTCAAGTGGCATTTCCCTATTGATAATCATATATACAGAAAAATGGATGTATTAAAGAATGAGATTCTTGAAACTAGTAAGCTACTTTCACTTGAGCTACTTTTACTTGAATATTTTCTAGAGACTATCATCTGTTAAATTGATGAAGCAAGAGAAAAAAGTTACAGTATCATAAGATGTCAGAAAACAGCAATGTCTATACCTTGGTCCGTATGTCTCCTAAGAGCTGAGAGCAGTAAATTTTTAAAGAGAAAATTGAAAATAATGAAGAACATTTTGCTAAACAGCACAATGAAGTAGGTATAAACAATGCCCAAAATCAGAAACATTAAATTTTTTTATAGATACATGAGAACTGCTTATCAGCAGATTAGATCTTTAATCTTGCCAATACCTGTAGTCCTGAGCTACAAAAATATTCCTGTAACCAGTTTTCCTAAAGAAACTCAAATTTTCTTTTCTTTTCTTTTCTTTTTTAAATAGGTTCCATGCCCAGTGTGGAGCCCAACACAGGGACTGAATTTACAACTCTTGAGATCAAGACCTGAGCTGAGGTCAAGAGTTGGATGCTGAACCAACTGAGCCACTAAGATGCCCCTCAAATTTTCTATTTCAATCCTTTTGTCATTTCCAAAGTTAACTTTGTTTCTGTGATTTTCCCAAGGTGCAAATTAAGCTTAATAGTTGGAGAGTTTTTTCCTAGAAATTAATAGTTATAATTGGAATATTTATGCTATGCAAATAATAGAAGTAGACAGAATCAAATTATTGGGATTCAACTTTTAGCCCTGGTGGTGGTCGTTAAATATTCCTTATATAATTCAAATACATCTTAACTTAGCATTTATTATAGTAGTTCAAGAATAACCCATTCACTTCATAAAATTTATGTGAGCATAATTTAACCGATAAATCTTCCATTTAAAAAGAAACTAGAAAACATGATTTGAGAAATAGTGATGAAAAGAGTAAATTAAAAGCATTTGACTGATGTCAGATCATCAGAACAAGAGGTGATCACTCTATCTCCATGCTCAAGAGAACAAAGTTCCTACTTAGTTGTATTATTTGTAAAAAAAATTAACCAAATGGCTGAGGTAAAGGGAAAAATTCAGTGCATATAGACTGCTAGAGCAGAACTACATATGTTATTACATTTATCATATTACAGCTGTGACCAATGACTTTTTCAAAACTTATTTTTCAAATATATACGGCATAAATTGTATCATATCAACACTGGTTAAGATGTGATATAAAGTCTTAAAAAACATAATGTATTTTTAATTTCAAAACAAAGATGAGGCTTTTTATAAGTTCTTTGTAAGAAAGTGAGTAAATGCTTCCCAAACATTGGATTAATATAATTTGAAAGAGAAAGTGTCATACTGAATTGACTTGGGAAATTGGCAAAAGCCAATTCCAGTCGCTGTTTAAATGACACTTCCTTCAAAATTTTAAGTGAGAAAAACAACAGTGATACATGTGCAGCACTCTTCTGACAAACTATCATGGATCTGGAGATAACGTTTTTAAACCTCACGATCTATTGTGTCAAGTATAAAGAGCCAGGAAGATATCTTAATTATCACATCTTGAAGTTATACTTTCTCTTAGCTCAGAAAACATAAGTAAGACTAAACAAAATCCTATCCCAGACTAAAACAGTCTCTAAATACTCAAAGTTAAGCAAGCTCTGAGATATATGCTTGTAGAATAAATATTTATGTACTAATATACCCTTATTCTCAGAGTACTGCAGTGCATAAAACACACCATCATATTTATGACCTCAGTATTTATTTTCTTGACATGCCATCAATTACTTTTGGCCTTGGCTTAAATTTCTGGCCAAGAAATATTTTATTTTATTTTTTTATTATTTTTTTTTCCAAGAAATATTCTAAAGATCAAGAATTGATTATACTGCTCTGCTTTTTACATTACCCACATGTGATCTTCCTAGATAATCCACAAGCATTTTCCCATGTCCTTTGCCACACTGGTGGGCTGGCTTACCCATACTTTAGTTTCATAATTGGAACATCTAATAATAAGGAAATGGAGAAGAGTACCAAGGCATCTGCTACAGCCTCCTCCACATCAGAACCTGTGTTCAGGACTCGCATGGCACTGACAGAAGATGACAGACGGCTTGACTGGCTGATCCCAAACCCAGGACCTAATTCATCAGAGGGAGGAAAACAGCTTTGAGAGAGTCATAAATATAACAGCATCACATTGGAAATTTTAAGATCCTTAAGGGGAGAAAAAAAAAAAAAAACCAATGGAGCAAAGCATTTTAAAAGCAATTCTGTATTTTCTGTGTACATTTGGTTTTTGGTTAAAAAACAAAAACAAAAACAAAAATGGTAAAGGCAATTAAAATTACTGACAAGTGTGTGGAAAATTAATTTAAAGAATAGTAGCTATGATACATTTATGACCAAAAGATAGAAGAAAGAATGGCTGGCTAAGGGCTTGTGAATCTATAGCCCTTGTGATTAATCCAGCTCTATCAATCAGGCAAATCTCATCCATACAGGTGAGCCACAGAGTAGTCCGAACAAAGATCAAACCTCAAACCAATAATGATTAGGGACCTCAATAAAGCCACACTAGTTTAACAAGGGAAAAAAACCTTCCAATTATTATTTCTTCTCCATCAAGACAGGTTGATTTCAGTCTATAACCAAGACATGTCATTTGATATTTGTTAAGCACCTACTGTGTGCCCAACATTCTGAGGTATGTAAAGACAAACTAGAGTTGGATTCTCCCCCTCAACTACTTTCTACACCATAATTTACAATTAAAACACTTCATCCACCATTTTGGTTTTTTTTTTTTTCCCCAAAACATGTACAAAGATGAAGTACATAATTGAGAACATAAAACAATTCCATGTTTAAAAATGACATAACTTAGATTACATACATACAAAAAATGTCATCTGCCAGTGAGGAAAAATGCCCAAATAAGGTAGTGTAAGGGGATAAAGTTACTTGGGAGAAAATTAAAAAAAATTACAAATGACTTATTATCCAACAAATTAAAAACATGAATATACAATTCAATGAAAACTGAAAAGGACAAAAATCTGAGATGAATGTACAGATGATAGTGAAAATGTACTCATCCTTCACCTGAGGCCCCGTATACATCGGGGGCGTAGAGGGCACCAGTAGATCTGGAATGGTGTCTGGAGGCTGGAATAACAGGACCATACAAACCTCATCTATTACCACAGAAACAAGGAATAGTGGCAGCACTATAGTCAGGCAAAGGAGAGTTAGTCAACACTGGTATTACTAGTAATAGTTAAGGATCAGAATACTGCCAGTAAGGCAACTGAACACTAGCACTGTAATATCATCCTTGACACACAAAAGATCTTACACCTAAGGGACAGACATAAGCCCACAGGAGACAAAAAAAGCAAGTATTCAAATGGAAGGAAATGTCAAAAATACAAGCATGAAACAAAAAAATGAACATTGTAGTTAAAAAAAAAAAACCACTATGGTAATTAGTAATCAATAATAATCCTATCTCCTTTAACCTTGAACCCAATGAGGCAGGTATTACTATTCCAGTTATAGGTGGGTAAATTCAAGCATAGAGAGAAGTTAATTAATGTGATCAAAGCCATAAATTAGTAAGTTAAACACCTAAGTATCTGTCCTCTTTCATGGTCTTTGCTCTTAAACAGTATATGTACCATCTTCACATTGTTCAAAAGATAATATATCTCATTTACATTAACCTAAACATTTTCTATAATGGTTCATAGAATGTAAGTAAGTTCTGCATTCAGTAAAAGGTTCTTTAAATATCAAAGAACATTTGAACACAAAAAAGGGAGCATTAATAATCTAATCAAGACCTAGAAATGTGACGTCTCCATTTATGACATGTCTCTCTGAATCTAATTTTAGAGTATCTCAAATTTTGTATCTTAAAATCCTGATTTTCCTAACACCACAAAGTCAGTTTTCTTCTTATATACCGAAACAAATAAGCTAGGAAAGACTCATTTTAATATTTAATGAAATAGATTACTCTTATTTAGATATATTAATTAGAACAGTTAAAATACTTTTATTACACGACCTTAATGAATGCAAAAAAAAGATCAAAAAGATTGAAAGGGTTAAACAGAAAGAATACTACACAAAAGGTTTAATTAATCCTGAAAGGTGACTGGTATTGTGAATAAAAATACTGATATATAGTTTTAATTTTACCTGGCAGAAATAAGTTTTGAAATGGTTGAGAGTAGAACCAATATGGAAATGCCTAATGAATGAAAATTTTAAAAAAAATTTTCTGGAACCAATCCAGGTAAGAGGTAAGAGGTACCACTCACATGCTTGTAATAACACAAGAGTATTTTTTGAAACCTGCCTCCAGAAATAAACATAAAGTAGGGTACAAGATCCAGAGAAGTTCGGCTTTGCTCAGCTCTGCTTTTTTTCTGATGCTTTAGAAAGAGCACTGTACTTGTGCTATTTCACAAGTACATTGGCCTTGTACAACAACTGAGGGCATGGCAAACTTTGGGGCTCATCTGCTGAATGGTGATAGTCAAGTCAGGTAAAAAAAGAATTCACCAAATAAACACATTAAGGATAGCAGGATGCAGGCAAACACAGCAAACAATGAGAGTGGAAAGGATAAGCCGATCTTCGAGAATGCTACCCCGCCCTTACCCCTGTGTAATAAACAGGGCTAATCTGCAACCTTTATTATGCAGTATCCATATATGAATAAAATGACTATAAAAATCAATTCTTCTAAAACTATATGATTAAAAGATATAATCTTCTTTAACTATAGTAGAATGTTTCATTAGAATCAGGAAAACAGCTTCCCTTAATAATAAAAATTTAAGTGATTTAAATTATCAAAAGGAGGCTTTGAGATGAATCTAGAAAATGAATGGCTAGCCACTATTTCTCTCTTTAAAAACAGGCATATTAACAATGTTTTTTAAGCGATTAATAGCTGATTATAAATTTCATTAATCTCTGACTACTGCACATGTTTAAAAGGTACAGAAAAACATTTTGGTCTCCTCTTGATATCTCTTTTTTTTTTTTTTAAACAATTCAGCAGCATTATCATTACACAGATGCAGATATTATACCACTAAAAATACCTAAGACCCTTGCCACTAAAGTAGAAGAAAACTACTTCTAGGCAAGCAGTTAGAGCTTCAGGGGAAAGGTGGAGAAGCAGTAGTGGTGGCCTGGACGATGATTATAATGACCAAGCGTTCACTATGTGCCCACTGCGGGGGATTTGTTTCATGATTCTCTCATTATAGCTTCTTCACAAACAATCCTAACAAGTACGTACTATTATTATCCTAGTTTTATAGATGAGGAAACTCAGGTACAGAAGTTACAGGACCCAGGCCATCTGACCCTAGAACGTATGCTTTTAAACTACCACATACTCCACCTTCCTTCAATCCTTCAAGATGACATGCTTTATACAAATGTAGGATTTATTTCATTTTTAAAACACATATACATGGAGATATACCATGTACACCTACATGTATGTTTATGTGTATGCATATAGTCTATACATATATGAACTAAAATATTGTGTATGATTATTGTATATAAACTAAAAACATCTCTTGCAAAGTACTGAAAGGGAACTCTGGGACCTGGGACTGGAACAGGAACAACAACGGCTGAGGATATCCCTGTCGGTGTCGCTAGCTCAATGGGGTTTCCTAGGTCTATACAGGGCAGTCTAGTGATTTATTTGAACCAAATGGCCCAGGAACAAGAAACTAATCTCTAGATATTCTATACTAACATGTCTATTGGAGGAAATAATAACTCTAATAGACAATGAATAGAACTATGTTCTACTTAAATGTCACAAAGTCCAAGGAGAAATTCTCCAAGTACTACATTTTATAGAATTAAAAGAAAAAAACTGGAAATAGTTTTAGGTATGTACACAAAGTCCAAGGAGAAATTCTCCAAGTACTACATTTTATAGAATTAAAAGAAAAAAACTGGAAATAGTTTTAGGTGTGTACATACTAGTTAAAAAGTTGAAGAAGCATGCAGAAATTCTAAAAATTTTCAATGTAAAAAACTCTGCCTCTGATTATTCTCAAATACTAAAAGTTTTAAACATTTAAGATTTTTACGATTTAGGTAACTATACTCCTATAGTCAAGGTTAGAATATAGCTTACATAATCAGGAACAGAGAGGTTTTACAGCAGTGACATGACACAAGCTAATATATGGGAAACAACTATTGAACTGTAAAATACTATAAAAATATTAATCTTCCCCATTTTAGTTAGTAGTTCATATGGCATTTTGCAGCACAGCACTCTTCCTAATAACCTAAGTTAAATATCTAAGTTGAAATGTTAGTATTTCTGCTGAAAAAAAAACTAACAGCACTTATTTTATCAAATGAAATAGCCCATACTTCACTTAGGGGTAAATATTTAAATGTTACCTTTAAATTGTATAGATTTATCTTTTAAGATAAATCTTGAATTCAATATTCTGTAGTTCAAATCTGTGTGATATTTACTTGATTATGGAGGCAATTTGTTTATACAAGATCTAACTTGCTCACTTAAAACAAGTAAATGTCAAAGGAATTTCCCAAACATGTAATTTCCTTCTGACTCTTTCTTCTATCAGGACCGGAAAGATGGGCTGTCAATGAAGAAAGCTAAACTCCAAGTCTGCTGAGGTTGTTATCAGATGCTGAGGGGAAAGAAATGCACCCAACACCTGCCCAAGTACTTACCAAGGGGCTGAAAAGAGCGAACAGGACTTGTATCCCTGCTGCTCTCCCGACTGGCTTCCCGGCTGCATCCTTGACTCACACTTGGTCGAGGAATACGACTACTTCGAGCTAAAACAAAGCAACAGCAGCACAGAAAGGGAGGAAACAAAAGACAGAATTTGAATTGTGATATGCTATTTTATTTTTCTTTTAAAGAAACTGATCAATCTTTCTAAGGTTGAGAAGAAATTACTTTTGATAAAGCATTACCAGGAATATAGTTAAATTTGAATACAGTCCTCTAATTTGTATGAGATTACAAGGGTAAAATGGTATTCTACAAACATAAAAAGGCTGCAAATAAAAGGATTAAAATATAAATGAATTATATTTTTCAGGTAAGATACCTAATTTATAATCTGTATCTCAATTTTCCTTGAATTGAGTTGTTTTCTTCTAGCTTCTAAGTGTCCAACTGATGTCTGTCATGCTACCCAATATCCCAGCCTGAAATATGAAAGAAGAAGTCCCAAGTCTCACAGAGAATACCTTACCCACTGACAGTCTAGATGGACTAGCCTCTCTGCTACAGCCCTGACTCCGAGGTATCTTGCTTCTCTTCGGTGCTGAGGCTGAATTAATCAAGACTCTTTGAACACCAGAGCTCACAGTGGAGAGGGCTGTTGTGGTCAGAACTCTTCCTGGAGACCCCGATCGGCTGCCAGCTGAACACCAAACATACATACAAATGTTAAGATGTGAACTCTAAGAGAACTTGTTGAAAGAATAAAAATTCAAGAAATACATCTGAGAAAACTGGGATAATATGGCAAATTTTAAGTTCAAAGGAAACGGACTGAGGAAGACATATATAACCACAACCTGGAAAAAAAAAATATGCTATATATACTAGGACTAAACAGTAGAAATAATGTAAAATCCATTTTCACTTTTGGGGGGTATAGGATGCTATGTTTAATAAGGACAACACTAATAGTATGTTTCAGAATATAAATAGTATAAAAGATTTTCAAAAAATAACTTCTCTGACAATGCATTTCACATGGCTATAGCTATGTATTAGAAAGCTTATATATTTGCAAGGAAAAAAGATTAGCCATTCCATTACTGCTATTATTTTGTTAAGAATATAATAAAAACTTTGGGATCCCTGGGTGGCTCAGCAGTTTAGTGCCTGCCTTCAGCCCAGGGTGTGATCCTGGATTCCTGGGACCGAGTCATGAAGTCTGCTTCTCCCTCTGCCTGTGTCTCTGCCTCTGCCTGTGTCTCTCATGAATAAATAAATAAAATCTTAAAAAAAAAAAAAAGAATATAATAAAAGTTTTCTCCACGTTAAAAGATTTTGCCTTCTGAGATGTCGCTGAATGCGTATAACAAAATTATCTTGCTTCTATGTGCACTTTGCAATTTGCCTTTAAACAGAAAAGGATTTTGAGTGGCCACACTTAGGATGCAGGGCTAATGAGGACAGAAAAGAACTAAAAGCAATGTCAAAGAAGTCAGACCCTTTCCAAACTGGTGATTCTCAGTCTTGGAAGGCAGAGAATACATGGTCAGGGGAAAAAGACAGAGGCAGCCAGACAAAATCTCAGAGACTACAGCAAGGGTTTAAAAAAAAAAAAAAAAAAAAGTTAAGAAACATGGCAAGCTGCATGGGTTAACTTTTAAGGAAATGAGCTCCTTGTCAATCAAAACATTTTATGTATGCATTGAATGGAAAAAAAACTAGATAACTACAAGATAAAATTTAATTCTACATTCTGAATGGTAGCATTATAAAGGGGAAAAGTTAAACTTGCACTTAAATAAATGAAAGCAACTTTTCCCCTTTGTTGGGCATCACCTCTCTTAACCAAAAGGTTAGTCACTGCTCACCTTGTAATCTTACCCAATCATTTCCATAGAACAAAAACTAAAGACTCAAATGTCAATGTGGTCAAGCAGCAGATGTTAATGAAGGAGGAGCACTGAGTATAAGGCAGGGAGGGGTGACTTTTTAATTCCAGCCAGCTGTGTCTTGAGGTAATACCAGCTAGGTTTTAGGGTTTTTAAAAACATGAAAACTTTGAAATTTTCTCATTTTTATCATGTTGTGTAGGTCAGATGATACATGAATGGAGGTAAGCTGGTTGTGGTGCATGGGCTGCTTATCTGTGACAATTACTATAGCTCTCTTGGCACGGTCTTATTGAATACAATTTAAATTCATGCTTAATTCCTAAACTTTACCAGCACACAAAATGAAAATTATCTTCCACTGATTACAGCAATACTGTATAAAACAAAGCAGTAATTCCAATGAAATTAGCAATTTACGTAGAAGGAATTCTAAATTATTGCAGGGTAATTATTCAACTCTACTTTAAAGCGATGGCTCATTTCAATTGTTTCTTGGTGTTTCAGGTGAAGAATCTTCAAATCGGATTTTTTCAGTTATAACCTTAAGGATACCCACAAGGCACCTATTTTCTCCATGCAGTATCTAAACTAAACATACACACCAAAACATCCAAACACCCAACATGCCACAAACTCACAATGCAAGATAAGCCAATGGAATATTTTATGGGACACTTGCAACAATATAAAAAGTATAAATAATGAATTGAATGAACACATACAATATGATATTCTGTTAAAAACAATATAAATTTAAGGGGTAAAGGTGCTGTTGGAGACTGGAGAATTCCTTGAAATGCAGGTCTATTCAGCAGAGAAGAAACATGCGGTATAGAAGCAGAGTAATCACTCCATTTATCCTAGGTTAACTGTAGTCAACAAAATTATGCAAGCTCACACTTTCTCAATTTAAATTCATTCATACCCTCTCCTAGAAAATAAAATTGCCAGTGTTCATTTTGCTTTCATCATTACCCTCTCTTCTCTACTGACTCCAAACCCCTACCAACAGTCAAATGCCTATGACTCATGTTGGAATTATTTGTGCTTAGAGAAAATATCAAGGTTCTTTCCTCAGCCAAGAACCTCATAGGCTAATTACTTATAAGAAAACCACATGGTTGATGAAAAGGGACATGATCTACCCAGGACATGATCTAATAGCATGCTACTAGAAAATAATCTGCAAAACTTAAAACTGGATACCTAATTTCTCTCATGCTACCTAAAGTTTTCAAACTACCACTTTATACTTTTTACAAGGTATTTTCAAGGCATTACAAAAGCTCCTTTGCTTTTGAATGACTAAGCCTGTGAGATCAACTTAGATAATTTCAACAATTCAAGGTTTTGGTAATAAAATGAAGACAGGCCAAAGATAATTAGCATTTTTTGCCCCAATATGGCTACACATGATATAATTTTATGTTGAGAATTTCTGCTGAATAGAACCCATTCTCAATAATGAAAATAGGTGATCAAACAACAGATGAACACACACAGAGTCTATAGATTCTTACCACCAATGGTATTAGCAGACTGTGATCCTGAACAAGTGCAAAGGCAGAATTAGGGTAAGGGTTATAATCCAGGAAGAGGGAAGGAGCAGATTTAAAATGAATGGCAGATGGAAATAAGAAAGCTTTAGTCAGTTCTTAGAAAATAAAAAACCCTGAAGCAAAAAAAGCAAACTTTAAAAGAAAAATCCCTAAGCCAGATGTCTGTAACAAAAGCAGTATATTTAGTAGCTTTTACAGCTGAAATCAGACACTCATGTACAAAGCAGATGAAATGAAGTTGCAAAAGTAAGTGTAAATTCTTCAGCTTTTCTTCTACTAATAGCCTATAATCTAAATAATTAAATGTTTAATTTTTATTATTTAAACATTTAATTTAAAACTACAGGTAAAGTACTACATCTTACAGCTGAAGAAAGCTTACATGAAAAAGCTAGAAAATTTTTTTTAAGATGCACAGAAAAAAAAACAACAAACAGCAGGGAGCGGGGGTGAGGAGACCAAGTTTCTGACAGGCTGTACAGCCATTTGTACACAACCAGTCACTACCGACAGTAACAAGACACCATCCTTACGTAAATATAAATCTGGAAGTCTCTCCATTGGGTATGCTTTTATTTATTTTGGTTAGTCATCAAAACACACCTGCTTTGACCCAAGGGATTTTTTTTTCCCTAAATGGTAATAAAAAAATTTGGAAAGATCATGCAAACTCTAATGAATTACTTCACAACAAAGTGAAGACGGAGGTCACAGCAATATTTCTGTGCAAATATGTTGTAAAGAAACTTGCATCAAATCATATAGGGCCATAATTTCCTTTTTCAAAAGAATCTGGAATGGAATATACAGTCATTCAAATAAATAAGCAAGCAAGCAAACAAAAACCTCTTCAATCTGATTTAAAACCTAAGTGATTTTATAATGAGAAAGTCTTCTGATCTTAAAATCCTACGAGGCCTAAAAAACCCATCATTATTATGTTCCCATACTTCAGGAGAGGATTTGAAGTATTGTAGATTGGGTTTCAAAGTGAAAAACCAAATGTAAAAAAGTTATTCTAAATCTTACTGAAGTGATCAGTAATTATAATATACCTAAAAGGAAGGTCCTTAGGTAGTATCTTAGAAAACCATACACAAAGCACTTTGAATCTTTGTCACAAGTTCTGTCTTGGAATTACTTTAGGAAAGAACTAAATAAAATAGCTCATATCAAATTTAATTTTATCCTTAAGATACTGGATAAATTTTGGGTTGCTATCTTTATTCTTCCTTATGCTTTAAATTTCCTAACATTATCATTATTTATTTGTTTCCTGAAGGCCATAAACATAACAGTACAAAAGTACACAATAGGAGTTTAAAACTCAGTTGACATTAGGTTAACAATAACAATGAGGACAATTTTATCAGCTGAAGGCTCAGGTATTTGTTATTTGTCTTAAAGTATATGAAATATACTACAACGTTTAATCCTACTACAGTCCTCTGGGATTATACTCTTCATTTTATAGAAAAATATACAGAAACACAGCAACTTAAAGTGGAAAAGCCATGATTCACAAGTGGGCAAGATGGCTCCGGAGTCCATGATCTAAATCAAATACTTCTGAGACTTTATTATACACAAATCACTTGGTGATCCTTGTTAAAAAGACTGAATTCAGGACATCTGTAGTAGTATGAAACTGTGCATTTCTAACTAGCCCCCAGGTGAGGCCGATGCTACATTTTGAGTAGCAAGACTCTAAGCAACTATGCTACAACTGCTAAAGATGGATTAAAAAAATTATTCTAAAAATACAGAAAAAAATTAAAAATACAAAAGATCAGGGAAAAATGTGATATGATCCATTTCTAATTTGGTTGGAAAAAGAGCCCTTATCCAGAAAGCATTTGCCATTTTTCCTATTTATAAATAATCCTCAATTTGCAAACCAATTTTACAAAGCATTCCCTTACTTTTAGGACTCTTGTTGAATATTCCCATCACTTCTCTGCCTGGACTTTTTGACTCGGGAAAAAGGAGAAAAGGAGAACCTGCTGGCAGGACTTGTGTAATCACTACATGGCCCCCTCCAAGCCCAGCTCTTTTCCCTGATTCCAAGATTCAGGAATCAAATTAAAAACAGAAAAATAGGACATCTATATCTTGATAAATCACCTACACAACTGTGGATGGTAGTTAAATAAATAGCCAAGTATGTAGAATAACTTGCAAATTACTTCCCTAGAAAAATATTCCTATTTTTAGAGCTAAGTGCTAGTGAAAAATCTGATAAAGAATAGAAATGAACTCTTAAATTAATAATGCCATAAATGTATGGGTTACTATTCTGGAACATGTAGAAATGAATCAACATTTTACCTAGACCTCAAAATTGTGCTTTTTAATAATTGTGCTTATGAGGAACTCAGCTTCCAATGAAACAGTAAAAATATAAATCTTAAATTCAATAAGGAATATAATAGAATTGGTCATTTTAATTTATGTTTCCTCACTATGAATCAGTATATACCTGCCAAAAATGCTAACTGTATTCTAAAAGATTTGGGGAGGAGATGAAGACACACATATCTGTCCTTGAATAGCATTAGGTAGATGCAACCAGATTAGATGCTATCACAATTATTTTGCCTCTAAAAAGCACAATTTTCTACATTTGCAAGTTTCTGAGAAAACCTTAATGCTAAGAGAT
Source organism: Canis lupus familiaris (assembly GCF_011100685.1). NCBI lineage: Eukaryota > Metazoa > Chordata > Mammalia > Carnivora > Canidae > Canis > Canis lupus. Next base: position 3,551,578 of record NC_049244.1, on the reverse strand, counting down.
TTGTGTTAAAATATCTCCATGCAAAACTTTATACAGCAGATGAAGTTTTTTCTGTCTAAGTGGCAGAAATCAATGATGCAGCCCTAGTACACACCAGAGACAAGACAACACCCACTCAAAAAAATTCCAAAACATGCACAACAACTGATCCAAAACATTGAAAAAAAAATACCTTCATTTTTGTCAGGTGATGATGAACCTAAAGTACAGAACAAGAACTCAGTATGTGGCTTGTCTTTTTGAAGTTAGCTTTGTCTTTATCCAGTGGTCAATCTCCTAATACAGTCATATACAAGCAACACACTTATCCTAGTGTATTACAAATTCAGGAAAACTCATAGGCAATACGTACGCTGCGACTGAGACACCATTTTTGTTCGACTTCTTCCTCGAGAATCTGTCTTGGCATTTCCCATGCCAGCAAGTGGTGCTGAAAGCTTTGCTCTCACCCGGCCTAAGGAATAAAATTATTTAGGTAATTAAAGAGATTTTTCTATAATGGTAATAGTAATGAGGGGAAAAAAATCTCACTATAATTTTCTAATTGGGTATGCTTTTCACGTATTGTTAAATTCTGTAGTAATGTGACCATCACTGACAGGTTATTTTTCTCTTAAAATTTTTAGAATACATACTGCTTTTTATGTGTTGCACCGTAAGCTAACTTTCTTTCAAGGGTAAAAATAAGGTCAAACTAAAATATTTCCATTCTTAGTTTGATATTATTAGTTCAGTAGAGTCATAATTAAGATAATTATCATAAGCATGTTAATTTATTTTCTTAATTGGCAGTTCTAATTCTAAAATTTCAGTTTCTATAAAATTTAGTTTATTCTCAAATACAGCCTATAGTTTAAATATAAGCCTAATCTTATTAGAAACAAAAACTCAAACAATTATTTTGACTGAAAATATACTTCTAAAGGGATTTGCAAGAAGAGATGGTGTCATATTTTCATCCTGTGCCAAGCACTAGGTTACTATAGACAGATATGGACACAGTTACTATTTTTCTTCCCCCAGCCCATTTCATTTATAAAATAATTTGAGGAAACATTTATCACATAAGAGTTGGCACTTTTCTCAGGATACTCCCTTCTCTTCTACCACTGATTCATCCCCCTCCACAAAATCAAGCCACAAACATCTATTTCTAGAGCTTCTGAACCAAAGGAAATAATGTTTCTCAAAGTACCTAAGTGAATGGTCATTAGTAAAAAAAAAATATTACTAGTAGGACTATGGTGTTCTCAAGCAGTCTCAACCATATCAAATCAGAACCAATAACAAACATCAAGAAGGGCTCAGAATCTTGTCAAGTTAAACAGCACAATTTGTAAGGCAATTATTATACTGGCTAGCCTGATATGGCTATATTAATTAGAAAAAAATAAATGAAGAGTAGGGAGAAATTACGAAATTAAGAAATGAGTGACAGAAGATTAAGAGAGTGATTAAAAACCAGTAATAAAACAGAAGTAAAACCAGAAGTCTAGTTGGTGAGTCTAGCATTCTCTCAATTCTTCAAGGCCCTTAATAAGCCCATAGTTCAGGCCTTTCACCCTTTTACAGAATCTGTTTAGAGTAGGATACAATGTTCTCCCAACTAAGAAGTAAAACAGAAAGACAAAATTATTATTTTTGAAATGGAGAATTTATCCAAAATAACAAAGAAATCAGGATAAGTATTGTGATACTATTGTTCTAAATTACAAAGCTACAGTGCCAGAAACCATTTTTTATAGATTACTCCAATGGATATGAAAAATATGAAATATTTCAAATATATCAGAGTATGTATGAGACTAAAAATGTTAAATATACTTGGTTTTGGATCACAAGAAAAGGTCATCCGTGTAAAACTTAGGAGAAAAAGAAGTGTTTCAAAATTAGAGATTTAATAAGACAGCCTTTAGGCAATATAAATTAAAAAATGAATTTTTTTTCCTTTCTACAAATTCAAAAGAAGTAATTATTTTCTTAAACTGGCTCAATAAAATAAACTAGTGTATCTAGCAAGTTTTTTATAATCCCAAATTCAAATCATATATGCAATTATCCACTGATTCTAAATCAAAGACACATTTAAAAAGCAGACTAAATAAATGCATTTAAACTCCCATGATAAAGCAATGGAGCATGCTCCCCGCAAAGTATAAATAAATTAGCATAAATTAAAAACAAAAATACAAAAATAAAGAAAAGCATTAATGATGCTACTGAAAAAAAAACTATTTACTTATTTTATACTAGATATTATTAAACATGTTAAGCAATCATGTTTTTTTCTAGCATGAGATGATCCAAAATACAAATCAAACTCTAAATGAAGAACTAAAGAAAAAAATCCACATGTGTAACTAACACAACCAAACAAAATATAGAAGCTATCACAGCTGGCAAATTATATAGTTGTGCAAAGAAATTAAGCCTATTTAGTTTTTAATACTGAATTCCTATTAATGAAAATATTAAGGTAGAGGTATTTGTGTTACTAACAAAATGTATAATTCTTACCATCTTCAGATGTTGCTCCTAAATAAGAGAAATAAAACAATAACATTTCAACAAATTCTGCCAATGCTGATATTAAGACCTACTTGCAACCCCCACCCAAGACTAAAAAAAAATGAAAAAAAAAAAATCTAGTTTGATAGCCTTACACAAAATTTGAGGTCATCAAATGACTCACAGCACAAGAAAAGGTTAAAACTAGACAAATGAAAATGGCAACATTCCACAACAAACACTTTTATCTGCTACATTTCATACTCGAAATTTGAAATGGTAAAGAAAATTATAGAAGTTAATCACTCAAAGATGTAACCCTGTCATTACTGTCTTTGAAGATTTTTACAGAATAAGAATACTTTCTTGTGCATTTTCAAAAATCTGTCCATAAGAGAACTAGAAAAAGCTGACAAACATGGGAGTTATCAAATCCATGATCTAGGCCTCATTAACCCAGTATTTTTTTTTTAACCCAGTATTTTTATTAAAGCATTACAAAGACCTTGCTATTTATTCAATATTTATGTATGCTCCTTAAGATGTCAATGAAAAGTAGCAGAAATGAACAAGTGAAAATATCACAACTCACTAAAGAGCAATAAAAGATGTACATCTGTATATGTATACACATATTTTTTTAAACACAGGATTGAACATCAGTGAGAATAACAGATCACGTGACACAGATGAGTCTAAAAGAGGAAAAGTCTTCCACTTTTAATCTGGAAAGTGAGAATAGTTTAAGGACACAGAATTTCAGTGCAAGAAGTGATACTAAAGGGTTTAAAATACAGAAACTATTTTGTGGTAGGCTTTCATTTCATTCAGTAATTTTTTAAACTTATGACATACACGAAATATATAGAGGAGCACAGAGACAACATAATAGTCACGTACCCAACCCAAGATTAAATAAATCCCACATTTCATTAGAATGGAAGATATGTCAATTTAAGGGCTTATGTAATAATTGACAGAAAAATATACTGTTCTTCATTTTTTTCCTAGATTTCATACTAAGACTTAATTTAATTCAGTATCTTCCTATAAATTCTTAACAACAGCTCAAGTTCCTAGACAGCATCATGGTATTTGAGGAGATCAAGGGACACTGTAGGTGATACGCCGTGTAGTATCTGACAAATACCACACTGATAAAATATACCACACTGAATCAAGTAGAGATATACAATAATCACTTGAACACTAAAATTAAAAAGCCAAAGCTTAAAGTTCAGTCCTGATTAAATGTTAGTTTAAAACTCACTCTTAAAAAGATAGCATTGTAATTTGCATTTTTATTTTCACAAATAACCATATAAATCTGTAAAATATTTCATTTGTCTCTCTCTGTATCAGCGTTGGTAGACTAAAGAGATCCCTTTCCATTCTTCTGATTCTGATTCTATCTCAGAGAAAGACTTAAATCAAGAATATTTTTATGAGCTAAGGTAAAAAAAAAAAAAAAAAAAAAAAGATAACTGATTAACTTACAACGAACAGTAACCTAGTTTTTGAAGAGACTGGGAAACCCAAAAATGGATATACCTAACCCAAAATTCAGAGAATTACATAGCCATTTTACATTAAGATTGCTGCAAAATAAGTAGTCTATTTTCAAAAAGAGAATGAAGATATTATACAGAATCCAAGAGCCATAAAAATCTTTAGTAGAATTAGAAAAGGAAGTTCTTACCATCCATCTTGTCAGAAGTATCCTCTTTGATGAAAGAGCAAGCAAAGAACAGAGGAAAACTTAGTATATTAGAAAAAAAAATCTTATAATCCCTATAAACATTATTTTTAAGATGACAGAATTCATAGCAAAGACATGTATATGAAACTTGTTTTCAACTAAAACATATAAGGAGATTTAAACAAGATGAGGTTCCTGTTTGAGACAAAGATACAAAAACAAACAAAGAATCAATAATATGAGTTTGCCTTTCATTGGCCAGAAAGAGAAGTTAGTGAAGCCCATATCCCAACCTGGGACCCTTGCCATCATCAAGCAGACCTCTTGCTTTGTCTTCCAAGTTTCTTTAAATCAAACACTCATCATATCCCCATTCCCAAAGGAGTTAGTACCAAAGAAATAAAAACAAAAAAACAAAACAAAACAAAACAAAACAAAAAAACCCAGCAGCAACTGCTTTAAGTAATATACTAAGTTTAATGACTTCCAAATCTAATCTCACAAGCACAGATCTCTCTTCTGAGTTCCATTACCACTATATCTTTCCCTTTGTCCTTATACCACCATGGCTCCTCAACACCTCTAGTGTGATGTCTCTCTGGGACTTCAAACTCTTAAATGCATAAAATGCAACAAGATATTAGCCGCTAATTCTTTAGCAATCTATCACTAGACTGAGAGACTCTTCAGTACAGAAGCATCTATTTTTGGATCTCTGGTCCTAGTGGGGTGCCTGGCAAAACTAAGTGCTCATTAAGTGTTTGCTGAAAAACAATGAACACTCCCTCTCATCCATAATGTTAAGCCATGACAAGCAAGGCTCAAAGTAGAAGGAAACAGAGAACACATCAGTCACATGTGTGTAAGAAGCTGATGGGGGTGGGGATAGGAGAGAAGGTGAGAGGCAGAAGAGGGAGAGGGAGTAGGGTGGGGTAGAGGGAGAGGAAAAGAGAGAAAGAAAGGGAGGAAGAAATAAAGAAATAAACAAGAAATAAAAAAAGAGAGGAAGAAGAAAATCTATTATCTAAGTCTCAGAAAGAGCTAAGGGCAAGGAACTCATTGTCTCTGAGTCTGGGCCAGGTAAAGACGACAGAGGGACACGTTTCCCTTCTGTAATGAAGTTATGTGCAATTCAAACCTTAACCAAAAGAAACTAATTAAGTCAATCTCACAACTATTATAGACTTTCTTATGAAAAAAATATTGCTACAAATAGCCTTTCTAGTTCACATTAGAACATTTCAAATATTGTATTTTTTTCTGGTAATAAAAATAATAGATAAAATATAACTTATTTTTAAGACTCTAGATAAATAGGTTTTATATTTGTTTTCCAGATTTCTTCCCACTTAAAAAAGTTAAGAAATAATTCATGTACTCTAAAATTCATCCTTTTATAGTATAAAAGTCAGTGTTTTTATTATATTAACAAGGTTGCACAACCCTCATCAGTAATTCCATAAAGTTTTTATCACCCACAAAAGAACTCCTGTACCCATTAGGAGCCACTCCCTCTTCTCCCTGACTCTCAGCCTCTGGCAACTACTAATTTACTTCCTGTTTCCATGGGTTCATCTATTCTAGACATTGCATGTAAATGGAATCAAACAATAAGTGGCTGCTGGAGTCTTCATAATATCCGCCCATCTTGAAACATGCATTAGTATTTTGATGTAATGTACTCCTTTTATGGCTGAATAATATTCCATTCTAGTATACAGACATATCTATTTAACCATTCACCAGCTGATGGACATTTGGGTTGTATCCATGGCTATTATGGATAATGTTGATATGAACATTCATGAAGACATTTTTTTATGAGAACATAGCCTTCATATTATCTTGGATATACCAGCTAGGAGTGGAACTGTTAGGTCACCTGGAACTGTTTCACTTTTTGAGAAACTCCCAAACTGTTGTTATAGCAACTCCACTGTTTTACATTCTTATCAGCATTGCATGAGGATTTTAATTCCCCCATATCCTCACTAGCATTTGTTTTTGTTCATTGTTTTGGTAACAGCCATCAACATGGATATAAAGTGGTATCTTACTGTGTTTCTGATTTCCACATTCCTAATGATTAATGACGTTAGACATCTTTTCATACACTTACTGGCAATTTGTATTTCTTTAGAGAAAAGTCTGTTCAAATCTTTTGCCCATTTTTAAATTGGATTGTCTTTGTTACTGAGTTGTAGGAGTTCTTCATGTAATTGGAATAGAAGTCCCAGATATTAGATATATGATTTGCAAATATTTTTTCTCATTCTTTATGCTGTCCTTTCACTTTCTTGATAGTGGTCTTTGAAGCACAGAAGTTTTAAATTTTGATGAAGCCCAATTTATCTATCCTTTTTTAGGCTGTGTGTTTGGTGTAGTACCTAAGAAAACACTACTTAAAAAATTTACAACTATGTTTTCTTCTAAGAGTTTTACAGTTTTAGCTCTTACATTTGGGTCTTTGATCCATTTTGAGTTAACTTTCTGAATTATGGTGTGAGGCAGGGATTCAAATTCATTCCTTGGCAAGTGGCTGGCTATCCAGTTGTTTCAGCACCATTTGTTGAAAAGAATTCTTTCCCCATTGAATGGTCTTGGTATCCTTGTGAAAAAAAATCAACTGATCATAAATATATGGGTTTATTTCTGGTCCCTCAACTCCACTTCATTGGTCTCTATGTCTATCCTTATGCCAGTACTACAGACACTTGATTATTATAGGTCTGAATAAGTTTTGAAACTGGGAAGTGTGAGGCCACCAACTTTTTCAAGATTGTTTTTTCTCAAAATTGTTTCATCTATTTTGGATCCCTTGCGTTTTCATATGGATTTTAGGATGTGCTTGTCAATTTCTATAAAAAGGCATCTGGACTTTTGATGGGGATTGCAATGAATCTATAGGTCTATCTGCTATCTTAACAATGTTAAGTCTTGATTGATTCATTTATTTTAAAGATTATACAATGAGAGAGAGCACAAGTGCAATGGGGGAGGGGGAAAGGGAGAGAGAGAATTTTAAGCAGAGTCCCCATTAAGCACAGAAAGCCTGATGCAGGACTTGATCTTACAACCCATGAGACCATGACTTGGGCTGAAACCAAGAGGTGGACACTCAATTGACTGAGCCACCCAGGTGCCCTATGCCGCCCTGACACAGTCCTCCTAAGACTCTATAATTTCCTAAATTATAAGAGCACCAGGAGCATCTTTTTTTGTTCTAATACTTGGTCTTTGGCCCTGGTACTTTGACCTAAGACCCTTGTAATTTCTTGGGTGATAGGAGTGTCTTCTGTTCTAACGAGGTGATTCCTGGTAGGCTTCTAGAGAGCTTCTGGCTGGTTACTAGAAAGATGAAAAGCCATGATCAGAAGCTCAGAATTTTCCAGCCTCATTCTCCATCTTCTGGGAAGGGGAGAAAAGCTGAAGACTGAGCTAATGATTCATAATGACTATGTGATGAAGCTTTCCTAAAAATCCCCAAAGTACAAGGTTCAGAGACTTTCTGGGTTGGTAAATGTACCAGGAGGGTGGTACACTGTAACTCCATAGGAACAAAAACTCTTGTGCTTGGGACCCTTCCAGACCTTGCCCCACGTTATCTCTTCATTTGGCTGCCCATCCAAATCCTTTACATGTCCTTTGTAATAAATCAGCAATGTAGTAAGTAGACTGTTTTCCTGAGTTTTGTGAGTCAATCTAGCAAATTAACTGAACCTGAAGAGGTTATGGGAACCTCTGATTTACAGCCAGTTTGGTCAGAAGCACTGGAGACAACCTGGATTTGCAATTAATGTCTGAAGTGTGGGGGTGGGGGCAGTCTTATGGGACTGAGCCCTTAACCTGTGAGGTCTGTGCTAATTCAACTCAAAACTGAATTGAAATGTAGGACACCCAGCTGGTGTAGAACTGGCTGGTGTGGAAAACCCACACATCTGGTGTCATAAAAAAAGTAATAGGAGTGTTGAGAGTAAAGAAGAAATATGAGTGGTTTTTCCTAGAGAAGTCTTACACTTCTTTTGTTATATTAATTCCTAAGCATTTTATTCTTTTTGATGCTATTATAATTGATGTTGTTTTCTTCATTTCAAATGGCTTATTGCTAGCATTTAGAAATACAATCAATTTTATATATTGATCATGTTTTCTGCAGCCTTGCTGAACTCATTATTAAGCTCTGATCATTTTTTTTGTGGATTCCTTAGGATTTTCTCTATCTAAGGTCATGTTTTCTGCAAACACAGATTTTTACTTTTTTCCAATCTGGAGACATCTCATTTCCTTTTCTTGCCTTAATGACCTGGTTAGAACTTCCATGATAATGTTCTCAGGAAGGGCAAGAGTGTCAGGGCTCCTGGGTGGCTCAGTTGGTTGAGCATCTGCCTTTGGCTTGGGTCATGATCTCACAGTCCTGGGATGGAGTCCCACATTGAGCTCCCGCTCAGCAGGAAGCCTGCTTCTCTCTCTGCCTCTACTCCTGGTTCATGCCCTCTCTCTCAAATAAATTTTAAAAATATTAAAAAAAAAAAAAAAAAAAGGAAGGGCAAGAGTGGACATCCCTATTTGGTGATGATCTTGGGAGAAAGTGTCCAGTCTTTCACATTAAGTATAATAATGATAGCTGTGGATTTTTCATAGATGGTCTTTATCAGGTTCACAAATTTCCCTTTTATTCCCAATTTGTCAATTATTTTTTATCATGAAAAGCTGTTGGGCTTTGTCAAATACTTCTTCTGCATATACTTGAATAATTGTGTGGTTTTTGTCTTTTTATTCTATTAATAAAGTATATTTAGTTGATTTGTTTTCATATACTGAAATAACACTGCATTCCTAGCAAGGTAATGTTTCTAACATAGAAAAGTTTTATGAGGGATCCCTGGGTGGTGCAGCGGTTTAGCGACTGCCTTTGGCCCAGGGCGCGATCCTGGAGACCCAGGATCGAATCCCACGTCAGGCTCCTGGTGCATGGAGCCTGCTTCTCCCTCTCCTATGTCTCTGCCTCTCTCTCTCTCTGTGTGTGACTATCATAAATAAATAAAAAAGAAAAAAGAAAAAAAAGAAAAGTTTTATGAAAATTAAAAGCACTGAACAACCCACTGTTGACATCTTGGTTAACATCTTTGTCTAATATATTTATGTATAATTTTATATAAAATGATGAAATTATCACATTGGTAGTATCATTTGATCTTCGTTGAAAATATTATTTGTTAATATTTGTTAATAGTATTTATAAGTACATACCATAATTTAATCATACCACCTTTGTTATATATCCAAGTTCTCTTAATAACATCTATTATTAAAAATATGATGAATATTCTTTTTTATTTCTTGGCATAATCATCTATAAACACAGAATTACTGGATCTAAATTCTGAACATTTCGAGTCACCCAGGTAGCTCAGTTGGTTAAGCATCTGACTCTTAATTTTGGCTCAGGTTATGATCTCAGGGTTGTGAGATTGAGTCCCATGTCAGAGTCTGTGCTGAGCCTGCCTAAGATTCTCTCTCCCCATCTCCTGTGTCTCTCCCCAAACCCGCTTACACTCATTCTCTCTAAAATAATAATAATACATAATAAATTTTGAACATCTGAAAAAACTTCATGAGTTCAATAATATTGTAATAACATTGTATGGTGATTATACTTATTGTGGTGAACACTGAGTAATATATAGAATTGTTGAATCAATATGCAGTACCTCTGAAACTAGTATAATATTTATGTCAGTTTTATTTCAATAGTAAAAAAAAAAGTATTAGGGTATTCCTAAATTGCCACTCAGAAAAAGTGTTGTGTTTAATTCACATCAGCACTTTTCAACCACATTCTTTATCAGCAGTAGGCACTAATCCTTTTTCATTATATTTACAGCTTTTTCAATTTGCACTTGTTTGATTCCAGCTAAGGTTCAACATTTGTTCTGGTGTTTTGGGGGTATAATTTTGATATACATAGAATATTTTTCTATAAAAATAAGCTCCTATGTTTCTCATAGACTTATAAAAACCTGCTGACATTTTAGCTTTTATGGTGGTATGTAATAAACTTTTTCCCCTCTAAGTTTTCAGCCACTTGATTTTATATTTTTGTACTTAAGATTTAAATCTGAGGGGTCTTAAACAGTGTATGTTCTCATTCATTTGGGGAATATAAATAATAGTGAAAGGGAATATAAGGGAAGGGAGAAGAAATGTGTGGGAAATATCAGAAAGGGAGACAGAACATAAAGACTCCTAACTCTGGGAAACGAACTAGGGGTGGTGGAAGGGGAGGAGGGCGGGGGGTAGGTGTGAATGGGTGACAGGCACTGAGGAGGGCACTTGACAGGATGAGCACTGGGTATTATTCTGTATGTTGGTAAATTGAACACCAATAAAAAAAAAATTTATTAAAAAAAAAATCTGAGGGTCTTTTCCCTCATGGTTTTTTGGCTTTTATGTTTAGAAATACCTTCCCCCAACCTGAGATTAGATGAATACACAACTACTTTGGTTTCATCAAGTTGCTTTTCAACTTATTAAGTCATCTGGAATGAATTTTTATATGGTGTGAATAATGATTCTAACTTAATTTTATACCAAATTGTAAACCAGGTGTCTAAACACTATTTACTGAAGAATTTATCCTTTCCTCACTGAATGTAGCTGTGCCAACTTTATCATGTACTACTGTGTTCCAATGATCTGCCTGCCTCGTGTTCTACCAGAATTACTCAAGAGAAAGAAAAATAAAGCACAAAACAGAGATAAGCAATATGAATAAACAGTCTCAAACGTTTAACACTAATAAACGTAGGGATGTCTGGCTCGCTCAGTTGAAGAGCGCTAGGCCCTTAATCTTGGGGTCATGAATTTTGAGCCCCATATTGGGAATAGAGATTACTTAAATAAACAGATAAACTAAAAATGTTGATAAATATAAAAAAATTCCAAATAGCTTTGGGAATACATGTTTAAATTTTGATTATAATTAAGCTTTGCATTTTTCAGATTCCCAAAAGGGTTTAACTTCTTGGCAAGGGAACAAAAGCTGGATACAAGGCCAATGCCTTTCCCAACTCTTTTAGTAACCAGTAGGTGGGTGTGGCAGTAGTGCAGAACTATGAAAATTCTATAGGCAAATAATGGAATCAAGAATTGTCTCTCTGTGCCAAGATGATTAGGAGGGTGATTAAAGGAAAAATAGAAACAAGGGAGCTGCAATATCTTAGCATTGTGTTGTAAGCACAAGATCATGTTAAAACATATGCACTACCCTAAACTAGCAAGAATGAAATAGAAATGATTAAGATATCACTATTGTCCTGACTTCATTGAGACCAGGAAGAAAACAAAGTACAATATCCCACAATTAGCTGTCTTACCTAGTGATGCATAGGAACCTGGATTCAGGGCACCTGCACCTAACCGCCCACTTCGCACAGATTGCCCAGCAGCATGATGTGCCTTAGCACCAGCAGCAGCATTCACATCAATGTCACTTCGAGAACGCTGCAGGCTTCCTGGAAGGGAACTGGCTTTGCTGCTGCCTGTTGATACTATGGGAAACAAAGCAGAGGTAACCTGTATTATTTAAATCACTGCAAACAGAATGAAAATTACATAAACTTGAAACCACCATGAGCTAATCCATGATGACAAATGGTCAAAAAGGAAGCAATGTACAAATGGATACTAGAAAGTACTTTATAGTATTTTAAAGTAAGAATGCTTCTGTTTCAATCCTGTTTAAATCTTCTTGGACAATTTCTCAGTATGTCTCTGTCTCACTTTCATCTTCCATAAAACGGGAAAAAATGCCTATACTTCGTAAAATTCATACAACTGTTCTGTAGATGAAAAGATGATGTTCATGACTGATGCGTGAAAATGAAGCACTGTACATATAAATAAATGACAGCACTGTTTTGTTTTGTTTGTTTGTTTTTGTTTTTTTTTTACTATCAGAAAAATGCAAGAACTACTCTAGGATTTGGTTATTCAGAAAAGAATGCAGATTCTACCACTTATAGGCAATGCAAATTAGGTCATTAAATTTCTGGTCTTTTGTTTTTCAGTTTTATATATAAAGAGTTTTATAAACTGTGAGTTATGATCCATGAATAGGCTGTGAAGTCAACAGAGTGGGTCAGACCAGCACTGTAAAAAAACTGAAAAAAACCACAACAGAGTGCATTACAAGAAAGAGTAAGCTGTGCTTCAGGGAACTTGGATTATGCTTATACTATATAACATATATATTGTATGTATATAATTGTATACACTGCATTGTACATTACAAACGTATATAATATACAGTAATATTATATATATATATATATATATATATATATATATATATATATATATGTGGTACTAGGTTTCTATGTAAAATATCCTTGTTAACTCTTGCTTAGAAAGGCAGTTTACCTCTTCCAGCCACAGTTGATGGGTTTGCTGTAGACCATTTGGAAGAAAAGGGGCGACTGCAAGGTAATAAGAAATATTTTTAGTAAGAAGATGTAATTTATTACTCCTCTCAAAACCCTTAATGAACTACTGAGTTTTCTGAAGAGTTTATCTCTAATTTTAATTTTCCTTTTACAAATCATCTTAGAATATTTGTTGTCACATATCAATGGTATCTCAGCTGTGAAGCAAAAATGAAATAACTAGCAATGAACAGACTATAAAGCTCTACAAAGACAGGCAATCATCTTGCTGTTGTTCACTCTGGTGCTCGGCACCCATTACAGTGCTCACCACAGAGGATGCAACAGAGCACACTCCAACTTTGTATTCTAAGATGTTTTCCTTATAAGGAGAGAGTACCACTAGCACATAGGGAATTCAGCATAACCAAAGCCTGTTTCATTTAAGCTATAAAGGCTGTGGCCATTGGCAATTCATGCAGTGCTATTGAGCGTTACTGCGTGGGACAAGAGAAATGAGGTTAAGAACTATTGCTGAGGATAATGTGATTAGAAAGCAAAACAGCTCAAATCATCTCAAAGAATCCACCATCTCCTTTAGTATTTTTTTTATTATCTTTAATTATAATGCCATTCTGCAGCTCATGGATAAATAATACATCTAAGTATTTAAGAGGGAATTGGGAAAGTATATAGATTTTTTTTAAAGATTTATTTATTTATGACAGACATAGAGAGAGAGGCAGAGACACAGGAGGAGGGAGAAGCAGGCTCCATGCTGGGAGCCTGACGTGGGACTCGATCCCGGGACTCCAGAATCGCGCCCTGGGCCAAAGGCAGGCGCTAAACCGCTGAGCCACCCAGGGATTCCCGAGTATATAGATTTTAAAGGAGGAGTAAAAGAGAAGCAAAGACCTCAAACAGGTTAATAACATGAGGCTACTGACATATATTCTTTAAGTCATTATTATCAAATTGTAAATTTGGTAGTTGTTATTAAATCCAGTATTATATTGTTTTAATAACTGGCCCTTAAAACTGTTATTCTATTAGGCTGAGGCAGTCCACTTCAACACTCAAGGACTTAAAGATGTTTATATTTAAAGATGTTATACTGAAATGAGATAAAATATCTTGTTTACATATTTGCTACTCAAAGAATGGTCCATACTCAAAAAGCAAAGATATCACCCAGGAACATATGAAAAAATGCAAAATCTCAGGTCCCATCCCAGATCTACTGAACGGGATTCTGCATTTTAACAAGATCTTTAGGTGGCTCATGGGCACTCTAAAGTTTGACCAAAGTAAATAAAAGGAAAAAAAACAACAAAGCTCATTTACAGGGAGGTTTTATAACAAATTTATTTATTTAATTATTTATTTTTTTTTTAAAGATTTTATTTATTTATGATAGTCACACAGAGAGAGAGAGAGGCAGAGACACAGGCAGAGGGAGAAGCAGGCTCCATGCAGGGAGCCCGATGTGGGATTCGATCCCGGGTCTCCAGGATCGCGCCCTGGGCCAAAGGCAGGCGCCAAACCGCTGCGCCACCCAGGGATCCCCTTTTATAACAAATTTAAACAGAAGTTCAGATAGGTTAATTATTCTTACAATAATTATATCAAAATTGGATATCTCCTTTTATTCCTGTAAGTCACTGCACATTAGTCCAGTACTCACAAGACCCTATGAATGCTTCCTTGAGTCTTGTGCCCTAGTTTGCCTCACTTGACTCACCCTGGTCTCACTCCTACATTAGGGAGCTGCCAAAGCAAGCATCAGTCTTTGTGGGGTCAAGGTCCCAAAGGGACAGGAATTACACAGAGGAAAGCTCATATTTTGTGAGGAAACCTAGAGACACTTGAGGCCACTGTTTGGGGGTAGAGATGGCATCAGAGATGCCATAGGGCAACCTCATAGGGCAAGAGATAGAAAATTAGAGTAAAGGCTGCCAAGGCAGCAACAAGGGTTGAGTAAGCCAATATAATGATGAGAATGGAATTATACAGAAGTGAGTCAGATACTAAGAAATTTGGCCCCAAGGGATTTGCTAAAGTCCTTATGTTATGGTAAAGATGAGGAAGGAAAGCAGTGTTTTTTTTTTTTTTTACCAGTCACACTGTACTGTATCAGAGTTCTGAAGATGACTTCTGAATCCCCATTACAATTCCTCCATTATAATGCCCTAGAAATGGGCTGCTTGCTGTATGAACTATTTCTGGGGTATCTATCTATCTATCTATTTATTTATTTATTTTTTAATAAATTTATTTTTTATTGGTGTTCAATTTGTCAACATACAGAATAACACCCAGTGCTCATCCCGTCAAGTGCCCACCTCAGTGCCCACCACCCCGTCACCCCCATCCCCCCCGCCCACCTCTCCTTTCACCACCTTTCTGAGGTATCTAAAAAATATATATAAATCAGTGCTTCCCAACATTTTCACAGACATGAACATACAGAAGCAAAATTTGTATCACTAAACTCTTCACTCCAGAAAAAGTTACACTAGCATCTAATCTAACCCTTGAGACACAAACCAAAAAAGTAAGTACAGCTGACCCTTGAACAACACAGATTTAAACTGTGAGGGTCCACTTCTATGCAGATTTTCTTCAATACACTACAGTGTTATAATTGTATTTTACCTTCCTTATGGTTTTCCCAGTAACATTTTCTTTTTTCTACCTAACTTTAAGAATATTGTATATAACATATATACAACATACAAAGCGTGTGTCCATTGACTGTTTATGTTCTCAGTAAAGCTTCTTGTCAACAAGAAGCTATTAGTAGTTAAGTTTTGAGGGAGTCAAGTTATATGCAGATTTTTTAACTTTACAGTGCAGAGGGTGGTTAGCATCCCTAGCTCCCATATTGTTCAAGGGTCAACTGCACATTCCAGTCATCATTCTTTCAAGCCTTTAAGTGAAAACAAGCAGGTATTCAATCATCTAATTTAAGTAACTACAGGGATTTGGAGAGGAAGAAATCAGTAATTATTATTTATATGGCCTTACTTGAGACTTTCCTGTGAGCTAGATGAGGACCTGTCTGATTGTGGAAGAGATGCTACACTGCCAGAACTCTTTAAGTAAGTTTGAAGACTCTTCTGATAAGATGGCTCAAGAGAATTATACAATGTTTCAGCTTCACCAGGAAAGTGGTTTCTAAGACCCATGTATGTCCTGTAAAACAAAGGAACAAAAAAGAAAAAAAGAACATAAAATAATAGCTTTACATAAAATACATACATTGAAAAAGAATGAAGGTGAGACCATGTTAATATATTTCCTACATATCAAATGAATATATTTTTTAAAAGATTTTATTTATTTATTTGAGAGAGAGAGAGAGAGAGAGAGAGAGGAGGGGCAGAGAGGATGGGAGAAAGAACCTGAAGCAGAGTCTGCACTGAGCATGGAGCCCAAGGAGGGGCTTGATACCATGACTGCAAGGCCATGACCTAAGCAGAAACCAAGAGTTGGGAGCATAACCAACTGAGCCACCCAGGTGCCCCTCAAATAAAGACTTTCTCAATTTAACAAGTTTGGTGGAAAGATGGCAGGATTTTGAGAAAAGCAGATCTCTGTTCAAAATCTGACTACAATTCTTATAGTTTGTGTGGCCTCCAAATCTCCAAACTTCTGTTGCCAATCTACAGACATACCACTTTTGCAGGATCATTCTAAAGATTAGATAGTAATATATACTAGGTGCCCCACAGTATCAGTTACTTAGCATATTCTCAATAAATGGCAGTTGTTTTAATTCATAATCAAAGTGAGGATGTTATGATGGAATAGGAATGAATACTAATGATTAAACAAATGATAATATAAAGTCAACTGTTAGCCATTTAGTACATTTTTTTTTTTTTTTTAAGTAATCTCTATACCCAATGTGGGGCTCAAACTTACAACCTTGAGATCAAGTTGCATGCTCTACCAACAGGTGCCCCATATATCTAGTACAGATTTAATGGAGAAAAATCAGTCTTGGTATTACTAAAGAGCAAATCAAGTAGAATACTTGGACATTTTTTATATTCTCATTCTTCCAGTATAATTCCTTTCAAAGAAAATATCCAAGTACATTTAATTAAACTGTCACAAAAATACATCATAGACTTACTTTCTTGCCTCCACTCTGGCTTCAGCATCAGCATCATGAATTCCCTTCTTAATAGTTTCGACCAAGACGGCTGCATGTCTATAGAACAAAACATCTTATTTTTAAAAAGATTTTATTATTTGTAAGTAATCTCTACACCCAACATGTGACTCACACTCATAACCCCAAGACTAAGAGTCTCATGTTCTACCAAATGAGCTAGCCAGAAGCCCCCAAACACCTTTAGGTTCATGAGTAAAACTGTATTTCACCACAAAGTATACTTATTGGCTATATGTTACACATCAATCACAAAAGGGCAGGGGAGATTTAAAAAATTAGTGTGCAATAATAAATTTAAGATTTTCTAATAATCTACCCCACACATTTCATTCATGTATGGTTTCCCCCTGACAAGTCAAACTTCAAAAACCTGAATATAATTATTTTTATAAGGAGTACAAACAGTGTATATAGGTATAGTACTCACATTTTAAATTATTTTTCTTAAAGATTTCATTTACTTATTCCTGAGACACACACACACACACACACACACACACACAGAGAGAGAGAGAGAGAGAGAGAGAGAAGAGAGAGAGAGAGAGAGAGAGAGAGGCAGAGACAGGCAGAGGGAGAAGCAGGCTCCATGCAGGGAACCTGATGTGGGACTCGATCCCGGGACTCCAGGATCATGCCCTGGGCCAAAGGCAGGCGCTAAACCGCTGAGCCACCCAGGGATCCCCCTTAAATTCTTAATAAAAAAGCCCCTTCGGTGTGGTTCCTCACTAACCCATCAAAGTAGAAATGATTTGCTAATAGCATGATTAGTTATGATATGACCTAACTGAATAGGAGCTGCCACAAAAGAGCTTAAAGGAAACCTAGAATTATATCATGCTTACATTAAACAACAAACTCTATTTTTTTAAAAAATGGGTTGTAAATAGGTTTAACAATTTCCATGAAAATGGAAAATCAGCAAGGTATTCATTGTAAATGCAGGTATACTCCAAGCTTCAAACTTGAAATTACTACCGGGCAAATAGCCAAATAGCTTAGTGACCAACTAGCTGTGCACATTTTCCTTTCGTTCATCTCAGAGCTACATCATACATCAGTGTATTCCTGACCAATAATGCGTGACAGCTGATAGAGAAACTTTCCAAAGAATCTCTTAAAATCTCTTTCCTTTGAAAAGAAGGGACCTCCTTCTATATTAAATCATTACCTGATTAGTTACACTCCAGGAAACCTGGTCTGGAGATACATTTTAAAAATCTGCCCAATTTAACCTGCAGTATCTTTTATAACCCATTCTATCTACCTACCTATCCTCACTCAACCCCCAAATAAAGAAGAAAATCATAGCTGCCCTGAGTAAAAGAAGCCACACTGTATCACAGCTTTAAAGGAAAACCAGTACAAATAACTTTTAAGCAGAAGGAGGAATAATGCAAAAACAATACAATTAACTTCTAAAGAACTGGTGCCAATGAGGAGGAGAGGGATGTGGGAAAGGAGGAGTCAATGCATACCTTTCCAATGAATGAGTCTGCCACTCTTGTAACAATAAATCTAAAAATTCAAATGAACGCCTGAAAAATAAAAGTTAATTGTAACTGTTATAACATTACATTGTTATATTAATTGAAATTAAATATTACTTTCTTCTATAATACTGCACTTTGTCCTCTGAATTAAAGTATAAGATATGTTTTTAGTTATCTTAACTGTCAAATACTTAACTTACTTTAAGGCTCCGATTATCTATGTTATCTATGTTTTGACCCCTCAAAAAACCTTGAGGGTTCCCCATGATTTTACCTTAAAATATTTGTCAAATATAAAAATGTAACACATTTAATTTAAAAAATAGTTATCAAACACCTACTCTGCAGTAGCAACTGAAGATATACAATGGCGACCAAGAAAGAGATCTTCCATTTCTGTATTTGTTTTCCTAAGTATACATATATATAAAATTTTTAATCAAGTATTTGTGTCTTTTCTCCTAAGCCCCCTAGTTCTCAAGTTCTTCAACTATCTCATTCTTGAGTTTCTCTTCTTTCTTGGCACTGATGACACAGTTATCCCTTGTTTCTCTTCTTTTATTAACATTTTTTTCTCCACCTTCTTTTATTTTTTTTTTATTTTAAAGATTTTATTTATTCATGAGAGAGAAAGAGAGAGAGAGGCAGAGATACAGGCAGAGGGAGAAGCAGGCTCCATGCAGGGAGCCTGACATGGGACTCGATCCTGGGTCTCCAGGATTATGCCTTGGGCTGAAGGCAGCGCTAAATCGCTCTGCCACCTGGGCTGCCCTCTACCTTCTTTTAAATGTGCTCATGTAGTCCTCGCCCACTTCTCTTTCATAGTCTTTAACTTGGGAAACATTATCTGTATCACCTGTACCCTTAGCTCTATCGACTATGCTTCTCACATCTAAGCCTTTATCTCCAGCACTGATTCTTTAATTCAGCTGTCAAGTCAAAGTTTCAACCAGTTCATGGACATCCCTATACAGGCAGAGACTGTCAACTCAAACACTAACATACAAAAGAACATATTAACTCTTACCCTCTCAAATCCATTCTTTTAGCCCATGTTATAGTTTAGAAAATGAGAAACACAGAGGTTAAATTAACTTGCCTAAGTGACAGGACTTAAACCCTGGCATTCTGATTCCAGAACCCACAGTCTGAAGCACTTGATATCACCTCTTCAACCATATCCGATGATCCAATTTTCATTTCTACACTCCAAATCCCTTGAATTTATTTCCTGAATAAAATCTTCAATCAGTTATCATCAATATAGCTCCAGTACAGATCCTGCCCCTCTTACACGAGCTACAAGAATTCCTACTTAATTAAACCAATACTTCTTGCTGTCTCTTTTTAATCATTGGTCATAGCTGAAATAAAACTAAGATGGATGACACTACCTCCTCACCAAAAACTGTCAAGGTATGAAGTAATGTCAAAATTTCTCTTCGTAGACATTCAAAGCCCTCTATACTCTCTGACTTCAACCTACTCCTGCTCTTCCTACATTGCTCCCACTCGCCTACCCCCACTCCCCCACCCCATTAGCTTCTTTTCCTACTGAGACCTTCCATTTATCCTGTTTTCTGGCCTAAATGGCCTGTCTGATGGCTCTGTAGCCCTCAGCAAGCTTACATCTCTGAGTAGGTTACACCCACTCAATTCCCCTACAGCTATTGAATTGGTCCCCGTTTTCAAGGCAATTTTATGATGCATTTTTTGACTCTCTCTTCTCTGCCACATTCCTATTTCTCCAATTAGCACTTTCCTCAATATAAGGCAGAGAGGTTGGTAAATCTTTTCTGTAAAGTGCCAGACAGTAAATATTTCAGGCTTCGTGAACCACATACAGTCTCCAAATGAGTAAGAACAGATTTTATAAGTATATAGCAATAGAAGTAATACCAGAATATGATCAGATAGGACTATAGCTTAAATTGTTGTGATCCAAATATCTCATTGCAAATATAAAAAATGTAGTTGTTTTCTTATGCCTGCTGTCTTGCAAAAATCATTTAAGATGGTTTTTGAATAAAATAAATCAAACCAACATAATTTTAAAATAGTTAAGAAACAAATCAAGAAAAGAATATGAATACAAAAGATGGGTACATGCATCAAATTATTATATAAAATATGGTACTTAAATGTCTTCATTTTTAAATTTACTTCTAAAATTTATTTTTAATTGTACTTGATATACACAATACTCTATTAGTTTCAGGTGTATAACATAGTGATTTAACATCATAAAATGCTCACTACAATAACTGTTATGACCTGCCATCATACAAAGTTAAACAATATTATTGATTGATTATATTCCCTATGTTGTACTTTACATATCCCTGTAACTTGTTCATTTTATAACTCCAACTGGTACCTCTTAATCCTCTTCAGCCCATTTTGCCCATCACCTCCCCTCTGGCAACCATCAGTTAGTTCTCTGTATTTCTGAATGTTCATTTGTTTTGTTTTTCAGATTCTACGTATCAGTGAAATGACATGATACACTTCAAGTTTTTTCCTTCCTTCCTTCCTTCCTTGCTTCCTTCCTTCCTTCCTTCCTTCCTTCCTTCCTTCCTTCCTTTTTTGTTTTTTTAAGTGGGCTCCATGCCCCACATGGAACCCAATGTGGGGCTTGAACTCACAATCCCTAGATCAAGACCTGAGCTGAGACCAAGAGTCAGACATTCAACCAACTGAGCCACCTAGGTGTCCCTGATTCAATTTTTGTATGTATGTATTTCTTTATGTAAGTAAGTACTCTCTATACCAAACATAAGGCTCAAACTCATGACCTCAAGATCAAGAGTCACATGTAATTTTGACTGTGTCAGCCAGGCATCTCTGATTCTTCACAATTTTCTTAAACATCAAATGTACAATCTCATTTTTGTTGCCTTTAGTATTGATGGTGACAATGATGATGTTAAAAACAGTAAAAATCATAAAGAGACAGAGAGAGACTGACAGATTGACCTGATATGGCTGTTTACTCTGTTCCAAACACTGTATTGAATTCTACTAATGCATATCTATTTCATTTTATCCTCATAATTCTATGGGGTCAATATCATTAGCCCTACTAACATATGTAGATTAGAGGTTCATAGTGGTTTAAATTGCCTAAGGTAAGACAATCAAAGGCAGCTGTAGGACTCTAGCAAAGGCCTGACTCTATACTCCATCCTTTCTGAAAACCAGGCAATCCATAGCCCAAAGAAACTAAAGCTTAATATGATGAAACTGGAAAACATGAATGATTATAATGATCATTTCATTCCTTTTTCTTTATAAGAAATAAGATTTTAAAAATTTACTAAGGTTTCTAGAAGGCAAGAAAGTAGTGACAACTAATTTTTCATCAGAATAAGAATTAAACATAATACAATATTAAAGACATACTAAAATTTTTTTTCCCTCAAAACTTACCTTCTTACAGGAACTGATTTTGATGTGCAATTGCTTGTTATCAAAGGTATAAGTCTGGGTACATGAGTATGCTGAAAAAGATGTTTCAAAAGGTTGAAAAATATTGTCTACTTCACATCATTCCTTCTTCTATTTGCGTTACAACCAAGCATTTAGATATATAATAACAGAACAAAAAGACCATAAAATCAGATTTGGAGAGAAATTAAGACTGTCAAACAGTTCCCCTAATTAAAGTAACAGTAATGATGATATAGTTTCAGAAGGGCAGGTGTGGCCAAAATATTATATAAGAAAGAGAAGTTAATCGTATAACTGCAAAGAACTGCTGAGACAGTGTATTTCTGGGAGGGAGTCCTAGGGCATGCATCTGTCATGCTCTTTGAAAGGCTATGGCTACTGCTGGTGAAAAACAGTAACTATTAAGTCATCAAAGCAAATAACCAGAGTGAATCTACACACCTAACTACTGGGAATACACTTGGAAATGGTGATTTTAGCGTACCTTTCATTGTGGTTGAACCACAGCTGTCTAGAATTCAGGTAAAGTTTAACAGATACAATCTTTTTTTTTTTTTTTGATGAACAACAATTTTATTTTTCACACTTAAAGGCTAATGAATAACCATTCCTAATCCTATTAAAGAAAACCCAACGTCTCAATAGGAAAGGATAACTATATTTATTCATTAAATACCATTTAAGGTTTCTACAACACAACCTGAAAATACCCAGCATGCATGTTTAATCTCAGTACAATGGATTTAAGACCAAGTATACATGTTACAAGCATTAAGGCTGGATTACAAATTATCATAGTCATCATTGTCATCTTCTCATTTTCTTTTCAATGCATTTGATGATTCATTGGGAAGTATTTTGTGATGACACCATGTTAGTGGTAATAAGAATGTTTTTAGACCCAATTTATAATGGATTAATCAGAACATTCTGAACTGCGGATGTTGCAGGAATTGAGGCTTTTACAGTTGGGAACTGTGATGTGGGCATCTGTACTATAAACTTCTGCCCTGTGAGGGACATTGGAGTCCCTACTTTAGTTGACTCTGACATGGTTTGTGGGGTTGGTGTACCAAGAGTACATGGTAGTACGTGGGAGTACGTGGGAGTATGTAGTACGTGGGAGTACGTGGTCTGCTAGTAACAGAACCAACACTTAACTGTGAAACTGTTATTCTTCCCACAGAAGTAGATGCTTTTTTTTTTTTTTAAAGACTTAAGTCTATAGTTTGGAGCCATCAAGGAATATCTATCAGGTGGCAACCTGGGGTCTGAATATGGCTTGATTAGTGGCAAAGGAGTTTGATTTCTTTGCCTTGCAATATCTAATAAAAAAATCTTTTGGGGGTGGAGAGGTAATAGACTGATCAGCACAACACTGAATGGCCAACCGCACATCATCTGCATCAACAGTAGCCTTCTTAGCATGGTTTGAATAAATTTCTGCATCATCTAGGATTGTGGTCACATATCAGAAGGCAAACTCCAACATCTGATTTATAACTATTGGGTCATATTCTGTAATCCCCGTATCCTTCAGGATTTGTGCCATCATCTGTGCATCTTTCGGCATGCTCTTGGGAGAAGCCATCTTGCCAGACTCTATGATATCTGTTGATTAGACTTCTTGAGCTAAATCACCCACATTAATGTATTTCAGTCCTGATCTTGATGCAAGTTCTTTGCCTAATGTGGTTTTTCCAACCCCTGGTGTACTAGTGAGCAGGATGTTCAAAAGCAACATTACATTAATTTTTTTTAAAAGATTATTTATTTGAGAATGAGAGATGTGCCAGTGCAAGGGTGGAGGCAGAGTGGGAGGGAGAGAGAGACTCTCAAGCGGACTGCTTGCTAAGGATAGAGCCCACGATGCAGGGCTGGATCCCATGACTGAGATCATAACCTGAGCCGAAATCAAGAGTTGGACATTTAACTGACTAAGCCACTCAGGTGCCCCAAGAGATACAACCTTCTGATTTCTATTAGTAATTCTTTATCACTCTTCATTAGTGAAGTACACACTAAAAAGTGCATAACTGACAGAAGAATAAAATAGTAATCTAAGCATACATATTTGATGCTTTATTTTTTATTTATTTATTTATTTTTTAATATTTGATGTTTTAAATATGCTTTTTCTTCTGAGCTGATGGTACAACATGGATTACCTAGAAAGCAGGCTCTGAGATAAAGTCTAGCATGCAGGATATTAAGAAGTACCCTTGGAATCAACTCCTGTGGAAGGGAGGTGAAGGAAGCAGGAAAGGGCAGATGAAGAAATCAATCCGTGATTCAGCCACAGCTCTGGAGTTAAAATGGCCTTTTAGAGTAGCGCTGAGTTGGTTCAAAATGGCCAAAACATTATACTTCCACATCAATCCGGTATCGGCTGTGGGCCTTAAAGGGAAGGGCAAGACCTTGGAAAAGGCAGCTCTCTGCGACTGAGGCAATCCTTGAAGAGGAAGCCCCTAAAGGCTCTCTGCTGAACATGCTTCCAGTATTGGAAAAACAAGTCTTACACTGAAGGAGAATATGTATGGCACATCTGTGTCTGCTATAACTAACTCAAGCAAAATAAAAGTGCAAAGTTTTTTCAGCTACTGTAGAGGAAAACTACCTATAGACCTGAAGTTGTTCAAAAAGAGAATTATTGAAGAAAATGCTGACCTGTGTGCTCTTTAACTGTTACACTCAGCATGGAAAGGTTCTGTGGACTTCTTTCCTACAGCACCCAGAAAAACCCATTCCCTAAACACTGCTTTGGAGTTAAAGCCCAAGGAGACTCTCCAGCCACAACACAGTATATAGGTCTTACCTACCATCCTTTCCCTCTTTCTTATAACCTCCCCAAAACCCTACGCCGATTAGCCCACATTCAACACAGTGACAGGGATGGGGAGATACACTGACCTAAGTATTACTACACCATATTCAGGGGGAGCTGTACCAAAGGAAAATAAAAAGTGAACCTCAGGGTTATAGTGAAGCATTTTAACCAAACACCAAGTCAGACGATTTAGATTTTAATATATTAATACAAGCTGATAACTGGGAAAAAAAAAAAAAAAGCTTCTTTAAATTAAAAGAATTAGAAATCAAAATAGAGATCTAATCTAATCTAAATCCTCTGGGAGACAAAATAAACAGGAAATCACATAAAACAACAAAAACCACCTGATTCCTATTTTCAGTGAGATGACAGAATAGTATATCAATAACATTAAACAAACTTATGATAAATGAGAGATTTGAAGACAATGTATGATGTGTGAAGCCTAAGAATGGTAACATGGGTACTGTCACATAAGTAGAATTTAAAGAAATTTTTCTTGAGAACATATACAGCTATAAGGCAAAAGACAAAAAATTATCCAAGAAATGATAAATTATACTGAGGGTTCCAAAATCTGTATAACAAGACAAAAACCCGACAAAGGAAACAGAAGCAATAAATAAATAAATGATCCATGAAAATTAACATAATTTAAAGAAAATTCATTTTTGTCAGAAATCCTTATCCACTGTGAAAGGATAGCACTAATGAAGGAAGACTCCTAGATCTGTTTTAGGGAAACTCCTAACACGGAGACTAATCTGGAAGGCTTCCTGAAGTCTTTTTTTTTTTTTTTTTTTTTTTTAAGAAAAGAAACAAATGGTATATCTCACTTCTTAGGGAAACAATAAAAAATTAAGAAAATAATTCTGAATGAAAAGTAAACAATTAAAAAGGTTTTTGTTTGTTTTTACTTTTTAAGTAATCTCTACCCAACCTGGGGCTCAAATTCACAATCCTGAGATCAAGAGTTGCTTGTTCTACCAACTAAGGCAGCCAGGTGCCGTGAAAAGTAAACAATTCTGAGGAAAAAGGAATATGAATGTAAAGTCCAGTTTTTTAGTTCTGTAAAGGTAGAGAAAAGCCACTTTAAAATATGCAAAGATAGGGGTGCCTGGGTGGTTCACTTGGTTAAGCATCCGACTTTGGTGCAGGTCATGATCCCAGGGTCCTGGGATGATGCCTGTATCAGGCTCTACACTCAGCGGGGAGTCTGCTTGTCCCTTTCCTCTGCCACTCCCCCAACTGGTGTGCTCACACATTCTCTTAAGTAAATAAATAATTTAAATTTAAAAAGTAAAATACTGAAAGATAAACACACATGAAAATTGAGAACACACTAAACCAAATTACACAGACCCAATTAAACTTGGTTAGTAAGAATTTACTAACAATAGTTAAGAATGAAAAGTGTAAAAAAATTATAATTTTCAATTGCTGAAAATGAAAAACTTTGTTTAATGGTTAAGGGAAAAACAACATGAATGAGATAAAATGTAAACTTTTTAAAATGTGAGGGAAGTAAAACAGGTTTTATTATGGACACTGATCAAGAATAAGGAACTTCTAAGAAAATAAGAAACAGATAAGAAAAAGCACAATGAACAGAAAACAAATGATAGGAAAAAAATACTACTTCAAAATAGTAACAGAAAACCTTTGACCATATATAAAGTAAGAATTGTCAGGAAAATGAAATTTAAAAAACTAGAATCAAAATTTACCAGATAAAATACCTTTTTAAAAAAAATGAGACTATGAAGAATTTGAATAATGTGAAATATCCAGCTAGATTTAGAGACGAACAAAGTACTCTTATAAACAAATTCCATGTTTTGCAAGTAGTTAAAAGACTACCTCTATAAATTTAGGATATACTGGGACACAAATAAAATTCAAAGCATCCACTGAAGAAGAAACTGTATAACCAAAGTCTCTGATCAGAATGTAATGAAATTATAAACAAAGGATGACAAGAGCAACAAAAGAACCAACTGAAAATGCAAATAATATTACATAATTCAAAGAGGACATTGAAATGAAAATTATAAGAGATAAATATAAAGAGAATTTGGTAAATCTAAATCATTGGGATGTTGCCAATGCCAAATTCACAAGAAAACCTACAGCCTTATAATTTTAAATAACAAAAATTACAACAAATTACCTAAGAACATATCACAAAGATCTAGGGGGAAAAAAGAAGCCAATGCAAGTCAAAGGAATTAAGAAACTTATTGAAACTAAAAAAGTAGAAAAAACTGAAGGACACCCCTGAAAACAATAAAATTAAAATCTGAAGTTTATAAAGAACCATAAACAATGCCTCTAGCAAGTGTAAAAAAACTGAATAGAATTGTAACAAGAAAAAATGATAACAGAACTACAGTGGTAGAGACTTTTTTTTTTAACTTACGAGAATACAGTATACAACCTCAGGTCAAAGATTCTTAAAATCTTTATGAAAAAGATATTCTGAGAAAATAAAAATAACAATTCAAAATGAAATACAAAAATGCCTAGAGATTAAAATACTAGAAAGTCACTAAGGAACTTCAAGGTCAGCAAGCCTAGTAAAAGAATAATGTAATAATATAATAAGTAAACAGGAAAGTACAGGATGTTCTACAAAGGCTCATACATAAAAGGAATCCCAAAATCTGACCTGCAGTATTAGCCAAATGAATCTAGTAGTACCACAATGTACAAGCAGAATTCAGTTCATGAATGTACAATGGTTAAATAAAAAGGGAATCATTTCTAAAAAAATCATTTCTAAAACTACTGAAATAGATAGTTGGTAAGATTTCACATCTATTCCCGATCAGAATTTAGCAAAAATATGAACGGAAGGAAATTCCCATAATCTAATATAGAGTATCCATAGAAACCTGTTCCAAATATCATATTTAAAGTACTCTCATTAAACTCAGAGATAAAACAGATCTCAATAATTCCT
Organism: Canis lupus familiaris; assembly: GCF_011100685.1. Lineage (NCBI taxonomy): Eukaryota > Metazoa > Chordata > Mammalia > Carnivora > Canidae > Canis > Canis lupus. The sequence continues at coordinate 3,524,033 of NC_049244.1, read as the reverse complement.
ACTACTTTCCTTTTTATTTTTTCCTCCTTCATAACTTTTCAACACTGTGAAGGTCCTGGTCTTAGAGAAGCTTAAAAAAATATTAAAACAGAAAAGAAGGATTCATAGCCTTTTTTAAAAAGATTTATTTGTTTATTCATGAGAGACATAGAGAGAGAGATAGAGACATAGGCAGAAGAGAAGCAGGCTCCCTGCAGGAGCCTGATGTGGGACTCGATCCCAAAACTCCAGGATCATGCCCTGAGCCCAAGGCAGACACTCAATTGCTGAGCCACACAGGCGTCCCCCACTTTTTAAAAGATTATCTATCTATCTATCTATCTATCTATCTATCTATCTATCTATCTATCTATCTATCTATCTAAGAAACAGAGACAGAGCACGAGCAGGGGGAGACGGCAAAAGGAAAGGGAGAAGCAGACCCCCTGCTGAGCAGGGAGCCTGACACAGGGCTGGATCCCAGGATCTCAAGATTATGACCTAAGCCAAGGGCAGACAACCAACTGAGCCACCCAGGTGCCCTGAAACTTTATCTCTTTAATAGGAAACAACAAACTCATCAAAGAAACTGAGCAGGAGTTTAGGAAACAGACCCATATACTTAATGGAAATTTATTGTGTAAACATAGTGGCATTGTAAGAAAAGACTGTATTATATATGCCATTGAGTCAAGTGGTTTTGTATTGGGGGAAAATCCTATTAGATACCCATACTTCACAAGGAAGCAAAAATCCAGTTTGATCTAAATGTAAGAAACAAATTATAAAAGTTTCAAATAACTGAGTATTTTTTAAATTGTGAAATGCGGAAGGTCATTTTAATTATAACAAAACCCACAAAAAAAGCATTGTCTTAATACACAAAAAGTTAAAAGTTCTATGTTTAACAAAAAATAGCTTAATATTTGAAAAACTGACAGACTGGTAGAAAATTATACCTGCAATATCTACAACACAGAATCAATATACTTATGATACATAAAAAGACCTTCAAAATCCGTGAGGAAAAGATGTACAAAGACTATAAAATGACAATCCACAGAATTCTGAAAGAAAAAAAAACCTAATGTCTAAAAATCTAAGAGATGTGAAGTAAAGTATGAAATAATATGCCACTTTATTAAATTATAAGGCCTTTAAGAGACTGATCATATACAATGTTGGTAAAGGAGAAAAAGGTCTCCATAGATTTCAGAGGTAAGAATGGTGAAGACAATTTAATGCTATTGTCCTTTAACAGAGAACCTGTCTAGACATTAAGAAAAATTATATGGATGGACAAGGGAAGCTGCCCAAGTACATGAAGTTAAAAAACAAGTTAAAAAATATTTATATATATGTAAAATATAAATATTTATACTTTATAGTAAATACAGTTTGTATAGGCATAGAATAGATGTTTGGAAAAGTATATACCGAATGGCTTGAGTGATTAGTTGCAGAAGGACAGAATTAAAGAAGGGAGATTTATTTTTTAACTGTTTTTTAGGGGCACTTTCAAGATATGGAAGGTGAGAAATACTAAGAATTTGCCTGTCATACCAATGCCTATAACATTTTTCTGTTTTACATTTGCCTGTTACTTCCTATAACATAATTACTTACTACCTGTAACATAATTACACATACATACACATAAGTACATGTACCTGTGTATATTATACTCTATATGCAAGCATGTTTACTTGATAACCTAAATTTCTATAATAACTGTAATGCTTTTATTTCAGAAAAAGTCATACAAAAATTATTTTCCCTTGGGGTTAAGAAAAAAAAAATACCAATGACTTATTTAAGTATATTGAAAACAGAGAAGGAGGAGGAGAGAGGGAAGAAGACAGAAGAACTTACCCGAATGATGAATCTGATAGCTGCACATCCAGAAGTTGCCATGACTTTTGCACTATTGGGGACGAGATTAAAAAGCGTAGGTACAATGGCTTCAGCGCCATGATCAAATTTGTTTCCCAAAACTGTTGAAAGATGTCTACAAAGGAAGACAAAAAAAAAAGTTTAAAATAGTAAATACAGGTAAGACCATATAATTTAAAAATATTTTCTTACTGAATTAACTTAAAATTTTTATTTCAATCACTTCTAATGGCAGAAAAACAAAAGAGAAAAGAAGTACAAATGCTATTCATTTCCTTGTTTTTCCTACCCCCCCCCCTTTTTTAATTCATTTATGATAGTCACACACAGAGAGAGAGAGAGAGGCAGAGACGCAGGCAGAGGGAGAAGCAGGCTCCCTATGGAGAGCCCAATGCAGGACTCGATCCCAGGACCCCAGGATCACCTGAGCTGAAGGCAGATGCTCAACCACTGAGCCACCCAGGTATCCCTCTTCTCACCTTTTAACTGTCTAGTCAAAGCTGAAATCTGGCATTTTACCATCTCTAAGATTTTATTTATTTATTTAGAGAGAAAGTACAAGTGGGAGGAGGGAGACAATCTCAAGTAGACTCCATGCTGAGTGTAGATTCCACAGAGCTTGATCCCATGATCCCAAGATCATGACTTGAGCCAAAATCAAGAATCAGATGCTTGCTGAGTGAAGTAAGCCAGTCGGAGAAGGACAAACATTATATGTTCTCATTCCTTTGGGGAATATAAATAATAGTGAAAGGGAATATAAGGGAAGGGGGAAGAAATGTGTGGGAAATATCAGAAAGGGAGACAGAACGTAAAGACTGCTAACTCTGGGAAACGAACTAGGGGTGTTGGAAGGGGAGGAGGGCGGGGGGTGGGAGTGAATGGGTGACGGGCACTGGGGGTTATTCTGTATGTTAGTAAATTGAACACCAATAAAAAAAATAAAAAAAAATAAAAAAAAAAAAGAATCAGATGCTTAACTGACTGAGCCCCTCAGTTGTGGGGGGAAAAAAAAAGATTTCATTTATTTTTTTGGTGGTAAGGGGCAGGAGGAAGGAGGGGGACAAGCCGACTCCTCGCTGAGTGCAGAGGCCAATGGGGAGCTTGATCCTAGGATCCAGAGATCATGCCCTAAGCTGAAATCAAGAGTTGGACTCTCAATCGACCTAGCTGCCCAGACACCCTTCCACATACCCCTTTACCATCTTTTTACAATGATGAAGAGAGCCATCTGATCTCATAATTTAACCATTATCTTGACAGGTAAAACATTCAGTCCTGATTGCCCTGACCTTTAGTCTTTATCCATCAGGTATTTCTATTCTGATGCCCAAACATCAATCTCAAATTCAACATATTTTATAAACAAGTTCAAAATCTTCCCCAAATTAGTACTCAAGACAGTCTCCATTTCTATTAATGGTACCATTACTGTTTTAGTTCAAAATACTCCCTTACATCTTTGGTGTTAGTTGAAAATACAACTCTACCATATGCTAGTTAGTTGGGTGACCCCTAAGACAACTATCTTCTTTTTCCAATTTTGTAGTTAAACAACGAAATTGTCTTTAATTGCATGATTTAGTTAGAACACTTTAGAAGGATGCTGTAATCACAGTTCTGACAATTCATGCAGTTTTGGTTACTTTCTATATATTTGTATCTTATTTAAAATATACTGTTGTGATACAGTTAGCTCCCAAAATTCAGGTTCTTGATTCACAGAGGTACTCAGACCTATTTACTAGTGTTCAGTTATACTTTCAAGTTTTCTTATGTCTAAACTCACGGGCAAAAGGAACCTCAAATCAGATGCAAGGAGGTACCACCTGTGTCTGGATAGTGTGGTCTTCCTTTAAAGAGTGAGTTTTGTTCTGGTAGGCAGGTGATGTATTTGGGAATCAGTCTGATCTTTGTTTGTCACAAGGAAACTTGACTTTAGAACTAGTTTAGTACTATTCCTATACAATGGCCTTTTTGGGATCTCTACCAAATGCCCTGATTATTAAACTAAGTTTCTCCATTCTGGCTCATCAGAACTTGAACGTCTTCCAGCCAATATGAGCTCTGGGAACTGTTGTTTATCTTATAGTTTCTAGCACTAGTTCTTTCCTGTCCTCAGGGAGTTGTACCTTTCACATGAGCTAGACTCATGGGATCCCTTATGCAGTTATCTCTATCTCCTTTTCTGTTTCTTTCTCTACTCTCCAGGATTCTGCACTGCAAATTTTAACCACTTCAATCTTCAGAAACTCCAATCTCTGTTTCTTCAACTCAATGAAACTCTCTTGTTCTGTTTGGGTTCTTCCTCTCTTCTGCATGGTCCAGAAAGTACCAGCACAGGTCAAAACTGTGCTGACCAAACTGCTCAACTGATTTGCTTCTTTCAAGAATCACAGTCTTGCTCTGTCCACTGTCCGTTAACTATAAATAGCTGTTTTACATGTTTTACTCAATTTTCTGCAAGACAGCTACCTCTGTACCAGTTATTGTATCATTGCTAGAAGCAGAACCATGGAATACTTTTCAAGGTTACATTTTGTAGATTTTTATTTTCCTTTTTATTTTTGCTTTTAAAAGATATTCAATTATTTTTGTAAAATGACTTGTATCTAGCATCTTGCTAAAGTCCTTTAACTAAAATACCTATATATTCTTGTGGTTTTCTGCATGGATAATTATACTATTTGTTAACAATGGCAGTCTTATTTCTTTACTAGCAATCCTCATAGTTTTTACTTCCTGGGCTTTCCCCCCACCCCATTCTAACCAGGACATCTAATGCAATTCTCATTAGAAATATTAATAGTAAGTATCTTTGTGTTCCCTATTTTTAAAGGAACACTTATGTAACAATATCACACAGATCAGAAGTAGAGGTAAAAGAAATTTAAGTATTGTACCATACCCGAATTTTGGAAGAATATAAATATACAGAATAAATTTAAATCTTGATAAGTTAATGACACATTACAATTCCAGGATAATTGTTAAAATATCAGAAATAAAGAGCTGGGACAACTGGGTGGCTCAGTAGTCAAGTGCCTGCCTTTGGCTCAGGTCATGATCCCTAAGACCTGCAATTGAGTCCTGCATCAGGCTCCCAATAGGGAGCCTGTTTCTCCCTCTGCCTATGTCTCTGCCTCTCTTTGTGTGCCTCTCACGAATAAATTAAATCTTTTTAAAAAATTAAAACAACAAAAAAAGAAATAGCTTAATATCCAACTCAGTAAAGAAAAAACAATAGTTTTCAGAGTTGTTCATTCTCTTCTTACAGACTTAGTGACCAAAAGTGCCCAGTAGGCTTTAGACATACAACCACATTTTAATGTTTATATAGTGTTAAGAATGATTTTTTAAAAATAATATAAATGGGGTCCTTTTTTAGAATAAAAATTATTTTTGGATCACATACATGCTGTTTTGGGTTATCTTGCTTTATTTAATGAGCACTGAATCACTGAGTACTAAATGCATTCATAAAAAATACTTACACACACACACACAAAAAAATACTTACACAGAAAGAATATACTTACGCTACAGTAATGCAAGCTTCTCTAACCACTTGGGATCTAAGATCTTTTGCTGAAAGTTTAAGTGCTCCATCCAACAAGCGTAAATGTTGGAAAAAGCAGTCATATTGTGCAGCTCCAGCAACAAGCAATGATCGAATTTTCTTAAGCTGAAATAAAGAGAATTTTTATTATTGACATAGAGTATCAATACCAAAAAAAAGTTACCAAAACTTCATTATTTCAACAAAAATTTTAAAATGACATTATATTTTTATATCTATATTCAGACATTTTTTTTTATATTCAGACATTTTAACAGCATTAAATGTATCTTATAAATAAACATGCATACTAAAGAAAGCTTTCTGGGAAAGAATGTTATAGATTTAGTTATAAGAAAAATGGACATATGTAATGTATGAATAGCTAAATAAATTTTATTATTTTAAGGGAGGCTTTATTGTGGTAAAATACACATTAACATAAAATTTATCATTTTAAACATTTTAAAGTATACAATTCAGTGGTATAAGTACATTCAAGAGGGCAAAAATTACCAGTATCTAACCAAGGAGACTATTTTTAAAAGGACCAAATTTGGAAACTATATTCACTCATAAGCAAAAGTACAGAATCAAATGGACCAACTAGTCAGCCAGGTCCATATTTTAATATTTTTACACCTTGTGAAATAAATAGCTCTTTCTCCCCATTTTGATCCTTTAGTATATTAAAAAGGATTCCTTTTTAATATAGGATTGACAAATGTTTTCCATATTAACACCAGATATACCTAATAAAATTACACCAATCAAAAAATAACCACAGGTGATGGAACTGGAGGGTATTATGCTGAGTGAAATAAGTCAATCAGAGAAGGATAAACATTATATGGCTTCATTCATTTGGGGAATATAAATAATAGTGAAAGGGAATAAAGAGGAAAGGAGAAAAAATAAGTGGGAAATATCAGAAAGGGCGACAGAACATGGAAGACTCCTAAATCTGGGAAACGAACTAGGGGTGGTGGAAGGGGAGGAGGGTGGGGGGTGGGAGTGACTGGGTAGCAGGCACTGAGGTGGGCACTTGACGGGATGAGCACTGGGTGTTATTCTGTATGTTGGCAAATTGAACACCAATATAAAATAATTTATTATTAAAAAAAAAAATAACCACAGGTACACATCTGGGCTCACACATACTGAGAAGCTAAAAGTTTACCTATCATATCCATTATATGGATATATATATATAATTTTACATTAAACTCTGAGGTTCTCTAAATTTTTAAAAAGATCTTTAAAACTAAATCAGATACATTAACAGTGAAAAACATAAAAAAGACACTATAATAGTAGGAAAAATTTTGCAAGAATAGTTATAGAATCTTAACGCATGTAAGGGAAACTATCATAGGTAGCAGAGAAATCAGAAGGCACCTAAGCAATTAACTAAAAACAAAACAAATCACAACATGGTAGGAAAAAAATTTCCTGCAGCACATTAAGTGAAATACACAAAGAATGATAATAAAATGAGATAAAGACAAATAACCCAATATCTAATTGAGCAAAATAAATATATGAAAATGTGCTCAACCTTCCTAGTGATAAGCAAATGCTAATTACAACAAAGATACATCATTTTTCTCCATCACAGTAAAAAAAGACTGTGTAAAAAAATTAAAAAGACTTAACAGCATCCAGTATAAGAAAGAAAACATGCTCTTATTGTAAGTAAGATTATGAGTCACTAACAACTTTGTTGAAAATATTTTGGCAACACTAAAATTTTAAAGTAATGTCTACAACCTAACATGGAGCTTGAACTCACAACCCCTTGGACTTTCAAGAGTTGCACGTTCCACTGAATGAGCCAGCCAGGTGCCCCAACAAAAACCTCGTAAGTACATAGTTTGTGTTTTGTATTAACAACATTTAATTTGTCATGTTTCTCCACAGATTACCCGTGACAGGAGTCTTTCTATCTCAGACTAATCTCAGAACTGAAGACTGAATAATGAATCATATTTAACAAATATGGAACAACATATTTTGTTAAAATATTTTAACACCTTAATATATGCAAACTTCCTATTAGAGAAGTTGAAAATCTTTTTGTTCATAGCATCATAAAGGGTAATTTTCAAAGGGCCTTATATGATTTACTAATCAAAACAGATATTGAGACCTCTCAGAAGTCTTCAAATGGACCCTTTCTCTGGCTTCCTGAGGACAGAGGTACTCATTTGGAATCTCAGATGTAAATCTGACAAATTTACAAATTTTAAAATATACAGCCCTTTGTCAATGTAGATAATATTTTTAAAATATTTACCAAATATTTTATCAAGGAATTTAGGATAAAATATACTTAACTCAAGAATAGAATATTTTTTTCTTTTAAATCACAGGTGAAAAATGTTCATCATATTCAGAGACATATGTGAGAAAAGAAAGGAAAAATGCCAGACAGACATACTGTTGTCAGTTGATGTCAATACTATGAAACTATTGAGCATGTGGGCAAAGTGAACTACTTTACAGGAAAACCTTGTAAGAACTGAGAACACTGCCTGCTGATGAACACCTATGTAAGCCCACACAAAGCCATTGCCCAGACATCAGTGAAGTCAATAAGCAGCACATGTGGAGAGACTAACCAATGAGTGAGATAGGCTCCGCTGATCAGCAGAAAGATAAAAACGGACCCTAATTCAAAAAATTCTTATCTCTCAAAGTGTTTTCCAGAAAGAAATGTTAGCTTTCAAACACTATTTTATAAGCAAATATCACACAGTCATATTTCTGAATCTCCATGTTTTTAGAACATTAAAAAAAAAAGAAGAGAAGGATAACAACAACAACAACAAAAACTTACTGCATTGGCACGCTGATCCCAGTCATGTTTGTCATCGGACAATATTTCCCTGATTTTATTTAATGTTTCTTCAAGTTCTCGACTAGAATAGATCTTAAAGATACAAAATTATGACATTAATATTTCTTGCCATAAATATCAAAACTATGCCTCAATGTTTATAACAACTTTTCAATAAGGTTATTTCCCATTCTAGCACCATTTTTAATGGAAAATAGATGTATATTATTGACAATAAAATAAAATGCTTTAATTTTTTTTCCTTACCTGTTACCCTTGGGCTATTTCTCTGCTCATGACTAACTTAAAAACGCTTTGTATTTAAAAACATGATGTAAACATCCTAAGAATTAATAATAAGGTCTAATTTCTCAAAATGACTTCACGTACGTTTCTATTCCATTCATACTTACACACCATTGCAAAAGGACATGGTTTAGGTTAGCTTCCCTACACTGAAGCCAGGAGAGTTAAATGCTTTGTTTCCTCAGGAGACAACTGTTTGCCCAAAACATCATTATCCTTTTGCTCACCTAAATATTCATGTAACAGGGATGCACTATGCTAGGCAATCGAAGGATATTATGGTGAGCAAAAATAGGCATGGTCTTTGCCTTATGAATCTTATAATCTAGTCAGGAAGTGAAACAAATTAATGAAATGATATAAAACTGCAAATAGGAAGTACTGCCAAAGGGAACTACAGTTCCAAGAAAGTCTACATAGGAGGTGTGAACTAGTTGAAAGAGTCATGCTTGAACTAGAGCCAAAAGATGAGTTGAACATCATCAGGCCAAGTGGGAAGATTAACCTTCCCTAGAGTGAAGAGCATGTGCAAAAGCTCTTGACAGAAGGAAAATGAAAGAAGGCCAAAGCATAGGAGTAAAAGGTACAAAGGGGTCCAAGGAAGAGCAAATGACCCAACCATAATCAATTAGTGCACTGCTCCGGAATACAGTGTAAGGCTCCTCCTTCCTCAACAAGGGAAAAAGAGAAAAGTAAAAAAATTTACTTTGGTGAGAGGGTACACAACTTTTCAAACATTCTTTTAGGAGATAATACAAGCAAAAGAAGTGTGAAAACTACTAAGTTAGAAATCTGATGAAGTAGATTAAGTTCGGATTTCTGACTTTTACAACTAGATTTATGACTTTTTCCACATACCAAACACTGGAAGTGTAGATTTGTAAGGAGATCATTAGCCCCATTTTGGACAGGTTGAGTCTGAGATGCCTCTGAACAATCTTTACGGGCATGTCAGGTAAACAATCAGTGGAGAAATTATCTTGGCATTCAAGAGAGATGCATCATCTATGCAAAGGCAGGAGCTGAAGCCATGAGTCTGAGGGAAGTGACTTGGTAAGAAAGTGGAGAGGAAAGGGTCCATAAGTGAACCCCTAAGAAATCCCAATATTCAACAGTCAGGTAGAGAAAGGTATGCCTATAAAGGACAGAGATAAAGTAGGCAAAAAGGTAGGAGGTAAAAACAAAACAAGGAAGAAGAATGTATTGCAAACAGCTTAACAAAAGTGGATGCAGTTGAACATTGCAATGTAATTCAATATGGATTCGATTTTAGCCTCAGTAAAAAATCACCTGAACAAGCAGTGTTTGGTAATAATAAGCCAAGTATATTACTTACCTAGTCATTTAAAGAAAAAAAGAATTTTTAAAAAGGACAAAAATAATTATATGTGAGGTATGCAAGCAATATTCATGATGAGTGCCACTTTACTGGTATCCTTACCTGAACAGTAGGGACATCTGTAAAAGCTTTTATAAAATCATCTTCATCAACTGCTCCAGCACCTCCTTCCTTTGAAGCACCTACCAATCAAAAAGAAATTTATTTTTTAAAGATTATTTTTAAGCATTTAGCACCAAAAAAGTATGAAAAATACAACTTTTGATATCAACAAAGACATAATCTTGAGAGACATTCCATTTTATAAGACAGTATTAAAAAATCATCTTTCAGAAAAGTCAAGGTCTACAGCAATAGTTGATTAACTCTATAAAGTACTGGGTAGGCTAGTCGTAAAATCCAAGCTATAAGAATAGAACCCTCTTATTCTTACTCAATGCAGTAGCAAGTACACAAGAAATACAGGTGAAAGATGAATCCCTTAAAAAGGTAAATGGCAATTTTAAATGACACTGTCAATAAATGAAGGAACTAACAGAGCAGAGGATCCATGTATGCTGCAGTGCTCAGGAAAGCAAATGTGAAAGAAATGAGGGCTTTGAAATTAAATTTAAATATGCAAAGAAATCTTCCTTTACCATACATAGACAATAAAAAAAGTAAACTTGATCATAGCTGTTTAAGAGCCAGTCATTAAGGTACTGTCTTTCAGCTCCAAATCCACTCTTTCATATTCAGTGATGCTAGGCCTGGCTAGAACTGAGCAAACCATTTTTCTGCTGACTCTAATGAATTTCTGTTAAAACTCTGTTAACAGGGGTGCTGGAAAAGACTGGAAGTTGAAGGAAGAAGGAACATGCTCCTTCTGGCTTCTTGTTCTTGTCAGTAAAAACAGTAGCAACTCTGGCAGGAAGTTCCTTTCAGTCAACAGCACCTGGTTCCTGTTGCAGTTTTTTTAACCCTCACTGAACCAGCTCACAGGGCCCGTTGCAGACACCAACCAGCCAGTATTCCCTCACAGAGGTCTAAGCCACAGCTCTGCAGGACTCCACTTCTAAGTTTTAAGAATTTTAACCTCATTTTGTTCCTCCAGCTGTAGGAGTAGCAACTGTTGAATGTAATTGCTACCTGTGACACTTTAGTGGTCAATTTTTGCATTTTAATTCACTATACCTACTTAACAATTCTTTATATTAAATTCTCCTATAAAGGGACACCTGGATGGCTTAGCAGTTGAGTGTCTGCCTCTGGCTCAGGGTGTGATCCTGGAGTCCCTGGGGTCGAGTCCCACATCACGCTCCCTGTAGGGAGCCTGCTTCTCCCTCTGCCTGTATCTCTGCCTCTTTTTTTTGTGTCTCTAATGAATAAATAAATAAAATCTTTCAAAAAAAAATTATCAATCAATCTCCTGTAAAAAATAATTGTTGGGAAGCCTGGTTGGCTCAGTCAGTTGAGCATCCAACTCTTGATTTCAGCTTAGGTCATGGTCTCAGGGTTGTGGCATAGAGGTGTGAGTAGGGCTCCTTGCTCAGCAGGTTTCTGCCTGCCTGGGATTTTCTCTCTCCCTCTGCCCCTACTCCCACTTGCATCCGCTCTTCTCTCTTAAATAAATAAAATCTTAAAAAAAAAAAACTGTTATAGTTTTTTTTTTTTTTTAAGATTTTATTATTTGAGAGAGAGAGAGAGCAAGCATGAATGGGAGGGGGGAGAGGGAGAGAGAAGCAGACACCCTGCTGAGCAGGGAGCCCGAGAGACACAGGGCTCCATCCCAGGACCCTGAGATCATGACTTAAGCCAAAGGTAGATGCTTAACCAACTGAGCCACTCAAGTGCCCTACACAACGGTTATTTTTTTTTAAAGATTTATTTGAGAGAGGGGGAGAGAGCGCATGCATGCATGCAAGATCAAGGGGTGGGGCAGAAAGAGGGGGAGAGGCAGAGAATCTTAAGCAGACTCCTTGTTGCACATAGAGCCCAACGCATGGCCGAGCACACAATCCTTAAGATCATGACCTGAGCCAAAACCAAGAGTTAGATGCTTAACCAAACCAGGCGCCTCTGTAGTTTCTGTCTCCTGACAAAAACTATATATAGTATAGCCAATATAGTAGGGCTATACTACTGGCCCAGCCAATATAGTAGGGTTCCGTATATATTTATTCGTCTATATATTTATTTCTTTGTGGTAATAATTTAACACACTGAAATGGAGTTCAACCACAAAAGATGCATATCCTAAAGGGACAATTAACTTAAAAATCTATCCATTACAAATTAAATAATAATATCTCCCCAATTAGGTTTATCATCTACCAAAGGAAATATTAATATTTTCAAAATTGGATTTAAAAATTAACATCATCCTAATTAAAAAAAAAAAAAACCACTCAGGATATCTGAATGTAAGGAGCTCCTCATTTTAAAATAACAAACAAAAATCCTTGAAGATCACCTTTTTGTATTTGAGTTTTAATAGCAATAAGAGATGGACCACAGAACAGTATAACAAAGTTGTAAGGCAATATAAAATTACAACTTAGAAGTAAAGACAATTTAATAAACTAAGAGAGGCATGAATACATTCTTGCTATAGGAAATTCAATTAGAAGAGTAAATAAATTAGCTATCCCCTATTATTAAAAACCCAATAATAAAACTTGTGACCCTATTCCCATAATCAGTACTAAAAATGAACAGATTAACTGAAAATAATCAGTTTTAGGAAAGAAACAAAAAATAAGATACCTAACCATATTATCTTAACATCTTATACTACATTCCTTTATCAATCTCCTAATGTTTCATTTGTAATCTCTATACCCAATGTGGGACTTGAACCTATGACCCCAAGATCAACAGCAGCTCTTTTTTCTGACTGACTTGGCCAGGAGCCCTGGGTTTGTTTGTTTTGTTTTTTTTTTTTTTTTCCTGGGTTTGTTTTTAACAATAGGTTCCCTGATAGGAAAGTAAAGGCCTAGATTTTTACAATTTCTTCCCAATCTTTCACAGTTGTCTTGTCCAGCTCAGGCCACTGAACAGAAATTTCTTTAGGGACTTGTCCTTATCAAGTAGTTCCTAAACATTCAACAGTTCTCATAAAACAGCTTTCTTTACACATTCATTAAATATAGGCTGTTCACTTATATACCACTTGTTGCAAATTACTTTGTTACAGTAACAAAAGGAACGATTAGGCAAGTTTGAGAACAACTGGTTTCTGGAAACCATCTCCATGGGTGGAAGCCTGTGCAGATACCAGAGCAGAGCCAGTTGACAATTTCAGTGTGCTCAAGTGTGGAAGTCGGAAAATTTTAGAGAAATGGAAAACTGAAGGGGAGATCAATATGAAGAGTTACTATAGCATACAGGCAGTTTACAAAAGCTATAATATGTAGAAGAGAATGTTAACTCCAACACATTAACCCACCAACCACAGCACAATGTCAAAAACAGACATAGTGGAAATACAGAGCATCTAAACAAATCCCAAATAAAGCCAGAAAATTGTGCCATTGACTAAAGACATACAAAGGAAAGTCTAATTTTGAAAGTCACAATTCACTATGATTGTACTGCCTTAGTTTTATTATCCAGAGAGTTATGTCTTATGAGTTGGGTCAAATAACCTAGTGGGGAGGGTAAGTAGAGTAAAAATTACATGGCTTTTTAAAAAGTCCCACAGAATAATATAAAAAATAGTGAAAGGGAATAAAGGGGAAAGGAGAAAAAGTGAGTGGGAAATATCAGAAAGGGAGACAGAACATGAGAGACTCCTAACTCTGGGAAACAAACAAGGGGTGGTGGAAAGGGAGGTAGGCAGGGGGTGGGGGTGACTGGGTGACGGGCACTGAGGGGGGCACTCGGTGGGATGAGCACTGGGTGTTATGCTATATGTTGGCAAATTGAACTCCAATTAAAAAAAAACTAAAAAAATAAAATAAAATAAAGTCCCAGAGAAGCAGAGACGAAAGGCTTCAAATATCACTAAATGCAGCCGTATGGCCAGTTCAGATGTGATAATTTGGTCTATAAACCTGGACATGGGCTTTACTAATTTCACAAGTACTGGTATGATTTTGAATAGTTAACCCCAATGTATCTCATTCTTACCTTTCAGAATCACTTAGCATAAGCAGAGCTGCTGCTAATGGGAGTGTTTTAAGTATGTGAATAGTATAAAGACAGGATATGCTGAGGTTGGTCTTGATCATCTCTTACATGTATTACAAGTAAACTTTTTTACAATTCTAGTTTGCCTAATGTTTCCCGTCCCCTTGGTTTTGATTGTGTGGCCAATAAAAGCAGAAAAAGGATCTCTGCCTAGTGGAATAATCTGCTGAATAAACTGTTCATTCTCATAATCATTACTCCATTTCCTGATCCAGCTTTAAGGTTTACCTAAAAAATACTATAAAATACTTTTAGCACCAGGAAAGAGCATGAATACCATAGGCGGAGGGTCAAAACGAGTGATGGGCTCTAATGTTAAATATTCCAAGAAAGTGGGGGCATCTGGGTGGTTCAGTCAGTTGAAGTAACCGACTCTTGGTTTTGGCTCAGGTCATGATCTTAGGGTGGTGAGACTGAGCCCCACATCAGGCTCTATACTGGGTGTGAAGCCTGCTTCAGAGTCTCTCTCCCTCTGCTCTCCACCTCCTGAAGCACTCTCACTTTCTCTCAAAAAAATTAAAAATTAAAAAAAAAAAGGACAGTGAATGTACACACAAAGTGGAGATATATCTAAAAAAAAAGTTAGCAGGAGCACAAATAGAGGCTGCAGAGCTGAAGGGATGAGTAATGCTAGCTTCCAACTTGACTAAAGCTCTTTCAAATATAACTGGGTTAATAATTACACTGGAAGACATTGGGCAAAAACACAACAGAACAGCTTTGCTCAGTTGTCTAACTACTGTAAAACAGAGGTCAGTAAATTTTTTCTGTAATGGGCCAGAGAGAGTAATACGTATTGTAGACTTCGTGGGCCATATGGTTTCAGCTGCAATTATTCAACTCTGCCACTGTAGTGTGAAAGCAGCCACAGACAACATGTAAATGAATGAGCAAGGCTGTATTCCAATAAAGGTCTAATGATGGACACTAAAATTTGAATTTCATATAGTTTTCACATGTCACACAATATTATTCTTCTTTTGAGTATTTTTAATCATTTAAAAATGTAAAAAAACATGCCTAGCTCATGCATAAAACAAAAGCAGACAGGTGGCTGGATGTGGCCCCGGCTTAGTTTGCTGATCTCTGCTCTAGAACTCACCCTAAACTTAGTGGGGTGGAGATTAGAAGATTCTGGCACTCATGAGATAGCATGGTTTCTAGTATGCTAGACTGACTAGGGTAGGCACTCTCAGAAATTCCTAAATATTACTTAAGGGTTTAAGTATAAAGAGAAAACTTCATTCTTCTTAGTCCTTAATGACTAATAAGATGAAGTGCTAGATATAAAGGTGAATGAGACAAGGGGTAAAGCAGTATATTTCAGATACAGGAACAAGGGGAACAAGTCTCAGAGGTGGAAAGGGGCAGGTTCTTCTCTTGCTACAATGAAGAGACCAGCCCTGAAGAGAAAAATAAATGATAAAGAAACAGGGGGTAAATGTGGCTTAAACCCCAACAAAATTCATATAAAACCCATAATTTTTAGAGGGTTAATGAATGAGAGTATTACCAGTGCTTCTGAAGAGTGCTACCAAGAGACAGAAACAGTTTAATACAAGAGCCTTCTTTAAAGCAGGGCTGAAAAAGATACTCAGTTGCAACACAAGATTTTTATGCAAAAGGAGGAATTATTTCAGAAGGCAGAGCCCAGAGTTCAGTGCAAAATCAAGAAGAGAGGAAAATACTGGTTTAGAGAACCATACCCAAAGAAACCATGAAACCTTCATCAAAGGAACACTTACCAACCCTTAAGTAAGGGAACCTAACTACATGTTCCTGTTGGATTTGAAAATTGCTATGTCAGTGAACTTCCCATTCTTCCCCTTCTTATATGGAATGTCTATTATGGATATTCCGTCCTGATACCACCATTGTATGATGAGCATGTGGGGTGCAAGTAAGATGTCTTTTTAGTTAATAGGCCTCTGGACGGACAGCAGCATACCACAGAACCCTTTCATGTGACCTGATGCAGGCCACAAGATCATGGACTTTGAACCTGATGCTCTAAATTAGCCGAAACTTTTGAGAAAAGTACCTTGTGCGTAAAAGCATGTGAATTATTGTGGTCAGAGGACAAACTGCAATTGTTTGTAAGGATAGCTGTTAACAATTTCTTGAATTCTTCAATGCTCCTTCCACAATATGACTTTGCAGCTCTTCCCATCCAAGAATGGATTCCCTGGCCAACAAGTAGGGAGGAGTAACCTGGAATTCTTCAGTTGAGACAAGATCTAGGAGAGGCTGGAGAGGCCCCTGATTGGTGATTCCCCAGTTTTGAGCAGGAACAAATCACTGAGGAAAACTTCTACAAACCAAAGTTTGGGCCCAAAGAACTCCCATCAATTAAATTACTTCAAGCAACGAGTTCACCAAAAAGTTCAAATACACAAGGCAAACCATTAAAAACTAAGAGTCACAAGTACAAATAATAGACTCAGCACTATGGACATAGTCTAGTTATATACTACAGAATATGAATATAACACTTAGAGAAATAATGTAGACAGAACCACAAAGATACCAATCAACAAAAGGCACTAATAATGAATGAACTGATGAATTTGGGGAAGGATGTACTTGCCCTACCAGTTATCAAGATTTACAAAGCTAATTATGACAATAAGGTTTTAGTGCAGGAACAGACCAATTAATCAAATGAACAAAATAGAGACTTCAAAAATGACCCACAAAAATATGAAACTCTGATACATGACAAAGAAGTGATTCAACTCAATGGCAAAAGTAAAAACTATTAAAATAATAATGTCCTAAAGTTCAACGAAATGCTTAGACAATGGATTATCAAGAAAAAAGGCACTTCCTTACTAAATATTAAAACCAAGAGTAGACATTTTCATTCCCATGGGAGACGGTAGTTATCCAAATTCAAATCAAATATTCAACTACATACTCCAAAAACCAGAGACCAAAGAGCAAATACAATTACTCTCAGCACATATTTGTAAGACAACTAAGAGAAGACCAATAACACTTCAAACTTCAATCTACAATTGGGAAAATATGAACAACCAAGGCCAGCAATGTGAACTACAGAGTCCTAACTAGAGAGAAAAATCAGAGGAAACTGTACGGAGGATGAAGATCCTGGTAGTGGTGGAACACAGACCTCAACGAAGATTTCCCCCAAGACTCCCAGGTAAGTAGCACTTAGAAAGGAGAGGTATCCCTTTGAAGACTGGTGAATAAAAGAAAGGAAGAATGGGAAAATGAGGGCTCTAATGAAATAAGATACTAAAACAAAACTAGAAGTAGAAAGCCCCCGAGGTATCATTTAGTAAATAGCTGCCATTTCACCATACCAACAGAAGAGGGCATTCTTGAATGAAGAAACTAAAAAAAAAATCTTCCTGGTTTCAAAGAAATCACTTGTTACAAAAAAATATTCTTAGAATACTTGAGGAAATTTGAATATAGAATGGAATGGATTAAAAGGATGTGAATATATAGTTTAAGAATTTACAAAAAATAAAAGGGCCAGAAGGAACAAGTTAAATAACATCACAAAGAAATCAGACAAATCCAAACAAACCCAGACAATCTAAGACAACTGGTCCAGACGTTTCAAAAAAGTCATTATCGATGTTATGTGTAATGTTATTGGTAATGCAATTATTTTATACATAATATTATGGAATCCTCTTGTGTATAACAATGTTATTATGGATATAATGTAGCATTAGCATACCTCTAAGTCTTAGGAGCAGCATATTAAATATTTTATGGCTGGAATGTCATAATGTCTACAACTTACTTTCCAACTGAGATTTAAAAAAAGAATATACATGGAGATATTTTTATATAGAGAGTTAAAACAAATACGGCAAACACTAGTTGTTC
Source organism: Canis lupus familiaris (assembly GCF_011100685.1). Classification (NCBI taxonomy): domain Eukaryota; kingdom Metazoa; phylum Chordata; class Mammalia; order Carnivora; family Canidae; genus Canis; species Canis lupus. Next base: position 3,506,084 of record NC_049244.1, on the reverse strand, counting down.
AATCTAGCTGATGGGTGTTCACTGCATGATAACTTAGCTATATACTCAAAATTTTTCTTAATAAAAAGTTTGGGAAACCACTTACTATAAAGCTAGAGTAGATACAAAGATATAAGCTCTGGAAAAAAGAAAAGAAACTACAGAAAACTGAAATACATGCAACAGTATTCATTCAATGAAGTAAAGAATGTTTTCTTTAATTGCATGGACATTAATTCGCCAAGCATAAGAACATAAATTGAAAGGGATATATTGTCACTTTATACAAAAATAAATTCCAGATATATTGAACAAACTAAAAATAAAATAAAATAATGTTTTAGAATAAACTGGAAAACATTTGCATAGCACTGGACTGGACAATAGTCCTTTTCATTCAGGATAGAAAATTTGGAAGTCAAAAAGGACAGAACAGATATTTTACCTGCCATAACAGAAATTTTTAAGTTTTGTTGTAAAAACTCCACAAAGGAGACAGAGGAAATATTTATGACTTTCAACAAAAGAATAAAAGGTCTGAATATTTTATTTTATTTTATTTTTTATTTTTTTAAGGTCTGAATATTTTAAAAACTGTAATGAACTGATGAGCGGACAAACAGCCCAATTAAAACATGGGCAAATAACAACATGTAATTCACAGAAGAGGATATGCTAGTTTCATTAATGAATTTAAATATTCTGAACCTCAATAAAATAAAAACTCCAGGAAGGCAGGGTCTTTTACTTATGTTTTCCAGAGATCACAAAAGCAGCAGCATGCTAAAAGCTTTCAGAAAACATTTGCTCGCTGCTGGCAGGATGGATAAGTGGATGGAAAAATGCAAATTAAAAGAAAAAAAAAGCATAATTTTTCACCTAATGACAATAATTAACGAGGCTATTACATTCAATGTTGGAAAAGGTAAAATAATATCTTTATTAAAATTAAAAACATACCCAATCTTTAACTGAACATTCAGAGGAATCTATTCCACAGATCAGAAGCACCACAATGTCCAAATATAAGTACATGGAGATCCACATTCCTTGTAATGGCATAAAGTTGTAGATAACCTGAATGACTCTGACTTAGAAACAGTTTATTACATCATGGTATGTCAATAATAATGGAATACTATATAGCTAATAAAATTATGTGAGAGTGGTCATTTTTGATGTTGAAAGATGAATGTTCTATGAAAAAAAGCAAGTTGCAAAGTGCTTACTAGTGTGTTTAATGTGGGCAAACATAAAATCTAATCTGAGTACCTACATAAATGAACATGGAATAAGATGTGTAAGGATACATATCAAGCTTAATACTGGCCACTGCAGAACAACAAGATTAGAGAGAGGCAAGATACTATTAGATTAAGCCTGTTGAAATACTTGTATCCTATTTACCTTAAAACTAAAGTTAAGAGAGCACCAGGGGCATGTGGGTGACTCAGGCGGTTGTCTTTTTTAAGATTCTATTTATTTATTCATGAGAGACATAAAGAGAGGCAGAGACATAGGCAAAGGGAGAAGCAGGCTCCATGTGGGGAGCCCAATGTGGGATTCAATCCCAGAACCCGGGGATCACGTGAGTTGAAGGCAGACATTCAACTGCTGTCCCGAGTGTTTGACTCTTGATTTTGACTCCGGTCATGATCTCAGGGTCCTGAGATTGAGCCCTACATTGGCCTCTGGGCTCAGTGAGGAGTCTGCTTGAAGATTTTTCTCCATTTCTCTCTGCCCAACCATCCTACCCTCTCCCTAAAATAAATAATAAATCTTTAAAAAAGAAAAAAGAATAGTACCAGGGTTTCTTATGATGGATAGACAATGATGTGGGATTCATTGTAATTTAACAGAGAAAGACTACTGGCCAATCCCTACATTACAAACACCAATAATACTGTCTTGCTATATGGGATAAAATATGTATCACATGCAGTACTGGATAGGAGATGACCCAGAGATGAACCAAGAAAAAGCCTCTGGCTAACCACAGGATATTTGTTTCATCTCTGCTTATAACTGTCTTGTCTTGGATATATCATTTAACTTTCAGAGGCTCGGTCTCTTCACCTGAAGTGGAGCCAGATAATCTGTAAGATTGGGGGCTAAAATATTCTGGTTTAGTATCTTTCCTTACTTTAGGGGAAGAAGAAAGAAAACAAACACAACAAAAACAAAACACACAACAGAAAAGTTATTTGGTTTTACATAAAGTCCAAAAGCAAGAAATTGAGGTTTATCAGTTAAAAATCTTTTATTAAATACATACTGATTCTGGTGCTTTTTACTTTATTTTTAAAAAAGATTTATTTATTTATTTATTTATTTATTGAGATAGATAGATAGATAGATAGATAGATAGATAGATAGATAGATGATAGATAGATAGATATAGATAGATAGAGAACGCACAACCAAGGGTAAGGGAAAAGGGAAAGGAATAAGCAGACTCCCTGCTGAGCAGGAAGACCAGTACCCTGGGACTATGACTTAACACCAAAGGAAGAGGCTTAACCAACTGAGCCATCCAGGTGCCTCCTTTATTTCTTTTAAAGAAAACCAACTTTGTTGTTTGCATGAGGGGAGAAAATGGGAATGATTAGCATGGAAAATAGATATCTGGACATTCTTAATAAGACCTCAGGTCAGGCACAAATGAAGTAAAATAAATATATCAAAAAGATGACTAAGTATTCCCGAATTAGAAAAGGTGGTAATTACTTAATTATAAGATTTTAAACTATTTCAAAGTAGTCTTTGATATTAGATGGAAACAGTCTACTTGAATGAATGAGCAAGTGAGAGAGAACAACAGAACTTTGAGAACTAATGATTTAGCCAACGATGTGTCTCCATGATTACATACAAGCCTCAGTAACAAATGACTAACCCCCAAATCTGGTACTTACTACTTATTACAAAAATAACAATTATACTATCATCTAGTTCAACCTCTGTATTTTAAAAATACTAGCCAAACAGCCCGGGTGGCTCAGCTGTTTAGTGCTGCCTTCAGTCCAGGGCGTGATCTGGAGACCCAGGATTGAGTCCCATGTCAGGCTCTCTGCATGGAGCCTGCTTCTTCCCTCTACCTGTGTCTCTGTCTCTGTCTCGGTCTCTCTCTTTCTCTATGAATAAATGAATAAAATCTTTTTTTTTTAAAGAATACTAGCCAAAATAATCAGTACAGGAGAGTGATTTCAACAAGAAAATACTAAAAAGCATTTCTATTTACAATGAAAAAATTTCAGGTTTGCTTTAATTCCATTCTATTTGCTAACTATTGTACTAGGTGAGCTTTAAGATAACTGATTTATGGCTGCTTAAAGGTAGTGATCATTATTGTAGATTATAATCTCAGAGCTAAAGGCTCTAAAGAATCATTTACTCAGGGAGATTAGTGTGAGTGGCAGTATATCAAAGTAATTGTGCATTTTAATGCACTTTATTAGATGCATGGTACAAGTTAACTTCTCCAAACCTTAGTTTGCTCATCAGTCAAATTAGGATAATAAAGTGCCTAACTCTAGAGGTTTTGATTTAAATGAGAGAATATATGTGAGAATGCTCAAAAAATTTTAAAAAAAAGTATTACCTAAAATACTCAAGATAAAAATATTTTAAATAATCAGGTACCTTCAGCTATTATATTCTAGATCATTAACCCAAAAAAAAAAAAAGAAAACGTGTTTACCTTAATTCCTATTATTACGCTATAAATGTTACTCAGAAAATAACAATTTAAAGGAATTCATTTTATCCTTATTCTAATTAGTAAAGCACAAAAGTAACACTTTTGACACCCACATAATATGGGTTTCTATAGTAATAATATATTGGTATGAAGCAACTCACATCCCTTTTTTTGGTTCTCCTGGACTTAAAGGCCACACCAGTACAGTATGAGTAAAACGGGATGGCATGCTGAGCCAAAGAACAAAGAAAAACTAACACACACTAAAGATTAAACACAGGTCCTACTGGCTTTAATTAATTGGATAGGATACTTTGCTAAAAATAGCATACATCTCTTTAATCTTGACATGTATCTCTGGGAGAGGTAAATTAAACTCTAAATTTTCAGAAGTAGATTCAGTCAGAATTCCAAAGAAGTTCACTTTATTTTTTATTTTGGTAATCTTACCTGAAAAAATATTTGCTAAACTCAGAGGACTGTGATAGGCTTACTCAACTAACAAAAACATACCCTCAACCTACGATATTCCTTTAATTAGGAAATAATCATACCTATCTGTATATTATATTCCTAGGAGTAGCAAATGAAATACCTAGACTGAATCCCCATATTCCATATAAATTTATGAGAAAGAAAATGTATAGTCTAGAAAGCAAAATAGTTATAAAGAGAGAAGAGGCAACCCAACCTTCAAGTATTTCAAGGTGTCATGTTAAATAATTCATCTTCTCTGCTTAAGTTACAAAGAGGCAGATTTTAATGCAATATAAAATAGTATTAATTTATTCAGAATTGAATTTGGCTTATAATCTTCCTGAAGGACACTATGCCAAACTGAAAGAACACTAGAAATCCCTGTATCTTTTGATTCAATAAACTTGAGGGATTTATTCCAAGGAAATGACTGGAGAGGTGCTAAAAGATATACATAAAAGAATAATGGAATTGTTTATAACAGCAAAAAATACTGAAAGCAACCTAGATATTATTTAACCATGAATAGTTTTCAATTAATAATTTAAGATAATGAGAAAATGCTCCAGGTAAAATATTAGTAAGAAAAAAGCTATACAAAAAGATATGGTGAATGCTGCCAATTCTGTCCTCCTCCTGAAAAAACATGTGTAGGTATAAAAATGATTGGAAAATTAATTATGGAAGTAATTAGAAGTACATCATAATTTATCAGTTGATTATCCCACATGTAGTGGTACCGTAGGTGTTTTTGTTCTAAATTTTCATCCATGCCCACACATTATTTTAATCAGATGTTGAATAGTCATCCAACAGGAATATTATAAAAGGGGCTGCTATACTTGAATAGCAAATTGAACTATATGCCAATGTCCCCTTTAACACAAAGATTCTACAACTTTAAGGAAACTTTCTATAACTAATTTAAGAATCATTAAGCCTCTGCCAAGAACAGAAAATCTAAAGTTAAATTTTCAAAGGACTGACACCCAAGAAGAGCATTAATTTCTGAAGCATTATCAATATCCTCTGGCTAGTAGCTCTTTTCTTAGACAGAAAAATAGGCAGTGAAACTAAATGAACTGTGGCAAACAAAAGCAACAAACAAAAAAAATTGCAGAATGAATCTGCAATTGCCAAAAGAAGAAGGATGAGGAAGAGAAGGAAGAAGGAATGAAAGTATCACCCTTAATTTTTTATCAAAAGAGCCTCTGCTTAGATGGATGATATAATCTGTATGAGTGATTAATGGCTACTTATCACAAAAGCTACCTAGCAATTCTCATATCTGGTAGGACTACAAACCAGAGAAGGTGAGGTAGCATAAAGAAAATCTCTGTTTCTTTAAAAAGAATACCAGATTTTATCAATTCAATTAACATAAAAATTAAGTGAGCTTTGGTAGATAAACTACAACTTCAGTTTTCATCTATGAAAAGAAAACAAAACATGAAATACAGAGCTAATTACACACCAATGGCTCAGATTCACAAAAAATATTAAATATCATGTATTTAAAATACTAATTCATTTTAAGTCAAATAAGAACGTTTCATGAAGTAACTATATCATATATATCAGAAATCTATAATTCAAAAATCAAGATAAAAAAATTCCCCTTACAGTAATTCAAAGTAGTCATTTGTTACAAAAGAAAGAAATCACAGAGATGTCATACTTTTTACCAGAGGTAAGAATGCATAATAGAAAATATCATGTAATAGGATATGATAACTAACATTTGGATGAGAATATATTCCTATAATTGTAAAAAACAAGAAGAAATTAAAATACTAATATTTAAATTATTCAAGATACCCAGATAAATCAGTAAGACATTTCTATTTCACAATATTTACCTACTTATTTATATGCATATAAATATATGTAAATATATGATATGTTTATATATAGATATATGAGTATGTATATATCATACCATCTTTCTTGATAGTTATATGGCACACTAAAGATAGTTAAAATATTTATGGTATTTTCCCTGCATTTAGAAAATCATATGACTTGAAATTAACGTTCAGTTGTGTAGAAAGATCAAGAGAACACAACTTAAAGACCTGGTCAAAATATACAACTTATGTTTCTTTCCTTTATGCTTTTAATAAAAGAGATTGAAGACCATTATTTTCCTACCAGTTATCATAAACAAGGAAAAATCTGTTTTCCCAAATGAAAACCAAAACGAAAGAAGAAAGAAAGAAAGAAAGAAAGAAAGAAAGAAAGAAAGAAAGAAAGAAAGAAAGAAAGAAAGAAAGAAAGAAAGAAAGAAAGACAGGCTAATGTCCTTTTAGCATTAAATATTTGCTTATTCTAATAGGATTCATTTTATCAGAAAGACCTGGCAGAAACTGGCACCTGAAAAGTACTCATGGTTTTATTAGAATATGAAAAAATACCCATAAAAATTTTTAAAAAGATAAACAATATGCTAGAAGTTCTAATATGATCAAAAAACAACTATGTGTTGTATAACTTCATAAAAACTGTTTTTTCCTGTTTATTATTATCTAATTCAGAAACCATTTTTAAGGCAATTTCACTTGACCACCACCCATTTCCCATTGTGACAAACGATTCAATACCCAGTATCTTCAACCATTTTTTCAACATTGAAATATTCAAGACTCACTACTAGGTGAATTTATAGAAATGTTACATAAATCAGTATTTCTTTAGCAACTATAGCACCCGAAAATTAACAGCCAAATTCTGAAAAACCTGCTCTCTCCCTAAAAACAAAAAAACCCAAATCCCAAAACTCCCTGAAATGTCTCCCTTTAAAATGACATCTGAAAAATGAATACTCTCGACTACATTAATCCACAGGAAACAGCAATATACAATATTTTAAAAACATTTTGGAAAAGGCAGCATATTTTTCTGTGTGTTGCAATAGACTCTCCAGATCTGCAATCATGCTGCAGCCATGAATAAACATATTCTACTGAAGTTCTAAGTATTATGTCCATATCAAGGGCATGAGGCATGCACATCAGATTTGAAATGGATTTACATTACCTCCAACCTTCGGGCCACCTGCTGAACCAGGCTTCCTTGCACTGTTGACAGGATTTCCGGATGTTTTAGGTGCAGGAACCTTGAAGGCTGAAGCAGCTGATGATGGCCTATTTCCATCCACTGATTCTTCATCATCAAAGCTTTTATCTGCACAAAGCATTAAAAAAAAATGTATTTTAAGAGAACTAAGCTTTGCTCCATTTTCCATAAGACTCAAAAACCAAATAAAGCTGTATATAAAACCATTACTTTGTAAGATATAAGATATAAAAATAAAGCTCCTTTGAATATTATATATTGGTAATAATAATAATCCAGTATTATGTAAAATTTGATTGCAATATTGTATGTCTTGCCTATATATTAAGTCAAAACATAAAACCAAATATATTAACTCTAAGGATAGTAAAAAGCATTTTTCCTTTTTTTTTTTTTTTGCTACTCATGTAAGCATTTTCTGCCAGCTCCTCCCATAGTATATCTTCCAGCACACCCTGCCTTATTCCTTCCACCCAGATCCTGCAACTTACAATCACAGATCCGTTTGCAAATCAGTCGCCTCATTCCTCTGAAAGCTCTTAATTTCCCTCACCCTAGGATGCTCCCAATGGTTCACATGGCCAAATACAGTAGATTCAGTACTAATCAAAGATTCTATCAAAAATAGACAGAAACAACCACAGAACCACCACTGAGGTTTGTGCCGGCATTTTTCTTTCTCTTCCCTGCCCTAGGTGCTGTAACAGCCAATCAGCTACAAGGTGACATCATCTTATGGCAGCTACTGCCAGATGAAAGGTAAAAATTCTCCATGTATTTAAAAAATTATCTATGCAGCTGCAATTATTCTTTGCCTAAATTTCAAAGGCTTTCAATACAAAGGTTGATAAACCTAAATTTGTTTTCTCCTATTTAATTCACATGAAAATTAATACGAATATAAAATAAGGTTTTATGCAATAATCGTTATGCCGGGGTGCTTTTTATTGCATCAGTAAAACATGGAATATCAGAGTGCTCATTACTGTGTATAATTAATTCTGTAATCTTACAATTTGCTGTTTATTTAGGCCACAGAAACCAAACCAATTTGTTTTCATAAATGATTCTAAAATATCCTATCCAAAGCTCCTTTTAGAATATTAATGACCACACTAGTATCATCTCCTTGTATAAAATGGTACTCCCTCATCTCTCACAAAAAAAATCACAAGCAATATGCATTTACTCGTCGAAGAAGATGGTTTTCTCTAGGACCCTGCACAAACCAACCATGACAAACAAGATGGGCGAGGCAGAGAAGCAGATTTACCACAGGCTTCAGATCAGTATGTCAGAATCTTTTCCTTTCAAGTCGCTCCTCCTTACCTATGCAAATTCCCAAATCAACTAGAATGAAATCATTACTACAAAGGGAAACTTCAAGTCCAACTATTAAATATATTTTAAAGAAAATTTACCAAACAAGTGATAAGACTTTTATTTGGGAAAAAGAAAACCAAAATAGACACACACCCATATAGAGCCACATTCCATTTCAGTGTTTTTTTTTTTCTCTTAAATAGCACGATTTATAAGAAAAAAAAGGATCTTCAAGACTTTTTTTTTTTTTTTTTTTTTACCCTTTTTTAGCATAATACTATTAAGGAGTCAGTCAGGATCAGTTAAAAACCTATGCTCTATATAGACTGCTTTATTAAAAACACTAATACAATCCCAAATAAACTTTTTTTTGCCACTACTATAAAAAAATATATAGCTAAGAGAGACGGAGTAAACACACAAATCTACAGAAAGGTAGGTACTGAAACACCGAGTAGCCAGAAGTTTCCATGGAAACAGTGTTCTGTTCCTACATACACATGAAGAATAAATGTCTCTACCACTTAAAAAAAAATTAACTCTTAACATTCTCAAACTACTAAGAAATTAAGTTTTAACTTTTTATCAAAATAAGGTAGACAAAAGTATATAAATCATAATTATTCAGCTCAATGAATTTTCACAAAACAAACATGCCAGTGTAACCAGTCTCCAGACCAAGAGATCATTATCAGCCCTATTGCTGATCTTACTGACATCCTCAAAGTCATTATTTCCTACCAAAGCTAACTAACTAGTCTTGACTTCTAATTCCATTGTTGGCTTTGCACATTCTTGAGCCTTACATAAAAGAAATCATATAATATCTACTCTGGTATTTAGCTTCTTTTCACTCAATATGATGTTTGGAAGATTCTATTTCATTGCTTATAGTTTTCTAGTGTACTACAATTTAGTAATATCCATTCTGTTGATCGACCCTTGAGTTGTTGCCAGTTTGAAATTAATATAATAGTGCTCCTAAGAGGTAAGCAAACACAGTTAAAGGGTTCTAAGAATTTTAAGGATTATTGTGGAAGTAATAAACACATTATTTTTTATTGAGTAAGTCAGACATACATATTGTAACCTCCAGGATAGCTGTACTGGACCAACAGCTGAGCATCACCTGGCAGTTTCTTAAAAATGCAAATTCTCCACGTTGAAGAACTGGAGGGTATTATGCTGAGTGAAGTAAGTCAATCGGAGAAGGACAAACATTATACGTTCTCATTCATTTGGGGAATATAAATAATAGTGAAAGGGAATATAAGGGAAGGGAGAAGAAATGTGTGGGAAATATCAGAAAGGGAGACAGAACGTAAAGACTCCTAACTGTGGGAAACGAACTAGGGGTGGTAGAAGGGGAGGAGGGCGGGGGGTGGGAGTGATTGGGTGACGGGCACTGGGGGTTATTCTGTATGTTGGTAAATTGATCACCAATAAAAAATAAATAAATAAATAAAACTTTAAAAAAATGCAAATTCTCTGGCCCCAACAGAAATCTAATGATCAGGAACTCTGGAGATGGGAGCCCAGCATTCTGTGTACTAAAACCCTCCTAGTGATGCTGATGCATGGCCAAGTTTAAGAACCACTGCTCTACAGCATGTACTGGCAAATTTTCTTTTTTTAAAGGGTCATATAGTAAATATTTTAGGCTTTGTAAACCATACATGTAATCTCTCTGTACAGCTACTCAATTATGCTATTGTAGTGCCAAAGCAGTGATACGTGATATGTAAACAAATGGGTGTGGCTGTTTCAACAAAAAAAATTTTTTTTTTTTGTTTCAACAAAATTTTATGTACAATAGGAGGGTACTGGATTTAGCCCGTAAGCAACAGTTTGCCAATCCCTGCTCTACCATAAGCACTAATATAAGAGTAACTGTATACATAAATAATAGAAGAAAAAATTTTAAATCTAATTAACTGAAAAGAAGTAGGAAGTGGATAAAAAGAAGGATAGAAACAAGTGGATGAAATAGAAATAGAAGACAATGGGACAAAAATGAAGCCAAATATATCAATAATTACCTGAAAAGTAAAGGAACTAAACATTCCAAGTAAAGACCAATATTGAATTTTTTAAAAAGGTATACTTTATGAAGTCACAAAGAAGTTAAATGTAAAGGGATGCCTGGGTGGCTCAGCGGTTGAGCATCTGCCTTTGGCTCAGGATGTGATCTCAGGGTTCTGTGATCGAGTCCCTCATCGGGCTCCCTGTGGGGAGGCTGCTGTTCCCTCTGCCTATGTCTCTGCCCCTCTCTCTTTGTGTTTCTCATGAATAAATAAAATCTTTTTAAAAAATAGTTAAAGGTAAAATGATGGACTATGGCAAATACCAAACAATAGAAACTTGATGTAGCTATTCTAATTTCAAACAAAGCAGTTTGATGAAGTATTACTAGAGATAGACTCTTAATAATCCTAAAGGGGGGGGGGTGTCAATCCAACAGGGGGGAAAAAATCAAAACCCTGACTTTTTATGTACCCAGTAACACAGCTTCAAAAACATAAAGCAAGACAGAACATATCTACAGAAGCGGAAAATTTTTATCACTTCTAATAACGTTCCATCTTTTCTTGACTATAAGCTAAAAGAATTCATAAAAATGAATTCATCATCCTAAGTCCTCAAAAATGTTTCGTAATTTAGAGATTATAAATATTCTAGGCTTAAAAATATTTTCTTAACTGTAAAATATTCAGACCAAATCAGTTATATTTCTCCCTAGTACCTATCATTTCCTGAAATAATAAGAGTAAACCAGAAGTTGGACTGAAACGGAACAGAAATGTGTTGTTTACCCTATAACCCCACTGCCTAGACAAGATTCCCAGGATAAGTATCATAGTTAGCCATTCTTTCTACCTTTGCTCCTTTTGAGCTTGTTTTCAACATAACGTCCTGAGTTGAACAAAGGCACATCACACCATTGCTCAAAATGCTCTTATGAGTCCAAAAAAAGGTACCAGTACTCCAAGATCTTCAAGATCTTAGATACCACGTATGTGATTCGACTTGCTGCTTCCAGCTTTTGCTCCAATCCAGCCCCACCAGTTTCCCTGACTCCTACAAAGGACTCTGTACTTGTTCCCTTTGCCTAGAAGCTCTTCCCCTCCATAGCCAGTCTGTTTACTCACCAACTTCAGATCTTTATTCTTCTATCACTTCCTCAATGAGGTCATCTCCAGACACTAAAATCATAAACTTTCCAACATCCTAACACTACTGATCTATCCCTACCTTCCTGCTTCATTTCTCTCTTTAGCACTTACCATCTATATATTGTACTTTATTATCTGACTCTTCCCACTGAAATGTATTATCTAATTAGAGTAAGAAGTTTTGTCTATTTTGTCCACTGCCATAACTCTGACATGTGAACAATGCTTAGAAGGACCTTCGGTCTCCAGGTTATTGAAACAAAACTCCAAAGGCAAACAACTACAAATACTGAATAGAATAGATATTTAAAAAAAAAATCTTCCTTAAAACAATTAAGTACCTGACAAAATAGTAAGAAATAGGGGACAGAGTCAGTACATATGAATTTCTGTTCTGAAGGCTTTGTGGAACAAAGGGAACAGGATTTGGAACCTACATAAAAAAGATACAGAATCTAATAGGAAACTCCTCCCACCAAAAGCTGGTATACCAAACAACTATACTCTTTTTTTGTTTTTTTTGGTTTTTTTTGTTTTGTTTTGTTTTGTTTTGTTTTTTACTATACTCTTAAGGTTGAAGTGAACCATAAGTAAGCTCTTATCTTCTTAAACTTTTTATTCTTTTCCAATTTTTCTCAAAAGAGAACAACAGAGAAGTAAATCAAAAGGAGTATGTCATTAAGGTCAACTGCTTGGACAGTCAAGAAGACTTAAGCCCTAGGAACTTAGTAGGCTCACACTGGTAGTGCACCTACTCCCGAGAAACAGCTAAGGCAAATGAAAAATCTTCCTGGAATAAAGTCTCAGTCCTCATATTATATGCACAAATAATTTTTGAAGGGTCACTTGGCATGACAGAAAACAACAAACCATTAGCAAGAATAAAGAAATAGAGAACAGGAACAGATCCACTAAAAATCCTAGAATTATCAAGCACAGATTATAGGGGTGCCTGGGTGGTTCAGTCAAACATCTGCCTTTGGCTCAGGTCATGATCCCAGTGTCCTGGGATTAAACCCTGGGCATCCAGCTCCCTGCTCAGTGGGGAGTCTGCTTCTCCTCCATCTTTCTCTGCTGCTCCCCCTGCTTGTGCTCTTTCTTAGAGCACAAAAATCTTAAAAAAAAAAAAAAAAAAAAAAAAAAACTTTACTACGCAAGCTTGAAAATAATTTCAAGGATCAAATCATTTAAAAAGTGACAGATATTTTTAAAAAGATTTATTGAAAGAGAGAGGAAGAGAGTATGAGAGTGTGCATGGTGTGAGTGAGGAGAGGGGAATAGGGAGAGAGAATCCTCAAGCAAACTCCCTGCTGAGCATGAAGCCTGCAATGCAGGGCTCAATTCCAGGACCCTGAGATCATGATCAGGGCCAAAACCAAGAGTCAGATACTCAACCGACTGAAGTCAACCAGGTGCCTTAAGAAGTGACAGATTTTTAAAAACCACCAAACAGACCTTCTAGAAATAAATATATAATGCTTGCTTCAGTGGGCAAGCAAGATAGATTATATACAGCTCAAGTGAACTGGAAGATAAATCAGAAAAAAAAAAAATCACCTGGGATACATATGGTAGGTACTTTAATATTTACTGAATAAAAAAGGATTAAATACAGAAGGCATGATTATGTTGATACTCCAATGTTTTAAAAAAAATTACTATGGTTTGGTGCAGAAAATGAACAAGATGAACTTATTAAAAAGTACCAGAGGATAAAAACTAATAAAGTAGCAGGCTACAGTGGTTATGTGTGTGATGGGAATGGAAAAGGAGGAGAGAGAAAGAAGAGTAGCTGATAAGAATAGAAGAAAAAGATGGAGATAACAGTCGGAGAGGAAAAAGAAATGGCAACAGAATAAGGAACATGATGGAAATAAAGGAGGAAATGAAGGAGTAGGGAAGAAAAGAGCAGGAGAAGGAAGGGGATAAGGGTAGTAGGGGTGAGGGCAGATGGAAAGAAATAAAAAGAAGCCCAACTAGAATAAGGCTCTACCCTTTCTTGCCTTCTTGTAATAACAGGACACTGTTCTCAGCAAGCACTGAAAGATGATATGCCTACAATCCCTTATCTGCAATGACTGAAAGTCAGTAAATTCTAAGAGTCCAGCTTTAGCGTGTTTTGTCTTTTTTTTTAACTCCAGTGTAGTTAACACCCAGTGTTAAACTAGATTCAGGTGTACAATATAGTGGCTGAACAATTCTATACATTATTCAGTACTCATCATGATACATGTACTTTTAATCCCCTTCACCTATTTCACCCAATCCCCACCCCCACCCCCTCCGCTATCTCCCCCCTGGTAACCATCAGTTTGTTTCCATAGTTAAGAGTCTGTTTCTTGGTTTGTCTTTTTCTTTGTTCCTTTGTGTTATTTCTTAAATTCCACATTGGAGTGAAATCATATATTTGTCTTTCTCTGACTGACTTATTTCACTTAGCATTATACACTCCAGATCCATCATGTTGTTGCAAATAGGGAGTTTATTCCTTTTTATGGCCGAGTAATCTTTATATATTCTGGATGCTAACCCTTTATTGGATGACATTTGCAAATATCCTCACCCATTCCATAAACTGTCTTTTAGTTTTGTTGATTCTTCTAGGATTTTTATGGTTTCAAGTCTCACATTTAGGTCCTTATTCCATTTGAGTGTATTTTTGTGTATGGTGTAAGAAAGTAATCTAGTATCATTCTTTCACATGTAGCTGTCCAGTTATCCCAATATCATTTGTTGAGGAGACTGTCTTTCCCCAATGCATATACTTGCCTCCTTTGTCAAAGATTGATTATAATCATGGATTTCTGAGGTTTCTATTCTGTTCCACTGTGTCTATTTTTGTGCCAGTACCATACTATTTTAATCACTACAGCTTTTTTGTTGTTTAAAGATTTATCAAATAAAATAAAATAAAATAAAATAAACATTTATCTATTCATGAGAGACAGAGATAGAGAGAGGCAGAGACACAGGCAGAGGGAAAAGTAGGGTCCCTGTGGGGAGCCTCATGCAAGACTGAATCCCAGGACCCCAGGACCACAATCTGAGCCAAACGCAGATGCTCAACCACTGAGCCACCCAGCTGCCCCAATCACTACAGCTTTGTAGTGTATCTTGAAATCTAGACTGTGATACCTGCAATTTTAGTCTTCTTTTTCAAGACTGCTTTGGCTCTTTGGAGAATTCTGTGGTTCCACACAAATTTCAGAACTGTTTGCTCTAGTTCTGTGAAAAATGCTATTGGTATTTTGAGAGAGATTGCATTAAATGTATAGATTGCTTTCGATAATATAAGCATTTTAACAGTATTTGTTCTTCCAATCACTGAGCACAGAATATCTTTCCATTTGTTTTGTGTCATCTTCAATTTCTTTCATCAACGTTTTATAGTTTTTCAGAGTACCAGTCTTCTACCTCCTTGGTTAAGTTTAATACTAGGTATTTTATTATTTTTGGTGTAACTGTACAAGGGACTGTTTTCTGAATTACTTTCTGCTGCATCATTAATGTATAGAAATGCAACAGATTTCTGTACATTAATCTGGTATCCTTTGACTTCACTGAATTTCTTTACCGGTTTTATTTAGCAATGTTATGATAGAATCTTTCGGGTTTTCCATATATAATGTATCATCTTCAAATAAGTTTTATTTTTTCTTATAGTTTAGATGCCTCATTTCTTTTTCTTGGACTTCCAATACTATACTGAATAAAAGCGGTGAGATAGGACATTCTTTTCTTTTTCTGGATCTTAAAGGAAAAGCTCTCAGTTTTTTAACACTGAGTACGATGTTAGCTGTGGATTTTTCATATATGGCTTTTATTATATTGAGGCATATATTCCCTCCAAATCTACTGTTAAGAGTTTTTACCAAAAATGGATGTTGTACCTGGTCAAATGCTTTTTCTGTTGTCTACTGAAATGATCTTATGGTTTTTAACCTCTCTTGTTGATGTAATGTATCATGTTGACTGATTTGTAAATATTGAACAAGCCTTACTTCTCAGGAATAAATCCCATCTGATATGCTAAATGATTTTTAATATTGCTGGATTTGATTTACTAAAATTTTGTTGAGGATTTCTGCATCTACGTTCATTAGAGATACTGGCCTGTAGTTCTCTTTTTTAGTGTCTTTATCTGGTTTTGGTATCAGAGTAAAGCTGGCTTCATAGAATAGATTTGGAAGCTTTCCTTCCACTTCTATATTTTGGAATAGTTTGAGAATAGGTGTTGTCTTCTTTAAATTGTTTCATCTTTTTAAATTCATTTGGTAGCAAAATCTAAATTGATCTGAACTTCGCTTAGGCAAAATATGTGAACTGACATGAAGCTATTTATTGTCTTTATTTCACTCATTGTGAATCTGCATATATTTAACTATAAAAATATTAATGTGCTTGATTGCAAGGTACGACCTCAGACCCAGCTGGAGTTGTAACATATATGGTTTATGAGCACTACTTTTCTAAATTCTGACCTATTCAGAATTCTAAAACATAGCTGGTCCCCAAGGTTTCAGGTAGGAAACTGTAAATTTATATGACCATAAGCAAATCCCTTCCGTTTTTTCTTTTTCCCTTCAAAGTAAAGCCATATATTCAAATTGCTATTCAAACTTTCCACTTCATTCTTATGGGTATATGTGTTCCAAAACCTGAAATTTCTGTATCTGAATTCACATAAAGAATGAAAAACTGCTCCATTTTTACATGCCAATCAAAAGATAAAGCCAGGGACGCCTGGGTGGCTCAGCGGTTGAGCCTCTGCCTTTAGCTCAAGGCGTGATCCCAGTTAGGGGATCGAGTCCCACATCAGGCTCCTGTGGGGAGCCTGCTTCTCCCTCTGCCTATGTCTTTGCCTCTGTGTGTGTGCCTCTCGTGAATAAATAAATAAAATCTTAAAAAAAAAAGATAAAGTCAAAACTTTATATCATATCTCATTAAAAAAATCCATTTTGGGTGGCTTTTCTTCAGTAAACCAACTAGTTAAGAAAGAACAACCCACAACACCATCAAATTTCATGCACAAATATACTGTTTCATATTAAGTAGCTTCTTATACCAAAGTTCCTCTTTCCTCTTGAAGCTATATCCTTCCTTATTCTAATTAAAACATTGAGTAAGAGGACTTTGGATTCCTGAATGCTTTTACTCTCTTACATATCTAACAATGACCATGATCATATGTAACAGGTCAATTAGTAACTGAGATTAGGAAACAATAATTTCTATAAGCTATGGTACCATAAGTGTCTCAGAAAAGTCAAGTTTTAATTGCCTGCACTCCTCACTCTGCTTTTACAATAGAATACTCTCCTTGGCTTTCCTCTGACTTCAAAGGTCCCTCTAGCTCAGTCTCTTCCTCCTTTATCCAATCACTAAATGTTGAATATCTTCCTTCCTTCCAGACTACACACTTTCTAAATGCCTTCAACTATTCTCAATAGTTTAAAAAACATCTATATGCTCACAACTCTCAAATCTTTGTCTCTAGCTTATACCATCTCTAAATTCCAGACCTAAATATTCAACTGCCCTACTAAATATCTCTCCCCATTGATATCTTGAAGACATCTCTAATCTGACATACATAACCTAACACCAATACCATCTCCAAACTTGTTCTCTGTTCTCCCCAAGTCTACCTCTATCACAGTAAATGACATCACCATCTATTTAGCTATTCAAGCCCATGATGTAGGAGCCCCATTCCAAGTTCTCTGCCCCACATCGATTATTCTTTTTTTAAGAGACTTTTTTTTTTAATTTTTATTTATTTATGATAGTCACACACAGAGAGAGAGAGAGGCAGAGACACAGGCAGAGGGAGAAGCAGGCTCCATTCACCGGGAGCCCGACGTGGGATTCGATCCCGGGTCTCCAGGATCGCGCCCTGGGCCAAAGGCAGGCGCTAAACCACTGCGCCACCCAGGGATTCCCCCCACATCGATTATTAATAATTCTTGTTGTATATAACTCCAAGTTATATTTCAATTCCACCTAATTTATTTTTATTTCTGGTGCCATTCCTAATCTAAGACCAGTATCTTCTCTGCTTGTACTGCTACAACTTAACTGGTCTCCCTGCTTCATTCTTGAACTTTCAAACAGAGTAGGCAAAGAGATCACCTAAAAATGTAACTTGGACCGGTGGCTGCTGAAACTGAAAAATGAAAGGCTGATGGGGAACTTTATAAATAATAGATCAAGTTGACAACACCTGAACCCATTGTTCAATACTAATATACAAAAAAAGACCATCAGGCACTGTATGGCTTCTGATAAAAATACATAACACCATCTATAAAAAATGTGTGCCAAAAACTGCCCAAGAAACAAAAACAAAAAAATTAGGCCTGATTCTGATCAAGCCATTAGGAGAATTTTCAATTTTCAGGAAATAAAGGGGATATAAAAACCTTAAAAAACAAAAACATAAAACCACCATGGCAATGTAATCATCAAAATCTAGTATGTGGTAAAACTTTACCTGATATATTTTTTCAACAAATTAGTGGCAAGAGGAAAAAAAGAGAGACATCTGCTACAGATGAATAGAGCATTAAGTGATTTATCAGCCAATTAGAATGGTCAACCTTGTTTGAATTAAAATTCGACTGTAAAAATAAAAATAAAAATAAAAATAAAAATAAATAAAATTCGACTGTAAAAACATATTTAGGACACAACTGAGTAAATCTGAACACTGAATATTTGATACTAAGGGTTAATTTTTTAGATATGAAAACTGGTTGTCAATAAAAGATTTCCTGGTAACTAACAAACAAAACCTCTAATTGTCTCTTAAAAAGATGTTTTACTTTACGTGTGTGAGTGTACATACATATGTGTCCACACACAGATACGCCAATCCAGCAGGATAGGTAAAGCTAAGGAAAGATGGGTAGGGATAGAGATGAATAAAGATTGGTTATGTATTGATAATTTCTTGAAACTGTATAGTGGGTAGTAATGGAGGTTTGTCACAATATTCTCTATTTCTGGGTATGTTTGAAATTCTTCCTTAAAAGAACTATGACAATTTGAATCGCTTTGCTCTCTTGCTTAAAACCCTGTAATGGAACCCCAATAAAATTATTAGAAATATATTAAGACCACAGAAATGAGGCAGGACAAAGTATATGAAACCAGCATGCAAAAAAATAGTAGCAACAAGTTCTCATAAAATGCAAATTAAAAGGATGAAAAGCTTTTGAAAAATAAAACCACTGCAGAGTTGCAACTCAGAATTCTTAGAAGCAAATTGAAACAGCAGTGAGAATTGGTCTACCTTGTAGGACAGAGAAGTGATACTCTCTCTAAGCTACCAAGGACAGGAATGATTTGCAAGGAACCACTGAAAATCCCTATGAAATGATTTCATCATTAAGGTCTTCCAATTCCCAACTCAGAAAGCTCAATACTTTATATACAAGTATGCGTGTGCATGCTTACATATGTGCATGTGTGCGCACGCACACACACACACACAATTCTGTAAAATAGAACCTCCAGAAAAGGGGAAAAAAGTTCTTGTAATCGCATAAACTTTTATTTGCCAAAATTAAAATTTAATAGAAGGATTGGATGAGAAAGTTAAGGAGAACCCCTAGAATACAAGGGAAAAGAGAAAGACATAAAAGTTAAGAGACAAAAACATAATGGACAATGAATCAACACAGGAGGTTCAACTGTGTTGACTGTAACAATTTTGTAAGGAGAGACTAAAGCTAATGAAGGGGAGAAATTTATCAAAAAAATAAAAGAAGATTTCTCAGAGCCAAAGAAAATCACCAGCTTTAAGAAGTAAAATAATCAAACAGTAAACATTTACAATGTATTCAACTTAAACTAAAACAAAAAATTCTAGTGAAATGACTAGAAATTAAAAATCCAAGTGCTTCAAAACAATGGCCAAATTTTAATATTCTCACAAAGATGCTGCGTTTTGAGGATCACAATTAATCTTAAATTGTTAAGAATTTTATTTAAAAAATAAGGTCCATCTCATATAAAGTTTAAAATAGACCAAGAAATTTCATAATATCTCTTACTTAGCTTTCTAGGTAGGTATTAACTCACTAGTTAAAAACCTGCTTGAAAACTTTTATTCTTTTCTTTAAAGGAACCCATTAAAAATTTAAGACCTCTGATAGTTTAATGAAATTAAGGGGCAGACACAATTTATTACTTGGTATTAATAAAATTTAAAACAACATATTTCATGATACCCATAATATCAAAGTAAATAATAAATGACATTCATAATAAGGTTTATTTTTTTAAGATTTTTAAATTTATTCATTTGAGAAAGACAAAGAAAGTAAGAGCACAAGCAGGGGGGAGGGGGCAGCGAGAGAGGGAGAAGCAGACTCCCCACTGAGCAGGGAGCCCAACAACCATGATGTGGGGCTTGATCCCAGAACCCTAAGATCATGACCTGAGCCACAGGCAGAGGCTTAACCAACTGAGCCACCCAGATGCCCCAATAAGGTTTATTTACAACCTTCACAAAAAGTCATTTTGGGTAAATTTTCATGACAACTATAGTTGGTCATAATAGCTGTCAAGAACATCAACTATACATTCTACACATACCAAAAAAAAAAGATGTAAACCTTTTCTTGAAGAATCAGGTTCATCAGCAATATCATCTTGGAGAATATGCTGTTACTGGTGCCCCAAGACCTTGCACCCAGATGGGTAAGGTGGTCTTCTGTTTCAAGAAGGCTAAGATTTTCTACTGCCTAAATTGCTGAATGCCTAATCTTTTGTTCCTTGTTATTTACTTTTTTTCCTTGTTTTCCCCATTATCACTGTTTCTAGAGAAAAAGTTTGGCCTTTTTGCTACTAAATTAAAGGGCTGCTTTCTTTCAGTGATTTGTGTTAACCCAATTCTAGCATAGCACAAAGAATATTCCAGGGTATAGAAGATGAGATATTTACTCAGCACTAATTTCTTGCTATTATTCCTTTCCCACCGAATCAGCAGTCATATGTCAGTTTGGAGTGGTCTAGAAGGCTTACCTCTAGAAAGTCAAGGTTATACAATCACTTATATGTTTTTTAAAAGATTCATGTTTGGGGAAAAAATGCTCAATATCACTCACCATCAGGGAAATACAAATCAAAATCACAATGAGATACCACCTCACACCTGTCAGAATGGCTAAAATTAACAAGTCAGGAAATGACAGATGTTGGCGAGGATACAGAGAAAGGGGAACCCTCGTACACTGTTGGTGGAAATGCAAGCTGGTGTGGCCACTCTGGAAAATAGTATGGAGGTTCCTCAAAAAGTTGAGAATAGAGCTATCCTGTGACCCAGCAACTGCACTACCAGGTATTTACCCCAAAGATACAAATGTAGTGAGCTGAAGGGGCCATCTGCACCCCAGTGTTCACAACATCAAACTATGGAAAGAGCCATGATGTCCACTGACAGCTGAATGGATAAAGATGATGTATGATGTGTGTGTACACACACACACAATGGAATACTACTCAACCATCAAAAAATGAAATCTTGCCCTTTGCAATGATGTGGATGAAATGAGAGGATATTATTCTAAGCAAAGTAAATCAATCAGAGAAAGACAATTATCATATGATCTCACTCGCATGTGGAATTTAAGAAACAAAAGAGAGGATCATAGGGAAAGAGAGGGAAAACTTAAATAAGACAAAATCAGGGAGGGAGGCAAACCATAAGAGACTCTTAGCCACAGGAAACAAACTGAGGGTTGCTGGAGGGGAGGGTGATGGGGAAATAGGGTAACTGGGTGATGGACATTAAGGAGGGCACGTGATGGAATGAGTACTGGGTGTTTTTTTTGTTTTTTGTTTTTTTTTTAAATTTTTGTTATTTATTTATGATAGTCACAGAGAGAGAGAGAGAGAGGCAGAGACACAGGCAGAGGGAGAAGCAGGCTCCATGCACCGGGAGCCCGACGTGGGATTCGATCCCGGGTCTCCAGGATTGCGCCCTGGGCCAAAGGCAGGCGCCAAACCGCTGCGCCACCCAGGGATCCCTGTACTGGGTGTTATATAAGATTAACGAATCACTAACCTCTACCTCTGAAACTAATAATACAGGATATGTTAAGTAATTGAATTTAAATAAAAAATTTAAAAATATTCATGTTCGAAAGAACAGAGTGTATTGAAATGTTGTAAGTGTAGAAACAATCTATTTGCAACAAAACGTTGTTTCTTTCTAGCCACTCTGCAGCAATAACACCAAAGGGCAAATTCCTCCCATGAGCTTTTGAGGCAGATTGCAGGGCTCAGTGCCACATAATAATCCTACAGGTTTTTAACTCTATCTGATTTGACTGCCCAGAGCTACTTTGCAATCAGCTGACTACTTGGTTTTATATTCTTGGGTAAGGATAAATAAAACTAAACAGAAAGGCACATGAGAGCCACTCTCAGCAACTCTTCACATGATAGCCATTACAGTGTTTCAAAAACCCGTTTGCCTAGAAAGAAAACTAATAAAATCTTTCATATGATCTTGAAGTTAAGCTTATATAACATGTATTCAATAGATAATAGATTGATAGCCAAAATATATAAAAAGTAACTATCAATAAATAACAAGAAAGTTAAATAACAAAAAAAAAGTTGGCTAAGGATGCCAGAACATAATTCATAGAAAAGGAAATACAAATAACCAAACATTTGAAGATGATCAACCTTACCAGGCAGTGGAAATGTCTTTAAAAGGGTGAGATATTTTTCACCTGTTTGACAGGTAAATTTAAAAAATATTAGTAATAGCGAGAACTGAAAAGAATGCAGAATAGCAGGCACTGGTAGTGGGAATATAAGGGGTAAAGTCTCTTTTTGAGGAAATTAGCTACAACGAACACAATTTGAAATGAAAAAAACTTAGATCCAGAAATTCTACTCTAAAGTATTTTAAGAAACATATGTGTATACACACGTATTACTTGTAGAAAAGTGTTTCAGAATCATTTAAAAAATTTTATGAGATTAAATAACCTCAAATTCTATAAAAGAAATGGTTATGATACATTCATACTATGGAATATTATGTAACAATTCAAAGACAGTTACACATGAGGAACATTAAAAAAAAACAGAAAAACTCTGTGCCATACTGAGTAGACATAGCAAATGGCAAAAATACTTTCAGAACAATATCATTTATGCAAACAAAAACCAAAACCATTTATTTTGATACTTAATATGCATGTAAGGCACAGTAAAAGGTATGCAAAAACAGATACCACAATAATAAAAGTGTTCACCTCTGTTTATACCTGGGCTTTGAGGTGGTTCTGAGGGGAATTTTACTTTATCTGCATTGTTTGAATTTTGAAAAGAAGATATTTCTGTTAGTCAAAATGAAAGAATAAGAAATAACACAGGTTAGGAATAACATCATCCATTTGTTACACATGTTCACATGATATTAGCATAGTATATGTGTATTATATGTGAGAAAGACTAATATACAAGAGTATATATAAAACTGATAAAAACTACAAATCCCAAGGTAACATGTTACTATGTTTACTATCTTTACTGTTCAGATTTCCTATTTCTATTTTTAAATTAAATTGAATTCATTTTTTTAGGGCACCTGGGTGGCTCAGTCAGTTAAGCATCTGCCTTTTCGATCCCGGGTTTCAGCACCAAAAAAAAAAAAAAAAAAAAAAAGCATCTGCCTTTGTTTTTTTTGTTTTTTTTTTTTAATTTTTATTTATTTATGATAAGTCACTCAGAGAGAGAGAGAGGCAGAGACACAGGCAGAGGGAGAAGCAGGCTCCATGCAGGGAGCCCGACATGGGATTCGATCCCGGGTCTCAAGGACCACGCCCTGGGCCAAAGGCAGGCGCTAAACCACTGCGCCACCCAGGGATCCCAGGCATCTGCCTTTGTTTTAAGTCATGATCCCAGGGTCCTGGGACTGAGTCCCACATTAGGCTTCCTGCTCAGCAGGGAGTCTGCTTCTTCTACTCGTCCCCCCTGCTTATGCTCTCTCTCTCAAACTCATTCTCTCATAAATTTCTTTTTAATTATTTTTAGAATAAACTCTATGCCCAACATGGGGATCAAACTCACAACCCCAAGATCAAGAGTCTCAAGCTTTACCAACTGAGCTAACCAAGCACCTCCCTAGATTTCCTGTTTTTATTCTTTATTTATATTTTAAAAGATTTTATTTATTTAATCATGAAGACACAGAGAGAGAGGCAGAAACAGACAGAGGAAGAAGCAGGCTCCCTCAGAGGAAGGAGCTTGATGCAGGACTCGATTCCAGGATCCTAGGATCATGCCCTGAGCTGAAGGCAGATGCTTAACTGCTGAGCCACCCAAGCATCCTGATTTCCTATTTTTAAATAAAGGTGTATTGCTATACTTATCAATAAAATGCAATAAAAATACTCCCATTTTTAAATAAAGGTGTATTGCTACACTTATCAATAAAGTGCAATAAAAGTATTCACTTTTGAAGAATAGAATGAGAAAGGTTTACCCTCTGAACTTTATAAAAGACTGTTGCTTTAATTTTTTTAAATGAGTACATTCCTAAATAGTCTGAATGTATTTATGTATTGCTTGAAATACGAAAAATTAAGCAAAAATACACTGATATCCATTGACTTAATGTTTAATGTGATTTATGTTTAAGAAAGAAACAAAATCTAAATATGGCCCAAATCAAATTTAACATTTAGAGTTACCTGTAAATTAAGGTTTAAAACAGAAATAAATATATAAACTTGGCAATGCCCATAAGTATACGAGAACTTAATTTGATAATTTTGATGGACTTTGCCTTAAAAATTAGTAGTTAAAATTATTTTCATAAGGACATCTAAAAGACTTACGTAAATTCTTGGAATAAACCATTACAATATCAAATCAAAATATACCTAACAGTTTAAATGACTATTTACCAACATCATCATTTTGGTACATTTGTATCCCATTCCTCATAGTTCCAAGGAGACAAACTCCTGAGAGAGAAGTCATATTGTCATAAGGAAGGATAAAACTGTGAGAATTAAAACTTCCAAAAACAGACCAGTCTTCCTTAAGAACCTAGTGAAAATACAGAATATTTTTGAGGAACTTCAAATTTCCCTTCATACATATCTCTGGCATTGATGATGTTATAAAGTTTACTTCTAAGCATATTTTAAAAAGCTCTAATAACAAAAAAAAAAATCATGCTCAGGTAGTTAGGGGTTATGAAGGACAATACCGAATGCAACTTAAGGTTCTAGATTTGGTTCTCGTTTGCTCTGTGTCTAGATCTAGGACTTATCATAGTAGCAAGCCTCAGTTTCACAATCTGTGCAATGGAAATGCCAAAATATTCCGTATACTTATAGAATTATTTGTACCTGAGGAGTTAATGTAGACTAAGTATACTAAAGTACTCTGGAACAGTATAAAGCACTGTAGAAATATTTTAAAAATTATTATTATAATAAAACACTGGAAAAATCTATTTTTAATCAAATTATACCCTATATAGGATTTGTAAAAGAATAAATATTTTCTAGAGAACTATTTACTAGGGACACTGACAAATCACAAGCATGTTAATTAAAATAGTGTCTATGGCAAGACATTTTGCTTCCTTAAATACTTTATTAATACAAGATTCTACTTGTTGTCATATACAACAGGAAAGATGATAAGCTAGCCAACCAAACCTTCCTGCCAAAAGCTGTCATTCGTCTAAGAGCCATATTCCATATTCTCTCTTCAAAGCTTTTGCATATATTCCATGTTTCTTCCAATAACCCTTCCTATAGACTACCACAGACTGAGGGCTTGCTTGGGTTGCAAGGTAAACTGACATATTTGCCAGATCCTATACAGACATATCAAGCAGAAAAGGATACTAAATGGCAAGCAAGCACACATGTGCATATATCCACACACAACTGTACACATACACACACACACACACACAGTCTTTAGGAAGTAATATATTTCTCACACAGCAAATGATCGTCACTTTAAAAGGAAGTATATAACAACACAAGCACAAGAAGAAAAACAGATCTTACTCACCATCTCCCATAGCCATTCAGATGGTCCAGGGAGCTTTCTCAAACCGAGAGGTCAAACAGCACAGCAAATAAATGCTGCTCGGTGCCTGCGCCACTGGGTTCGGCCTGCAGCCTGCAGACACCCAGAGCACTGTGTGACCCAGGCCGCGCTGCAGCTCTGCACCGCAATAGCCAACAGCTGCTACTCCACTTCAAAATAAAAGTCTGGGGTCTTGCTGAAAATCCTTGTCTATTTAGCAGAACCTAGCAGAGCCTGATCAAGATTATTCTTTAACTACACATATGTGGTTATACACAGGTTACGGTGCTTCTCCTTATACTGGCTGCCTGAAATTTAATGTAAGAAAAGCTCGAGGAGCCAATAAATGCCATCCCAGTAGGGGACTTTTAATGCAATCATCAAAACACAAGGCATGTGTTCAGCAATCATTTTCTGCTTCCCTAAAGATATCCATGTAATCAGTAGCGATCACATGATCTGATGGATTAACTGATTTGTGCCTTTTAAAAAAGGTTTTCATGCTTTTGTTATTACCTTTTAATATTTACAACAGAAGATTGCTAGAAGTGCACAAACAGGAATAGCCCAGTTTCCATGATTAACTGCTCTCATTATGCAGGAAGCATTTCTGGCTGCCGTAAACAAATCACGTCAAAGGCAGCCCATCAAAGGCTGCTCTGTGTGCGGACAGCAGAGCCACACGGAACAAAGCTTGCTTCTGGTGGAGACAGAACCTAGCCAGTGCGCAGCTGCAGGACACGGAGCACCCTCCATCCAAGCTGCACAACCATCAGCACATTGTCAAGCTTCGGGAAGGCCCTGGGGCTAATAGTCACAAACAAACACGTTTTAAAATCAATGTAAGAAAAGGGCTGCTTTGCTTTTCACTAAAGTGTATGCTACAAGCATATAAAGAACTAGACTGCAAGTTACCTTATTTAGCCTCTTATAATCCAAGTATCAGGGTAATTTCAAAGCCTAATTTCTATGCTTTGTTTTATTGCAGCCTTCTAGAGCAATTTTTTTCTAGCAACTGTTTCAAATATAGAAGTGGGGAAGCATTTTATGATGATTTTACTCCAAGACTTCATTAGATCCTATGCACAGGAGACAAATGAGAATTTTGCATAGTTTTTTCACAGTGAAAGAGAAAAAGACTTACAGTCACAGCCACCAACACTGTTGGTGTTTACATCTCAGCTAGTGTAGGAGATGGTCTAAAAAGCTCCATGACAACAGGCCCAGACATAATCACAGGGGGCCTGCAACTCTCAGTCTTTTCCTTCCTCCAGGGCTGGTACTGCCTCCTTCCAGCCTTGATCTGATTAACTTTAAACTCAGTTATCTTCTAACAGCAGAGCTAATTCTCCACTGTACTCAGGGATTCTGCTCTAGATTACTTTACTTACTAATAATCTAATATTATTAATTATATAATAATTTAATATGAGAATTAAAGTCAGGCTTAGAAAACCCTCAAGATTAAAAAATGTGCATTTCTCCCTTTCCTAAACTAAATGATATGCTCAAATCTCTAATTATGTAATTTACTTTGTGTCTTGAGTATGCTGAACTAGTTCTCTAGAAAATCAAGTCAAAGAGTTCAACCAAAACTTAAAAGAATATAGATATGGCAGTTATGAAAGAAATCAGAGACAAAAAGCATGAGATGTAAAATTGTGTATCGGGACATGCATAAGGGGATAAGAGGTACACTAAACAGAAAAAAATATCTCTTATAAAGTTATACCTTAATAACAAATCCCCTGGGTTTTTTTGTTCTTGTCTGTGTTTACTAAAATGATCTTTTCATCCCCAACCACTCTAAATCAATATATCATAAGAAGTGTGATGCTTTAGGCATAGACGCTAAAATTTTTTATTTACCAAACAGTTTCTAGAATATTATATGAAATAAATCTGAACTGAATGCCATGTTTGGGTAAACTCTTAACAATTTTCTTTGCACATGTACACCAAGTGATAGAGAAGGGGTGCTACCTTCAAAGGCTCTCAGTCTGTTATATGCATGAACTATTTTCACAAGTTTTCATCTTGAGCTTTTACTTTGCCCAGTAATGTTTTTCTGTTCTATAACTTTAAAGTTTTAGGTTGAGGGCACAATTACAATAAGCCAATAAGGGCTGAAAATTTTGTAGGGAAAAATCGTGGAGAAATTTAAAAAAGAGTATTACTTCGGGTACAAACTTTTTACCTTCAAATTGTTACTTACAAAAATTCGTTTTCAGTGTTCAATTGATAGATTTCTCTCCTATAAAAATTATTCAAAAATTATTCATTGTCTGGGGTTAGGATGACACATACCATAATGTTAGTGTAAATAATTTTTTCACTTAATTGTTTTCACTTAGCTGCAAGGATTTTAGGAATAATTTAAATTAGTTTCATTAAATTCATTAAACAAAGGGTAGTTGTATTTTTTCCATTACCAACTGTAATCATTCTGGATATTCATTTGCTTACTTGCTTACAATCTATCTCCCTCCCTAGAATGTAGGCTCCCTGAGGCAGAAATTTTGTCTTCTTCACTGTTGTAACATGATCTAATCTACATTTTAAGATCACTCTTACTTCTGGGTAGAAAATAGATTCTAGAAGGCAAACATGGAATAGAAATCTATCGCAATACTCAGGTAAAAGCTAAAGACTTAGGGTGGGGTGTGAGCAGTGGACACAGGAAAAAAAATGAACAAATTTTGGATATATTAGGATTTCAAAGGTAAACCAAGGGGGAGATCAATTCAGGTTTGTACCCTGAGCTGATGATGGCAGCACTGGCTGAAATGGTAAACTGGGAGAAAAAGAGATTTGAGGAAAAGGAAGAGACCAACAGTTAAGCCTGAGATGCCTATTAAGCACCCCAAAGGAAATGTAATCGAGCCACAAGCTACTAAATCTAGAGCATAAGAGAGGTAAATAAGGGCCAGAATCACACATTTAGGAGTCAACAGCAAGTAGTCATGATTTAAAGCCTTTGGGCTGGATTACATTACAGAGAAAGAATACAGACAAGGGAGAGGAAAGACCTAGGCCCTGGGACTTGCCAATATGATAAATAGGCTTCCCTTTTCTATTCTCTTCCCTTATTAATGAATCCATTAAAGTATTTTTCAGTGACAGCATAGTATTGTCATCAAAAACACCCTGACTTATTTCTATATCCCACTGTATGACTATTAAACTTTAATATTCACATTTGACCACAGTTAGAATATTCAGATCATAATCTCCAATACATAAAGTCTCTGAAGACTCCTTCCAAGAGAAATAAATGCAAGATACTGACCCCAAACCTCCTGTTTATGGAGAAACGAGAAAAAGAAATGGGAGCTAAGAGAACAGGGAATGTAAAACCTTCTATTTTGAAGGTAACAGAAATAACCTCACAAAAAGACAGCACTTTCAAAATAAACCATGTTCAAGTAATAAATACCTTAAATTTATAATATGCATTTTAACTTTTTTCTTAGAGTTGTAGCCACATAATCAAATACACAAATGAGAATGCACTATAAATGGAATGAAAACATAGTAATCTCAATCCAGGAAATTTAGATTAAATTTAATCTTCCTGCTGTTTCTGGTTTCTATGGAAATAGAGGTAACTGCTGGAAAAATTAGGATAAGGTACTCAGAACACCTTCTATTCAGAGAAGAGTGAGAAACAGCTGGCAGTCAGGGTGAGGACTGTTGCACTGAAGTCAGTTTACGCTTCTGGAACTAAGTTTAGATTAGGTTTTTAACACTGAACTGTCTGTCATTCCATCTGCCTTCCTGCAACACAGTAAGGCTCAGTCTTGGTTTAATAAAAAAGAACTAAATTATATTAACTAGTTCTTCCATTATTTGACTACACAACTCATACCAATTTTCCCCCCAATATCAGGTGTATTACTAAGGTAACCACACTCTATTTATTTTTAAAGATTTATTTATTTGAGAGAGAGCTTGAGCATGCGTGGGGGGGAACAGAGGGAGAGAGAAGGGGAAGAAGATTCTCATTGAGTTTAGGGCTTTGAGATCATGACCTGAGCCAAAATCAAGAGCCTGATGCTTAGCAGACTGAACAACCCGGGTGCCTTCCCTCCCCCTCTCTTTAATAGGAACCGACTTTCCTAGGTGGAAAAAACACCTGTACTATTTTTGGAAAAAGAATATATTCTTCACATATATGGCTAAAAATGAAAAGTCGTGGTAAATGTCACCCACTAAAACCAAACATAATCTAGCAACCTTACAAAAAGAAGAGCAACCACCAAATTGAGTAAGTGCCAGATACTAACCCGAAACAACCTTGTATTCTAAATTGTCTCATATCAGTTGAGAAACCAAAGATGATCAGATCATGCTGATGAAGTTTCTACATGTAAGTCTCTTCACCAATATCATCACTGAGAGTCTACACATAGGTGTAATAAAGCCCATCAATCCCCAAACTTTTACTAAAAACAACTAAGACAATTACTTTTGGAATGAAAACATTTTATGCATGGAACATGGAAAGCAAGAGAGTCAACATATCTTTAACCCAGAAGCTACAAAAATTAGGAAAAGAACCATATCATTTTACACAATTGATCCAAAATTAAATTTTCAGTTACTATAAAAGAGTCAGAGAATAGGTAATAATTAGCAGGATGTAAAGACTCTATTATTATATCCTAACTAAGGTTCAAGCCACAAAATCAAATCTGCTGAATCAGTGACATAACAGTTGACTTGAAAACATGTTTTAGTACCTAAAACTTTGCTAAACAATCTTAGAAATGTTTGAGAACTGAAATAACATAATTATTCTTACCTTTGCAGACACTCAAAATCATGCCGCCTGAATTTTGCACTTCATCAAATTTGGCAAAAATCATCTCTAATCTGGAAATAAAGAACACATTTGTTTTTATACAGTTTTTGTTAAATTTTTTTTAAGATCTTATTTATTTGACAGAGAGAGAGCGCGCGCACAAGTTGGGGATGGGGGGGGGGGGGGGGCAGACAGGAAGAAGCAGACTCCCTCGTGAGTAGGAAGCCTGACATGGGGCTTGATCCCAGAACCCTCGGGATTATGACCTGAGCCGAAGACAGATGCCCAACCATCTGAGACACTCAGGCGCCCTTTATATACAGTTTAAATAGAAACAATTTCCTTAATCACTTCCCTGAGAAAAATAAGTTCAGGGATTCAGTTAGTTTTATACAATTCTCTTTTTAATTACCTCACTTACTAAGAGAAAACACAAAGCCCATCCCTCTTAAGTAGAGAAGCAGCCAAACACAGGCAGTTATCTATGTGCAGTTTCATAAAATTATGAAATTGTTTCATAATTTCATAAAATTATTTCTCCAAACCCATCAAAAATACTTTAGCTACAACCTTATAATAAATCTGAGTCACCAAACATCTTTAAAAAGTACATAAAATCATGCAAAGGAAACATAAGGAAAACATAAAAACAATGAAATATAAAATGCTAGAAACTAAAATGAGAAGGATATAACTGATAATTTGATATTTTCTCTACTATTGACTTTCAATTACTGCTTCTGATTATATTCAGAATTACTTTCTATATTCTGCTATCATTTTTTTTTTAAGTCAAAAATATGTTTCTTCGCCGGGACACCTGCACCCTGATGTTTATAGCAGCAATGTCCACAATAGCCAAACTGTGGAAGGAGCCTCGGTGTCCATAGAAAGATGAATGGATAAAGAAGATGTGGTATATGTATATAATGGAATATTACTCAGCCATTAGAAACGACAAATACCCACCATTTGCTTTGACGTGGATGGAACTGGAGGGTATTATGCTAAGTGAAATAAGTCAATTGGAGAAGGACAAAGATTATATGGTCTCATTCATTTGGGGAATATAAAAAATAGTGAAAGGGAATAAAGGGGAAAGGAGAAAAAAATGAGTGGGAAATATCAGAAAGGGAGACAGACCATGAAAGACTCCTAACTCTGGGAAACGAACAAGGGGTGGTAGAAAGGGAGGTGGGCGGGGGGTGGGGGTGACTGGGTAACAGCACTGAGAGGGGCACTTGATGGGATGAGCACTGGGTGTTATTCTGTATGTTGGCAGATTGAACACCAATAAAAAATGAATTAAAAAAAACGTAACTGTTAGAAAAAGATCCTAAGCAATTAAAGAAATTCAGAATACATTAAAACCAAAAAAAATGTGTTTATTACAAAAATAATGTATACTCATTATAAAAGAAAACTAGGAAATATAATTAGGAAGAAGAAAAAAACCTAAACCCCAATCCCACCATCCAATTTTTTAAACTGTATGCCTTCAGTTTGTATTTATATATAAATGGTTTGTATTTATATATAAATTTTCTTTAGATCAAAATGGGATCATGCTGACAGCAGTATTTTTTAGTTTGCTTTGCCTTTACTTTCCTATATATCATGCTATTATTGATTGATTGACTGATGGATTTGAGAGAGAGAGAGAGAGCGCTGAGCACAGGAGGGGAAGGAGGGGCAGAGGGAATGGGAGAGAGAGAATCTCAAGCAGGTTCCACACTCAGTGCAGAGCCTGACATTGGGCTCAATCTCAGGACCTGAGCAAAAATTAACTAACTGAGCCACCCAGACACCCCTATGCTATGATTTATTCTTAAAGTTATGACTTAGAGATGTGGAGAAGGGAAGAGGGCCACTGTCATTTTTTTTTAAGATTTATTTTTATTTATTTATGATAGACATAGAGAACGAGAGAGGCAGAGACACAGGCAGAGGGAGAAGCAGGCTCCATGCCAGGAGCCCAACGCGGGACTCGATCCCAGGACTCCAGGATCGCGCCCTGGGCCAAAGGCAGGCGCGAAACCGCCGAGCCACCCAGGGATCCCTGTCATTTTGTTTTTAATTGCCAGATATTCTCTGTCTTACCCTTGTTTCTTTCACAGCATCATTTCTACAACCTTAGTTATTAGCCCTTGATCCATATCCTGTCATTTCTTGCTTGTAAACCGAAGATGCAGATACTTTTTTGTCTTAAAAATACATTTTTTTCCTCCTAGGAACTCATCATAATGTGATTTCTAAACCTTAGCCTCCCCCTTCTACCTCCACTGAATTCAACAAATAAAAATATTCACACATCTGAAAGCACACACTTCAGTTTAAAGACACAGGTTAAACAAACAAACAAACAAACAAATAAATAAAGACACAGGTTGCTTCATCCTACAGAGTAGTATCTTCCAGAGAGTTGAGCAGACACCAGACAAGTTGCCCAGGACAAGACTGGACAAGATGAAATGGGAGAAGGAACACTGGAACTGGAAGATGGGACCTCAGAATGAAGAAAGATCACACAGGCCAGAAACAGAAAGGAGAGGATCCAGGAAAGCTCTCTGGGGAAAATGGCAGAACAAGATGTTAAGAAGCATGAAATTAAGAATTAGAGTAGCAAAATGACAGTAAGAAACTGAGGAAAGAAAGCTCTGAGAGAAGAGAACTGGTAAGGAACTGAGTGAAGTGGGCAAATAAAACATACAGGTCCTTAACTGAGCTACCAGGTACCCCAGGGAAAAAAATGCTTAATTATTACTTTAAAACTATTTGACTCAATGGCTTTATAAATAATACTTAAGTTCAGCTATTTTAATAAAGAATGTTCTTGATATAAATAAGGGTGGACAAAATCAGAAATTCTACCCTAAAGGGCTATATCCAATAGGAAATTTGGAAATCACCAAGGGAGCGCATTTAATAGGCAGAAATACTTTTCAGAAAATTAAAGTGAGAACATAACCACTATATGATAAAAGATTATAGTTTTCAAATAAATGCAATATCCCGTATAAAGCTATGAGAATAAATGTTAGGGAAAAAGGGAAACAGTGCAACAATCATCTAAAGAAATGGGTAAGGGATCCCTAGGTGGCGCAGCGGTTTGGCGCCTGCCTTCGGCCTAGGGCACGATCCTGGAGACCCGGGATCGAATCCCACATCGGGCTCCCAGTGCATGGAGCCTGCTTCTCCCTCTGCCTGTGTCTCTGCCTCTCTCTCTCTCTCTGTGACTATCATAAATAAATAAAAATTAAAAAAAAAAAAAAAAAAGAAATGGGTAAACCAAAATTCATTCATATTTTACCTTATAAAAGTTTTAGACTCAAAATACTACCTACAAAATAATGAAGTCACATGCTAAAAGGATGGAAAACACTTGTATGCTTGAATAAGCAAAGCTATCACACCCTGTACCCTCTCGTTCCCTACTATCTGGTAGAGAAGCCTCATGGAGAAGAACAGAACCAGAGCATGGAGGAAAAGAACTGTAGCCTGGGAGTCAGAAAGCCTCAGCTTCTGACCAACTACCCGTCACTGCTCTGGTCTCAGAATCCTTATCTGCCAACTGACTCACCACTTAGTGGTCAGAGAAACCATAAATAAGAAGGGACAGGGTTAATAAATCATTGGCTTATTTCAGTAAGAACATTAAAAGTGTAGGCTATCCATGTATGATAAAGTTCCTAGGAGACTGATTCTGATGGGGGGGAAATCAGTTAAGGAGTTTCCCCTAACAACTAAAAGTATTTATAAAACATAACTTAAGAAGAAAGGAATATTATAGGCTAATCTTATTTTGAGCATAGGTGGAAAAATCCTAAATACATATATGGACACTTAATTTATAATAAAAGAAACACTGAAGAAAGATGTTTTCAATAAGGGATGCTGGTCAAATAGCTACTCATAAGAAAAACAAAAAAAAAAAATGTGTCTAAGGCAGCCCAGGTGGCTCAGCAGTTTAGCGCAGCATTCAGCCCAGGGTGTGATCCTGGAGACCCAGGATCAAGGCCCACGTCAGGCTCTCTGTGTGGAGCCTGCTTCTCCCTCTGCCTGTGTCTGTGCCTCTCTCTGTCTCTCATGAATAAATAAATAAAATCTTTTAAAAAAATGTGTCTGAACCCCTATCTCACACCATTTTCAAAGAAAATATCACATGGACTATAAATCAAAATGTGAATAAAACTTCAAGACAAAAAAAAAAAAAAAAAAAAAAACTTCAGGACAGTTACCCAGAGAATGTCACAAAGATTTTTTAAACTGGGCACAGAAATTTCTAATCATAAAGGAAATGACTGGAAACTACATCAAAATTAAAAACTTATGTACATTAAAAGACATCATCAAGAAAATAAAAAGGCAAGTCACAAAGGGAGAAGATATCTGAAACATATGCATAGCTAGCAATGACTTGTATCTAGAATGTATTTTAGAAAGTCCCACTAATCAATTTTTAAATGACAGACCACCCAATTTTTAAAAATAGGCAGGAGATCTGAAAAGACACTTTAAAAGAACATACCCAAATGGCTGATAAATACACAAAATGGTTCTCTTCCTTATTAGTAATCAGAAAAATATAGATTACCCCTATAATGATAACACATGTACCAGAAACTTAAAATTAGTGAGTTAAGACTAAATACTAAATGTCAATGAAAATGCAGAATAATAGGAACTTGCAAACAGGGCCAGTGAAAATATCAGTGCATACAATCACTCTGGAAAACTGTTTGTCAATATCAATTATAGGTAAGCATACCATATGGCCCAGCAATTCCACCCTTAGATACATTCCAGGAGACGAATATATAGGTACACAAAAAGACAGGTACAAGAGTGTTATTTATTTACTTATTTCTTTATTAAGGTTTCATTTATTTATTTGAAAGAGAGAAAGAAATTGAGTCTGGAAAAGGGGCAGAGGGAAGAGGAGAAGCAGCCAGCCCCCCCCCCCCCACCCCCCCCACCCCCCCCCCCCCCCCCCCCCCCCCCCCCCCCCGCCGAGCAGGAAGCCGGATGTAGGGCTTGATCCCAGGAACTTGGGGTCACGACCTGAGCCAAAGGCAGACACTCAGAAGACTGAACCACCCGGGTGCGCCAACATAATATTTTTTAATTGCATTATTCAAAAAAAAAAAGCAACAAACTGAAAATAACTCACAAGTCCATCATTAATATGGATTCATAAAGTAGGACTTATTCATAAAATGGAAAGCTAAATGGCAAAATCCAACAACCTAAATGACTTAAAACAACAACAACAACAACAACAACAACAAGGGGCACCCAGGTGGCTCGACTGGTTGAGCAACTAACTCTCAGTTTCGGCTCAGGTCATGATCTCAGGGTCATGGGATTGAGCCCTATGGTGAGGTGGGCTCCATGCTCAACAAGGGGGTGGGGGGAGGGGTGGTACTGCTTGAGGATCATCTCCCTCTGTCTCTCCCCCTGCTCTGTCTCTCAAATAAGAACATTTAAAATATATAATATATATGTACATATACACACTCTTACACATAAATACATTATGCTAACATCATTTCTTTCATTCATATAAGATGATGTAGGATTTACTCAAATGAAATTGTTAGCCCCGGAAGTAGAAAATGAATGAATAAGTAAACAAAATGCATATTTAATGGACAATTACTGAAAAATAATTGGTATTGGAAAATACTACATGGTAAGAGAGACAGCCAGGTATAATGAGTTATAACAGAACATACTACCACCTCTGAAGTAGCCTTGCATCTCCTGACACCCTGCCCCCTACTACCAAAAATCTAATCAAGCCTCCAGATCCAACTACCAATTTATAGGATATAAAGACAGAAGGATATGTTAAATCATATCACAGAAAAAGAATTAGCAATATTCAGAATATGGGAAACTTTACAAGATAAACTACCTGGCTTATTCAACAAATAAACACAAGAAAAAAAAGCATTGGAGGTATATAAAGATTCAAAAAGACTTGTAAGAACATATCAACTAATTGTTGGACTGTATTTGGATCCTGATTCGACCAAACCTAAAAATATATACACAAACTTATGACGTTTATGAAACAACTGGAAGTTTGAATGCTGACTGGATATTGGATTTACAGATTTGCGAAAAGATTTAAGTTGTGATGATAGTATTATAGTTGCGATTTAAAAAAAAACTTTTTTTCATTTAGAAATGTACTGAATTACAGATGAAATATTATGAATAGGGATTTGCTTCAAAATAATACAGGATAGGAATAAGTTGGTAAGACTATAACATACAAAACTGGCCACTAGTTGTTAATTATTGAAGCTGGTTAACGGGCACATGAAAGTTCATTATACTATTGTCTACTTCAGTAGATGTTTGAAATTCTCCATAATGAAAAGTTTTAAAAAATCTTTTCAAGCCCCCTTTAAAACAGGAACTAAAATTTGATTACAAAAAATTTAATTGGAATAATATTTAATAAAAATAGTAACTCTGAGAAGTACTAAAGAAAAAAAAGTATCTTTGGAAAAAAATGTTCTGATATATGAGAAGCTCATCAATAGGATTTTTACTGATCTGACCAAAGCTATTGTACTCAGATATTGTAAATTTTCTTTTTATTTGACTAGGTTTTTTTTTTTTTTTAATTTTTATTTATTTATGATAGTCACACACGCACAGAGAGAGAGAGGCAGAGACACAGGCAGAGGGAGAAGCAGGCTCCATGCACCGGGAGCCCGATGTGAGATTCGATCCTGGGTCTCCAGGATCGCGCCCTGGGCCAAAGGCAGGCGCTAAACCGCTGCGCCACCCACGGATCCCTTATTTGACTAGGTTTTAAGACTAGTGACTAATTCTTATACAGCTTTCTGTCATCCAGTTTGTGTGATACCTTTCAACAAGAGGCACTCAAAAAATATTTACTTAATGAATAGATTAATATTTTTACCAAATTCTTGCTCAAGCATCTTTCAAATAATTATTAGTGCCTGGTATCAAAAGACAGTTTACTGGATGGTATTTAATTAAATATTAAATAATGTATGAGTAAATAACCAAACAATGTCCAAAAAAATTACAGGATATAAAGAACTTTTTAAACAGTGATAACCTATATATCTTTTTGTATTCTGTGAATTTTAAAACATTTCAGAAAATTGAACCTATTGAAAATAAACATATGAAAT
The DNA here is from genome assembly GCF_011100685.1 of Canis lupus familiaris. Taxonomy (NCBI): domain Eukaryota; kingdom Metazoa; phylum Chordata; class Mammalia; order Carnivora; family Canidae; genus Canis; species Canis lupus. The sequence goes on along the minus strand of NC_049244.1, from coordinate 3,468,293 downwards.
TAAAACTTTTAAAATCAGCATCAAAGAAAAACAAATTTAGCATGACTTACCTAGCAGGAGGAATTCCTCTCTTATAAAGATCCACCCTCACTCTCTCTCCCACATGTCTATAGATTTCCACCATAGCCAATACTGCAGCATCTCTCACCTGCCAAAGAATTCAGAGCTTAAACTTAGATGAGACATAATCAAATACTTCACCTCAAGGCATCATTATAACTTGAAGTTCTCAGTTGGTTTTAATGTCTCTAAAACCCCTGAGAGATTCTGGCAGGTCATTAACAAAAATGAAGAGGACTTGCTATGAAAACTCTAGGGAAACTTTGTAAAAATCTAAGAAACACATACATAAAAGTTACCAATGTGGCTTTTTAAAAATCTTCTATTTGTATTAAGACTGCTTAAAGAATTGCCAATAACTGTATGAATACAAATCATTATTGTGGTTAATATACTTTCCTGAAATAAAACTGCCCTTCAAGAATATGGTCTGAACTCAACACCAGTGTTCACAGCATCATTATTCACAATAGCCAAAAGGTGAAACAAACCCAAATCTCCACCTATGGATGAATGTATGAACAAAATGTGGTATACACACATACAATGGAATATTATTCAGCCTTAAAAAGGGAGGAAATTCTAACATGTGCTATAACACAGACAAACCTTGAAGATATTATGCTATGTTAAATATGCCAGATACAAAAGGACAAATTGTATGGTTCCACTTTCATGAAGTACCTAGAGTAGTACAATCATATAGAAAGAAAATAAAATGTGGTGGCCAGGAGCTGGGAGTTGGGAAGATTGGAGAGTTATTGTTTAATGGGTATGGAGGCTGGGAAGATGAAAAAGTTCTGGAGATGGACGGTGGTGATGGTTGTACAACAGTGTGAATGTACTTAATGTAAATGAATTGTACACTAAAAATATGACTGGAATGGTAAATTTTATGTTGTGTATATTTTACCACAATTTAAAAAAAAATGTGGACTCAAGACAAGAATTTGGAAGACAGCTCTAGTTTCCTTGCACAGCTCATTGTCAAAGAGCAGATAAAGAGATAGTAGAACTCTCTTCAAACTCCAGAGGCAGAGCTAGGGCCTAATAGTAAGGAAAACTATCCAGGGTTATTCCAAATGCCCAAGTTATGCGAAAAAGGTTATAGTCAAGATTCAACTTCAACAGGATGGACAAGACCTAGAATACACCCCTGTATTATGCCTATAGCATACATGGCTCAGGTAAAGAAATTTCTAACAAGTAATACACCACTGGTACAAATACCCTCTGTTAATTAGGGTTATGACTATTGCAAAAAGTAGTTGTTATGCACTACATTCAGGAATGTAGGCTGACAATCTGTCCTCACAATTAACATGTAGGAAGACTATAGAAAGGAATCCAGGCTCTTTGTCATTCAATCTTACAAACCCAAAAACTATCCTTTTAGTTCCTTAATATTAGCCAAACGAGTGACAAACTTAGGCAACTCATGGGAATATGAAAGTGTTCTTAGAGAGTAACTTTGGTGGATTTTAAAAGAAAAAAATGAGGTGAAATCTTGACTTCACTACCCCCCCTCCCTCCACCCTCCTTTTTTTTAAATGAAGTAATAAGGGCACTAGAAAAGAAGAGGTAGCCAAAAAAATTAGTCAAGGCTTGAATGTAAGTAAAATTTTACCTTACTGTTGGAATCTTCAAATAGGATACACAAATGTGGTACCAACTTGCTGAGGGCTAGTGGCTGAGTCCCAAAACTAAATGTAATTTGAAACAGAAATAAAAGAGAATTTGGTTTTAATCAAACAGTAAACAAAATATCCTTATACTTTCTTCTTGTCTGTATCAATAAGACAAATATGGTGGAAAGCATGGGTACACATCACTAAAACATGAAGGACATGAGACACAAGCAAAAACTAATTCTAAACAATGTGACATATGCAAACTTGAAAAATCATGACTGACAATGAAAACTGTCAACACATGATCCAACAGAACAAAATGTTCAACCAATGACACTCTTGAACCTAGCAACCTATGATTACTCATGAAAATTGGAGCTTTTGCTTTAAGAGTGATTTTTTTAGACACTGGGTCTCAAATAAATTTGCATTCCAATAAAACCTTTATGCTTATTAATATTTTGATGAGGTCATGGGTTGAAAGCAAATGACAGGAGAGCCAAAAACCATGAAAATTGTGCAGAACTGAATGCACTTACAAGCTCTAGATGGCAGAAAGGATCATAGAGGAGTAAAAGAAAATAAATGAAGGTATAGTTAGAAAAAAGGAAGTAACACTACAGGAAAAGTTGAAAGCTACTATATATCACCTATCTTGTTGCATAGAACTTGACCAAAAAATCCAGAAAGAGAAAAAAAGCACTAGTTTACAACTTCTTCAGACTGGAATTCTGAGCTCTGTGGCTCTATGCTGTCAGAGCTCTGCTTACTGCTACCTGATTCACTGGCTAGTTATCTGGAAGAGTCTTGTTCAGTCTATGATTTTTAGAACAGTCTACCCACAGTGGTCTAGAAAACATGGGTTGGGGGAAATGGCTACAATATCTGAAATACCACTGAGTTAACTAAAAACAATTCCAAACTGGGCCCAGAATAGAAGTATATCCTAAGTTATGTCAATGTATCTTATATGACCATCTATTTTGGGTAGAAATTATCAACTTACTCAAGAAAAAGAAACATTTATCACTAGTAATTTAAAATTAATATACACATAAAAAATTAACAGCTAAAGACATCAAATCAAATAAAAACTCTCATACCAGAGATCAATTCATAACTACTCAAAACGTTATTTCCATAGTTTTCTTCAAGCTTTACGAAATGAGTATTGCTTTTCCCTTTCAGAAAAATGAAAAACAAGATGGCTATTTTCAATAATCATAAAACTTACATGTTTAAGGTTTCAATAAGACACAGACACACGCCTTCTCGAGATCGAAAATTCTTGTGCTTAAAACCAGATGCCAACTGTTCCCAAATGTACTATTCCAAAGAAAAGAAATATATAACACAAAATTAAATTACTCGTGTTATAACTTTAATTCCCAACCTTATCACCAACCTTAATGATAACTGAATTTTCCCATCAGACTTTATTTCTCTATAAGCTTTTCTAAGCCAAATTTATACTAATGTTGCTCTCATTCAAGTGTCTTAATCACATTTTTAGTTTTTATTTAGTTATCGTTCACTTTAGAATCAATTATTCTCAGAAAAACCATGTCCAATTCTAAAAACCTTAGAATTTCCATGGACATAGAATTCTTTCTAAGCTTTAGAAACCTCCCAACAACAATGCTACCATTATAAGCCCAGTAGTCCAGGAAGTATTTGAAAGGTCCAATGTTGCCTAGCAACTACTCCACACTGTCACATGGAACAGGCTTTTTCAACATTTTATAATTCACGCTTTTCTTGCTTTAGCCTGTTAACCAAGTACAAAAACATTATTTGGTAAAAGTCATCTTATTGCTCCCTACTATAATTCTCTTTCATAAAAAGTATACATATCTATACAGATAATTCACAGTAATTATAAGAACTTGGGGCAGGAAGGAATCCAACTTTATTCTTCTAAACACATAGCCAATTGTCTCAATCAATCCTTTCTCCACATATAGAAACATCATCCTTAGCATTTATTAAATTCATGTGCACACACACACATACCTCTTCCTGGACTCTTTATTCAGTTCTACTAATATTTCTTTTTCTGCCAAATATTCTGGAAGGTAACTTGGAAGTTTACTCAGTAAATCTTAAATGTGAATAACCTGATGCAGGAACAACATCTCTGGAACACTATTCTATATAAATACTTATATTTATGTCCAAAGACACATGTATAAGGATGTTCCTATGGAACTGTTTATAATAGCATATCAAAAAATGAGTTACAATTTAACCATCAAACAAGTGTTATAGGATACCCACCAAACTATTAACAAGAACTTCTTTCAAGATATAAAATATCTGGGCAAACAGTTTATTTTTACAATTTAATACTCTGAATTTTTTCAAAGCATATGTAGTATGTATTATAATTTTAAAACTGTATTTTAGGTAATGACCATAATATCACTGTATATACTGTAAATTCTGATTTTTTTCTACTTAACATGAGATACTCTTTAAATCTTTGTTTACGTGTCAATTTATTGTCGCACCTTTTTTTTTTTATTTTAAGTAGGCTCTGCACCTACCCCAGCACAGAGCTTAAACTCACAACCCTGAGATCAAGAGTTAGATGCTTAATTGACTGAGTCACCCAGGGGCCCCTTTTGCTCTCCTTTCAAAATATCTCCATAAGGGCTAATTTTTCCTACTATATTCATAAAACACAAGTCAGTGTCATAGAATATATGCCTTATACAATTAGCAACCACTTGTTCAAATAAAAATAAATTTCTTCTTGTTGCTGTAAAAGTTGCACAAATTAAATATAGCATTCAGTAGCTCTCAAAATGAGCTTTCTCTCTAAATACTATATTATCTGTAGGTAGGAAAAATAGAAAATCCTGAAGAATAATATAATCACCATAGCGTCCAAGAGAATCTGAGTTAGCTTTGTAAAAGATGTCAAAGAGTAGAAAATAGGAAAAAGAAAAGCAAAAAAAACCCAAAAAGTTAAATATTGACATTTTATCTTAAATTTTAAATCCTTTAACAATTAACAACAATTCACCGTTTAAAATTTCAGTTTTCATGTCCCTTGGAGCTTCAATGACTTGCTGTGATTACCAGCTGTCTTTACTTATATCTCATCATTGATTAGCAAAATCTAAATTTGAAAATGAAGGCCTACCATAGGTGGTGCTACTTGATCCATTAACTTCAATATCAGAGTCTGAGCTTCATCTCGAACTTTGTCTTTGGCATCTCCCATTCTGTCTATTAAAGCTACAATAACTAGAAAAAGGCAGAAAAAAAGAGTAAATATTTATAATTTACCTCCATTATAAGCTATATTTTACAAAATTATAAACACCTTGTTTCCATAAATGGAAAGTTAAGGGGTAAGCAAATTATTTTACTTGTAAGTCTAATCAAAAGTAAAGGAGAAGGAAGTTTCAAAAGCACATATACTACATGATATCCACTTATGATAAATGTTCAAAAAACAGGCAAGACTAAATATTATCCTATTTAGAGATGTGTATAGCTAGTCAAGCTCTACACACCAGCAAGGGAATGGTTATCTAAAAGGACATGTCAGTGGTTATCTCTGGTAGAGGGAGGGAGGTGTCATCAGGAATGCAGAGGCAGTATCTAAGATGACAGAGTTCTAGTTGCCTGGGCTGGGCACAAGCAGGTGTTAGTTTACAATTACATGTTTGATATACACTCTTATGTATGTATGACATATTACTCAACTGACAAAAATAAAAGCCTCGGCCCCTGGGATAGAGGTTTTTCTACGTCTAAGACTGTGGCACCATTTCATGAAAGGAGGTGGGAAAGGCAGGTGAGTGTCCATTCTTGAAGAGTTTTCACAAAAAAGGTTTCTGAAACTACATATCAATAAAGCACCAAAAAGAAATCACATCTATTGAGAGGCAGCGTGAAGGGAAAGGGAGGGAATAGCTAGAACTTAGAGGGTAACAGGTTCTAAAGTCCACTCACAGGGCAAAAATACCTCACAGTCAAAATTGTCTTTCTGCAATCCCTTAAATTACCATTGCTCCTTGTGTGGTGTTAAAAGGCACATGGCAACAATATCTGATCAGCTTTTGTCTTTACATCCTCAACCCATAAATGTTTGTAGCAGTACTCACCTCAGAAGATGACTGAAAATTTAAAAGAGAATAAATTTAAACAACTTAGAGTGAAGGGCACTGAGTAAGTGCTCTCTCTGTGTGTCACCTACCACCTCCATCATCCCTACCATCATCCTGCACATTCAAAGGCAAAGAAATTAACTTTAGTTTCTCTTTTGACAGATAGCTATGGCCTTCCTTTCCCTGAGGCAATGAAGGCTGAGGCCTCTTTTAAAAAAGGGAAGAAGAAACGAGAGAGAAAGGGATTTTCTCTCATTTATTTATAAACAATTATAATTAATGTATATATAATTTGATGCAAATATGTTCTACAATATAACGTCTACAATACAACAACAAGACTAATGTAATAATAATAAACAACAACACTTAAGGAAAAAAGAAATTAATTATTTTTGGAAGGAAATTCAACTAGAGTGAGAAGCCCACTATACCAGATGGAATGATATCCAAAAACCTAAGTTTAATCAATGAAATGACTGTGTAAGAAAGAGTCCTTGTTACAAAATCATAAGCCTAATCATGAAGCAACTGAAGTACCTGTCAGTTGGATTAATATAAACACTTCTCATCTTGCTTAGATGTATTATTAACATCAGAGAAAATCATTGACATCTGTAGGATTGGCTATTGTGGGACTCTGGTTCTGATAGCTTCTGAGAGGCAGACGATAGTAATAAACACTTAATAATGTTAAAATACTATTATGTACTAAGCTTGGAATTATCTCATGTCATCTTCATAACAATTCTATGAAATAGACTAGGCCCATTTGATAGAGAAGACCCAAAGGGATTAAATGCTTTGCCCAAAATCACACATATAGCAAGCTGAAACCAGGATTTAAATAATCCACACAATTAGGTCCCAGTCATAACTATTTCTATTTACTTGTAACTGAGGTGTTCTCTTGTGTATGTTTTTAATAATCACACAACAGTAGTATGAAAAAAAAAATAGCCACTTCATTCTTGAGAGGAGGAATTTAACTCCAAATAGAAAATTTAAATGTTGGCCCAAACAAGGGCTCACTTCAATATGAAAAACTTAAATTTTATAAAAAATAAACAACAAAAACAGTTTCACACTACATAAACTTTTTATTAGTTATTTAAAAAATCCGTGAATTTTTTGCATTAGAATTCCTTTTTAATGCAGAGTAAGATTTTATTCCTAGCTCTACCAGTTATTAATTATGCAAAACAGTAAATTTCTCTGCATTTCAAACTTTCCTTGTCCATAAGATAAGGACAGATACAGGCCTATACCTCACATGGCTAGTGAGAAGATGAAGTAAAACTGGTAAAAAAGACTTATGCTAAGCCCATAAGCATTTGGAAGAGTCAACAGTTTAAGTCCTAAAGATCTGTATATAATATAATGACCACTGAATTTTACCATTCAACATGATGAATATTCAAAAGATAATTATAGGAATCCAAAACAGACCTTTTTACCCTATAGATGGTAAAAACTTGTTAAACAGATGAATAGATCAGACTGCAATTTGAACAGGAAACACCAAAGAAGGTAAAGAACAGCTGGTATATTTTATTCTCTCAGTACATGAGATGCATACCATTTTACAAGATGCAAAACTGATAACCAGGTAGTCCAACTATTCTAATATTCTTTCTGTAATTCCATTTTCGATTAAAAGTATCTGCTTAAAATTTATAAAATATGAGATCCTTTACTGAATTCAGTTATCATAAAACCAGGGTTGGTGATCAGTGTTAAATGTAAATTGTGCATATTTTTTTTTGTTTCAAAAGCTTATTTTTGCACAGTACATGTGGTCACAAAGAAAATTTGAATATTTTATATTGAAGAACTACATCAAAAGAGCCCATATTCTTTATGGCACTTCATCTACAACTGAAATTGAATCTCAATTTTTCTAAAACATCTCTTCACTTTTAATGTAAAAAGGTAAATATATCTGTGATGACCTAAGCGCATCAAAAGAAAATGTCATGCACATCAAGTTACATATATATACATATATATATATGTATATCATACATATATATATTATTTAAAAACAAAAACAAAACAAAAACCTTCTGCACATAATTTATTTCAATTCCTTCCTTTTACAGAAAGGCTTCTAAAGTGGTCTGGCTAAGTTCTAAGACAGAGTAAAACAAGAAAGTCAACCCTAGTACTGTACTTCCTTAAGAGTACACAGATATACTGCCTACTTATGGAACTATCATATAAATTAGAAATAGTAAAAGGATAATCTCTCATATATGTGAGAGGATAACAAGTAGGCAATATATAGTAGAAAACTAGTGCTGAAACGTTCCTATTATACCACACTGACTCTCAACTGATAACAAATCCAAGTTTCACCAAGAAAAATAATGAACACCTAGGGTTCAAAGTGAAAATGATGTTGGCTGACATTAATGCACAGAAGTAATCATATAAGAGTAAGAGATCAGAAGACAAAAAAACTACACATATAAGCCTATAAGAGAACACACAGGAAATACCTACCAACAAGAGCAACTTAACGTAATTTATTAAGTATTTAAGGGTATAAGAATAATGGTGTAAAGAAAAATTCAATGTAGGGTGAGGTTAATCTGAAAAGCTCCCAGATACTGAAATTTGAAGTAAATCTTTTAAAGAGAAAGAACGATAGAAAAAAGGAGATTTTTTTTTTACATTTATTTACATATTTGAGAGAGAGAAAGAGGGGAGGGGCAGAGTGTCCCAAGCAGACTCCATGCAGAACCTGATTTGGGGCTTGATCTCAGGGTCCTGAGATCCCAAGCCGAAACCAAGATGAAACCAAGAGTCGGACACTTACCCGACTATACCACCCAGATAACCCAAGAGGAGAGGATTTCAAGAAGAAACAACAGCATGAACAAATTAAGCCAGAACTAACAAAAGCAAGCAAGTTTCTGATTAGCTAAAGTGGAGAAGAGTATTTGCTAAAGATCACTGATGAATAAGGCTACTATGATGCAGAGGGGAACAAACATGGTGAGAAAACTAGAACACCAAAGGACAGCAAAAAAGTTCTGAAAAGAGGACAGTCCTAGGAGGCAACAAACTAGGATTCTCGTCCCAATACTCCTACCGCCTCATTACAAGCAGTCGGTGCATCAACCCCCATCCGGCCCTCCTTGTGTTCAAAAATTAAGCAAGATACATAATACCTAGAATTACTGTCAAGTCTAAAATACTATCTGTCACAACTAATATTAGGGAAATACTACAGGGCAAGGGTCACAAACATAAATGCCAATAGTCAGGGACATACAGAAAATGCCAAAAATGAATTAGCTCTAAAAATGGCAGTATTCCAAGCTTGCAGTATTCTCAGTTATGAGGACACAAGAGAAGATGGGAGGGACTTATGAATCAGAAAGCTCATGACCCATTCAGAGGGAAGCTATTGCAAAACTCCACCCAATAAGTACCTGTGGGAGTGGAAAATCAGGGTTGCCATATTGACCAATTGTTCAAGACAAGTCATAAACATGAATTTTTATGTAAAACATTCTAATTATAAGCAATCATTCAAAAAATTTTAAGAAAATACATAAGTAAAACACGTTTGCAGAGTGTAGTTTCTAACATCATAGGATTTTAAGCAGAAGACTGATAGAGTAAAAAAACCACCTTTCCAGAAGATATTCATACAAAGAATGAATTGGAACCAGGTATTGATTAAAAAGAGAATCATAAAATAAAATAAAATAAAATAAAATAAAATAAATAAAAATAAAAAGAGAATAATAAAGGAAAACTCACTAAGATGCTTCTGCTAAAAGGATACACAATAAAAATAAAAGAAATTTTTAAGAATAAAATAAATAAATAAATAAATAAATAAATAAAAGCAATCAGCAGAATTTGGGGACATACCAAACATGAAAAAAAAGCTAACCAAAGATAATTTGAAAATAAGTGTGAGGCATTCTTAAGCATTAACTTAATCAATAAAAGAAAATCACATACATCTGAGGTTTCCCTTAAATAGGAACCAAATCTATTCATCAAAGCACTCTAAAAGATACATGAAGGTCACTCAGGTTTAGAAAATAGGTCAAAGCCAATGCTGTAATCCTAACCACTACACAAAGAAAAGCATTGTACTAGTACACTAGTTTTTAATGTACTGTACTGCAAAAACACTACTGTTAAGTGTACCTCTAAATATGGCTGGCAGCCCAGGACCAGCCTATAAATTATTTATGGTAAAAAAAAAAAAAAAAAAAAAAGAAAGAAATGAGAGTGTTATAAAGTAAAATTTTAAAAAACAATCTGACCAAAACAATTTTTTTATTGGATCTAATGATAAAAAATTGGGCCTTATATTTTTTCCCTTTCACTTTGCTGTAATTTATTTTTATTATATTTTACAAACTATCATCTGCAACAGACTAGCAAAAAAAGAACTGGTGGTCCTTTACCACACACAGTCTAAAAAGTGGTGCTAAAGGAATGCAAACTGGTGTGGCCACTTTGGAAAAAAAGTATGAAGATTCCTCAAAGTTAGAAACAGAAATACTCTATGATCTAGCAATTACACTACTAGGCATTTACCCAAAGGACAGAAAAATACAGATTCGAAAGGGTACATGCACCCCAATTTTTATAGCAGCATTATTACAATAGCCAAACCATAGCAAGAGCCCAAATGTCCATCAACTGATGAATGGATAAAGATGTGGTATATATACACAATGGAATATTACTCAGCCATCAAAAAGAATGAAATCTTACCAATCTTACAATGATGTGGATAGAGCTAGAGTGTATTATGCTAAATGAAGTAAGTCAGAGAAAGACAAATACTATATAATTTCACTCATATGTGGAATTTAAGAAATAAAACAGATAAACTTATGAGAAGGGGGAAAAAAAGAGAAAAAGGGAAACAAACCAGAAGAAACTCTTAATGATAGAGAAAAAACTAAGGCTTGATGTTGGGAAGAAGGTGCGGGGCGGGGGGGGGGGGTGCTAGATGAGTGAAGGTAATTAAGGAGGGCTCTTGTTATGATGAGCACTGGGTGTTCTATGTAAATGATCAATCACTGAATTCTATTCCTACAACTAATATTGATTAGTTGTATTAATCAACTATGTTGATTAGTATGTTAACTAGTATTTAAATAAAAATTTGAAAAGGAAAAAAAAATAAAAAGAAAAAAGTGATGCTGTGTAAGTTTTTAATGTTACAAAAAAGTAAACATTACAGTAAAACATTTTTAAATATGAAGTAAAAATCTATTAACAGTATATTGTGTGTTTTTCGCCTTTTTTTTGTTTCAAAGGAAGTATTTCTTTAGGCTTAAAATCTTTTATGTCTAGGCAAACTAAAATGCTACGTGGGTCTCTGGGTTGTACAAAATTACATTTTTGCATTCACAGAGAACTCTTTCCATTAAAAACCAGGAGAAAGAAAGGCAGTATATCAAAATCTACAATGACTTTTAAATAAAGTTAACTTACCCATTACTACATAGGACTTAAATCGTGTTGATAATCTGTCCACAAAGGCACTTAAAATTTCCAATCCCATTAATGATACCTACAGATAGAAAGAAATTTTAATGAATACAAACTATCAATGCATTCTTTCATATCAATTACAATCACTGACATATAAAGATCTTCATATATTACCAAGTTTTTTTTTAAAAAAAATAAGGAGATTGAAGTATCCAGGGGTAAACAGTCATGAGGTTAGGGCCCCCTATTCTCAAATGGTTCAATAATAATAATAATGTATAAATATGCAGGAAGATAAAGTGTATTTGACAAAATGTTAGTAACTGGTAAATTAGGTGAAGGGTACAAAGAAGTTCACACTGACCATACATACAACTTTTCTATAATGTTGAAATGTTTCCTAAATGAAAGTTAAAAATAAGAGCACCTTTAATTACAGAGGAATCCCAGCTTTTGTCCAGGATAAAGACACTGGAAAAAAAAATACCACTCCCACTGTTAACAAGAAAAAGCCAAATAATCTATAGAATCGTTATCTATTCTTGAATCCATCAAAATCCCAAAGTTATAGGATAATCAACTAGCCTGAAATTTAAGGAAAGATAGATGCTCCCAAGGAGACATGGGACATAAGCAATATGACACATGTGGTAGAGGACAGAAGGAAAATAAAGCTGTGATACAAGCAAGTTAAGAGTTCAACTTTAAAAAAAATTAAAAAGAGTTCAACTTTATTTAACTCATTGTTAATAGCTGAATGTGGGCTAGCATCAAAGTATGTAATCCCTAGTAGCCACAGATACAAAAGGAGAGACCTCCATTTACCGGCTTTCTCACAAACCTTGACACTCATGATTGGAAAATTATCTCTTGGTTGTACAGGTCTCGGAGGAAGGGAACAGCTGCCTCTTTAGGAAAGGCACAAACCTTTCCTTTCCCATACCCTTGTCTTGTAAGGAACAAAGGCATGAAGCTATTGAAAGACAAATACTGTCACTCCAGGACACAGGTAAAAACTCACTGCTGCTGATCAAAGAGAAAAGAAAAAAAGTTCTCTACTTCAGAGAGAGAAGCAGAAAATCATCCTGGGCTCAGGTGATTTAGAGGTCTACAGTTGAGGAGAGGCAGGATCTCTGATAAAGTCTCATCCCCAAGACTTAGGAACAAAGGGCTCCGAAGACTGAAGCTGGACCAGAAAAGCAGAGAACATTCCCACTTCCCACAAGTAGGCTAGCAAGAACAGAAAAGGAACAGTTTACCACTGGAGAAGAGAACATGGAAAAAAACATCTATAAAGTACAGGAAAAAAGGGAAGGTCTAAAGTGAAAGGTGTTAAAAAAAACACTGAGTGCCCAACAGTTAATTCCACTCCTAGGTATATATTCAAAGGAATTAAAGCAGGATACAAACAGATACCTGTATGCCAATGCTCATTACAGCATTATTCACAATAGCTAAAAGGTACAAAAGCCCACATATTCCTCAACTGATGGATAAAGAAAATGTGGTATACACACTCAATCAAAAATGTGGTCATAAATAGGACTGGTACATGCTACCACATGAATGAACCTTGAAAACATTTTAAGTGAAAAAAGAGTCACAAGTGGCCAGATGTTATATAATTAAACAACTAAGAAATGTCCAGAATAGACAAACCTATAGTAATAGAAAGTAGATTAGTGGTTGCTTAGAACTGTGTGTGTGTGTGTGTGTGTGTGTGTGTGTGTGTATAGGGGGGGATCAAGTGGTATCAGTGAAAGGGTACAGGGATCCTCTTGAGGTGATGAAAATATTCTAAAATTAACTGTGCTGATGGCTGTATACATTTGTAAATGTACTAAAAGGTTAATGAACCGTACACTTCAAATGAATAAAATTGTATAGTATGTAAATTACATCAATAAAGCTGGTTTTTTTTTTTAAGATTTTATTTATTTATTCATGAGCGACACACAGAGAGAGACAGAGACACAGGCAGAGGGAGAAGCAGACTCCCTGTGGAGTGCCGGATGCAGGACTTGATCCCAGAACCCCAGCTCATGCCCTGAGGCAAAGGCATATGCTCAACCACTGAGCCACCCAGGCGCCCCTCAATAAAGCTGTTAAAACATAATTGAAAACCTATAAATAGAATCACAGACTTAACAGACTTTACAGATGATAAAAGCAGTAACTCAAATCAGCAGGAAAAATACGTATACTAGGTAAGATCTCACTTAGAAATCTATCCCTAAGATATACTAGCAAAATTATTAAAGAACATGTGAATATTATTCATTGTGAGAGACCAGAAACTGTCATTCACCAATATGAGACAGATTCAATAAATTATGGTGCATCCATGCTATAGGGTACTGTAACACTTTAAAAATAAAAATGAGAGGGATCCCTGGGTGGCGCAGCGGTTTGGCGCCTGCCTTTGGCTCAGGGCGTGATCCTGGAGACCCGGGATCGAATCCCACATCGGGCTCCTGGTGCATGGAGCCTGCTTCTCCCTCTGCCTGTGTCTCTGCCTCTCTTTCTCTCTCTGTGACTATCATAAATAAATAAAAATTTTAAAAAAAAAAAGGGTCATGTCCCCATTTTAAAAAAATAAATAAATAAATAAATAAAATATAAATGAGGACTACTCTAATTCTGCTATGCAATAACCTCCATGATATTGTTTTAAGATTTTATTTATTTCAGAGAGAGAGCAAGAGAGCAGGGGGAGGGGAAGAGGAGAGACTCTCAAGAGACTCCCCATTAAGTGCGGAGCCTGACACAATTCTCGATCTCACAACCCTGAGAGCATGGACCTGAGCCGAAATCAAGAGTTAGATGCTTAACCAACTGAGCCATGCAGGTGCACCTTCATTCTGTTAAGTTTAAAAAGCAAGTTGGAAATATGCATATATGTACTACAAATAGATATAATTAGAAATGTTTATCATAAATAACAGCAATGGGAAAAATGATCAGGAAAAAAATTTAATGGTTACGAACAGGCTATAAAGAATTGAGAAAGAGGGATCCCTGGGTGGCGCAACGGTTTAGCGCCTGCCTTTGGCCCAGGGCGCGATCCTGGAGACCCGGGATCGAATCCCATATCGGGCTCCTGGTGCATGGAGCCTGCTTCTCCCTCTGCCTATGTCTCCGCCTCTCTCTCTCTTTCTCTGTGACTATCATAAATAAATAAAAATTAAATAAAAAAAAAAAAAGAATTGAGAAAGAAACCAGACTAATTGGAATACACTGTATTTGTAACAATAACTAATTTCACTGAAAACAAAATAAGTGAACTGAAACATATACCAAATTAGTATTATAACCACACAAAAGACTGTTTCAAGTGACTTTAAAGTATAATAATTTGATTATCTTTCTCGAGGGGCATATAACCTATGGACAAAAACCAAACTCTACCAAAAAAGAAACTTCAATGCTTTTTAAAATCTTGTTGATTAAAGGAGATTAGAAGACATACGGAAGTAGTAAAAAATCAGTCCTGAAACTGAACTAGAATCACTATGAATTCATGATGTATTTTTCTTTTTTTTTAATTTTTTAAAGATTGACTGATTGATTGATTGATTTATGATAGAGAGAGAGAGAGAGAGAGAGAGGCAGAGACACAGGAGGAGGGAGAAGCAGGCTCCATGCCGGGAGCCCGACGCGGGAGTGGATCCCAGGACTCCTAGGATCACGCCCTGGGCCAAAGGCAGGCGCTAAACCACTGAGCTACCCAGAGATCCCCCATGATGTATTTTTCTTTAAAATTAAAATAAAACCTTATGGTATTCATTGGAAAAAAATCTAGAAATGATCAAACAAGTAACAATGAGTTCCACTAGTACTCATACTCATACTGTATTTTCCACATACTATTTCCCACTAAAAAGAACCAGTTTCTTGGAGAGGTGGCTGATTCCAGGCTAGAGCAGGAAATAGGATATCTTGTGATACTAAACAGCAAGTATGCTCTAAGAGATTACTAGGGTCATGTCAAGGCAGGACACCGTAAATATTAGTAAGAATAATAATAACTGTGTTGTCTTGAAACACATTAGATATGTTTAAATATAAGAATTCATAATGATGAAAACTATTTGGCCAATATTGGAGGATGCTAGAAGACAACCTCAAGGGATCCCTGGGTGGCGCAGCGGTTTGGCGCCTGCCTTTGGCCCAGGGCGCGATCCTGGAGACCCAGGATCGAATCCCACATCGGGCTCCCGGTGCATGGAGCCTGCTTCTCCCTCTGCCTGTGTCTCTGCGCCTCTCTCTCTCTCTGTGACTATCATAAATAAATAAAAATTAAAAAAAAAAAAAAAAAAGAAGACAACCTCAATATTTTGACAATTAGTAAATGAAAGGAAAGAATCATATGAACTACAGGCATACCTCACAAATACTGTGAATTCAGAAATACTGTGAATTCTGTTCCAGACCACTGCAATAATGGGAATATCGCAACAAAGTAACTCGAATGAATTTTTCCATTTCCCAGTGCATATAAAAGTCATGTTTACCCTATACTATGCTCTAGTAAGCAACATTATCATTATATCTAAAAAAAAAAAAGCACATGCCTTAATTACAAAATACTTTACTGCTAAAAAATGTTAATCATTATCTGAGCTTTCAGCAAGTTGTAATCTTTTGGCTGGTGGAGGGTCCTGCCTTGATGTTGATGGCTGCTGACCAATCAGGATAGGATGGTGGTTCCTGAATGAAGGCTGTACAGGCTGTGGCAATTTCTTAAAATAAGACCACAGTGAAGTTTGCTGCAACAATTGACTTTTCCTTTCCTGAAGGATTTCTCTGTAGCATGTGATGCTTTTTGATAGCATTTTACCCACAGAATTTCTTTCAAAATCAGAGTCAATGTTCTCAAACTCTGATGCTGCTTACTAACTAAATACTTGTAACATTTTCAACTTTTTGGTGTCATTTCTACAATCTTCACAGCATCTTCTCCAGGAGTAGATCCCACCCAGAGAAAAACTTTCTTTGCTCATCCACAAGAAGCAACTCCTCATCTGCTTAAGTTTTATCATGAGATGGCAGCAGTTAGGCACATCTTCAGGTTCCATTTCTTTTCCTTCTCCAGGTTACTTTAATTCCAGTTACTGAATGTACAGTGTTACATGAGTGTGAGGTGTACGACATATTGACACAACACTTCCATCACCCTATGCTCATCACAGCAAGTGCAATCCTTAATCCCCAACACATATTTAACCCATCATAATATCCAATGGGAATAAGTTTCTCCAACAACAGCAGGAAAACTGGACAGCAACATGCAGAAGAATGAAACTGGACCACTTGGATCACTTTCTTACATCTTACACACACACAAAAAAAAACTCAAAATGGATCAAAGACCTCACTGTAAGACCTGAAACCATAAAAATCCTAGCAGAGAACACAGACAGTAACTTCTTTGACACTGGCCATAACAACTTCTATGTCTCCTGAGGCAAGGGAAACAAAAGCAAAAGTAAACTAGTGGGACTACATCAAAATAAAAAGCTGTTGCACAGCGAAGGCTCCACCTCTAATTCCAGTTATCTTGCTATTTCTACCACATCTGCAGTTATGCCCTCCACTGAACTCCTCAAAGCCATCTGCTTCTTCCAAACTCCTATTTATGTTGATATTTTGACCTCTTCCAAGTTATCACAAATGTTCTTGGCATCTACAATGGTGAATCCTCTTCAAAAGGTTTTCAGTTTACTTTGCCCTAATCCATCACAGGAATCACTATCTGCAGTACAAAATGTATTTAAGTAGTAAGTCTTCAAAGCTGAAATTACTTCTTGACCCATAGGCTGCAGATTGGATACTGTGTTAGCAGGCATGAAGATAGCATCAATTATCATTGTACATCTTCACTGGAGCTCTTGGGTGACCAGACTCATTGTCAAAGAGCAGCAATATTTTGAAAGGAATCTTTTTTTTTCCAGCAGTGGCTTAAAATATTCAGGAAACCATGTTGTAAATAGATGTGCTCTTACCCAAGCTTTGTTGTCCCACTTACAGAGCACAAGGGGAGTAGGTTTAGCATAATTCTTAAGGGCCTTAGGATTTTCAGAATGGTAAGTGAAGCACTGGCTTCTCCTGAGAGTCACAGGCTGCATTAGCCCCTAACAAGAGAGTCACCCTGTCCTTTGAAGCCAAGCATTGGGTTCTCTCCTCTCTGTGAGAGCCCTAGATAGCCTATTATTCCTAATATAAGGCTATTCCATCTATGTTGAAAATCTGTTGTTTACGGTAGCTACCTTCTAGCTAGCTAGATCTTCTGAATAACTTGTTGGAACTTCTATATCAGCACCTGCTGCTCACCTTGCACTTTTATGTTATGGAGATGGCTTTTTTCCTTAAATCCCATGAATCACCTTCTGGCTTCAAACTTCTGCGGCTTCCTCAATGATCTCAGCCTTCAGCCTTCACAAATTGAAGAAAGTTAGGGCCTTGCTCAGGATGCAGCTTTGGCTTAAGGGAGTGTTGTGGCCACTTTGATCTGGATAAACCACTAAAACTCTGTCTCTTTATCAGCAATAAAGCTGTTTTACTTTATCATTTGTGTGTTCACTGGAGTAGCACTTTTAATTTCCTCAAGAACCTTTCCTTTGCAGCCACAAGTTGGCTGTTTGTCACAAGAGGCCTAGCTTTTGGCCTATCTCAGCTTTTGGCCTGCCTTCCCCTCATAAGTTTGATCATTTCTAGCTTTTAATTTAATGCAAGAGACACGCAAGT
Source organism: Canis lupus familiaris (assembly GCF_011100685.1). NCBI lineage: Eukaryota > Metazoa > Chordata > Mammalia > Carnivora > Canidae > Canis > Canis lupus. Next base: position 3,450,256 of record NC_049244.1, on the reverse strand, counting down.
CTTTCTTCCACTTGAAAACCTAGAGGCCATCATAGAGATACTAACTGGCCTCATTTCAATATGGTTGTGTCTCAGGGAACAGAGAAACCCAGAGAGAGGGGGAGAGACAGGGAAATGGCTTGTCAGTGGAGCAGTCAGAACACATTTATTAAGTTCACCATCTTGAATGGGTATGGTTCATGGTGCCCCCCCCCAACAATTACATAGTAACATCAGAGAACTGATCACATGGATCATCATAACACAAAATAACAAAAATATTAGAAATACTCCAAAAATTACCAAAATGTGACAAAGAGATAATGAAGTGGCCAAATGCTGATGGAAAAAGGTCACCAATAGACTTGTTTAATGCAGGGTTGCCACAAACCTTCAATTTGTGAAAAATGCAGTATCTATGAGGCACAATAATGTAAAGCACAACAAAAGGAGGTGCACCTGCCTTTCTATTATAAACTATGCCAGTGAGTAAACAAACAGAAATAAATGGTGTTTCTCTTTATACAAGTATTCTAGTTAATAAGTGAAGGAATGGCAAAATTAGAGTATCATTTTGCAAACCTGAATGAATTAAGAGATCTAAACGCTGAACGTTAGTGGTTGCTAACATCATAAAAAGATACTATCAGACCTTATGCGCTTTTTTGTGTTATGTTCCTCTTGAGTGGGAACAAAAGAAAGACTGAATCTGATCAAGCTTCAGGTCCAACTACCAATTTAATAAATACAGAAGAACTAACATCACAGCAAAATCATGAATGTGGGAAACTCCACAAATAAATCCAAGAATATTTAAAAAGAGAAACCAAGGGAGAAACAAATTCAAAGAAACTTAATAAAGATAGCCTCCCAAAGGTGCCCACATCCTAACACCTAAGAACTCTGAGTATGGTACCTTAAGTAGTAAAAAAGAACTCTAAAGATGTAGTAAAGATTTAAAATGGGGAAATTACTCTGGGTTATCCTGGGCCCAATATGTCATAAGCTCCCTCATAAATGAGAGGCAGGAGAGTAAGCAGAGATGTGATGAAAAAAACAGTAGGAAGAAAGATCTGAAGGTGCTACACTGCTAGCTTTGAAGACAGAAGAGGCCATGAGCCAAGAAACACATGGAGTTTCCAGAATATGGAACATTATCTCCTTGAAGTTCTCTAGAACAATACAATCTTGCCAAAACCTTGATTTTATTCCAATGAAACCCATTTTGGACTTCTAACATCTAGAACTGTAAGAAAATGAATCTATGCTGTTTTAGGCTACTAAGTGCGTGGTAATTTGTTACAGCAGCAAGAGGAAAGTAATATGTTAACGAGTCACAATGTGGAAATCTTATTTGGATCCTGATTTTACTTGAAATAATTAAAGAGCCTGGGTGGCTCAGTCAGTTAAGCATCCAACTCTTGGTCTCAGCTCAGGTCTCGATCTGAGGGTCGAGGTTCAAGGCCCATGCTGAGCTCCAAGCTGGCTGTGGAGATTACTAAAAATACAAACAAACAAAACGGGATCCCTGAGTGGCGCAGCGGTTTGGCGCCCGCCTTTGGTCCAGGGCGCGATTCTGGAGACCCGGGATCGAATCCCACGTCGGGCTCCCGGTGCATGGAGCCTGCTTCTCCCTCTGCCTGTGTCTCTGCCTCTCTCTCTCTCTGTGTGACTATCATAAATAAATAAAAAGAAAAGGCATTCTTTTAAAAAAAAAAAAAAACAAAACAAAACACCTAATTTAAAAATTTGTATGACATTTTAAAAACTGGAACCTTAAACCTGCATATTTCATGCCAAGGAATTATTTTTTACATAGGATAATGGTACTGAGGTTATATTAACAATTTTTAAATAAATTTTTAAAAAATTAACCATCAGTTGGGATGCCTGGGTGGCTCAGTGGTTGAGCGTCTGCCTTTCGCTCAGGGCGTTATCCCAGGATCTGGGGTCAGGTCCCACATCAGGCTCCTTGTGAGGAGCCTGCTTCTCCCTTGGCCTGTATCTTTGCCCCTCTCTCTCTCTGTCTCTCACAAATAAATAAATAATATCTTAAAAAAAAAATCAGTAATCCGCCCTTATCTCCAGTTTTGCTTTCCACACCTCAGTTACCAAGGTCAACTTGGTTTGGAAGTAGATAATCCTCATCAGAAGTTCAACAGTAGCCTAACACTATGTTACAATACCTACATCATTACCCTCATTTCATCTCATCACTTCATTCTCCCACATCATAAGAAGGTATCGTACAAGGAGATTTGTAAGAGAGACCACATTCACATAACTTTTATTATAGTATATTGTTATAAATGTTATTTTATTATTAATCTCTTATTGTGCCCAACATAAATTAAACTTTATCATAGGTATGTATGCATAGGAAAAACAAACATACATAAATATGTAGGTATTATCTGTTGTTTCTGGCATCTGCTGGGGGGGGTCTTAAAAATGTATCCCCCATGAATGAGGAGAGATTATTATATGTAGAGAAAACATAAAAGAATCCACAAACTGCAGAAAAAACGTTTTGAATTATAAGCAGTTTGGCCACAAAAATCATTATCCAAAAATGCCATTTCATTTCAATACATCAGCATAGTTTTAAAAATTAAAAAAACACCGTTTATACTCTGAGAGTAAATCTAACAAAATGTGCATAAAACCTGCTTGGAGAAAATAATGAAATATTAATGAAAGACATTAAAGAAAAAACCATTATAAGTATAAGTTCCCCAGGAATGCACCTGGCTAGTAAGTCAAGGGCCAAATGTGTTTTAATTTAGATTCAACAAACATTGAGCCTGATATGGGTATAAATGCCGGGAGGTAGGTACATACCGTAATGGGAATCTTAAGAAATTCCAATTCCTTCAATTTTCTCCATAAAGTAAATAGCAAGTAAGCCATCAGCTGACACTGATGATGGAAGAAGAGATACCAGTAGGTCTGAGGTGGGAGGAAAAGATATAAAATAGTTGTCTACGAGAAAGACTGAAAGAACTAGGAAAAAAAAAAAAGAAGGAAAAAAAAAAAAAAGAAAGAACTAGGAAATATAGTATAATTACCAGTCACCAATTAGAGCCCACTTGAAGGTCCGAAATTTAAATTGAAGTCAGAGGTTTTGTGTTCTTTACCGTCTACCTTTAGTATGAAGGGGGAAAACAGAATTAGGAATGAATGTCAGGGTGTGACTGACCAGGAAATTTAAGCTCAGACTAAAGGGACCATGGGATACTTAAAAGCTAACTAGTTTGAGGTGGTCAAACTCTTTAAGTTGGAGTACTCAAGGAAAGTAACTTACAGGATTTAGAGTTTTAGAATATCACAACTGCCAATAGTAATGCCGCTTGTAATGCCACCAACCACATACCACAGTGGTCTGAACTGCCCATGGTAGCATTCATGGGAAGTCAGGCTGGGACATTCATATACTGAAATCTATTTTATCCCTTACAAATTACTTATAACTTTACATTTTTAATATAGATAGGACATTCGTGTGATTTTTAAAAATTATGTGTAATGAGAAAATGCTCGGGATCCCTGGGTGGCGCAGCGGTTTGGCACCTGCCTTTGGCCCAGGGCGCGATCCTGGAGACCCAGGATCGAATCCCATGTCGGGCTCCCAGTGCATGGAGCCTGCTTCTCCCTCTGCCTGTGTCTCTGCCTCTCTGTCTCTCTCTGTGTGACTATCATGAATAAATAAAATCTTTAAAAAAAAAAAAAAAAAAAAAAAAGAAAATGCTCTGCATCACTTGCTGTCAGGGAAATACAAATCAAAACCACAATGAGGTACCACCTCACACCAGGGAGAATGGGGAAAATTAACAAGGCAGGAAACAACAAATGTTGGAGAGGATGTGGAGAAAGGGGAACCCTCTTGCAGTGTTGGGGGGAATGTGAACTGGTACAGCCACTCTGGAAAACTGGGTGGAGTTTCCTCAAAGAGTTAAAAATAGATCTGCCCTACGACCCAGCAATTGCACTGCTGGGGATTTACCCCAAAGATACAGATGCAGTGAAACGCCGGGACACCTGCACCCCGATGTTTCTAGCAGCAATGTCCACAATAGCCAAACTGTGGAAGGAGCCTCGGTGTCCGTCGAAAGATGAATGGATAAAGAAGATGTGGTCTATGTATACAATGGAATATTCCTCAGCCATTAGAAACCACAAATACCCACCATTTGCTTCAACGTGGATGGAACTGGAGGGTATTATGCTGAGTGAAGTAAGTCAATCGGAGAAGGACAAAGATTATATGGTCTCATTCATTTGGGGAATATAAAAAATAGTGAAAGGGAATAAAGGTGAAAGGAGAAAAAATGAGTGGGAAATATCAGAAAGGGAGACAGAACATGAGAGACTCCTAACTCTGGGAAACGAACAAGGAGTGGTAGAAAGGGAGGTGGGCGGGGGGTGGGAATGACTGGGTGACAGGCACTGAGGGGGGCAGTTGATGGGATGAGCACTGGGTGTTATGCTATATGTTGGCAAACTGAACTCCAATAAAAAAATAAAAAATAAAAATTATGTGTAGTAGGTATTATCTATAAATCTTATTACATTATAAGGGAGATGTTAAAACAGGCCACTGAATCTAACACAGTTCAGAATCACTGCCCTAAACAACTGTCATGCACATATACAAAGAGACAATGTATAAGAATGTTTACAGGGGCAGCCCCCGTGGCTCAGCAGTTTAGCACAGCCTTCAGCCCAGGGCATGATCCTGGAGACCTAGGATCGTGTCCCATGTCGGGCTCCCTGCGTGGAGCCTGTTTCTCCCTCTGCCTGTGTGTCTGCCTCTCTCTCTGTGTGTCTCTCTCAAATAAATAAATAAAATTTATTTAAAAAAAAAAAAGAATGTTTACATTAAAAATTAAAAATAGGGCAGCCCCGGTGGCCCAGCGGTTTAGCACTGTCTTTGGCCTGGGGTGTGATCCTGGAGACCCGGGATCAGGTCCCATGTTGGGTTCCCTACATGGAGCCTGCTTCTCCTTCTGCCTGTGTCTCTGCCCCTCTTTCTCGCTCCCCCCTCCCCCGTGTCTGTCATGAGTTAAATAAATAAAATCTTTAAAAAAAAAAAAAAAAACCAATGGGGACATTCTTTATGGTTAAGTAAAAAGAAAAGGCATGGTCCATATACAAATAGATCCAACAATTTGTATTTAAGCAATCTAAGAAATACTGTATTTTAACAAATGGATGGTTTATAAGAAACAATCGAGGTGAGGCTAACATTAGAATGTGTTTCATCCTTCAAATAGCAAAGGGGCTGTGATTTTGGATTCTGAGAAGACTTGATATCTTAGCACATTACTCAGCTCAGCATTACATAGTTATAATATAAACGCTATTTATGAGGCACCTGGGTGGCTCAGTTGGTCGAGTGGCTGCTTCAGCTCAGGTCGTGATTCTGGGGTCCTAAGATCAAGCCCCACATCAGGCTCCCTGCTTTGCTGGGAGCCTGCTTCTCCCTCTGTCTCTGCCTCTCTCTGTGTCTCTCATGAATAAATAAATAAAATTGGAAAAAAAAAAACCCTAAATGCTATTTATTTCTCCATTTTTAGAGTCAACTTACTGTTATACTTGCAGATAATATATATAAAAAAGTAGAGCTGACAAATCAAAGGATACTGAAGAGGTTTAGGAAAGTACAGAAAAGGAGTAGGAAAATCTTAACCCCAAGTTCAAGTACTCCTCCATCAATTTGCCAAGTATATGACAGATGCTCAAGAAAAGCAATTATCATTAATTCCTCTCTCTCAACCCAACGGGACGTCCCAATGGCTCTATCACCAAAGCGTATCTCAAAATCCTCCACTTCCCAACATTGCCATTGCTACCAAACCAGTCTTAGCCACCATCACCTCCCTGCTTCTTTTGTTGCTCCTTTATAGTCCACTCTCCACAAAGCAGCCACCCTCTATATAAAACCATCCACTGACTTAGAATAAAATCCTATAAAGTTCTTTCCGTCTGCCTCCCTAATTTAATCTTTCTTAACACATCACTTGTAAACTCTAGCCATGTTGTTCCTCCATAGAACTAGGGCCTCCATATTTGCAATTTCCTTTGCCTAAATCATTCTTCACTCCTATATTTATTTCATTGTCTATATCCAAATTTCACCTCACTTTCTTGACTACATGGATCCTGCCCAACACTCCCTATTCCCTTCACTGCTTTTTTTCCCCAAAGAACTTACCACCTCTAGCACACTACAGATTCTAGTTATTTACCTTTGTGTATTCCTCTACCTCCACTAGAATCTAAGTCCACAAAGGCAAGGATTTTGGTTTTCCCACTACTATATCTGAAGTGCCTAGAAGAGTGCCTGCTCATGGTAGGTCCTCAATGAATACCCAATGAAGCTAAATGAATGAGCTTTACTAGTCTTGTTCACAGCTAGATCCTCAGTATCCAGAATAATACACAGCATATAGCATAATCACTCAAATTTTGGGAAGTAACGATGGTTATGAAGATATTCAAATATAAAGTACTACCAAATGTGAAGGAAATTGCATTTTGTTCAGCATAATTTGAAATTTAAGTACAATTCTCTATTTGTATGTTCAAAAAAATTCCATGATACACTTTTTTTCAAAAGACTTAAATATATTTTATTGTATCTTGGGTAAAAAATGATGATCTAGCTTGGTAATTTAGTTTATAAAACCCAAATAGGAAACTAATTCAAATGCCCTTTTAAAAACCTCAGAAAAGGTTTTACATATAGCATTCAGTAGAAAGAAGAGAACTAATGATTCAAGGAGAAAACAGAATTAATGAATTAATGGCCTTAAGTAGGCAAGAGACGAGGAAATCTAATATTCATGTGGAGGGACTGATACATATAGTAAGTGAGGAAGATAGACCATTCATTCATTGTAATGGAGAAAAGGGTAGAATATATGGCACAACTACAAGAGAGCATATAAATAAAGATGCAGAAGCCTGTGACAGTTTTCTTCTGATTGTGGAAACTGTCTCAGACTACAGTAACTAGTAAGGAGCAAGGAGAGAATGTGTAGTAGTAAAGAGATGAGAACCTGAGTCAGATCCCTCATGGATTCTAATTCTTAAGGACCAGTTGAAAGTCCTAATTCTTAAGGACTACTTCCACCCAGCACTGAGTGCTTAAAGACATTAAAGAAAAATTAGGATACTATGGTGTCACAGAGGCCAAGAGATGTGTTTCATTCCTTCATTTGACTGGTCAAATGCTATTCACTGATGGTAAAATGGTCCAAAGCCAACTCACCACCGCCAGCATAGAAGGTGATGAGATGTTACACGTGCAGAGTGAAATGGGCCAGCATAGAAGGGGACACATTTCACTTGGGAAGGGGAGCAAGCATTACCAAAGAGCTAACAGCCTATGTTGCAACATAAAATCAATTTTCTTGAGTGTGCATATATCCTTAGTGTAAGCAAATTTAGGTTGTTTCTCCCCCAAAAATAATAACCTCCCAAACAGTACTGATGTATCATTAAACGTTAATGTTTTCTAAAGTTTAAAAAATAATGAAATGGTATGTAATAGAGCATCCAGGTAGTTAATTCCCATACAGTTTGTTATTCTTGTAAAAGTCAACCCCTTCTAAAACTCATGGATTCACCATTAAATCTACATAGTAATTGTAGAGTTTGATTTTTTACTCTCTGAGAATAAAACTTGCAAAGTACAGCTTATTCGCAGGATTATAAGTATAAATTACTTAGAAGAATCACTTCAACCATAGATTTGGGCCAGCATTTTAAAGCAACACTGCCACCAGAAGACTAGAAAGAAAAATAACTGCTAAAAACTACAGTACAAGCTAATTACAGAATATTCACCTGGTCTCAACGTGGCTATTTTACAACCTGCCTACTACCAGCTCTTCAAAAACACTCATTCTTGTGGCTCATAATTATTTTTCAGGATCAGCTCAAACCCACTAAGACACGTTTCACCAGATCACCTACTGGCACACAAGTTTCAAACTGATTCAGTCCTCAACTGCAGCAAAACAAGTTGACAGGGAATGTTCAACTGCTTTCTATCGACAATGAATTAAAAACAAATACATAATGCCCTTGGGTCAGCATCTTTGTTAGATTTAACGGTAAACTTAATCAGGCACTGATTAAACTCTACAGATCCTTTAGAGACAAAGAGCACAACCTTCCAGACTCAAAATTTATAAAAGAAAAAAAGAAACAAGATTAAGTAGGATAAAAAACACATTAAGGATTAACTTGACATACTCTTTTGAACTTAAAAATTAAAATCGTACCTAATGTCCTAGGTCTAGGTAGTGTTTACAAGGTTTGCAAACGCAAAAAGTCTTCGAGCGCTTTGTGTGTGCAAAGTACCAATGATTTTTTAAATAGGTGATCAAACATTGTGTCCTAATGCCAAATAACTCCGCACTGTGTCCCGAAATCGCTGAATCTGTCACTGTTCACAAGTGAGGAAACACTCGGTCGTGGTGGGAACCTGCGCCCAGGGCGGCGGTGGGGGCGCGACCCCTGACCCTCAGGTCCCCCCCCCGCCCCCGCGCCGGGCGGTCCCGAGGGCCGGCGCACCGGGGGATGGGGAGGGGCCTCCAGGGACCCCTGACCCTCAGGTCCCCCCCACCCCCCCCCGCCGGGCGGTCCCGAGGGCCGGCGCACCGGGGGATGGGGAGGGGCCTCCAGGGACCCCTGACCCTCAAGTCCCCCCCACACCCCCCGCCGGGCGGTCCCGAGGGCCGGCGCACCGGGGGCTCACCCCGCAGGTCACGCAAGCCGGGGATTAAAGGGCCGGCCGGGAGGGCGTGCCCCGTCCGCCGCGCCGCCGCCGCCGCCGCTTACCCGGTAGTTGCTGGAGCCCACCCAGCCGGTGAGCGCGTCGACCGTCTCGCCCAGGCGGCCCAGGTCCTTCTCCAGGTCCGGGATGGCGCCGGGGGCGCTGAGGTAGAGCAGCAGCTTCTGGCCGACCTGCAGGCGGCCGCCGACGTCCTTCTGCTGCACCTGGGCGCTGAAGTACTCCATGCTGCGGGGCTCCATGGCCGCCCGCCCGGGAGGAACCAACTTTCTGCGAGCGCCGCCCAGCCGCCAGTGCGGGGCCCCCGGGAGCGGGCGGGGAGCGCTCCGTCCGGCCGACACAAGGCTCGCGGGGCGCGGCGAGCGGCGGGACCGGCGCCAGGCGCTGCGCGGCCCCCAAACTAGTCAAACTCGGCGCCCCCCGCCACCCAGCCCGCTTTAGAGGCCGCGGCGGCCGGTGACGTCAGCACGCGCGTGTCGTCAGCGCGACGCCGGCTAGCGCCAGGTCTGCGGACTGCTGCCTCCCGGCGGCGGCGGCGGCGGCGGCGGCGGCGGCGGCGGCGGCGGGTGGGCGGGCGTGGTGGGAGCGCCGGCGGGCCCGGGGGCGGCGGGGCGGCGTGGGACCCCTGGCGGGGCTGGGAGCCCCAAAGGTCGGCATCTTCCGAAGGCTGGCAGTGTCGGGCCCCGGGCCCCATCCCTGCCACCCCGAGATAGAGAACGCCTCCGAGTGTGCTGCTGCGTTACCTCCTCCGTACCGGGGAAAGTTCCTGGTCCTGGGTAATCCCCTTCCCGGTCTCCACACTCGTCGTCGTCGTTGTTGTTTTCAACTTGTAAGAATTCACTTCCTCAAAAGAACACCCACGACCTCTGCTTCCAGCCACCGTTATTGGTTGGGTCACCGTGTAATTTGTTTTGTTTTGTTTTTAACTGAGCTTTAACGTACACGGAACAAAGTACACGTAGTGTAAGTGTACAGATCACGAGTTTAGGCAAACGTATTTGCCAGGGCACACTCCCACCAGGGCGGTGAGCTCAGGCACTCCCCAGTTGACGGACGACCACTACCACCACAAACCCCGCTCCCGCCCCGGAAGCGCTCATCTAATTTCTAGAACCTGGGTGTGGTTTCTCCCTGTAGCATCCCGTAACCTCACGCGGCGGGCAGGCGGGCACCCCTAGAGCCAGCCGTCCTCCTCCTGAGCCGATGTTCTGACAGTCACCAGCGCTGCTCGCGTGGGAGCCACGCCCCTCCGTTGCTGAGCACGATCCCGTTGTGTGCAAGCAGTACGATCGTGGACCATCCACCTGCTTATAGACCTTTGTGTTAAGAGCTTTTTAATAATGTGTAGAAGTCCTTGCGTCAACACATGTTTTCGTTTCTCATAGATAAATACCAAGGACTGGAACGACCAGGTCTTCAGATAAACATGTACTTAATATTAGGAAATATTAGCCAAATAAAGTGGCTGCATTAAGTTGCGCTCTCACCAGCAGTGCTTGACAGTTCCAGTTGCTCCACATTTTCCACAGTATGCAGTATGCTCAGGATTGTTGGTTACAGACCTCTTAGTGTGTTCCTACAGCCAAAAATGACTGTTGCTCTTAGCCCTCCATTCACCTTTCTGAATGCACAGATCACACTAGCTGGTCTTTAAATCATAAGAAAACTAAGTATTCTTCAACTTATAATATGATGGCATTCGAATAACCCTGGAAGTACCTATAAAATGCTTAGTAAATACTGATTGCTCTTACCCATATACAGCTGCACGTGTTTCATTAACTCATCAAGTATCTTCTGAGCACTTGTTACCTGCTAGACACTGTGCCAGGTTCCATAGATACAAAGTTCATTTAAACTGTTCTCCACCCAAAACAAACTCAAAGGCAAAAAAAAAAAAAACAATTCCAGGATGCTATAATGGAATAAACAAAGGGTTTTTGGAAGCCCAGATGAGAGGTTCCTTATCTAGAGGGCACTGAAAATGGGAATAGAGTTGTAAATCAGGGAAAGCTTCCTGCTAGAGGTTATATTTAAATTGGAATTCAGCGGGTGCCTAAGTGACTCAATCAATTAGGTTAAGCCTGTGCCTTCAACTCAGGTCATGATCCCAGGGTCCCAGGTTTAAATAAAGCCCCACATTCAGCTCCCTGCTCAGTGGGGAGCCTGTTTCTCCATCTGTCCCTCCGTCTGCTTACATGCTGTCTCTCACAAAAATCTTAAAAAAAAATAGAGATTTGATGGTACATAGGAATTAATTAGTGAAAGAAGTGGTTTCTTGGGGAATAGTTTACAAAATGTAGCCTTGAATGTTGTAACATTTGTCATCACATGCCCACTGTAAAATCTACATATTTATATCACTGTTGTCTATCCTAGGTTAATCATCATTAGAACAGAAAGTTCTCAGACTTTCTAGTTCTCAGCACCTACCTAGTATCTCAGTCAACTTTTCATACACCTCTAGACCAAAACAAAAAAAACCTAAGAAATACCACCCACAGAATAGTAACATCCAAACAAATTAATGAGTATTCATACCTAAGATCTTAGTAGCCTGATGTAAAATAACACAAAAAAATTGAGAGAAGTTCATTTTTAAAGAATATTTGAGAGAGAGTGTGTAGGAGAGGGGGGCAGCAGGGGAGGGAGAGGAAGAGGGAAAGACTCCGAGCAGGCTCCATGCTGAGCATGGAGCAGAAGGCAGGGCTTGATCTCATGGGTCATGAGCAGAAACCAAGAATCGGATGCTCAACCAACTGAGCCACCCAGGCAACCAGAAAAAAAATACGTTTTTTATTTTTAAATAACAACACTTAGGTACTTACAAGAAGTCTGTACCTCTTGGTCACTGTGCAATTTCTCAGACCTTGGAATCAGATTGGATTCTGCCATATTCATACTATTGTACATAGATTTCCATACAGCACTGAAAACAGCCTTGCAAAGATAGGACATCATTGAAAGAAATGTACTACAATTTAATGTTGAAACTGTGAACTTCCTAGAGCCAGTACAGTTTGTGCCATGTCTGACAGATGCCAGGTATCACTATTTATCTTTAAAATCTAAAGTATCAAAAAAATAAAAAAATAAAAAAATAATAAAATCTAAAGTATCCTGGACTGCTCTAGGTGAGCTTGCTATAGCGGCCTAGGGTGCCGAAGCACACAGTTTACCTGACAATACCTCACAGATACTTGACAATACCCAAGTTCTCAGAGAGACAAAATACAGGAAACACAAATAGCAGCTCATATGGGAAGAAGGCATGGGCTAATGGGAACTGGGTTTCACAAAAGCTGTTGCCTGAGGAGCATAGCCTGACTTATGTTAGGTCTGTTAATCCTCCAAGCACTTTTTTTAAGATTTATTTGTTTATTCACGCACTTCTATATGGAAGGTATTGAGTCCTCATTTTAGAGACAAGAAAGCTGAGGTGCAGCTTAAGTCTGGTTAAGTCTCCTGTCTCGCTCATGATTTCAGATCCACGATTAAAACCTAAGATGTCTCACTTCTGTGATCTCGCAAACCTTAAAGGAAAGAAAATTAAGAAAAAAAATTTTTTTTGAAATTACCATAATAAAAACACTCTTTATATAACATAGACTTTCTTTGAATGTCTCTATAGTATTTCCACTTAGAACCTGCCTTTCTCTGAATTATTATTTAATTAAGTTATTTATCTAGAGAGCATATGAACAGCGGGAGGGGCAGAGGGAGAGGCAGAGAATCCCAAGCCGACTCTGTACTGAGTGTGGAGTGTGATGTGGGGCCCAATTTCACAGCCCTGAGATCCTTACCTGAGCTGAAACCAAGAATCAGACGCTTAACCTATGGAATCCTCTAGGTGCCCCTCTGAATTACTATTAAAAAGAAAAGGATAAGGAGATGAAGGAAATGGATAGGAATCTTAGGGGGAAAAGCAGCATAGGAAACATCTGTGTTCTTTCATAATCCGTCACTAAAATGTATCTGGTAGCACAAGTCTATTTTTAAATGGCAACAAGACTGAAATAGATCATTCAAGTACAGGAGACTGACTTCCTGACCTATTTGTTCATTATTTGTGATGATAGTGGAAACTATGAGTATATTTTGTATGACATTGAACTTTATTTTCCATCTGAAGACTAAGAGACAAATCACTGCTAGTCTGAAACCATACTTCAACAAATATCCATCAAGCAATATCCGTCAAGCAGGGCACTGGTGTTAAAATACTAGAGTGGAAGAGGGACTTTGGATGACTTATCAAAGGTAGGTAACATCCCTCCTCAGAGGCTAAGTATGTACACAAATATTCAGATCAGCTTTATTCATAATAGCCTAAACTGGAAACACCCTAGATGTCTACCAACTGGAAACTAGATAGCTGTAGTATAGCCATACAGTGTAATTTTGCAAAGCAATAAAAAAACCCAATTGTTCCACTCAGCAATAAGGATGGGTCTCAAAAACACTATGTTGAGCACAAGACACAAAAGAGTGATTCTATGTATATGAAGTTCTTATATAGAGAAAACTTATTCAATGATAATATAAGTTATCACAAAGAATGGGAGCCAGTGGATATTGACGAGGAGGGAACACTCTGCATCTTGATCTGAGTGGTAATTGTAGTAGACTATGCATGGGTAAAAATTCAACAAGTTGTGTGTGTACTTAAGATTAGTATATGGTACATTTGCTTTATGTATAACTACTAAAAATGAGGGGGAAAGATTAGGAACAAAGGATTGAAAGGAAAATAAAAGGATAAAAGAGTTATGGTCCATTGCAGTATTATCCAATAGAAATATAATATATATGTGGTCATGAAACATATGTAATTAAAAATTGTCTTGTAGCCACATTTTAAAAAGGAAAAAAGAAACAGGTAAAGTTATGGGCACCTGGGTAGCTCAGTCAGTTGAGCTTCTGGCTCTTGATTTTGGCTCAGGTCATGATGTCATGGGTCATGAGATCCAGCCCTGCACTGAAGAGTCTGCTTGAGATTCTTTCTCTCCCCCTCCCACCTCCCATGAGCTCTCTCTCTCTCTCAAATAAATAAAATAAATCTTTAAAAAAAAGTTGAAGTTATATTTAGACTATATAAATTATATTTCATAATATTTTAAAATAACCTTTAATAAAGTTATAAGTGATAATGTTTTAAGGTTATGTTTAATAATTGCATTTATTTAATATTTTATAAATATCCAAATAATTATTTAAATCTGTGATCAAAATTAAAAATTATTAATAAAATATTTTACATATTAGTGCAGGTCTACTGCAAATAGCACCAGCTTAAAATAAGAAAACAGAAGCTGTGATATTACTGAGTACCTAGTGATCTATTGACTTCTCTGAGCTTCAGTGTTTCGGTTTGAACAAAGGAAATTAATGATTGTTGGTTGAGATACTCCTCCATGAGTCCCACTGGGCCTTGTTGGGTATGTCAAAATTGCAAGACCTTGACCGTTCTTTACTTGGGTTACCTCTCAGGGTTATGTCTACAGCAAGCAGCCTGGAGGGGTGAAATAATGTTTCCTTTCAGGACAAAGAACAGGTTTACTTACTGCTAGCTATAGAATGAAGAGTTCCCCCAACCTCTGTTTCTCTCTTGTAGCTAAACCCTCATGAGGCTTGAGAGGCAAAGGGGAACCACTGCAAGTATGAAGCTCATGCAGCTTACTGTGCCATGGGTAAAAAATTCTTTGTCTCTGACCTGGGAATCTGTGAAACAGCAACAGGCTGAGTTATTAACTTGTAAGTAGGGCAAAATCAAATTCCATCACCCATTGCCAAAGACTTTTTTTCCCTTTTTGGTAAAGATCAAATTTAGTCCATTGGGATCGCTGGGTGGCGCAGCGGTTTAGCGCCTGCCTTTGGCCCGGGGCGCGATCCTGGAGACCCGGGATCTAATCCCACGTCGGGCTCCCTGCATGGAGCCTGCTTCTCCCTCTGCCTGTGTCTCTGCCTCTCTCTCTCTCTCTGTGACTATCATGAATAAATAAATAAAATCTTAAAAAAAAAATTTAGTCCATTAAGAGATAAAAAGACTCCATAAGTGTAGTAAATATATATATTCATATATATATTTGAATATATATATGAATATATATATTCAATATATATATATTGAATATAGTAGTTGAATATATATATTCATAGATCGCTCTGGAAATTAATGAAATAGACCTACTTAACTCAGTGATATTTGTCGTAAAATTATTTCTGTGAGTATATGTTTTCTCATTGGTTTCTGATGTAAAAAACTTAAACGTGGTTTCCCAATGAGTGGAATGTTTTGTTGAAGAAGGGGGCTAGGAGTGAAACAGGATGGGGTTGAAGGTGTACTGAGAGTTGTGGAGTTTCTGTGACTCTGCCTATCAGGAGGGCTCTGCCCAACTCTGTACACCAATGATGTCAATTCTCCTAACTTCCCACTATGTTCCTGGAATGCAGACTTACTCGTGTAAACTTTGAACTGGAAAGTACCTTCAAATCTCCTACCATTTTTAAGAATTTGAGTTAAGCTTTATAGAAGGTAATTCAAATCCAGAAGGAATTTAATTCTAGGATTTAACTCTAAACTCCCAACTCCAAGAATGTATGTTACAAGGCAAAATGTAGGAACATTCATAAAAGGGTATGGTGCAAGTTGTGAAAGCTTATACTTACATGGCAGATTTAAGAGAAACTGCTTGACATATGAACAGATGAGGTGTATGGGAGCATGGGCATGATTTTAGCAAGAAGTAGAGAAGAAATCCCACAAGATAAGAAAGAATCTGGATGCAGAGGCAGGAAATGACAGACTAAACTTAGTAATTGCAGCCAGGCCAGTTCGGCTGATTCCTGGGACCTTCATGGGGAATTCTTGTTAGAATTTGTAAGCCCTAAAAAGGTTCTGCCGCAGGGGTGCCTGTGTGGCTCAATTGGTTAAGCATCAACTCTTGTTTTCCTGCTCAGGTCGGGACCTCAGGATCTTGAGATCAAGCCCCTTGCTGGGCTCTATGCTCAGCAGGGATTCTGCTTGGGATACTCTCTCCCGCTGTACCTCTCCCCCCACCCCCAACACTCCTTCTCTCTCTCTCAAAATAAATAAATCTTTTAAAAAAAGATACTGTCACACGCATTCAGCAAAGAAAATAAAGAATATGCCACTTTTTCATGGTAGCCAATATCTTATTTTCCATAAAAGCCTGAAAAAATAAAAAATTTTCTGTGCAATGAATGATTGGAAAATTTAGTGCTTTAATGTTACCAGGGAGTCCAGTAATGTTTTCCTGTCAAATGTGTCAAAGATGAATTAGATTGTGGTAAGAAAGACAATGAAAATATCACTGAGAGCCATGGTATTAGTGTGCAATTTCTTGCCCAGTCTGCAAGGATTCACCTAGTTGGTATTTTCACAAATAAATTCCTCACCTTGGGATCCCTGGGTGGCGCAGCGGTTTGGTGCCTGCCTTTGGCCCAGGGCGTGATCCTGGAGACCCGGGATCGAATCCCACGTCGGGCTCCCGGTGCATGGAGCCTGCTTCTCCCTTTGCCTGTGTCTCTGCCTCTCTGTCTCTCTCTGTGTGACTATCATGAATAAATAAATAAAATCTTTAAAAAAAATAATAAATTCCTCACCTTATAAAAGACTTAAAAAAATTTTTATGATACAAGTTATCCAGCAACTCCCACAACATCAATTTCTGTCCAATTGCCTGTGAATGGGTGTTATATTCCAAATGATACACCTCCATTTCGTTTAGCAGTGAGTGAGTCTTCTGATAAGAAAAAAATACTAACAAGTTTTGTTTTGTTTTTTTTTAATTTTTTTATTTATTTATGATAGTCACAGAGAGAGAGAGAGAGAGAGAGAGGCAGAGAGAGAAGCAGGCTCTATGTACCGGGAGCCTGACGTGGGATTCGATCCCGGGTCTCCAGGATCGTGCCCCGGGCCAAAGGCAGGCGCTAAACCGCTGCGCCACCCAGGGGTCCCCTTTTTTTTTTTTTAATAAAGTTTTTGTTTTGAAACGTTGGTTTCTGTCTCATTTTTTGTATTAGTTACCTATCGCTGAGTAACAAAATGCCTTAATCTTTTTTTAAGATGGATTTGTGTGTTTGTTTGTTTATTTGAGAGAGAGCACAAGTGAGAGTGACAGAAGGAGAATAAGAGACTCTCAAGCAGACTTCGTTCTGAGCGTGGAGCCCAACACGGGGCACAATTTAATGACCCTAAGATCAGAACCTGAGCTGAAACCAAGAGTCTGATGTATAACTACACCACCAGGCACTCCACAAATTCCCTCAGTCTTAATGATTTAAAGCAACAACACGTATGTATGATCTTACAGATTCTGGTGGGCCAGGGATTTGAGAGTGGCTTAGCTGGAACCTTTTGGCTCAGATTCTTGCATGAAACTGCAAGATGTCAGCCAAGGCTGCATCCTCTGGAGATATGACTGATGTTGGAGGATCTTATTCACATGGTTGTTGGCAGGAGGCCTCAGTTCCTTACCTCATGAATTTCTCCATGGAGTTGCTTGACTATCTTCATGACAGGGCACCAGACTTCCTTCAAAGTGAGTGATCCAAGGCCACAGAAAAAGTCACAATGTCTTCAATGACTTAATCTCAGAAGTCACATGCCATCACTTCCACAATTGTCTTATTATTCACACAGGTCAGTGTGGGAGGGGACTATCCTAGGGCATGGAAAACCAGAGGCAAGCATGGGGACCATTTTTGGAAGCTGACTACCACACTGTCTTTAGCTGTAATACTTTTTAAATTTTCAAATAGAAACAGGAATCAATAGTTAAAAGGAGTAAGTTTTAATTATAAGTTTGAAACAGAATAGAAGAAATTCAGGAAAACCTGAAATTACGGAGGTTATTGACAGCCAGAATCACCCAAATCTGCCTGTAATTATTTAGACTGTGATGTGTTCCAGTTGCCATTTTCATAAGCTGAAGTTCATCTAAAATGTACAGGATGTAATCAGATGTTAACTTTAATACAAATTTCATTATTGTGGATATGTGAGTGAGCCTATAGGTTAATATCTCTGGTTTTTGAGAACTGAACAATAATTGCTGAAACTTGAAGTGACATTTTCAAATCCTGTTTGTAACCTTGAAGAAAAACTGTGATCACTTTTTTAAATAGAAGCCCCAACTAGAGTGTTACAATAAAATGCACACATCTATTAAAAATTACATAAAGCTTCAAGATTGGTTTTTAATTACCTTGGAAACTGACATTTACTTAAAAATATGAAAAATTGTTGATAAACCAAATGATAGATATTTCAAAATCTGTGTAGGTCAAAAGAGAGGTTGTCAATCTGAAAAATGTATTCTTTTAAAAATGATACGGTTAATAAACACATTTGAGTAGGATTTTCCAAAAGGTCATATGTAATCCAGTTCTTATAGCTGAATTCATGTATGGTTGTTATTGATTAGGAAATCGTAATATTTGTAACGGTGATGCCTGGGAATATATGTGTTGGTTAATAACTGGCAGAAATATTTTCAACCAAATAGTCAAGGATTTTAGCAAACACAGCATTTTCTAGACACAAATGTATGGAATATGTAGAGATGAAGCCAAGTATGACAAAAGTCCAAGAGTGATGACCCACTGCTCCTCCAAGGCTCCTCCTCCAAGGCTCCTCCTCTAAGGCTCCTCCTCCAAGAACACTTTTATGCAAATCATGTTTTTCTCAGATGGCTAGTAAAGAAGTAAATGTTGCTTTAAAAACAGTGGTTTTATTATTTGTTCAAGTCAAATTTTTTAAAAATATTTATTTGAGAGAGAGAGAGCATGAGCAGTGGGGAGTGTCAGACGGAGAGGAAGAAGCAGACTCCCTGCTGAGCATGGTGCCAAACTTAGGTCTTCATCCCAGGATCCTGAGATCATGATCTGAGCCAAAGGCAGACACTTAACTGACTGAGCCACCCAGGCACCTCTTGAGCCAAATTTATAATGAACATGTTGATTTTGAAAACTTGCTTTACTACACAGATATATATATTGGCTTAGCCAGGAGTAGCTGCTGGTCAAAGTTTACTACCTTGAGGCTGGATTATTTTTCTTTATGTAAAAAAGTAAATGCCATGACAAAAGATAAAACTTGGGTTAAGTGAATGAATTCTTTAAATGTCCACCTTAGGGCTCCTGGGTGGCTCAGCCAGTTGGGTGTCTGCCTTTGGCTTGGGTTGTGTTCCCTGGGATCCTGGGATCGAGCTCTGCATTAGGCTCCCTGATCTGTGGGGAGCCTGCTTCTCCCTCTGCTTCTGCCTGCCACTCCCCCTTGTTTGTGCTCCACCTCTCTCTGTCAAGTAAACAAATAAAATCTTTTTAAAAAATAGTAAGTGTCCTCTTTACTAATAAGATTATCTTACAAAGTTGACTTCATTTGCATTTTAAAAGCTGAGCTCAGTGATTGAGCATCTGCCTTTGGCTCAGGTCATGAGCCTGGGGTCCTGGGACAGAGTCCCGCATCAGGCTCCCTGCAGAAAACTCTGCGCATGGAGCCTGCTTCTCCCTCTGCCTATGTCTCTGCCTCTGTGTGTGTGTCTCTCATGAATAAATAAATAAAAATCTTTTTAAAAAATGAATAGAAGCTAAGCTCTCAAGTGATAATTACAAAGTTATGCTAGTACTTTCACTGCACATGACAAGACCACTAGGTGAAAATAAATTCTGAATTGGAAGAGAGTTCGTGGTGGAACTATGAGTTGTTTGAGACTCGTGTTTCATTTACATCAGATTTAAAAGAGTGGCATTAAACTAAAAATCACCAGTCAGCTTTTTTCACAAAACAACATCACTTGACAAGTATTCTAAGATAATAGGAAGCTGGAATGATCAGAAATGAGTTCAGTCTGCCAATAAACCACAAGCAATTAGATTTTTGTATGGTCTGGTCTGCCTAGCATCCTTTCCCATCCACCTTTGGGTGATGAGGTAGTAGAACCAACTGTCCTGGTATGCCCCACCCAGTGTTAGCACTTAAAGTGGATGGGAAACCCCATAGCCTGGGGAAAATGGGAAAAATTGATCACTCAAGAGGTGTGGGATATGGAGTAGTGAGAAGCTGACAACCAAACTGCCCCTCTCTTCTCTGGCCCTTGGTATGGCACTCAGTCAAGTTCTAATCAATCACTGCATCCTACCCACGCAGTCAGTGATTAAATGAGAAATGGGGGTGCCTGGGTGGCTCAGTCAGTTAAGCTTCTGACTCTTGATTTCGACTCAGGTCATGGTCTCAGGGTTGTGAGATCCAGCCCCACCCAAGGCTCTGTGCTCAGCCCAGAGTCTGCTTGAGATTCTCTTTCTTTGTCTACTGCCCCCACCCCCTACTCCGCTCATGCATGCATGTGCACTCTCTTGCGCACTCTCTCTCTCAAATAAATAAATACTTTTTTAAAATGAGAAATAGATTTGAGCAAAGCTGGTCTTATGTCTGGCACTTTCTGCTAGAGATAATAGGGAAAATGAGCTCTTTTCAAGTGTACAATTTACCATGACCATCATCTTAATTGCTATGTAGAAAGATCCTGCCCCAGAAATGGAAAGTCAAAGCCCTGATCACTAGACCATGAAAATAGTTACAGATAAAGCCAGCTGCAGCCCTGGACTTAAAACTTACTAAGCTGTGAAGTCCTTTCTCCACTTCAGCTGGTTTGAGTTGACTTTCTATTGCTTGTAATTATAAGAATTCTAACCAATACAACCAGTTAGCAGGAAGACAGATTTATTAAAATCTTAGTCAAGAGTATTTTGAAAATGTTGTACTGTTCCACCTCTTTGTCAGCATCCAAGGCATCTCTACTTAATGATTATCTCACATAGCTCTCCTAAAGCAGTTAAAAAATTATATCCATACATTTAACTGTCTGGATTTTAGAAGTATTGTGACACCCACAGAAAAGAGAAATTGCCTGATAGGAACTGTCAGGTCTCTGCTATTCAGTGTAATTATCCAAAATTGATATTCTTGATTGCAATAGCTCACTATCAATCAAACCAAGACAACAAGTAGGAAAAATCTTTTGAAAACTTTCCTGATGGCAAGAAATGTAAAATGTTTCCTAAGTTAAAATAAGTATAACCGGGGAGCCTGGGTGGCTCAGCGGTTTAGCGCCGCCTTCAGCCCAGGGCCTGATCCTGGAGACCCGCGATCGAGTCCCATGTCGGGCTCCCTGCATAGAGCCTGCTTCTCCCTCTGCCTGTGTCTCTGCCTCTCTCTCTCTCTCTCTCTCTCTCTCTCTGCCTGCTTCTCCCTCTGCCTGTGTCTCTGCCTCTCTCTCTCTCATGAATAAATAAATAAATTTTTTAAAAAAGAAATGATTCATTAAAATTTTTGGAAAATCTAGAAATGTGACCAAAGCTACTAAGAGCAATAGATAAGATGGTCAGGAAAGAGAGGAGGTTAGAAATGAGATCCCTTAGATGTTCAGTGCAATTGTCTAGACAAGGGATAATGACAATCTCAATAAAGATAAATGATTTCCTGCTCTGATTTTCACTTGACCAATGCAAAACACCAATCACAAAAGGGAAAGTACATATTAAATACTATATAGTCAATATATATAAAGTTCTTTAGTTAGCAAACTTTTAGATAGTATTTAAAGAGCCAGGTGCTGTCCTAAGCACTTTACAAATATTAGCTCATTGAGTTTTCATAGCAAATTTACAAAGTAAGTCCTAATATCTCCACTGTACAGATTGGGATACAGATGCAAAGGGAGGTTAAGTAACTTGCCCAGGTTCACCCAGCTAATAAATGGCAAAGTCAAAATTTGAATCCAGATAATCTCACCCTGAATTCTACAGCTTTAACTGCAATGCTATGCTCATTTTTGGGAGGGAAACTGTGTAAATTGAGCGTTGATATTAACGATATACAGTCTAACGCATTATTTTGAGAGCAGAAATATAAACGGGAGGTGAGAGGTACTTTATGGTCCTGAATCATTCAGAACTTGTAGATGGATTTGTGGAAGGGAATTTGATCCAGACATGAAAAATTGCTAAGCATAGCAAACCACCTCTGAGGTTATAATATTAGCTCCTTCGTTAGTGCTTAGGCAAAAAATCAATCAACCAACCAAAAACGTAAAAACCTGTGTTTATCAAGGTAAACTTCAGCTAAATACATGCAGAACATCTCTAGAGATCTATATTATAGTTGGAAAATATGAATACATTTATCATATTTTGTGTTGCCATTCAGGGAGAGGTGAAGCAAAAGGTGTTTTCATTTGTTTTTCTACTTGTGGCAGCAGTGAATATTTTGAGGTTTCCAGAACACTGAAGTCAGCTCAGTTAATGAAAGACCACAAATAATGATAAATGATGGAAAGAAATTCACTAGTGAAACTGAAAAAAATGTGTTAAGAAAAAAAGCATTAGATTGCTTAAAAAAAAAAAAACCTAACACCAAATAAATAATCCGTTTTCTAAAGTATAAGAAAGAGGTAAATGGGGATGCCTGGGTGGCTCAGCAGTTATAAGTCTGTGTTCGGCTCAGGGTGTGATCCTGGGGTCTTGGGATGGAGTTCCGCATTGGGCTCCCTGCATGGAGCCTGCTTCTCCCTCTGCCTGTGTCTCTGCCTCTTTCTCTGTGTCTCTCATGAATAAATAAATAAAATATTAAAAAAAGAAAGTAGTAAATGTAATTAATTTAACAAATCAGTTTAATGAACAATGCAGAAATAACATGATAACTGTATTATTATTTTTTAGGTGGGGAAGGGCAAAGGGAGAGGGAGAGAGAATCTTAAGTAGGATTCATGCCGAGTATGGAGACTAATGCTCGATCTCACAGCCCTGAGATCATGACCTGAGCCGAAACCAAGAGCTGGACATTTAGCCCACTGAGCCACCCAGGCACCCCCATGAGAACCATATTATTAAGTCTGTTCCTGGGAATTTTTAAAGCAGTTCACATGGCTTTTGTCATTTAATTCTCATGGAAACCCTATAAGGTTCAATTACTATCATCCTGCTCCCATAGATGAGTTATTTGAAGTACAGAGGATAAAAGTCACATAACTAAGAAGCCAGGTAATGGAGATTCAGAACTCTCAGTGCCCCCACCTATGGAGAGTTCCATGCATTCAGGTCCTGCGTTTCTCTCCCCATGATTTTCCCTAACAATGAAAGCTGCTGTGGGGTTAAGACCCCAAGAGCAACCTTCAACCAAAGAGGTTTAGGAATTGGTTGATAAATACCCCAACTTCCTTGCCTCTCTGTGAGACAATCCTAAGTATTCTGCACAGTCCCTGGAGTGAGTGAACCCCTGTTGCCTCCGGTAGTAACTCACTCATTGATGGCCCCTTCTCTGGCTTTCATTCCTTCCAGGTCTCATCCTCTCAACCACTCTTCCAAGGATCACTTTCTGAGTCAACTACTGGCACTCAAGTCCTTGCCTTTGGAGACTAAGACAAGATCCCAGCAAGTCTGCCCTCAGCCTCCAGCCTCTTCACATACATGCGTTACAAGAGCTGGTTGTCACCAGAGTCCCTCGGGGAGAGTACATACTCATTTCACTGCTTTGGACAAAACTTGAAATTTGCCACAGTGACTATGTCTTTATCTTATACCCTAGGTCCCCTAAAACTAATACCTGGGAAAGAGAGGCCCAGTCTGGTAGCCATGATTGTCACAGGGCTGGCTCATTTCTTCTGAACCCCCAGTCTCTGATAAGAGATTCTCTGATACCTGCTTTTAGGTTCTTCTATTGCCTATCCATATCTCCTCAAAGTGGTGCCACTTTGCCTCGGCCACAGCTATTGTTTCTGCTTAGTTCTCCCACAGTCTGCCATGGCATCCATAGACCCTGCTCCCATTGTCCCCACTGCTCCTTCTCAGGTGCAGTTGGTGTTAGTGCATTAATTCATGCTAAGAAAACTGCAGTTTGACCCACTATTCTTTTGTATGTTCAGTGCCAATATCAAAACCATGTAACAAGCCAATAATGTCTTTGTATTATTATGAAAATAATGGACTCACTTTGAGAACTACTACAGTAGAAAACCTATAGTGGGTTTAGTTGTGGCCTCCCAAAAGATTTATCTGTGTCTGAACCCTAGGTTCTAACCTATGAATGTGACCTTATTTGGAAAAAGGGCCTATACAAACATAAAAGGATGTCAAGATGAGACCATCTTAGATCATCATTAATGTTTTCAGCCTAAGCTTGGAATATGAGGTACCACCTGTGTTTGACACCCCAGTTAGGGGGACAATATCAAGGCAGTCACAGTCCAGGCAGCTCTAATATCCTGTATTACCTTACCATAGCATCTGGCACTTAACAGTCAGGCTAAGTCCACAAAGGTTGACTTTTTCTTTTAGTATCTGTGTACCTGAAGTAATTCATAAGGAAATCAATCTTTATCTTCTTAATGTTTCATTCATATCTTTGATAGTTGTGAGAATATCACTCCAAAAGAACTATATCTTTCCTTCTTGAATTATTGCAACAACTCTAAGAATAAGAAATTATTCCCTGATCATGAAATGAATGTTTGTGTCCCTCAAAACTCTTATGTTGAAGTCCAATATGTGTTAGTTAGGAGGTGGGGTTTTGGGGAGGTAATTATGTTTAAATGAGGTCATGAATGTAGGGTATTCTTCATGGGATGTGTTCTCTCTCTCTGTCTCTCTCTCTCTCTTCCTTCTCCTCCACATCCTCCTCTTCCCCTTATTCCTCCTCCTCCAACACATATAAGGACACCAGAAGAAGGCAGCCCTCTGCACCTGACTATGCTGGCACTTTTCTCAGACTTCCCAGCCTCCAAAACAGTGGGAAATAAATATCTGTTGTTTAAGCCACAAGGGTCTATGATACTTTGTTACAGAAATCTGACCTGATTATGACACCTGGCTTCTCTTGGACCTGCTCAGGACTTTGCAGCCTGTGATCTTTTCCTTTCAAGATTTGACATTACTTTTTTTACTTAAAAATCTTCAGTAACCTCTTTAATTTCAAAAGACAGATTATAAACTGCTGGCCTGGCTTTTATGATCTTTTCAGCTGTCATACAACTTACATCCCCAATCACAGGGAATCTGGCTGTTTCTCAAAAACTCCCAAACCTTTCCCTCTTCAATAGAATATATAGAGACTTCCTGGTCTCAGGAGTTGCTCTGTAGCATTCCAAAAAAGTTTTCAAGTCATGAATAGCTCCCTTTTCCTTAATATCAAAATTTGTTAAGCCTTTACAAAGAAGTATGGACTAGAAGAAATTTAAGACATTATAGTAAAGGAAACTTTAGGGATGCCTGAGTGACGCAGCGGTTTAAGCGCCTGCCTTCGGCCTAGGGCATGATCGTGGGGACCCAGGGATTGAGTCCTGCATCGGGCTCCCTGCATGGAGCCTGCTTCTCCCTCTGCCTGTGTCTCTGCCTCTATCTCTCTCTCTGTGTCTCTCATGAATAAATAAATTAAATCTTAGAAAAAAGAAAAGGAAAAGCCAGTTTTACAAAGTGCATAGAGCAGCCTGGGGTCAAGCCAATGTGAATGAGTGAACAGCTTTTCAGACATGGATAGTGCCAAGAGGATTTCGATGAACCCATTTTTCAGATTCCCTGTTTCATTATTAAGGTTTCCAGAGAAGCTCCAGATGCTGCAAGTAACTCTGTGCCTGCTATTGCAAACTGCTGCTGGGAACAGTAATATGAAATAGAGGAAGACCACACTAAGACCTTTAATGTCTGGGTTCTGGTTCTACCTCTGTCTCTTTCTAATTTTGAGTTTTCACACAACTCACATAAATTCTCCCATGTTATCATTGCATATTGTTTTATAAAAGTATCTCAAAGATATTTTGAAGTGCTTTTAGCTTCCCTGGTGTAGTCCTGTTACTTGGAAGGATCTAGATAAGATTGGCCTGAAGGTTTATATTCCATGGCGTGGGGAAAAGGAAACCCAGTGCTGTGGCCAAGATTTCTGTGAATTCCCTATGGAGTTATGGTCTCATGGCCATGCTGGCTCTGGCTGCCTCCAACTGAATTCTTGTTCTCCATCATGCAGCTTCAGGCTGTTCCTTCATCTCTACCCTGTCTTCAATCCATTTCTTAGTTTTCATACCAAAAATGTCTTCTACTTACCCGAGGTTCTGAGTATGTAGCAGTCTACAAGGAATGTTAAGGGAGGTAGAGCCACAGAAACATCTCGTAATCAGATCAGGCACTATTGTTCTCAGCAGTCTTTTGGCTACATCTCTTGTTTCTGTACTCACTTCTCTCTCCTCTGTGTTGGCCCTCTCTAAAGGGGAAAAAAACACAAATAAAAAGCAAATTCTTTCCATTTTCTTCTGTACAGCAGTTTAACCTTCTCAAGCTCCTACCTTCCCAAAGCAGCTCTGAGCCTTTGAGCAAGGACTTTTGTGGTTCTTTTATAGATACAAATCTTTGGACTATCTGGAATTTGTTTTTGTTTAAGATTTTTAAAAACAATGTATTTATTTATGAGAGAGAGAGAGAGAGAGAGAGAGAGAGAGAGAATGGGCAGCAGGGGCAGAAAGAGAAGCAGAGAGAACCTCAAGCGGACTCTGCCCTGAGTACGGAGCCTGACATAAGGCTCGATCTCATGAGTCTAAGATCACTACCTGAGCCAAAACCAGGAGTCAGTCACTCAACTGACTACTCAACCCAGGCACCTCTCTCGGTTAAGACATTGTTGTTGTTGTTGTTAAGACATTTTGGAAGTTTTCATTGTTTTATATAGCAATATAAGGAAGTTGGATATAAATTAGCAAAAACAAAACAACAACAAAAGGAAAAAGAAAAAGACAACAAATCAATAAACCAAAAAGCAAGGATTAACGGGAGTATCATGCTCAGGATGATTCAAAGCAGTTCTCAAAGACTATGTTTGTTGCCAGGCACAGGGAAAACATAGGTACCCTGCTCAGATCCCCTCAGAACCCTCTTCAGGCTACACCAACAAGGAATGCTTACAGCTTCATGGTCTTATGTGCTGGGTTTTGGAGGGCACATAAGATTTCTAAGCAAAAAGTTGGAAGTGGAGAGGATATTAACTAGGGAAAATAGTTTGGGTATTGAGAATGTAAGATTGAGAAGATAAGGTAAGACTTAGTGTCAAGTGAGCTCTTGAAAGGATCTTCTGTCTTCACTTGGCCACTCATACCCCAGGAGCATATGAAATGATAGATGTAAGGGGTCATTCTGTGCTTGCATGATGAGTACAAACCTTAGGGAACATTTTCAAATACACAAAAAATTAGTACATTTCTCTCCTCCTATATAATTTCCTGTATAATTATTCCTGTGAGCTTCCATTCCACTAGGATGGTGACAATTTAATTTGGATCAAATTGTTTGTACCTCCAGCACTCCTTTTCCTTCAAGTTTCATCTAAGTCCCAGGAGCTTTTTGGGGGAATTTAACAGGATCCTTAATCCTTACCACCATCCAGATATCTGATCCCTGGGTATCAGGCCTCAGCGGTTCACTGTTAAGGAATGTCCCTCATTCCTACTCTCAAGACATCTGTATATCCCACTGTTCTTCCTGCTAATCTCATGCTTTGCTGGAGCACAGTGTGCCTTGGGAGGTTGGTTTCTGGGGTCTGCCGAGAGGTGATCAAGGTACAAGGGCTCATCTCTACCTAAACTTCCATCATTTTCCTCTTTCCCTTCCCCTGCTTCTTTCCTCTCTACTTGTAGAATCAGTTTTAGTAACAAGAGAGGTGTTGGCTCTTATATTATTCTGGTTCTTCCCCCTCCCCCAAACATTGTCTGTACTTTGAGTGGTTTCGATACCTTAAGGATTTTGAAACTACCAAGCGAGGAAGAGACATGCTGTTCTCTTCCTGCTGTCAGACTGAAAGTAGGGAGAGAAGTCATAGAAAGAAACAGGACAGGGAATAGAGGTATCACAGCACAAATTTTAAGAAAATACTAACTCTCAGGGTCATATATATGCTGACTCTACAGAATCCTCAGAATGAGTGCTTCCTAAATTTGGTGCCCTAGACATCTCACTCACCTCATGCTAGTCCCAGACTTGGAAGACGATACCAATCATTACCCCCCAAAAAGTAGTTAAAATATTATTTTTAGCTTATCTAACTTGGACAAAAGACTAAAAGAGATGTCAACAGTGGTTGTAACTCCATAGTGGATTATAGATGATATCTACATTATTTACTCTATTTTGTATTTTTCCTCCAGCTTTTTTGAGGTATAATTTTTAAAATTTTTATTTATTTTTAAAAATTTAAATATTTTATTTAAATTCAATTTGCTATTGAGATATAACTGAAAAATTGTAAGATATTTGTTTTTATTTTTATATTTTGTAAAATTGTAAGATATTAAAAGTGTATAACATGATGATTTTATATATGTCTACATTGTGAAAGGCTTCCCCCATCGAGTTAATTATCGCATCTATCACTTCATTTATTTGCTGTGTGTGTGTGTGTGTGTGTGTGTGTGTAAGAGAGAATATTTCAGTTCTACTTTCCTGGCAAATTTCAGTTATACAATACCGTGTTACCAACTGTAGTCACACAAATTAGATCCTTAAAACTTATTCCTTTTTTACTGAGTAGCCTTTTTGTTCAAGCAACCCTTGTGCTAAGGACTTGTGATAAAAGGGTACTTAGAAGATATCAAAGAGAGTCATTGGCTCATTGTTCTGTGAGCAGGGCCTTCCTCCCACTTCCTTTCCCAGAATGTTGCCACAGTCAGAGACAATGAAAAGGAGCAAGAAACAATCTAGAACAAGACTGGGGGTGACAGTTGTATCACTTAAGTCCTGTGTATAATGTTTTTCTGCTGGTGGCTTGAACCATCTTTTAGAAGTTCCTGTTAAGTATTGTCACAAAATCTTTGTAGGTATTCTGTATTTTTCTGGTATTCTCCCATAAGCAGGGAAAAATTTTATGATTAAAAATAAAGCTCCATAAAAATAAAAATTACTGTGATAAGATATTGACAGAGAAGCTAGGTGAAATGTGTAAAGGAATTTTTTGTACTATTCTTTCATTTTTCTGTAAGCTTGAAATTATTTCAAGTTAAAAAATTGGGAGGTCATAAAAAATCAAAACCCTTACTAAAAAATTCTTAATGTATTAAAAAGTTAAAAAACCTCAGTGTCCTAAAATAGTAGCTGTGGGACCCAGGAAATTTAACAAAATCCCCTACGCCTGGACAAGCAGAGCAGGACTGACTCTATTTTGGGCTGCACCCGCCTGCCTTGTACTGATCTGCCTATTACTTAAGGCACTGCCCCCCCCCTAATCAAAGACCAGGACACACCCTAACGGGAAATCCGGGTCCGCGGACCAGGACCAGCACGACTGTGCAACTTTCTGCGTATCCCATGGGCCACTGGCCCCTATAAAGTTGCTAAGCCTCTTAGTCTCGGGGTCCAAGTCCCTGCTCCGCTGGGTCGGGTATACTTGGACCCAGGCTCGAGCTTGTAAATAAACCCTCATGTGACTGCATCGGTGTCGGCTCCTTGGCGGTTTCTCGGATTCGTGACCTTGGGCACAACAGTAGCCAAATCCCATAGTTCAATATATGTTCTCATATTCTCTGTGTATATAGGCTACTTGGCTTTTTGCTTAAGGTTTTGGCAGATCACCAATTTAACTTTCTTAGAAGATTTACTACAATTTTAGGTTGGTATCCATGAAGCAGATGATGCACAAAGGAATTTCTATATAACTTGGGCTGTAAATCAGGTCTTATATCCAGTGAGGTTTTTATTTTTATTTTATGTTTATTTTCTAATGCTATCTCTGGTAAAATAAATGACTCTAAGATCTGCTCCAGATCACTGGGACTGGTATATGTGCTGCTGAAGCGAGCAGTGGATCACTGGGACTGGTAGCATAATTTGGATGTCATTATCACCTACTTCTAGATGCTATGATCAAATGTGAACCCAGAAATTGTTGAGCAATTTCTTTTTTTTTTTTTTTTAAGATTTTTTTTGTTTATGAGAGACAGAAAGAGGCAGAGACATAGGCAGAGGGAGAAGCAGGCTCCCTGTGGGGAACCCGATGTGGAACTCATCCCAGTACCGAGGATTACAATCTGAGCCAAAGGCAGATGCTCAACCAGTAAGCCACCCAGGCATCCCTACTGAGCAATTTCTCACTGACAGCACTTCTAGCAGTCTGCAAAGTCAATGAACATAGACCTCAAACTAGAAAGAGGTCATATTTCAACTTGGGAGACAGAAAAAAATGGATTCCTAATCTTCATTTTGGTTGCTTTTTGCCTTGGATTTCTTCACATTCAGATATAAAATGTAGATGTCATTTATAAATATGCCCCACATCATGCCATTTATGTCTGTGATTTGTACAGAAAAATCATCCACTGCTGAGAATAGATTGAATGCACTGTGATGGATCTCAGTTTGATCTTCTTGAGAAACTGTAAACTTGATGTTAAAAATTGTAATATGTTGGATGTATGAAAGCTAGTGAGGATAATAAATGTATCACTCAGGTATGCCACTTGAACAAGCCACTTGAAAGCTGACTTTATGAATAACATACAGTAATATGTTCAGATGATCCTTCATTAAAGATAGACGTGAGCACTTTATAGGAAAGATGCTGCAATAGGAAAACTCAGTTATATTTGCTGCTACCCCCACCCCGCCTTTTAAAATAGACTTAACTTTTTAGAGCAGTTTTAGATTCCCAAAATAATTCAGCAGAAGGTAGCAGTTTTCCCATATACCACCTGCCTCCTGTGTTTGCACAGCCTGCCCTACTACCAAATCCTCCACCAGTGTGGTACATTTGTTATAATTAACTTACATTGACACCTCATTATCATCCACAGTCCCTAGTTTATTAGGTTTTACTCTTGGTGTTGAACATACTGTGGGTTTGGACAAATGTCTAACAACATTTATCCACCATTATAACATCACACAGAATAGTCTTAAAAGTCCTCTGTGCTCTGCCTATTTATCCCTTCTTTCCCTTAACACCTGGAAAGCACTGATCTTTTTACTACCTCCATTGCTTTGCCTTTTCCAGATATTGGATAGCTGGAATCACATATTATGTAGCCTTCCAAGTTGGCTTCTTTCACTTAGTAATATGCATTTAAGGTACCTCCATGTCTTCTCGTGGCTTGATAGCTCATTTCCTTTTAATCCTGAATACTATCCATTGTCTGGATGTACAAGGTCTATTATCCATTCACTTGCTGAAGGACATCTTTATTGCTTCCAAGTTTTGGCAATTATGACTGAAGCTGCTATAAATGCCTGTTATATCACAGGTTTTTGTGTGGACATAAGTTTTTGTCTCATTTGCATAAATACCAAGGAGTACAATTGCTGGATCATATGGTAAGAATATGTTTCATTTTGTAAGAAACTTGCAGACTGTTTTCCAAAGTGGCTTTACTATTTTGCATTTTCATTTCCACCAGCAGTTCCCACTACTCTACATCCTTACTAGTATTTGGTGGTGTCAGAGTTTTGGGTTTTGATTATTCTAATAGGTGTGTAATGGTATCTCACTGTTGTTTTAATTTGCATTTCCCTAATGACATATGATATGGAGCATCTTTTGATGTTTATTTATTTACCATATCTAAGGGATCTGGTAAGTTGCCTGTTCAAATCTTTTGCTTATTTATTTATTTATTTATTTATTTATTATTTATTGCTCATTTTAAAATCAGATTGTTTTCAGAGGGCACCTGGGTGGCTCAGTTGCTTAAGTGTCTGTCTGCATTTGGCTCAGGTCATGATACCAAGTCCTGAGATGGAGCCCCTTATTGGGCTTTCTGCTCAGTGGTGAGTCTGCTTCTCCCTCTTGCTCTGCTTCTCCCCTCCCTGGCTTATGTTCTCTCTCTCTCAAATAAATAAATAAATAAATACATAAAATCTTTTTAAAAAATCAGGTTGTTTTCCTACTGTAAAGTTAAGAGTTCTTTGTGTATTTTGGGTAATAGTCCTTTATCAGGTATGTTTATTGCAAATATTTTCTCCTAGTCTGTGTTTTACATTTTCATTTTCTTGATGGTTTCTTTCTCGGAGCAGAAGTTTTACTTTTTTTTTTTTTTTTTTTTTTTTTTTTAGTTTTACATTTTAATAAAGTCCAGGAATATCAACTATTTCTTCACAAATTGTGCTTTTGGTGTTGTTTTTAAAAAGCCATCACCTTGCCCAAGATCATCTTTTCTTCCATGTTATCTTCCAGGAATTTTATAGTTTTGTATTTTACATTTAGTTCTATGACAAATTTGATTTAATTTTTGTGAAGGATCTAAGTTCTGTGTCTGGGTTCCTTTTCTTAGTTTTCTTTCTTTCTTTCTTTCTTTCTTTCTTTCTTTCTTTCTTTCTTCATGTGGACACTCAGTTGTTCTAGCATCATTTGTTGGAAAGATGATCTTTTCTCCATTGAATTATCTTTGCTTTTTTTGTCAAGGATCAGTCGACTATATTTATAGGGGTATATTTCTGGGCTCTCTATTCTGTTCCATTGTCCTATTCATTTATCCTTTCATAGTGTTAGTCCTTTGACTTTGTTTTTTACTTTAATATGGTGTTGGCTATTATGTCTTCGTATAAACTTTAGAACTAGTTTGTCGATATCCATAAAATGGCTTGCTAGGATATTGATAGAAATTACGATAAAGTTGGGAAGAAAGGATATCTTGACAATATCAACAAACATAAGATATATATATCTAAATTTACTTAGTTTTCTTTGGTTTCTTTTTTTTTTTTTTAGAATTTTGTAGTTTTCTTCATATAGATCTTGTTGCTTCCATTTTAAAGGTATGCAATTTGATCACTTAAATTTTTTCTCAAATGTTACATTATTTTTACTATTATGCTTATATTACATGGTAAAATACAACTACACTATTGGCTAATATCAGGAAGTTTCCAATAAGTACCAATTGGGTGGTGAAGAAAGAAATGCAAATGGTGACAGCTTTTGATCAAGTCTGTCATACAAGAAAGAGCTCTCCAGATACGGTTCATATCTAATGTCCAGCAAGAATTATACTAACATTGACACTTAAAGCTAGTCATAATTTTGGATTTCTTTCATGAAGCTAGCAAATCAGGCAAAATGATTTTTCTAAACCTTATAATTGTCAAAGTCAAGAAATATAAGGAAAGGATGTAAACCTGTTCCAGATTAAAGAGATATGACAACAAATGCAATGCATGATTCTAGATTGGACCCTGGACTGGGAGAAAAACAGCTAACATGGTTAATATTGGGACAATGCACGAATTTTAATGTGAACAGTAGATTAGAGGGTGGTATTTTACCTATATTAAATTCCCTGATTTTGATAATTGTACTGTGTTTATCTAAGAAGATGTCTTGTACTTTGGAAATACACACTGAAGTATTTAAAGATAGAAAGGCATGACATTTCCAACTTACTTTCAAGTGATATAGAAAAGATTTATACATACTTTTTTACATATGGAGAAATAATGACAAAGCAAATGCAGGACAATGTAAACAAACTGGATAATGAGTATATGAAAAGATCTTTTTACTTTTCTGTAAGTTAAGACATCATAACAACCTGAGATTTAAAGAGAGACCAGCTGGAATGCTGCAGTGAGAAGAGTTCCCGCTTCTATCAAGGTAGGAAGACCGGAAAAAAGAAATAAAGAAACAAAAGGCCTCCAAGGGGGAGGAGCCCCGCGAGGAGCCGGGCTGAGGCCGGGGTGAATGTCCCCAGGACAGGAGAGCCCCGTCCCGGAGAAGCAGGAGCTGCACCAACTTTCCCGGGCAGAAAGGGGCTCGCAGGAGTGGAGCAGACCCAGGAGGGCGGGGATGCCCTCGGGCTCCCGGGGACACTAACAGACACCTGCGCCCCAGGAGAGTGCGCCGAGCTCCCTAAGGGCTGCAGCGCGCACGGGGGGACCCGGAGCAGCTCGGGGGGCTCAGGCGAGGAAGAGGCTCTGTGCAGAGGGGGCTGCGGGGCGGGAGCGCGAATCCAACAGCGCAGGCTCCGGAGCATAGGGCGCCGGGACACAGCCCAGGATCCGGCCTCCCCGCAGGACAGGCAGAGGCCGGGAGGGCCCAGGACCGCAACGACGCTCCTGCCCCAAGCAGAGCAGATCAGTGGCCCGCCCCGGAGCCCACAGGCCCTGCAGACCGAGAACTCCGGAGTTACTGCGGGGGCTGACTCCAGGGCTCCAGAGCTGGCCGCCGCCACTGGAGTTGTTCCTCCGGAGGCCTCACGGGGTAAACAACCCCCACTGAGCCCTGCACCAGGCAGGGGGCAGAGCAGCTCCCCCAAGTGCTAACACCTGAAAATCAGCACAACAGGCCCCTCCCCCAGGAGACCAGCTGGATGGACAAGTTCCAGGGGAAGTCAAGGGACTTAAAGTATACAGAATCAGAAGATACTCCCCCGTGGTTTTGTTTTGTTTTTTTCTGTTTGCTTCCCCCACCCTTTTTTCCCTTTCTTTCTTTTTCTTTCTCTTTTTCTTCTCTTTTTTCTTTTTTCTTTTTCTCTTTTCTTTCCTTATTTATCTCCTCTTTTTCTCCTTTTCCCAATACAACTTGTTTTGGGCCACTCTGTACTGAGGAAAATGACTAGAAGGAAAACCTCACCTCAAAAGAAAGAATCAGAAACAGTCCTCTCTCCCACAGAGTTACAAAATCTGGATTACAATTCAATGTCAGAAAGCCAATTCAGAAGCACTATTATACAGCTACTGGTGGCTCTAGAAAAAAGCATAAAGGACTCAAGAGACTTCATGACTGCAGAATTTAGATCCAATCAGGCAGAAATTAAAAATCAATTGAATGAGATGCAATCCAAACTACAAGTCCTAACGACGAGGGTTAACGAGGTGGAAGAATGAGTGAGTGACATAGAAGACAAGTTGATGGCAAAGAAGGAAACTGAGGAAAAAAGAGACAAACAATTAAAAGACCATGAAGATAGATTAAGGGAAATAAACGACAGCCTGAGGAAGAAAAACCTACGTTTATTTGGGGTTCCCAAGGGCGCCGAAAGGGCCAGAGGGCCAGAATATGTATTTGAACAAATCATAGCTGAAAACTTTCCTAATCTGGGAAGGGAAACAGGCATTCAGATCCAGGAAATAGAGATCCCCCCCCTAAAATCAATAAAAACCGTTCAACACCTCGACATTTAATAGCTAAGCTTGCAAATTCCAAAGATAAAGAGAAGATCCTTAAAGCAGCAAGAGACAAGAAATCCCTGACTTTTATGGGGAGGAGTAGTAGGGTAACAGCAGACCTCTCCACAGAGACCTGGCAGGCAAGAAAGGGCTG
The DNA here is from genome assembly GCF_011100685.1 of Canis lupus familiaris. Lineage (NCBI taxonomy): Eukaryota > Metazoa > Chordata > Mammalia > Carnivora > Canidae > Canis > Canis lupus. The sequence continues at coordinate 3,415,175 of NC_049244.1, read as the reverse complement.
GCAGGATATATTCAGGGTCCTAAATGAGAAGAACATGCAACCAAGAATACTTTATCCAGCAAGGCTCTCATTCAAAATGGAAGGAGAGATAAAGAGCTTCCAAGACAGGCAGGAACTGAAAGAATATGTGACCTCCAAACCAGCTCTGCAAGAAATTTTAAGGGGGACTCTTAAAATTCCCCTTTAAGAAGAAGTTCAGTGGAACAATCCACAAAAACAAGGACTGAATAGATATCATGGTGACACTAAACTCATATCTTTCAATAGTAACTCTGAACGTGAAAAGGCGCAGGGTGTCAGACTGGATAAAAAAGCAGGACCCATCTATTTGCTGTCTACAAGAGACTCATTTTAGACAGAAAGACACCTACGGCCTGTAAATAAAAGGTTGGAGAACCATTTACCATTCGAATGGTCCTCAAAAGAAAGCAGGGGTAGCCATCCTTATATCAGATAAACTAAAATTTACCCCGAAGACTGTAAAGAGATGAAGAGGGACACTATATCATACTTAAAGGATCTGTCCAACAAGAGGACTTAACAATCCTCAATATATATGCCCCGAATGTGGGAGCTGCCAAATATATCAATCAATTAATAACCAAAGTGAAGAAAACTTAGATAATAATACACTTATACTTGGTGACTTCAATCTAGCTCTTTCTATACTCGATAGGTCTTCTAAGCACAACATCTCCAAAGAAACGAGAGAGTTATTTATTTTTTTTTTAAGATTTTATTTATTTATTCATGATAGTCACACAGAGAGAGAGAGACAGAGAGGCAGAGACACAGGCAGAGGGAGAAGCAGGCTCCCGAAACGAGAGCTTTAAATGATACACTGGACCAGATGGATTTCACAGATATCTACAGAACTTTACATCCAAACTCAACTGAATACACATTCTTCTCAAGTCCACATGGAACTTTCTCCAGAATAGACCACATACTGGGTCACAAATCGGGTGTGAACTGATACCAAAAGATTGGGATCGTCCCCTGCATATTCTCAGACCATAATGCCTTGAAATTAGAACTAAATCACAACAAGAAGTTTGGAAGGAACTCCAACACGTGGAGGTTAAGGACCATCTTGCTAAAAGATGAAAGGGTCAACCAGGAAATTAAGGAAGAATTAAAAACATTCATGGAAACTAATGAGAATGAAGATACAACTGTTCAAAATCTTTGGGATGCAGCAAAAGCAGTCCTAACGGGAAAATACATCGCAATACAAGCATCCATTCAAAAACTGGAAAGAACTCAAATAGAAAAGCTAACCTTACACATAAAGGAGCTAGAGAAAAAACAGCAAATAGATCCTACACCCAGCAGAAGAAGAGAGTTAATACATATTCGAGCAGAACTCAACGAAATCGAGACCAGAAGAACTGTGGAACAGATCAACAGAACCAGGAGTTGGTTCTTTGAAAGAATTAATAAGATAGATAAACCATTAGCCAGCCTTATTAAAAAGAAGAGAGAGAAGACTCAAATTAATAAAATAATGAATGAGAAAAGAGAGATCACTACCAACACCAAGGAAATACAAACGATTTTAAAAATATATTATGAACAGCTATACGCCAATAAATTAGGCAATCTAGAAGAAATGGATGAATTCCTGGAAAGCCACAAACTACCAAGACTGGAACAGGAAGAAATAGAAAACCTGAACAGGCCAATAACCAGGGAGGAATTGAAGCAGTCATCAAAAACCTCCCAAGACACAAAAGTCCAGGGCCAGATGGCTTCCCAGGGGAATTCTATCAAACGTTTAAAGAAGAAACCATACCTATTCTACTAAAGCTGTTTGGAAAGATAGAAAGAGATGGAGTACTTCCAAATTCGTTCCATGAGGCCAGCATCACCTTAATTCCAAAACCAAAGACCCCACCAAAAAGGAGAATTACAGACCAATATCCCTGATGAACATGGATGCAAAAATTCTCAACAAGATACTAGCCAATAGGATCCAACAGTACATTAAGAAAATTATTCACCATGACCAAGTAGGATTTATCCCCAGGATGCAAGGCTGGTTCAACACTCGTAAAACAATCAATGTGATTCATCATATCAGCAAGAGAAAAACCAAGAACCATATGATCCTCTCATTAGATGCAGAGAAAGCATTTGACAAAATACAGCATCCATTCCTGATCAAAACTCTTCAGAGTGTAGGGATAGAGGGAACATTCCTCAACATCTTAAAAGCCATCTACGAAAAGCCCACAGCAAATATCATTCGCAATGGGGAACCAGTGGGAGCCTTTCCCCTAAGATCAGGAACAAGACAGGGATGTCCACTCTCACCACTGCTATTCAACATAGTACTGGAAGTCCTAGCCTCAGCAATCAGGCAACAAAAAGACATTAAAGGCATTCACACTGGCAAAGAAGAAGTCAAACTCTCCCTCTTCGCCAATGACATGATACTCTACATAGAAAAACCCAAAAGCCTCCACCCCAAGATTGCTAGAACTCATACAGCAATTTGGTAGCGTGGCAGGATACAAAATCAATGCCCAGAAGTCAGTGGCATTTCTATATACTATCAATGAGACTGAAGAAAGAGAAATTAAGGAGTCAATCCTATTTACAATTGCACCCAAAAGCATAAGATACCTAGGAATAAACCTAACCAAAGAGGTAAAGGATCTATACCCTAAAAACTATAGAACACTTTCTGAAAGAAATTGAGGAAGACACAAAGAGATGGAAAAATATTCCATGCTCATGGATTGGCAGAATTAATATTGTGAAAATGTCAATGTTACCCAGGGCAATTTAGACGTTTAATGCAATCCCTGTCAAAATACCATGGACTTTCTTCAGAGAGTTAGAACAAATTATTTTAAGATTTGTGTGGAATCAGAAAAGACCCTGAATAGCCAGGGGAATTTTAAAAAATAAAACCATATCTGGGGGCATCACAATGCCAGATTTCAGGTTGTACTACACAGCTGTGGTCATCAAGACAGTGTGGTACTGGCACAAAAACAGACACATAGATCAATGGAACAGAATAGAGAACCCAGAAGTGGACCCTGAACTTTATGGTCAACTAATATTCGATAAAGGAGGAAAGACTATCCACTGGAAGAAAGACAGTCTCTTCAATAAATGGTGCTGGGAAAATTGGACATCCACATGCAGAAGAATGAAACTAGACCACTCTCTTTCACCAGACACAAAGATAAACTCAAAATGGATGAAAGATCTAAATGTGAGACAAGAGTCCATCAAAATCCTAGAGGAGAACACAGGCAACACCCTTTTTGAACTCAGCCACAGTAACTTCTTGCAAGATACATCCACGAACAAAAGAAACAAAAGCAAAAATGAACTATTGGGACTTCATCAAGATAAGAAGCTTTTGCACAGCAAAGGATACAGTCAACAAAACTACAAGACAACCTACAGAATGGGAGAAGATATTTGCAATTGACGTATCAGATAAAGGGCTAGTTTCCAAGATCTATAAAGAACTTATTAAACTCAACACCAAAGAAACAAACAATCATGAAATGGGCAAAAGACATGAACAGAAATCTCACAGAGGAAGACATAGACACGGCCAACACGCACATGAGAAAATGCTCTGCATCACTTGCCATCAGGGAAATACAAATCCAAACCACAATGAGATCCCACCTCACACCAGTGAGAATGGGGAAAATGAACAAGACAGGAAACCACAAATGTTGGAGAGGATTCGGAGAAAAGGGAACCCTCTTGCACTGTTGGTGGGAATGTGAACTGGTGCAGCCACTCTGGAAAACTGTGTGGAGGTTCCTCAAAGAGTTGAAAATAGACCTGCCCTATGAGCCAGCAATTGCACTGTTGGGGATTTACCCCAAAGATACAGATGCAATGAAAAGCTGGGACACCTGCACCCCGATGTTTCTAGCAGCAATGTCCACAATAGCCAAACTGTGGAAGGAGCCTCGGTGTCCATTGAAAGATGAATGGATACAGAAGATGTGGTCTATGTATACAATGGAATATTCCTCAGCCATTAGAAACGACAAATACCCACCATTTGCTTCGACGTGGATGGAACTGGAGGGTATTATGCTGAATGAATTAAGTCAAGCAGAGAAGGACAAACATTATATGTTCTCATTCATTTGGGGAATATAAATTATAGTGAAAGGGAGTATAAGGGAAGGGAGAAGAAATGTGTGGGAAATATCAGAAAGGGAGACAGAACATAAAGACTCCTAACTCTGGGAAATGAACTAGGGGTGGTGGAAGGGGAGGTGGGTGGGGGGTGGGTGTGAATGGGTGATGGGCACTGAAGGGGGCACTTGATGGGATGAGCACTGGGTGTTATTCTGTATGTTGGTAAATTGAACACCAATAAAAAATAAATTTATTTAAAAAAAAAGACATCATAACAAAATTGAAAGTTTTCAAACACCCCCCCCCCAGAAGCTTAAAATTACACCTCAAAAGTTTAAAACACATGTATTTGACAAATTTTACTAATTTTCGTCTAATAATCCAGACCATTTTTTTGGCCCACCTGATAGGCTGCGGTATACCGTTTGGCCTAACAATGTAAACATAAGGGAAAGTACTTTAAAATACCATATAATGTTCTATCAATACATAGCTGGTAGATGGTGAAGTAGGAACAGATGGGGCTAGGCAGGGAAAAATAAGGGAAAGGTCCAAAGTCAGGCTCCCGTCAATCTCTGGGCTCTCATAAATCCCCAAAGACACTGAAAGGCCCAGAGTCAGGCTCCTGACTTATCCTAAGGAAACAGAGATAGGACAGTAAAAACAGAAAACAAAACAAAAAACCTGGCTCCCTAGCTCCGAAATATTAGGGAGTATCCCCCTTTGATGGCTACTAAGTAATCACAAACTCACCAGACCACAAAGAAATAAGTCGTTAAGGTGTTATCAATAGTCCCTGCTCAAAACAAGACTGCACAAGAATCTCAAGGCCATGGGCTCCCTGGCTAGGTTCTCAATAAAGGACTGCCACTAAAAACCCTCAGTGGGAACCCTCTCACTCCTGAGAGCTTTCTGTGTATCTTTGCTTAATAAACTATCACTTTTCTCACTCTCTGTTGTCCATGAATTCATTCTTCGGCTTTGTGAGATAAGAACTTAGCTCTCCTGTATCAGTGGGAAATATAAAATTGAAAGAAAGGCCTCACCTTAGATTCTTACAATCTTTTGTTCTACTATTCATGAAATTAACTGATGGAGAGATGATAGCATATTTAAGTAGATTTTTTTCAGTAAAGGAGGCCTGGAGGAAGATGACATATCTCTTTCCCTTCATGGGAAGTAGTGAGTATTTAGAGGTAAAGGGTCATGACATCAACAATTTACTTTTGAGTGGTTCAGATAAAAATGAGGGTGGAGGGGGAGAAAGAGAAAGGCTAATAAAGCAAATATGGCATACTCTTAACAAATGGTGAGAGGAAGAATATGTGGGAGTGCTTCGTAACACTTTTTTCTACTTTATTATTGTGACTTTTCTGTAAGTTTGAAATCATTTCAAAATAAAAGATTACAGAAAAATATAAAATATGAGTTATCAGATGTCCTCCTCACAGTCCTCACCCTTTAGTACCAGAAATAATTCCAGGCAATCTCTTTCTAAGGTAGCCAGCTATATTGACAAATATTTAGAGCCGGCCCAGTTCGGTATTGCCTTTTTTTTTTTTTCTTTCCAGCCTGCATTTGAAACCCTGCAGCTACTTACCAGAGAGAACCACTCCTCATAGAATTCACTATACTGAGAAAATCTGTCAGGACCAATCCAACTGGTTAGGATCTTGTGGGAGTTTTTAGTGAGGTAGGTGAGTAGCACCAATACTGAAGTAAGGGACAAGCAAGGCTAGGTAAAGAGAGAAACGTAAGGGATGACATAACCAGGGTAAGGGATGACATAACCAAGGTCAGGCAGGAGGCGTGGAACCAAGCTCACAGATATCCCAGAGGTAGAGAAATAGACAAGATTTACAAGATTTACAAGAACACCTTGTTTGTTCTCCTGATAGTTACAAGTCCACCATGTTTGTTCTAAATATAGACATGATATTCACAAATCCACCATGATATTGACAAAACTTTCCTAAAGTCCCTGATCAGTTTCCTATAAAAGATCTACCATAAAAACCCTCAGTGCTAACCCATTTGGGAGCCCTCTTACTTTAGAGAACTCCTTTTCTTTCCTTTCTGTTCTCATCTTCTTACCTTGCACTTCACTTCACCCTTTAATCTATGAGATTAATTCTTCAACTCCGTGAGATAAGAACCCTGCAACAATAGATACTTTTAAATATATGCTGTATAATTAAAACTCAAAAAACAAACTAAACAAAATGAAACTTACCTTGCTTCCAAAACAGGAGATTGATGTAAGGTTTCCTGATCAACAGGAGATCCAGAGTGGCTGAGAGCTCTGCACCTTCAGTGGCTGGCTGAAGCCTCGTTGGGGTAAAGCACTTTTGCTTCCTCAAACTCCCAGTCCTTGTGATCATAATTTTTATTTTCGCGATTTCTTTCAGTATAAAATTAAAGTCAAGTAGCATATTAATTCAATACCAAAATGGTGGGATCCCTGGGTGGCACAGCGGTTTAGCGCCTGCCTTTGGCCGAGGGCGCGATCCTGGAGACCCGGGATCGAATCCCACGTCAGGCTCCTGGTGCATGGAGCCTGCTTCTCCCTCTGCCTATGTCTCTGCCTCTCTCTCTTTCTCTCACTGTGTGCTTATCATAAATAAATAAAATAAAATAAAAAAATACCAAAATGGTGAAGAAAGCAGTATGTAGATTGATATTCAGTCCGAAATTTCTAATTCACATATGGCTACCCTCTCTTGTTACCTATATTTCTGGTGTGCCATCAATATCGATATGAAAGCACATTTTCTAAACTTGATATTGTTATAAATAATAGGTGACATTAATTTGAAAGGGACTTTTTTGGATTTGGGATACTTCTTAAGACAGCTGATAAGTATATAACTCATATTTAAATAGAGGAGTTGGAAGGGAAAATTCACAACCATTTGGTGATACAATTTTGGGAATGTTGGTTGAAAATCCTTTGTGAATAACTTACTAAAAAAATAATGCATTGAATCAGCAGACTTAGATGAATATGTTTTGGTGAGCAGGGCACAGGTGTGACAATGGGAGGAGGTAGTTCAGTTTCTGTACTCATGTAATCGAAAAGTGAAGTGAGCAAGAGCTAAGAGCTGACCAAGGGGATGGAGGTCTTGATTGAGAACAAATTGCATAACCATATGAATGCACACTAAGGACTCTGTCCATGCTGATTATATTAGCCTAATGTTTGATAGCTTTGTTGAATATATTCCAAGCTTTTTGACTCCTATTTTGTTACTCAGAATGCAACTTTAAAGGTTCTGTTTATTTTTTTTTTAGTTTTGGTTTCTCCTGTGTTTGTAATCAGCTTCATTAGGCATATTGGAATTAATTATTTTGCACCAGTTAAAGAAAACACTCAACAGATTTTTACCTGCAAGGTCACCACTTCTTCAAAAATAAAGCAATGTTTTGATGATCTTATGCCAGTAATTGATCCAGTTTCAAAGCAAACTGTATAGTGGAGTCAAGGGACAAATAGATTGCTGAGATCCCATCAAAATGTTTCAGTTAATCACAGTTACAGTTTGTTGTCATCTTTTAAGTTTTTTTTTAAAGATTTTATTTATTTATTTGAGAAAAAGAGCATGAGTGGGAGGAGGGGAGAGGGAGATGGAGAGAAGCAGGCTCCCTCCTGAGCAAGGAGTCTGAGGAGGGGCTTGATCCCAGGACCCTAGGATCATGACCTAGCTGAAGGCAGAGGCTTAACCAACTGAGCCACCCAGGTGCCTCTAGGTATTTTTGTTTTTGTTTCAATTCCAGATAGTTAACATACAGTATAATATTAAATTCAACAGTATAATATAACGATTCAACACTTGCATACATCACCCTGAGCTCATCACAAGTGCCCTCCTTAATCTCCATCCCCTATTTAAACCATCCCTCACTCACCTCTCCTCTTGCAACCCTCAGTTTGTTCTCTATAGTTAAGAGTCTGTTTCTTAGGTTTGCCTCCCTTTTTCCCCTATGATCATTTGTTTTGTTTCTTAAATTCCATGTATGAATGAAATAATATTTGTCTTTCTCTGATTGATTTACTTCATTTAACATTATACTCTCTGGTTCCATCCACATTGTTACAAATGGCAAGATTTCATTCTTCTTTACAGCTGAATAATATTTCAGTGTGTGTGTGTGTGTGTGTGTGTGTGTGTACCACATTTCCTTTATCCATTCATCAATTGATAGATATTTGGGCTTTTTCTATTTCCATAATTTGGCTATTGTTGATAATGATGCTACAAACATCTGAGTGTATATATCCCTTTGAATCTGTATTTTTGTATTCCTTGGTTAAATACCCAGTAGTGCAATTGCTGGGTCATTAGTAGCTCTATTTTTAACTTTTTGAGGAACCTCCATACTGTTTTCCAGAGTGGCTGCTTCCTTTCAAGTTTACATGGAACATTCTCCAGAATAGATCGCACACTGGGTCACAAATAAGGCCCCAACAAGTAAAAAAAAAAGACTGAGATCATACCATGTATATTTTCTGATCACAATACTATGAAATTTGAAGTCATTCACAAGAAGAAAATCCAAAAGGCCACAACATGGAGGTTAAACAACATGCTTTCTAAATAACAACCAGGAAATCAAAGAAGAAATTAAAAAACATAGAAACAAATTGAAATGAAAACACAATGGCCCCAAGCCTTTGAGATGTAGCAAAGCTGGTCCTAAGAGGGAAGTAAATAGCAATACAGGCCTACCTCAAGAAGCAAGAAAAATTTCAAATATACAATCTAATGTTATGCCTAATGGAGCTAGAGAAAGAGCAACAAAGAAGGCCTAAAGCCAGTAGAAAAAGGGAAATAATAAAGATTAGAGCAGAGATAAATGATATAGAAACTAAAAAAAAAAAAACAAAAAAAACAAAAAAAAACAATAGAACACATCAATGAAATCAGGAGGTTGTTCTTTGAAAAAAATTAATTAAATTGATGAACCCTTAGCAAAACTTACCAAAAAGAAAAAAGGAAGGACCCAAATAAATGAAATCACAAACAAGGGAGGAGATATAACAACCAATACCACAGAAATACAAACAGTTATAAGATAATATTACGACAAACTGATATTCCAACAAATTGGACAATCTGAAAGAAATGGATTAATTCCTAGAAATATATAACCTATAGAAACTAAAACAAGTAGACATAGAAAGCTTAGACAAACCAATAAGCAGCAAAGAAATTGAAATTGAATAATAATAAAAAAAAATCTCCCAACACATAAAAGTCCAGGGCCAGATGGCTTCACAGGTGAATTCTACCAAACGTTTAAAGAAGAGTTAATACCTATTCTTCTCAAACTATTCCAAAAAATAGAAATGGAAGGAAAACTTCCAAACTCATTCTATGAGGCCATCATTACCCTGATTCTAAAACCAAAGACTCCACTAAAAAAGAACTACAGGCCAATATCCCTGATGAGCATGGGTGCAAAAGTTCTCAACAAAATACCAGCAAATCGAATCCAATAGTACATGAAAAGAATCATTCACCACAATCAAGTGGGATTTATTCCTGGGTTGCAAGGGTGATTCAACATTTGCAAATCAATCAACGTGACACACTACATTAGTAAAAGATAGGAGAAGAACGATATGATCCTCTCAGTAGATGTAGAAAAAGCATTTGAAAAATATGTTATCTATTCATGATAAAAACAGATCCTTAACAAAATAAGATTAGAGGAAACTTTCCTCAACATAATAAAGGCCATATATGAAAACACCACAGCTAATATCCTCAATGGTGAAAAACTGAGAGCTTTCCTTCTATAGTCAGGAACAAGATAAGAATGTGGACTCTCACCACTGTTCTTCAACATAGTACTAGAAGTCCTAGCCTCAGCAATCAGATAACAAAAAAGAAATAAAAGGCATCCAAATTGGCAAGGAAGAAGTCAGACTTTGACTATCTGCAGATGACATAATATTCTCAAGGCTCAACCAAAACATTTCTGGAACTTTACATGAATTCAGTAAAGTCACGGGATACAAAATTAATATACAGAAATCTGTTGCAGTTCTATACACCAATAATGAAGCAGCAGAAAGAGAAATCAAGTAATCAATCTCATTTACAATTGTAGTCATTTTTTTTTATCTGCTATGTACACATCTCCATTTTACATTTGTTCTAGGGGCCTGTGATAACTGTTCAGGAGTTCTTGTTTAAATCTACTTTGGTAAGTCATAGGTCCCCATATCATCCAGAAAATGTTTTTTCCTCTCCAGAAAGGGATGGGCAAAATGGTAAAAGTTAAAACTTGAGGACAACTATTTACTGTTCTTAAGAAAGTCCCATTAAGATCTCTGAACATCTTTAGAAAGATAAATTCCATTTTATTATAACAAATGAAACATTTAATACTTGCAACATTTCTTGAGACATCTTTGTTTCAAAAATTGTGCCAAAACATCCTGGCAGGTCCTCAAAAGGTTAAACAGAGTTACTATATGACCTAGAAATTCCATCCTTAGGTATATATACCCAAGAGAAATAAAAATATACAACAATGTGTACACAAACTTCATTGCAACATTATTCATAATAGCTTAGGGTGTTGGACACCCAAATATGTATCAACCAATGGGTGGATAAACAAAATATACATATTTTGTATATATATATTGTATGGTATAGCCATACAATGGAATAATATTCATTCATACGAAGTATTGATGCACACTACAGCATGAATGAACCATGAAGACATGCTAAGCAAAAGAAGGCAGTCACAAAACACCATATATTGTACAATTCCACTTATATGAAATATCCAGAACAGGCAAATCTATAGAGACAGAAAGTAAATTAGTGGTTGCATAGGGGCTGGGAATTTTCTAGAAGAGGAATAAGAGTGACTGCTACAGGGATGGGGTTCTTTTGGGTGATGAAAATTTTCTGAGATTAGTTAGTGGAACCACTGAATTGTATACTTTAAATGGGCAACTTTATGCTATGTAAATTATACCTCCATTAAACTTTTTTTTTTTAAGTACCAACTCTATGTTTAATATTGAAACTAAAGAACAGAGAGAAACAGGCTTATGAAACACAGCTCAAACAGGTAATGGAATTACAATTGTACATCATTCTCCACCCATATTTAGTGCCCTGAGTGAGGCTTTATGTAGGGTTGAAGCCACCAAGGCCTTTGAACCGGGGATCTATCTGGTTGAGAGAGAAATCTCTTCTTAACACCATCTCCTCAAAAAAGGGAGGGCTTTGCCTGGACACCTCGCAAGCAGAAGGCTGAGATTATTTAAGAAAAGGACTGAAGACTGTGATGGCATCTGAATGTTGTTCATCATGGTTTTTCACAGAACAGCAGTTCTCAATCTTGGCAGTGCACTGGAATCACCTGGAGATTTTAAGCAGCACCCATACCTGGGTCCCACCTCGAGAGGTTCTGATTTGCATGGTCTGAGATCAGACCTGGGGTTTGGAATTTTAAAAGCTTTCCTAGTGGTTCTGTGCACACAAGGTTGAGAGGCACTGCCGTAGAGAAAAAGGGGTAGCAGAATATCTGACTAGTTCCCCTGGGTGCTCTGAAACTTCCATCTACTGCTCATTTTTAAAAGCTTAAAATTAGGCCTCACCCAGACAAGTGATTCTGGCTAGTGCTTAGAACAGGCAAGCTATTCTTAGTGATGTATTTAGGTTACTATTTGCATTACTACTTTTAAGCTTCCAAGAACCATATCTCAATGATTGATAAGTTAGATGACTTGGGGATATAGAAAAACATGGCAGAGCCCATCAGAGCTATTAAGTTTAACAAATGTAAACACATAGAAATAACTCAAAAATACCATGGCTGAGACCAATTTTTACTGGTTAATTAAACTTTAGCCAATATAAGTTGTTCTTTCATGACAATTTCAAAGCCGTTTAAAGGCTGTGATGATTTTTAAGAATGTAACCAGCTTTCTGAGAAAGTAACAGTTAATCCTTTATTTTGAAATTCTGAATAATGCTGTTTATTGCTTTTTCCTCAGAAACCTTCAAAGTACTTGAGAATCAGAGAGCAGTGCTCCTGAAGCCATGACTTCAGAAACTGTCAGTGGCTCACTGCTTCCATCATTAGTAAATTATGTGCTTCATATTGGCAGATGCCATCATGATGGCATAATTATAGCCTCTTTAAACACTTTTAACTGTTTTTTTTTTTTTTTTAGCATTTATTATCACATTGCTAAATAGCAGCTTATCAGGCTATTTCTTAGTTATTACAAATGAAACATTAGCTACTCTTTTCAAAATGAAATTAAAGATTTATCTTTTTTTTTTTTTACATTCCCATTGTTCTCTCCTCACCTCCTACTTCTTCTCGTCTTATTTTCCAGATATAATTACAAATTGTGGCTAGTTCAATATTTGTGATTTATTATGGACTATGTAACTATTGTTTACCTTTGAGCCACACAGAAAATTGTGATTATATCTCCTTTTTTGTGTACTTCTTGTTTATTCAACTTATGACTATATTATTTGCCTTGGTTTTTTGTTTAATATTTGTACCCATCATTAATTCATCTCAGTCTTTTCAGAGTGGTAAAACTCCTCGCAATGACTGTAAACACATAGTACATTAATTCAACTGTTTTCCTTAAAGGTATCCTTCCTAGAGGCCTCTGTCCTGGTCTAGACTGGATGATGGCTTTCCAGGTGGGTTACACAGCTGTCAAGGGACTTTATTTCACTGTAATTTAAGGAATTCCCTCTGATCCTTGTGTCACAGATTGTATATTTTCTCTGTCTTGGTTTACAGTCATACCTTATGAATCACATCCTCCATTGGAAGATAAATTATTTAAGACCTGGCACTTCTTTTCTTTCTTTTTTTTTTTTTTTAGATTTTATTTATTTTTTAAATATTTTATTTATTTATTCATGATAGAGAGAGAGAGGCAGAGACACAGGCAGAGGGAGAAGCAGGCTCCATGCCGGGAACCCGACGCGGGACTCGATCCCGGGACTCCAGGACCGCGCCCTGGGCTGATCGCAGGTGCCAAACCGCTGAGCCACCCAGGGATCTCCGATTTTATTTATTTAATCGTGAATGACAGAGACAGAGACAGAGACAGAGAGGAGAGAGAGAGGCAGAGACACAGGCAGAGGGAGAAGCAGTGTCTATGCAGGGAGCCCGATGTGGGACTCGATCCGAGGACCCCAGGATCATGACCTGAGCCAAAGGCACTCAACCACTGAGCCACCCAGGTGCCCCTTTTAAGTCAGTTTTCAGTCCCTTGCTTTTTATGCTGCCAATATTTCTTTTTTTTATTCTTACAGATCTATATATATCTTGCTGCCAGTAATTAATTTTCTGTCAGTATATTTTATTTATATATGTGTTTAAAATGCATATTTTTGAATGAGATTCCTGTTATTTTTATTAAATTTGGCATCCTGATTAGCATAAGAGCAATGAGCATTATGTTTTACAAGCATTGCGTTGTGAATAAGGCTTTGCATTGATTGTACAAAGAGAAAAAAATAACGTTGAAATTAAGGCGATAATTACATGTGCAAACCAAGTACATTACCCTGACATAGTTCTTAACAAAAACCTCTTTTGGTTAGGTGATGGTTGATATTGCTGCATGCAGGTCAATTGCTTTGGAGGACAAAGTATGAATAGCTTTACTCATTTGAAAAATTCCTCTTACCGTCCTACAATGGCCCGAAGAAGCCTTCAGTAATCTCCACTCATGTCACTTGCAATCACTGTGCCCAGGCTCTTCTGGCACATCTGATTGAACATCTGTTTTGCTTATACAAGATTAATCTCAACTTTCAATGACCATAATCCTGACAAGATGGAGTCATCTGTGCCCTCAGTTTTCATAGAATAGAAGAGCTTCTCAGCAAAGAAGGTATGGTCAGTTCAGGGCACACTGCAAGATGGTTTTCGAATCACTTTCAATATTTCCAGAAAACTCACAGCCAACATAGTTTAACAAATCTCAATTAGCCATCCTGGGGTAAGTCTCCATTGTAGCAGTGCTGAACACCTTCATAAGCCAATTGGTAATTCACAATCTGATTTTTGTTATGATATCCCTAGCACGTGGATACCAGTGAATGTTCAAAATACTTTCACATATCTGACCTAATGTCCTTTTCATGATCTTGTACAAATTCTGACTGATAATATCTGGCCATTTCTCAGATTCCCTGATTTGTTCTTGTTCACAAAATTTCAATCAATACACATTCTTGAGTTTTTCTGGGATAAAAAATTCATCTATGATTGTTTTGGTAGGATTGAGAAAGGAACAACGAAATAGTGTGCCCAGGCAGGCATGTCTAGCTGGAGATCCGATCATAACTTTTTAGAGGATCTGTCACCAGTGAAGTAAGAGGAGAAGAGAATTTGTTCAATTTGGTAAACAGCATCTATAAACAAGCTACAGCTAATATAATACTTAATGGCAAAATATTGAATGCTTTCTCCCTAAGATCAGGAACAAACAAGTATGTTCACTTGTATCATTGTCTAGAAATTCAGGCAAGGAAAAAAATTAAAAGGTACCCAGATTAGAAAAGAAGTAAAACTGTCTTTATTTATAGATGATATAATTTTCCGTATAGAAAATCCAATGAAGATACTAAAAGGCGTCTAGAATTAATATATTAGTTTAGCAAGCTTACAGTATATAAGACCAACTTGTGAAAATCAATTTTATGTCCATATACTAGCAAAGAGCGATATAACATTGAAATTTTAGAAAAACACTATAAATTACAATAACATGAAAAATGAAACAATTAGGGATAAATCTAACAAAGGATATGAAATATTTGTTCATTAAACTATAAAATATTTCTGAGAGAAATTTTGAAAGTCAAACAAATGAAGCAATATACCATGCTCATGGATTGGAAGACTCAATATTGTTTAGATGTCAATATTCCCCAGTTGAGCTATAGATTCAATGCAATTCCAACCAAAATCCCAGTAGGCTTTTTGTGTAGAAATTGATAAAGCTGATTCCAGAATTCAAATGAAAATGCAAAGGTCCTACAATAGCCAAATAGAAAGAAAGAAATCTTTGCCTAACCCAAAGTCACAAAGATTATTTTCCTGTTTTCTTCTAGAATTTTTATAATTTTAGGTCTTACATTTAGGTTCATGATCCATTTTGAGTTTATTTTTATATATGGTGAAAGTCATTGAATGAAAATTGTTGGTTGGTTGGTTGGTTGGTTTTACATAAGAATGCCCAATTTTTCCTGTAGAAACATTTGTTGAGAAGGCTATCCTTTCTCTACAGAATTGCCTTTCATATTTTGGGAAAATCAGTCATCCACATATGAGTGGCTTTATTTCTCTCCCTCTATTCTGTTTCATTTTTGTTCATCTCTCTGTGTGATGATATCACACTATTTTCTTTCTTTCTTTCTTTCTTTCTTTCTTTCTTTCTTTCTTTCTTCCTTCCTTCCTTCCTTCCTTCCTTCCTTCCTTCCTTCCTTCCTTCCTTTCTTTCTTTCTTTCTTTCTTTCTTTCTTTCTTTCTTTCTTTCTTTCTTTCTTTCTTTCTCTTTCTATTCCTTCTAGAGGAAAATAATCTTTATGACTTTGGGTTAGGCAAAGATTTCTTAGTCAGAATACCAAGAGCATGATCCATAAAAGAAGAAATCAATAATTTGGATGTCCACAAAATTTAAAATGAATGTCCTTCAAAAGGCAATGTTAATGGAATGAAAAGCCAAGCCACAGACTCAGAAAATATTTGCAGAGTAGAATTTAGATAAAGGATTGTGTCTAAAGTATATTAAGAGCTCCCAAAAGTCAAAATTAAGGGAACAAACAACACTTAAAATATGGAAAAAATATTTGAACAGACACTCCACCAAAGAAGATATATGGGGGATGCATGGGTGGCTCAGAGGTTGGGCACCTGCCTTCAGCTGGGGGAGTGACACCAGGTTGTGATCCTGGGTCCGGGAATCAAGTCCCATATTGGGTTCCCTGTGGTGAGCCTGCTTTTCCCTCTGTCACTATCTCTGTCTCTGTCTCTCTCTCTGTGTCTCTTATGAATAAATAAATAAAATATTTTAAAAAAAAGAAGATATATGGGTTTAAAAATGCTCAATATCACTAGTTGTTAGAGAAATGCAAGTTAAAATGCATTTCTCTAGACCAGGTATGACCACATACCTATTATAATGAATAAAATAAAAAAGACAGACTATTCCAACTGTTAACAAGGGTGTGAAGAAACAGCCTTTCCTACACTGCTGGGGGGAAATATTAAGTAGAATAACCATTTTGGAAACCACCTTGTCAATTTCTTTAGAAGTTAAACATACACCTCTAATATGATCCTGCTGTTCTAGTGCTCAGTATTTACCCAAGGGAAATGAAAGTGTCTATCCCTACAAAGGCTTGTACACAAATGTACACAGAAACTTTAGGCAATAGCTAAAAACTGGAAATAACAAAATGTCAAACAACAAATAATGGATGAACAGAATGTAGTATGTCCATACACTGAAATGATGCTCTGCAATAAAAGAACAAACTATCGATACATTCTACAACATGATGAATATCAAAATAATTATGCTGAGTGCAGGGAGCCACACATGCAAGATGCATACTGTGTGATTTAGTATTTATAAAATTCTGGGAAATGCAAACTAATGTGTAGTGATGAGAAAGCAGATCAGTGGATGCCTGGGAATGGGTAGGGAGAGGTAGGAAGGAGAGATGACAAAGAGGCACAAGAAACTTTCAGGGATGATGGATATGCTCATTATCTTGATCATGGTGGTGGCCGGAGTGTGTGAACATACACATCTACATAACTATACACTTTAAATATGGATAGTTTATGACACATCATATATACCTCAATAAAGCTGTTAAAAATTCAACTCTGGGGTGCCTGAGAGTGGCTCAGTCAATTAAGCATTTGCCTTCAGCTCAGGTCCTGATCCCGGGTCCTGGATGGAGGCCCATTTGGGCTCCCCATTGGGAGGAAGCCTGCTTCTCCCTCTCCCTCTGCCTGCCACTCCCCCTGCTTGTGCTCTCTCTCTCTCTCTCTGTCTCTCTCTGTCAAATAAATAAAATCTTTAACAAAAATTCAACTCTAATTAATTTGGTTAAGTTTCAGGATGGAGCAGAGAAATAGATATGGTTTATCTACCATGTTAAACTAAAACTGATCACATAACTTTCAAAAGAATCCTATTCCCTTTTCAAAAAGCACTCTTAGAAACTTTTGCTTGGGTGGCTCAGTCAGTTGAGTATCCAACTCTTGCTTTTGCTCTGTTGTGATCTTGTGGTCACGGGATTGGGCCCTGGGGGGCTTTTCATTCAGCATGGAGTCTGCTTAGGATTCTCTCTCACCCCCTTCCTTTGCCCCTCCCCTTGCCCCTCCCCTGGCTTGTGCTATAAATACATGCATACATACATACATAAAATCTTAAAAAATTTTTTTTGTTTGTTGTATTTCTATCATCCATTAATACTTCCACTCATTTATGTTTCATCTTGTTCCCAACCCAACTAAGTTCTAGGTTGAGTACTAGGGGTGGGCCCCAATGCAATGAATTACCACAAGTGGATGGAATGTTACTGCCTGAGGATTAATTCTTTAGTTAAGTTAGGTAGAGATCTGTTCATCAAGCAAGAGGATAGACTAAGCAATCTTTCAAGTTCTTTTTAATAAATTCATTAAGTGGTTTATCTTAAAAATGAAGGAGGCAAGTAAAATAGATAGTAGGTCTTGGCATTTGCAGTTTCATATAATCCTCCTCCCTTCTCACCCCTTAGTTCAACCCTTACTCAAGGCTAATAACATCCAAAAAAGATCTTGACTCTACAGGTTCCTGGGATGGGTGGAGTGAGCATGACTACAGCACATGTAAGGTATGCCCAGGACATGTATGGACATGCCAGAGGCACACCTACATCATTATCGGTGGATCTAGATTGGAAATCTTTTTCTCAGAACTGCTTTAATTATTCACTTCTTTTAATAAAAGGAGCTTCTGGTTTTAGCAGGTATATGTTACAACCATAGTGGGCAATAAATGTTTTTAATCTAAAACGTTTTTGCTTTTACAGTGACTGGGGAGTCCCAAAATGATCAGGAACTTTTCCTGAATGTAATTCAGAAACAGAAACTCCCAGATCTCAAAAATCTTTAAAATAAAAACCAGAAGGCTCCAGTCTGGAATAGCACTTTGCAAATGAGGTAAAGCAATTTACTAAATTGTTAAAGGAATCAGGAAGGGAAAAGAAAGAAAATTGGGGAAAATGAGACTCTTGACAGTATGTCTACATTTTATTACCTCTGTAAAAAAGATAAATGTATTCACATTGCCAAGTATAGTAAGTAGACATCTGTTGGACATCTATAGTTTTGGGTGTGATTTGCATTCCTTTCCTCTTACTCTGATACCAGGCCTCTTCTTTCCTGTGGGGGAGTCATTTTGTGTGGATCTGTTGAGGCTCTCAATCTTCGCTCATCCACTGGTGACTGGGCCAGGCCATTCATTTCCCAGGAAACAGTGATTGGTTCAGAAATAGGCACATGAACTAAGCTAGGCCAATTATAGCTTTCCCCAAGGCTTTTCTTGTTTGTTTGTTGGATAGACTTTTCGAGATATAGACACATCTTCTGATTGTAGTAAAAAAAAATAATGTGGCTGTGAAGACTATGTTTGAGCCCCCTAAATCCAGATGTGACTAAGAGTAGCTATGATCTTTTTCTGTTTGAGCTAACTTGAGTTGAGTTTCCGTCACTTGCAACCAGAAGAATCCCGACTAATGTAACCATAATGGTTTAATGATACCCTTTAAAATATGATTTTAAAAATAAATATGAAGGTCAGCTGTCTTCCAACTCAAGTGAAAACAAAATATAAGAAAATAAAATCAACCACATCTTGGGAGAGTATGGTTTGCGCACAGGAACGAATTTCAAATAGTAACATCTTTTAGACAATGAATAGAGGTAATGAGGGAATCTACAAATTTCTTCTTCTTCAAGTTTTAAAAAATGGTCTCTCATCAAAGTGGTATAGCTACCTAGATTTGAAGAATAAATAGTATCTAAAGATCTGTGAGAATCCAACTGTAGCCTCTGTGTCCAAGTTGTACTAAACCAAAGAATACAATGAAATGACATTTCCTTTGGTATCCTCATTACACTAACTGCACCCCTGCCTGCCCAATGACATTCCTAGTATCTCCTTCTAGATCTCAGAGTTGCCCAGGTATTCTCTCACATGCCAGGGACAAAATTACTCTCGTCTTCTACTCTGGTCTTCTCATCAGTTTGCTTGGCTGTCTGGGTTCTCCAAGAGGAGTCCATGGCCAGGGAGCAGTGCTGTCTCCTGAACCCCCCTACTGCTTCCTTGGGCTGCCAGAGCTGCATGACATTGTCCTTGATGGAAAGGAGAATGGCTTCCCTGGAAGTGCACAGCACCTATTGTCTGCTGGGTTCCCAGGTAGCACGAAAGCCTCATCAGATGGGTCATGAAAACAAGTTGAACCGTGAGTTCAAACATGGTATCACTCTACCTCTCTCCCTCATGTGTGCACACATATGTACACACACACTTAAGGCATAGAAAACAATTCTTTCTCAGAAGTCCATGGTTGGTCTGCCTACAGCAGGGACAGACTTACCTTTGTCATACTGAGCAGTGTAGTAATATGGAACCTTCCACATTTCCATTTCATAAGGAGCTCTGTGTCTTACTTTCTTTAATGGGACTGGTATAATTTATCACCTTCTTCTTTACAATATTCTATATTCTTTGAGTTTCTACTCTTGTTTTGGTATTGATGTTTTATGAGTGAAGTATGGAAACCTTATCTCCCTTTTCCCTTTACCCACCTCCTCATTGTCTAAATTGTTTCTCCTACATATATGGAGAATCATATCAGACAGTGTTATAATTTTTGCTTCAAAAGACATAATTTAGAAATCTCAAGGAGTCTGTTGTATCAATCTATATTTTTACACTCCATTGTTCTTTCTTCCTGATGTTCCAAGATTCCTTCTTTTACAATTTTCTTTCTGTTTGAATTCCTTTAGCCATTCTTTTAGGGGTGGTCTGCTGGTGACAAATTCTTTTAGTTCTTCTTGATATGAGAGTGTCTTTATTTCCCTTTCATTGCTGAAAATGATTTTCACTTGATATATAATTCTGAGTTCAGTTCTTTTTTCTAAATGCTTCAGAAATATTGTACCACTTTCTTTTGGACTCCATGATTTCTGGTGAGCAATCTGCTCTCATTCAAATTGTTTTTACTGTATGAGTAAAGCATCATTTCTCTCTCTTGCTTTTAAGATTTTTCCCTCTTTTTTTTTTTTTTTTTTTTTTTTTAAGATTTTATTGGGCAGCCCAGGTGGCTCAGTGGTTTAGAGCCACCTTCAGCCCAGGGCCTGATCCTGGAGATCCGGGATTGAGTCCCATGTCAGGCTCCCTGCACGGAGCCTGCTTCTCTCTCTGCCCGTGTCTCTGCCTCTCTCTCTCTCTCTCTGTGTCTCTCGTGAGTAAATAAATAAAATCTTTTAAAAGAGATTTTTAAAAAATCCTTTAAAAATATTTTATTTACTTATTTGAGAGGGAGAGAGAGAGAGAGAGAGAGAGAGAGAGGAGAGAGAGAGAGAGAATGAGCAGGGGGAGAGGAAAAAAAGCAAGCTCCCCACTGAGGAGGGAGCCTAATGTGGGACTTTGATCCCAGGACCCTGAGATCACGACCTGAGCCAAAGGCAGACACTTAACTAACTGAGCCACCCAGGCATCTCTCCTCTGTCTTTTATCTTCAGAAGTTTGATTATGGGGGCACCTGGATGGCTCACTTGGTTAAGTGTCTGACTTTTGATCTCAGCTCAGGTGCTGATCTCAGGGTTGTGAGTTTAAGCCCCACAAGGGAGACTGTACTCTAAAAAATAATAATAATAATAAAGTTTGATTATGATGTGTCCTGGCATGAATATCTTTGGGCATATCCTATTTGGGGTTCAATAGCTTCCTGAATCTATAGGTTTAGATATGATTCCAGTTTTGAGGACAAGCCAGCCATTACGTTGTTGAACAATTTTTCAGCCTTGTACTCTTTCTCCTCTCTGATGACACAAATAAAAGCCTTTTATTACCATCCCACAGGTCTCTGAGGTTCTGTTTTCTTTCTGTCATTCATATTGGATAAGCTTAATTGATCTAACTTCAAACACATGGATTTATTCTTACCTCCTCTTCAGTCAGCTATTGAGCCCATCCAGTGAGTTTTTGTATTTTATTGTATTTTTTATTTCTAAAATTTTTATTTGGCTCCTCTTTATAGTTTCTATTTCTTTGCTGAAACTTACTTTTTCATTTGATTCAAGCATGCTCACAATTTCTCATTGAAGTATTTTTTATGATGGCTGCCTTAAAATCCTTGTCAAGTCATTTCAATGTCTGTTGTCATCTGGTCTTGCCATCTGTTGATTGTCTTTTCTCATTCTAGTTGAGATTTTTCTCGATTTTTGGGAAGAGGATTGATGTTTTAAATTAGTTTCAGACATTTTTGTTATTATGTTATGAAACTCTGGATCTTATTTAAATCTTCAGTTTTAGTGGGTTTCCTCTGACACCATCCCATCAGGGGAAGGATGATGCTGCCTTGTTACTGCCAGGTAGAACAGGAGTCCAAGGTCTTCCTTTGGTCTGCTCTGAGACTTCAGAGTCCCACATTAGGCTCCCTCCTCAGTGGGGAGCTTGCTTTTTTTCCTCTCCCCCTGCTTTCTCTCTCTCTCTCTCTCTCTCTCCCTCTCAAATAAGTAAATAAAATATTTTTAAAGGATTTTTTAAGGGAAGGAAGGGCTTGTTACTGACTGATTAAGATGAAAAGCCCTGGCTCTTCACTTGGCCTTCTTTGATACCACCCTAGTTGGGGCAGAGGTGGGGAAGAGGAATGCCTCATCCCAGCTGGTTGAGGGCAAAGTCTAGGCCTCCCACTCAGCCTCTGTTGACAAGGGATGGTTGGGGCCTCAGTTTTTCCTGTGGCATTTGACTGTAGTAGTGCAATTATTATCTATAAGTTTTCTGTCTTACTAGACTGCCACTTGGACATCCTTTGACTGGAAAGGCCTACATCTGCTTTTTTGGCCTATATCTTTTGGCATTTCTGTGTTGTTAGCCTCTCCAGTACCCAACTGAGAATAAGAAAATTTAGGGACTCAATGCATGTCATTCCTTGTTTCTGGGGTCCCTAGCCATTCTATTTTCTATGCTCCACCTTCCAGGGTCTTCTTTGATTTATTTTGTATATGATGACCAAGGATTTTGGTTGTACTTAGTGGAAGGAATAAGAAGTGTGTCTCTTCCATCTCATCTGCAACCAGAAGTGTCTTTAGTTTACTTTTCATACTTAAAAGACTCAGTTGGGAGTCATACTGCATGTATTTAAATCCCAACTATGCCATCTTGGATCATTCTTTAAGTCTATTTTCTCATCTTTGAGATGACAATTAAACTAGCACTTGCCTCATGGGACTGTATTGAGAATCAATCAAATGAATACACACATACACACACACACACAGTACCAGCTAGCACATAGTAAGTGCTCAACCAAGTGCTGAACTACTATTATTTACAATAGCGTAAGGTAGATATCTACTGGATAGATTGTGCCAACCCACGGGTTAACAGGCTTTTTCTTTTGATCACCATTTTTCATATAACTGCTCCAGAAAGTTGGAATTCTCCACTGCCTCAAGTGTTCTCAGAGATCTCTCTTTAGTTTCCTCCAAAGCACCTTATATAACAGGCTCACCAATGGTTTAAACATAATATAAGAGTGTTAGTACAGAGAAAATGGAACTTTAAAAACTGTGTATCAATCACCACTACTCCGAAGTCAACTGTGCTACAAAATCTTGGTTATTCTGTGTCAATGAAAGCTTTTGAAAGTGTTCAAATAATATAGCTCTTACAACCCATATAGCAAAGCAAAACAAAAATTATACCTATAATTTTTACTTTTTATTTACTTATTTTTAAGAATTTTGTACCATAATCAAATATTTTTTGAAGTATACTTGGCACCCAACGTTAGTTTCAGGTGTACAACATTGTAATTCGACAATTCTAAACATTATGTTATGCTCACTACAAGTGTAGCTCCCATCTGTCACCATACAGTGCTATTACAGTACCATTGACTATATTCATTGTGCTGTGCTTTTCATCACTGTGACTTACTTACTCCCTAACTGGTAGCCTGTACCTCCCGCTCCCCTTCATTCATTTTGCCCATCCCCCCCAACCCTTCCCTTCTGGCAGCCATCAGCATGTTCTCTGTATTTATGGGTCTGTTTCTGCCTTTTTGTTTGTTTTAGTTTTTAGAATCCACATGTAAGTGAAATAATATGGTATTTATTTTTCTCTGACTTATTTCACTTAGCATAATACTCTCTAGGTCCATCCATGTGGTTGCAAATGGCAAGATACACCTATAATTTTTTATTTTTATTTTATTTTTTTATTTTTTAAATAATTGTTTTTTTTTTAATTTTTTTATTTATTTATGATAGTCACACACAGAGAGAGAGAGAGAGAGTCAGAGACACAGGCAGAGGGAGAAGCAGACTCCATGCACCGGGAGCCCGATGTGGGATTCGATCGTGAGTCTCCAGGATCGCGCCCTGGGCCGAAGGCAGGCGCTAAACCGCTGCACCACCCAGGGATCCCTATAATGTTTTAAACAACAGTATTCATCTTGTCCCTATGTCACTAAAAACAGTCTACAACAAAGGAGTATTAAAACCATCTTTTAAAAATATGTTTCCTGTGTCTTTCCACTAAGAATTCAAACATCTCAAGAAATAATTAAATACCTGTAATTCATGGAACTTTATACTCTTCAAATAAAGACAAATCCTTTTATGCATCCATGAAATAGTTACAAGATGTGACTTTTAAAAATCAATACATTTCAAGAAAATAGAACTAATATAGGCAAAATTAGTTTTTGGCAATATTATTTTGTATCTGGTACAATTAAATTGGAAATTAATAACAAAATTATACCAACAAATCATAAACATTTTTTTTTTGTATCAGAGAGCGAATTGAAATTGAAATATGAAAATGGTAAAACATCTGAGATACATATAAAACAATGCTTGGAGGAAAATGGAAAAAGTCCTAATATTTAATTTTTTAAAAAGCAAGATTGACAGTAAAAGAATTAAACATTAAAGTCAGGAGAGGAGAAAAGCACAAGAAAATAAGCCTAGTGGTATAAAAATTAATGAATTAATAAAGATGAAAGCAGAAGTTAGAAACTTTGAAAGAAAATGGCAGATCTGAGAAATTAAATCTGAAACCTAGTTCTTTAAAAATAAACAAGATAAGTAAACTGTTACTTAATCTAATTAAGGTTAAAAGAGTAAAATTATAAATGCAGTAAGTAAGAATCTATATGAGAGAATCAAACATAGATAAATTAAAAGATTAAAAGATTCAGGAGAGACTACTTTGTACATCACTGTAAAATAAACTTGAGAACTTGGTCCAAATGAGGAATTAACAAAACTGATCTCAGAATAGATAAAAAATGTAAAAGAGATGGAGATTGATTACCGTGGAAAAAGTGTGTATCTCAGGGAATATTAAAGACCTGTTTCCCAAAGTATAGACATTTTCACGAAGACTTCCACCAAATATTCAAGAAAGAATGACTTCATGTTTCTATGTTCTAAAATATGCATGGATAAGACTTCTAAATTTCTTTTTTTTTTACTTCTAAATTTCTAATGAAGTGAAAATAACCACAAAGATAATACAAAAAAAAAAATAGAAGTATAGCTCAGTATCATTTGTGAAAATGCATATAAAAATCCTAAGTAATGACACCCATTAAAAGAACCCTGAATAGCATTCTAGCAATTCTAGTTAAGGAGTACATTAACAGAATAATATAACTTGACTAAATGGTATTTACTCCATGAATACAAGGATTTTTCAGTAATTCACCATTTAGTATAGAAAAAGTGGGAAAATCATACAATTATGTCTACAGACACTGAAAAACATTTGATGAAATCCAACATCCATTTTTAAGAATAACTATTAACAAAATGGGAATAATAACAATATTCAATAAATTGTATTGTGATAACTGGATGTTCATCTAGAAAGGAAAATTGAATTACTGCTTCTCACTTTATACCAAAACAAATTACAGATACATCAGATTAAATGTAAAAAAACTTAAACTTATAAAAGTATTAGAATAAAACAGAACAGAATTTCCAAAATAAACTTAGACCAGGGAAAAACTTGCCCAGTACCACACAAAAATCAAGAAACAACAAGTTTGTATATTCAACTACCTAAAAAGAAAAAAGAATGCAAAGCATTGAAATTCCATAAGCAAAAGAAAAGGACAAATGATAAACTTGGAAAAATACTCATAATACATCACAAAGATTTAATTTTCCTACACAGAGTATCTACAAATTAATAATAGTCAAAATCCAATATAAAAATGGCTAAGAAGATAGGTACTGCACAGAAAAAGAAATATAAATTGTTCTTAAACATGCATAATCTCATTCATTATGAGAGATACCTTTTGGGGGGCACTTGGGTGTCTCAGTTAGTTAAGCAGCTGCTTTCAGCTCAGGTCATGATCCTAGGGTCCTGGGATTGAGCCCCGCATCGGGCTCCCTGCTCAGCGAGGAGTCTACTTCTCCCTCTGCCCTCCCCCCACTCATGTTATCTCTCTGTCAAATAAATAAAATCTGTAAAGAGAGAGAGAGAGAGAGAGAGAGAGAGACCTTTTTTTACATGCCAGCTTGGCAAATACAAAAAGTGTTGGCTATATATCATGTTGGTGAGGGTTGGTGAAATAGCCATTCCCTTATATTTTCAGTGATTGTGAAAACTGATTTAACTAAGCACTTTAGCAATAGCTACCAAAATACAAATGCATGTACCCTTTGATTCAGGAATTCCACTAATAGGGATTTATCCTATAAAAATATTCATATCTCATACAATGATTTACACAAGCAAGAATTCACTATAGTATTGCTGTATATATTTATTTAATAGCTAAACATTGGAAATCTACATGCCCAAAATTAGGGGGCCAACTTCCTAATTATAGTAGGTACAACAGAATACTCAAAAATTTCACGAAAGGAAGAGCACTATGTGTCTAACGGCAAAACAGCAATAGTGAATAATACCGTTTATATAAAACAAAGATAAACCCACAAAATACATATTTAATATTTACATATTATACATTTTCTTATATTTCTGTAAGTTGACCCAAGACAGTGGTATCCCAGTTACCTCTTAAGAGTGAATGGTATGCTTTGAAGGAAAGATGCAAAGATATGCTTGTCTTATGTCTGATTCTCTAGATACAGAGGCTGAAAGAAAGATTCTTGAGTGGGTGCTTTCAGAAAGGGAGATAAGCAGGATAAGTCAGGAATCAAAAGCTAAGCAAGAAGTGTCTTAGCCAGAGTCTAGCTTCCACCTGATACCTTGAGGAGTTCTGGAGTGTGGGCTGTGCCCTAGAGTTGGTCCTGCCTTGAAACAAAGGGTCCAGCCAGGCCTTTCTACCTTCATCAGTCAATCCTTGGCTGTGGGGGGCCTCAAGAGGAAGGAGTATCCTCTTCAGAGGCTTTAACTGGCTGAAGGCAACTCTCTGACATAGGGGCAGCTCTGAGCAATTAGCAATCAATCTTCAGAGCAGCTGGGGAGGGAGCAATATTAGAAGAGATGAGAGCCTAATGGTTGCCTACTACAACCTCACTGTACTTTCTGAAAGCTGTAGAGTATGTATTGACCTCCGCAAAAAAAAAAAAAAAAAAAAAAAATCAATTAAAAAATCAATTACAAATTTGTGGTTTGTCTAGATTCTAAATTCAGCACAAATGCCAAAATTTAAACAGGAAAAGTTAGCCTTAGAAATCCTTAGCGAGGCTTCAATTTAGGACAGATGTTAGTCAATTTTTCCGCCAGAATTGGAACAAATTGTGTTTTTTTTTTTTTATGAGCATCACATGAAATAGTTGGCTTGCATTTAGGTGACCTTCTGTTTGAAACATTTACAACTTTAAACACTGGACTTGTATTCATTGGTGAGAGGCCCCGGAGTATGGAGAGGAACTGAAGGAAGAGTGGATTTTTATCTAGTATCCCAGGCTCACCTCAAGATAGAATGGTAGGGGGATCGAGCATGTTATTGGTCTCTATCCTTGATTTTTCCACACCAAATGTAGTTATGAATGTAGTATATGCTGTACAGAAAAAATTATCCTGATTGGACAAAAGGCGAAAAGATGAGTGACATTTTAACATTGTGGTAGAGCATTTTCTAATAGACACACCGGAGTGTCATATCTCACAAGAAATATAACTTTGTTTGGTTAAGAACTGATTAGGGACCAGATGTCTCATAACTCTGTAAAGTTAGATGTTAACTTGTAAAAACTGGCAAGGTATGATTTTTTTCCCCTATCTGGTGAAGAAGACAGTCCAAAGGCTATGGTTTTATTGTCTTGTAGGATATGATCCAGTTGGATACCTAACTGCAATCTGATTTCAGTATTCTTTTTCCCCCTGACATTTCCATCCCAGTTTCTCATATGTCTTCAAACTATTTTCTCTGTTTTCTATTTTCTTCATTAATGAGTTAAATGAAACTTTGGCATGTGCTCACTACATGATAATTGTGCTATTTAAATAATTTGAGAAAGTGTGCTTTTCCAGTGTAAGTTAACATAATGTAAATTTATGTGGTTAAACACACACACAGTGTAACTTGCTATAAAAGAATACATTGATTGACAGTGAAGCCCAGTGGAATAAAACACTATCTGATTCATTACACATTATCTTCCCTCTGGAGGGCATGGTTGCATGTGTTTCAAATTAAGCTTGTGACTATTAGCCTGGCTGCTGAGGTCCTTGACATACCGACATAGGTAATGCTTTGAAAAATGGAAATGCTTCACCAGGAAAGAGAAAAAAAATTTAAAAGATCCATGTATTTTTCCTGATGTGTTCCTTCCCGCCCTCCCCTCCAAATCCACTTGCCATGTTTAGCAAATAAAAATATAGGACATCTAGTTAAATTTGAACTTTATAAAAGCACTTAATAATTTTTAGTGTACACATGTCTCAAATATTACAAGGATTTTGTCTGAAAAGCCTACCTGAGGCATCTCATAGTTCAGATGGGATTGTGGGAAGCAGGTGAGGCAGGAAGGTGGTTGCCGGTACTGGCAGAAATACAAGGGACCGTAGGTACAGATTGAGTCCTGGGCTGGGGAATACCAAAGGCCAAACTCCGGAAGTAGAATCCTGGGTTTTTGTTTTTGTTTAATTTTAAAATTTTAAAATTTTTTAATTTTTAATTTTTTTAATTGGAGTTCAATTTGCCAACATATAGCATATCACCCAGTGCTCATCCCGTTAAGTGCCCCCCTCACTGCCCATCACCCAGTTACCCCAACCCCCCCCTACCACCTCCCTTCCACTACCCCTTCCTTGTTCATTTCCCAGGGTTAGGAGTCTCTCATGTTCTGTCACCCTCACTGATATTTTCACTCATTTTTCTCCTTTCCCCTTTATTCCCTTTCACTATTTCTTATATTCCCCAAATGAATGAGACCATACAATGTTTGGCCTTCTCTGATTGACTTACTTCACTCAGCATAATACCCTCCAGTTCCATCCACGTCGAAGCAAATGGTGGGTATTTGTCGTTTCTTTTCTTTTTTTTTTTTTAATTTTTATTTATTTATGATAGTCACAGAGAGAGAGAGAGAGAGAGAGAGGCAGAGACACAGGCAGAGGGAGAAGCAGGCTCCATGCACCAGGAGCCCGATGTGGGACTCGATCCGGGTCTCCAGGATTGCGCCCTGGGCCAAAGGCAGGCGCTAAACCGCTGCACCACCCAGGGATCCTGTATTTGTCGTTTCTAATGGCTGAGTAATATTCCAGTGTACACATAGACCACGTCTTCTTTATCCATTCATCTTTCGATGGACACCGAGGCCCCTGTTGTCAATTCCTAGGAGTGAAAGTTGAAGCACTGAGGGAAGAGCTCGGGGCACTGTAGTAGGTAAACCACTAGAGCCAGAAATGGGGCCAATCAAGAGAATTCACAGAGCTGCTCTGAAGGTTAATGTGTTAAAATGGGTTTTTATTGCTCTGGAGTGTCTATCCAGGTGAATGGGTTACCAAGACATATTTAAAAATTCAGAGTCAAAGAAAACATTTTTTTTTTAAGATTTTACTTATTTATTTATTTATGGGAGAGAGAGAGAGAGAGAGAGAGAGAGAGAGAGAGGCAGAGACACAGGAGGAGGGAGAAGCAGACTCCATGCACCGGGAGCCCGACGTGGGACTCCATCCCTGGTCTCCAGGATCACGCCCTGGGCCAAAGGCAGGTGCTAAACCGCTGGGCCATCCAGGGATTCCCCCAAGAAAACATATTTTTAACATTGTGGCAAAATACACATAACATTAAATTTACAATTTCAACCATTTTTAAGTGTTCAGTTTGGTAGCATTAAGTACATTTGCAATGAGATACAACTGTCACCACTATCAATTTCCAGAAATTTTTCATCTTCCCAAGAAGCACTTCTCTATGAAGAGCTTCTCATGAAACAGTATCTCCCCAGCCCCTGGTTACCTCTCTTATACTTTCTGGCTCTAAGAATTTGCCTATCCTAGGTACTTTTCTTAAGTGGAATCATACTAATGTTTGTTTTTCTTTGTCTGGCTTATCTCAGTAAGCACAATATTTTCAGGGTTTATCTATATTATAGTATGCATTAGAATTTCATTCCTTTTTAAGGCTGAATATTTTCCATTGTGTAAGTGTGTACACACACACACACACACACACCACATTTTGTTTATCCATAAAACTATAAAGAGGACACTTTTTTTTTCAGAGAGCGAGTGTATGAGTGGGGCGGGGAGGGGGGCGGTGGAGAGAAGGGCAGAGGGAGAGAGAGAGAATCCCAAGCAGGTCCCATGCCCAGTGCTGAGTCCAATGCAAGGCTCGATCTCACGATCCTGAGATCATGACCTGACCTGAAATCAAGAGTCTGATGCTTAACTGACTAAGCCAAGAGAACACATTTTAGTGGACATTCAAAAAATTTTCTTGTGTAATATATTTATGTTATATCCATAAGGAGGACATATTTTTGTGGACATCTTATTTTTTTTAATTTGCCTAAGTTTTTACTTGCCTATTTATTTACTGCTAAAAAACCCCCACTCCATAACTATATTAAGTATATTAAAATAACAACCTTGCGGGCACCTGGGTGGCTCAGTCAGTGACATGTCTGCCTTGGCTCAGGTGGTGATCTCAGGGTCCCGGATCGAGCCTCACGTCCTACTTCTCCCTCTCCTGCTGTTCCTCCTGCTTGTGCTTTTTCTCTTTCTCTCAAATAAGTGAATAAAACCTTAAAAAAATAAAATAGCAACCTCAAAATTTTTTTTTAAATTGAGTATAGTTGATACACAATGTCACATTAGTTTCAGGTGTACAACATAGTAATTCACCTTCTCTATACATTATTCTATGCTCACCACAAGTGTAGCTACCATGTGTCACCCACCATATAATGCTATTACAGTATCATTGATTATATTTTTTATGCTGTGCCTTTTCCTATGACTTATTTATTCTATAACTGGAAATCAGTATCTCAAACTCCACTTCACCCATTTTGCTCATCCCCTTTCCCTCTGGCAGCCATCGGTTTGTTTTCTGTATTTATTGGTCTGATTCTGCTTTTTGTTTGTCTATATATTTGTTTTGATTTTTAGATTCCACATAAAAGTGAAATCAGGGATCCCTGGGTGCCGCAGCGGTTTGGCGCCTGCCTTTGGCCCAGGGCGCGATCCTGTAGACCCGGGGTCGAATCCCACGTCGGGCTCCCGGTGCATGGAGCCTGCTTCTCCCTCTGCCTATGTCTCTGCCTCTCTCTCTCTCTCTGGGTGACTATCATAAATAAATAAAAATTAAAAAAAGTGAATTCATATGGTATTTATCTTAATTAGTCTATTTCACTTATCATAATACCTTCTAGGTCCATTCATGTTGTTGCAAATGGCATTTATACACACACACACACACACACACATATATATGTATATATATATATATATATATATATATATATATATATATATATAATCTTCCTTAACCATCCATCTATTTATCAGATAGACACTTAGGTTGCTTCCATAATTTGGCTATTGTAAATAATACTACAATAAACAGGTGAATGCAAGTATCTTTTGGAATTGGCGTTTTCATTTTCTTTGAGTAAATACCCAGTAATCGAATTATTGGATCATATGGTATTTCTATTTTTAATTGTTTGAAGAAACTCTATACTGTTTTCCACAGTGGCTGCACTAATTTGCATTCCTACCTGCATCAATTTAATTCTACAAACAGTGCACAAGGGTTCTTATTTCTCCACATCCTCACCAACACTTGCTATTTCCTGGCTTTTTTATTTTAGCCATTCTGACAAGTATGAGGTGATATGTCATTTTGGTTTTGATTTGCATTGCCTTGATGCTGAGTGATGTTACCTGTCTTTTCATGTGTCTGTTGACGATCTGTATGTCTTCTTTGGAAAAGTGTCTATTCAGGTCCTTTGCCCATTTTTAAATCCGATTGTTTGTTTAAAATTTCTCTAGAGTTTTTGGAAAGCCTGGGCAGCTCTGCTGATTTAGGCCAG
This sequence comes from Canis lupus familiaris, assembly GCF_011100685.1. NCBI lineage: Eukaryota > Metazoa > Chordata > Mammalia > Carnivora > Canidae > Canis > Canis lupus. Next base: position 3,383,258 of record NC_049244.1, on the reverse strand, counting down.
GATTTTGTGATCTCAGCTGGGTTGCCTGTCTTCCAGGTTGGTTGGGAGCTGGCTGGTCTAGGAGAGCTTCAGCTGGGGTGATTTATCTCTGCTCCATGCGATTGCTCATCATCTGGCAAGCTACCATGATCACATGGTAGTAGACTAAGGAAACGTGTGGAAGACATCTCTAAACCTAGGCTTGGAACTAGCCCAAACTCATTCTTGCCTCATTCTTTTTGGTTAAAGTAAGTCTCAAGGCCATCCTAGATTCAAAGGATGAAAAATGACTCCACCTTTTGATGGGAGGAGCTAAAAAATCATGGCATCTATCCATTTATGGGGAAAGGAATAATTGTGACCATCTTTGCAAAAAGTTTATCAAAACTTAAACATCATTCTATAAGTCTGTTTTGTACTTTCCAAATTGATCTGCAAATTACCGAAATTCTGTGGACTTTTTTTCAGAAATGGACAAGCTGATTAAAACTCATATAAAATGTCATAGGACCAAGAATAGACAAAAATATCTTGAAAAAGAAGAGCAAACTCTAACTTTCCCAATTGAAAAACATAGCACAGGGCACCTGGGTAGCTCAGTGGTTGAGGATCTGCCTTTGGCTCAGGTCGTCATCCCGGGGTCCTGGGATAGAGTCCCACATCAGGCTTCCTGCAGGAAGCCTACTTCTCCCTCTCCCCGTGTCTCTGTCTCTCTGTATCTCTCATGAATAAATGAATAAAAACTTTTTTTTAAAAAAGAAAAACTTACTACAAAACAATATAATCAAGACAATGTGGTACTGACATAAGGATAGCAATATAGAACAATGGGATGAAATTGAGATTCCATAAATAAACCTCTGCATCTATGGTCCATCGAAATTTGACAGAATGCCAAGACCATTCAGGGGGGAACAATAATGTCTTCAACAATTGGTGCTGGGACAACTGGACATCTACATGAGTTTGGATCCCTACCTCACATCACATCCAAAATTAACTCAAAATGGATCAAAGACCTAAGTGTAACAGTTAAAACTCTAACACTTTTGGAAGAAAACATAGAAGTAAATAAATCTTCATGACTTCCTTCCTATGCAGCAATAGATTCTTGGATATGATACCAAAGGTCTGAACAACAAAAGAAAATATAAGATAAATTGGATTTAAGCAAAATTAAAAGCTTCTAATGTCAGGTTTCTAATGGCACTATTAAGAAAATGTAAAGACAATCTATGAAATGGGAGAATGTATTTGCAATCATGCAATCACGGACTTATATCTTGAGTATGTAAGAACACTTAAAACTTGATAATAAAGAAATGTAAGCTAATTTTTTAAATGGGAAAAGGATCTAAGTAGACATTTCTTTCAAGAAGATACATAAATGGCCAAAAAGCACATACAAAGGTACTCAATGTAATTAGTCATCAGGGAAATACAAATTAAAGTCACAAGATGCAAACTCACACTGACTAGGATGGACATAATAAAAAAGATAAGCTGAGTGAAGTAAGTCAGTCGGAGAAGGACAAACATTATATGTTCTCATTCATATGGGGAATATAAATAATAGTGAAAGGGAATATAAGGGAAGGGAGAAGAAATGTGTGGGAAATATCAGAAAGGGAGACAGAACGTAAAGACTCCTAACTCTGGGAAACGAACTAGGGGTGGTGGAAGGGGAGGAGGGCAGGGGGGTGGGAGTGATTGGGTGACGGGCACTGGGGGTTATTCTGTATGTTGGTAAATTGAACACCAATAAAAAAAAAAAAGAATTTCCATGGTTCTAGTATTCATGGAAGTTAGATCTCAAAACTAAGTAAATTGCTACAAAAAAAAAAAAAAGTCAGATAAGATTGAGGTCACAAGAACTAGTCACAAAAGACCACATACTGTATGATTCCACTTATATGAACTGTCCAGATCGGCAAATTTGTGAAGATAGAAAGTAGATTACTGTTTGCCAAAGATTAAGGGAGGACAGAATCAAGAATGATGGTTAATAGGTATGGAGCCTCTTTTTGAGGTGATTTAAATGTTCTGGAATTAGAGAGTCGTGATGGTTACACAACATTGTGAATATACTAAAACCCTTTGGATTGTACGCTTTAAAATTGTGAACTTTATGTTACAACTTTATGTTTTTATCTCAATAAAAAATTGTAGTTTGTTTTGTTTGTATTAGACAAAGACCAATGATTGCATACACTTCTATTTAAGATGAGCTCATTAAGTAATTGATCCATTCATTAAACTGAAATGAATTATCTCCAACAGTATAAGTAAAAGTGCTCTAGTTTTTCTATATTTTCACTGCTCTGATTTACACTGACTATAATTTGCATGACTACGCATTCTTTAAATGACCATACTTACTTATGGGAAGAATAAGAAACCCAACCACTATTCTAGGCTCATGTTTTTAATTAATGTAATTATATCCATTTGAGGGAGTCTTAAAAAGCTTTTACTGGACATTAGAGAGAGCTTAATAGCTATAATTTTCAGATTTAATTACTTGGTCTAAGTACCCACTTACTTATTTACACATATATACAAAAAAGAAAGAACAAATTACAGGCATTTCTGTTTTTGGAGTCTTTCTCTGGGTTCATATTATGACAAAATTCTTTTGTGTTTAGGACGAAGATCGATATGGGTGATTCAATAACAAATTCATTTTGAACTACAAGTATTGTCATAGTTACATTACAGCTAACATTAGAGAGTGACACACAGTAACAGCATATATTTAAATAATTATTATTTGCTTTGTCTATGAGATATTATGCAAATAAACTTCTAATTCATTACTTTTTCCTTAAGGAAAGCTTATTGCCTCAGAACTGTGTCTATTGAAACTTATATCACTAAATGTTTGATAGACTATTACTCTTTTATACATTTTTTAAAAAAGTATCTTTGGTATCTGTAGGCCATCTACGTATCTACCAGTAGACATTAAGTTAAATTTGACATATTTATGCAAGGAAATATGCTGTGGCCATAAATTGATATTCCTTATCATGGGAGGATGTCCAGAATATATTATTGTTGAAAAAAGCAGGTTATCAATTAATATTTATCAACTAATTCCATTAAAATGGCACATAGAGCCTTTATACTTTCCTATATTTTCTGAATTTTTACAGTATGTGTTGTGCTACGTTTGTGATCATAAAGATCCGTAAAATGATTTCTATCTCACAAAAAATATCTCTTTCTTTGCAATAACCAGTGGTTACCACTTTCTACCTTATTCTTTTTAACTACTAAAAGTATTCATATCCTAGGATTTCTTCGAGCTTCCCCACAAAACTACCCTGCAAAGAAGGGAAAGTAGGTATCTCCCACCTGCATCATAGTTTAAGAGAGATGTCATGGTCAGGCCCAAGGTCACCCCAGGGAAGGGCAGCGATGGCCAATTCCCCAGTCTTTAGTCAGTTGCCCCATTCAAGGCTCTTAGGCGGAGAGTTGCTACAATGTTTCACTATTGAGTTTGTCTGATACCCCTTGTAGTAGCTTTAAGGAGCTAAGTGGAGGTCGCCTTACTGACCTCACCAAACCTGTGCCTCCCCCAGCCTTAGGGACTCTCCCTATGCCCTGACATTCCTCTCTACTAACACGTCATCACATCCCTCCTTTTCTCCCTCTATGAGAATCCTGCATAGGCTTCCTTCAAGGGGCTTTAATTACTTAATTTGTCTCATTTATTGGGGGTAGGAGGGAGAGTTTGCTGACAACTCTGCTTCCATCATGTTAAGTATCAGGTGTACTGAAACCACACATTAAATGTGTTCTGTCGTCTGGATAAAAAGATCATTTCACTTGGCTGCTTTTAGGAGGAAAAAGTCCTATGCCTATGATCTTGTTCTATAAACTTAAGGATGACATAAATAAAGGGTAGAAGGATAGGATATTCACAAGTTTTACATGAGCTGTATTAGTCACAAATGTCCTTCCTCCTAGCAAAAGAAAGAAAGAAAGATAGAAAAAGGATAGTTGTGGGAAGATCAGACTCAGAAGTGCCAGTTGTCCAAGAATTGCGTGCAAATCATATTATCACTGTTCTTATATATCATGGTATCCCACAGCTGACTTTCAATAAATGTCTATTAAATATAAATGGAGTTAACATTACACAGAAACAATATGTATTGTACATATTCAGTTGTGTGCCACCTTTGGATCTTGCTGTGCTGAGTATATGCAAGAAGGGCTCCACTCTAAGCTAGATCTTTTCTTTTCTTTTCTTTTTTCTTTTCTTTTCTTTTCCTTTCTTTTCTTTTCTTTTCTTTTCTTTTTTTCTTTCTTTTCTTTTCTTTTTTTTTTTTCTTTCTTTTCTTTCTTTCTTTTCTTTTCTTTTCTTTTCTTTTCTTTTCTTTTCTTTTCTTTTCGATTTTATTTACTTATTTCAGAGAGAGAGAGAGAAAGTACAAGCATGAGGGCAGGTGGAGAGGGAGAAGCAGACTCCCTGCTGAGCAGAGATCCCAATGCGGGGCTCAAGACCAGGACCCTGGGATCATGACTGAGCTGAAGGCAGATAGTGGACCGACTGAGCCACCCAGGTGCCCCAGCAAAATTCCTATTTATTAAGAGGAAAATTGCATTCTACAGAGAACATTGAAGTCCATAATTCTGTAATTGGAGCAGTATTTATATAAGAGAAAAAAGTTTTAGTGATCAAGAAAAATGTAAAATATGTTTGTCTCAGAATAGCCAAAACTGGACATATTTCATAAAGCTTCCACCAAAACTGGGTTATAAAACTAAGTACAATTGAAATTGAGTTGTAGATCATAAAAATGAGGCAAATTTGAGTTTTTGCAATTAATTGTTATAATAAGTGTCTCTGTGATTTTTCATACTCTCTTCAGGGCAGTCTGGAATTGGCCACATCTTCCTTGGGCTCCTCTAGCTTGCCCAACCAGGTGCTCAGTGTCTTTCCAGGACTGCATTCTTCATGTGACTTTGTCATTCACTCCTTTCCCCAGTCCCTCCTGGGTAACCTGAAAAACAGCCTAGGATGTAAAGAAGTATTTACTTTCCATTATCTGTGTATTTAGTGCATTTTAAGCATGGCCAACATCTTTTTTTTTTTTTTTTAAGATTTTATTTATTTACTCATGAGAGATGCAGAGAGAGAGAAAGAGGCAGAGGGAAAAGCAGTCTCCCTATGGGGAGCCTGATGTGGGACTCAATCCCAGAACCCCCAGATCATGCCCTGAGCCAAAGGCAGATGCTCAACTACTGAGCCACCCAGGCATCTATAAGCATAGCCAACTTCTAAGAGAATGAATCTCCCTAAAGGGGAAATGTCAGGCAAGAGCACAAGCTGATATAACACATTTTGGTCAGGAATACCTCTAGGTGCCCCTCAAATATTATTGAGTCTTGCTGTCTAAGATAGGCTCCTCTGAGTCGGGCTCTCTTCCCTGGTGCAGCAAGGATGGTACAGGTCACCCCACCATGCCCACCCAGTGTATGCCTAATTTCCCCCACACCACAAGATAGCCTGCTCAACTCCTCTCTCACTGGAAGGGTTCTACTTGTTTTCTCAAGGAGTCTTGGGAAACAAAGTTGGCCTCTCTTTTGGGAGAAGGAGTAGAGGATGCTGATTGGAGGACTGTTAGCTATGTTTGTTCATAGGGACAGCTCAGAGGACTACCATTCTTGTCAATAGGAATTCTGTTTGTCACTTTTGTTGGACTTCTAGACATGGGCTCCCTCTTGTGGCTCATAGGATATGAATATAACACAAGATATAGGAAATTATATCTGCATTTTTGCAGTTGCAGAGATTACCTGGGCATTGGTAGAAAAATGATTACAGCTAGATTGATCAATATTTTTTTTTTAAGAGAGAGAGAGTGCGAACCTGCAAGTGGTAGGGGAGGGGCAGAAGGAGAAGGAGAGGGAGAATCTTTTTATTTTTTATTTACTTTATGATAGGCACACAGTGAGAGAGAGAGGCAGAGACACAGGCAGAGGGAGAAGCAGGCTCCATGCACCGGGAGCCCGACGTGGGATTCGATCCCGGGTCTCCAGGATCGCACCCTGGGCCAAAGGCAAGCGCCAAACCTCTGCGCCACCCAGGGATCCCGGAGAGGGAGAATCTTAAGCAGGCTCTAGGCCTAGTGCAGACCCAAAGCAGAGCTTGACCTCATAATCCAGAGATCAAGATGTGAGCCGAAATCAAGAGTTGGATGCTTAACCTATGGAGCCACCCAGGCACCCCTGATCAATAATTTTTAAGAAATAATCTCTATACCCAATATGAGGCTTGAAAGAACTCTTGTGAGTTCTCTCTGGAGAGAACTTACTCTACCAACTGAGCCAGCCAGGCCCCCTTGAACTGACCAATAATTTTTAAGCAAACATTGTATAGATCTAAATTAAGTTATTTAATCTGGAATCTACTTAAGACTCTCCCTCTTCCTCTGCCCCTCTCTGCCTGCGCTCTCTCTCTCTCCCCCAAATAAATAAATAAATAAAAATCTAAAAAAACCCACATTTTAACATTTTGCTATCTTTGTTTTATCTACTATCATCAGTCTTATCACCCAATTTTTTTTCCTGGAGTATTTAAAGGAAATACCAAAAATCCTACAATTCAGTCATAAATATCTTTAGAATATTCTAAAGTTTTAAAATATATTAGTTGTTTTAATGTTCACAACAAAAGTAGATATGGTTATTATTCCCATTTTACATATGTATAAACTGAGGCAAATTTTATTAAGAGATTTAAACCCTGGAGTCTGACTCCAAAGGCTGTGGTAGCCAGCTCCGATGATGGCTCCTGATCTCTGCCTCCTGGTGTTCACACAGGTTGGGCTGTGAGAGCAGTAGCAGAAGAGAGGGCAAGTCACCTCTGAGATTAGACAGCAGCTCTGTCTTAGGTGCCTTCTCTCTCTCTCTCTCTCTCTCTCTCTCTCTCTCTCAGATCATTTGCTCTGGGGGAAGCCAGCTGCCAGCGGCAGCAGCCCCATGGAGAGCCCCACATGGTGATAGAAAGCAGGCTTCTAGCCAACAACCAGAGAGGAACTGAAGTTTGCCAACAATGAGAGAGTTTGGAAGCACTTTTCCAGCCCTATTTGAGCCTTGAGAAGCCAAAGCTAACAGCTTGACTACAACCTCCTGAAACACCCTGAGCCAGAACTGTCCAGCTAAGGCCCTCACAGATTTCTGACCCACAGAAATTCTGAGATAATAAATAAATATTTGTTGTTTAAGCTGCTATACTTTGGGTAACTTGTCATGTAGCATAGATGACTGACAGCCTATATTCTCAGTCACTATTTTATTTTTCCTCCAAGTGCAAATCTGCAATAGCTTTGTTTTGCTACTACTATGATGCTCGATATTAATGACAGCATTGAGGAGTGCAATGAACTGAAAATATATATTTAGGGGAATTTAATATTACACATGCTTTCATTGTTATTCTAATCTGTGAATGGTGAATGTGTCAACTTTTTGGGAGTTAATGAAAATAAAAGGAGATTGGTTAATTAAATCAGACATCTTACTGTTCATATCATTTCCATAGCAATGCAAACTAATCTACCTCATATTAAAAAAAAAATGACTGCAGAGCATTCTTAGTTATTAAGCCAGTGCCCTATTAGTTAAGCAATCTGTTTCCAGTTTTTGTTTCTGTTTTGCTATTACAAATGATGTTTCACTGAATATCTTACACATCTTATCTTGGTAAACTTTTGCAAGCATAGCCTTATGGAATATTTCTAGCATTGAGCTTGATAGGTCAAGAGTATGTGCATTCTACATTAATAGTGACTGCCAAATCACCTGCACAAAAGTTTCCACTAATTTACAATACCACCAATCCTATGTGAGTTTCCCTGACTTCCCACATTTTTGTTAGAACTAGTTAGAACTAGATAGCATTAAACTTCAAAATTTCCCCATCTTTAACTGTGGTGGATGTCAAGCCTCTCTTTAAAAGTTTATTGGTCGTTAGTATTTCTTTTTTCTCTGAACCATCTGTCCTTATCCTTTGCACAATTTTAATATTACTAGTTTATAAGAGCTCCTTGTAAAGTATGGATATTAGCTTGTCAAATGTGTTGCCAATATTTTCTCATCCTTTGAGCTTTGATTTTGTTTATGGTTTGTGGATTTATGTACTACCCTGGTCTATAATAACAAAAATATATTCCCATGCTTTCTTCTAGAAGTTCCTGTTTTTCATTTGTTGCATGACTTCTTTGCTGCCTCCGGTTTAAGGAGTGAGATAGGGATCCAGTATTTTTGTCCTCCAAATGTTACCTCATTGTTTTGATATCAAATATCATAATCTCTTATTCCTCATCAATGTGAGGCGCCACCTTTATCACTAACTCTTCATACATATTTGGTTCTTTTTGAGACCCTTCATGCTGTTCCATAAATCTGGCCATTGCTTTGCAAGTATTAAAGTGCTTTTATTATTATGGCATTAGTCTGTGGTAGGACCAGGACTCTGACATACTTTGCTTTAAATTTTCCTGGTTACCATGAATTACAGAATTATTTTTCAAGATAAAATATTCTTGTTTATATTTTAATTGGGATTAGATTGAATTTAGAGGACATTTTATGAAGATGTTATATATTTAACATATTTCGTTTCCTGATCTAAGAAGTGTTGTGTCTTTCAGTTTACTGGTCTTCTTTTATGCCCCAAAGTAGAATGTTAAAGTTTTCTTCATTTAAATTCTATACATTTTTTTAATCTGTGAATACTTATTTGATCAGTTTATAAGCTTAAAGATAGTTTCTTCCATTGAAATTTTTAATAGTTCTTTATTAGGGACTTTTTCAAAAAGATTTTATTTACTTATTTAGAGAGCTAGCAGAGATGGGGGACAGGCAGAGGGAGAGAGAGAAACCCCAGCAGGCTCTGTGCTGAGCATGAAGCCCAATGTAGGGCTCAACCTTGTGACCCTGATCAGATCACCACCTGAGCCAAAAATTTGGATTTGGATGCTTAACTGACTGAGCCACCACCAAAGTGCCCCTGTTGATTTTTATATATTAAATTTATAAACTGCCACTTACTGAATCCTATTATTGCTTCTGTTATTAGTAATTCCCCAGGCTTTTCCCCTAGATATGTATCATCCTGCTGGAATCCCCTTTAGCAGAGCAGTTACCCATCCCCCAGCTGTCCTGAATGTTGACTACTAACTACTCATAGCTGCCTCCTTCTTTGGAGAATTGCTCTTCATTGAATGAGAATTGACCTGCCTGAGAGATAATATTCTCCTCTACCCCCACCAAGTAGCATATAGTCAATAATTAATGACTTATTGATTTGGGCATTAAAAAAAAAAACCAACTTGCCCTCTTGCTTTAAAGTGGTACCAGCTTTGTGGTACCAGTCACACTATGGGCTTAGGCTGAGGCTAGACTTCAGCTAGTCTGTTGAATTCCTCTGCCTGCTTTAGCCTGCTTCTTTCATTCCCCTTCCCCCTTCTCCTTCTGTAAGAGCACTTCTTCAAAACATCATATGCTTCTGCTTCCTTATCTAGGAAACCCAACCTAAGACAATATGTAATCCTTTGGATTAAATCAATGTTTATTAAACAGGTATTATTGGGCATTGATGATGCGCTAGCACTTCCTAGACACTAAGTATCTAAACAGACCAAGTTCTTGTCTTGTGGAGCTTACATTTTAGTGGGAGACAATGGCAATAAATAAGTAAACAAACAGAAATGTATAATAAGGAGGATAAGAGAGCAGTGTGTGATGGAGTGGGGCACTAGTTTTGAAAGTTATTTTACTATCAGTTATTTTACTTTTGGAGCAAGCAAACAGAAAGCACAACAAAATGTGGCTTAAACAAAGAAACAATAAAAAAGGAAATGTATTATATAACACAGCAAAAAGTCCAGAGGTAGAAGGGCTCTATACTTAGGAAAATAAAGATATCACCAAGGAACCAGATTCTTTCTGTCTTTCTACTTTGCCATCCTTGGTGTATCAGTTTTGACCTCCAGACAAAAGAAACACAGATTCTGAGGCAGAGTAATTGATAAACTGCAAGGAATGCTTTGGAGACAAGTTTAGCGTAAAGTCTTGAGGATTTACTCATTTATAGGTACATGAGAGTACAGCCTTCTGAAGGCTGTGTCTCTGATCAAAGGCAAGGGCAGGACATATAAAGGCAGAAGTCACACATTTTTACAAGGAAACACGATTGCTTGGTTTAAACAAACTTTTGGATTGTCAGTTCAAAATTGGTTAGTTACAGTGGAGCTTGGCACAGCTGATTGCTATGCCCCAACTCAGTTTTTCAAGTCTAGACAATATCCAGACACACAGTATTTAGCAACTATATTGTATCATGCTGTACCATAGTTATTTATTTATTAAGCCTTCAAAATCCCTTTCAGTAATTAATACTAGATATGCTAGATGTAATGCGCTGGATTTGAAGTACAATGCTCATTTGCCCCCGCAAGCCATGAAGCATTAAAATATTGGCCAGAATGAGAATCATGGTGATTCATAGTTTTTAAAAGGGCAGGTTGGATCACGCAAGGACAAAAGATTCTAAATAAATTGCCCAAAGAAATACCCAATTCAGTTGCACTGGATTATCTTCTTGCCTGAGTAAGTGTTGTTTAGGGGTTGCTGATTACATATCAAACAATCTCTGAACTCAATGGCTGTTTGTAGTCACTGAACATCTTAAAGAGCTATACTTCCCTGTGTCCCCTCCCCTAACTATTCCACATCAAATTCTATCTAACTACACTACTTGAGGAGGAAGGTGGGATTTCAAAAAGATTTCAAAAGCACTGAAAAAAATGTCTGAAAAAAAGTAGGGAATAAAGACCAGAAATCCCAGCCCTTTCTTCTAGGAAAAAGACTAGAGTTTATTTCAACTCAGCAGTGGTGTAACTCACTGTCGCTAGTCCAGGAAATTTGCCCCGAGACCTTTGCGATACATGGATTAGGGATATGTTTAGAGATAACTTAAGCCTACCATCATTGTATTTTCCTAGTAACATAAAACAGGTTAAGGGGAGAGTGCAGAACACACTAGGGAATCGTTAGCCCAGGAAAAAGGTTGATGGAGAGAGGATGGTCTTGGGGCCACATAGACAGACCAAGCCAGTTTCCCAGTTTTACCTGGGTCCAGGTTGAAATGCTTGGCTTCAAAGCTCCTATAATTGGTTGAAGCACATCTTCTCTGTCCTAGCTTGGTAATGCCTTTGCCTATAAATTTCATCCCTTATTGCAACTTGGCTTGTCATTAAGTAATTCAGTTCTTACTCTTAAATTAGTCTTTTGTCAAACATTATCTTCTGTTAAGTTTTTTAGTAACTAGATGGAGATGAGACCGCCAAGGCAAGCGAGGGTCCAAGAACAGATTTTATTGCAGGCACCCTCGGGCGAGGTTCCACGACTCACGGGGGAAAGAGAGTGAGTCGAGGAAGTCGCGCCAAGACAAGGTGGTCGGGGTTTACATAACGTTGTAAGGCAGAACGGTTTCCTATTGGTCGGCTCATATGCGAAGGAAGGATTGCAATTCGACCAAAGGTGACTTCCTCCTCTGGGGTTTGAAGGGCATTGGGTTCGGTTGGGGAAGTCCAAAGGAGAGGTGTAAGGGTCTGCTCAAGCTGTCGTCCCAAGTGGAGGTGGTGACAGGAACCTCGGCCATTTTGGGGTATCCGCCATCTTGAGGAGTTTCCCTTCCCGCCTGGCCCCAACATCTTCCTGGTTTGGTTTATGTTTTTTCTTTTTTTTCCTTTTCACATAAGCAACAATATATCTCTTTTAAGAGATTTTAGAGCTTTAAACTCCAGTTTGAATTCTGGTCAACTGTTTACGGGGCTTGAATGGCAGAGCAGATAGTCCAGCTGGCATAGCATTTATTCATCCCGGAAAGGTCCACTGAGTGCCTGCTGTGCACCAGCACGAGGTGGTGCCACAAACATGGTAGACGTTTCTTTAAGGTGTTTAGTGATTATCCTTCATAGCTACTGGAATTGATAGATACGAAACCATCTAGGAGACCCCATACCCTAGCAGTAGATGTTCATTAACAAACTTCATTGTTTGGGGGCTGGAATTCTATAGACCAAACATCGTGCTGGCTTCTTGGTAACTTTTCCCCAGGGATCCATTTTCATCAAAATGCAAGGGCAGGGCAGCCCCGGTGGTGCAGCGGTTTAGCGCCACCTGCAGCCCAGGGCCTGATCCTGGAGACCCGGGATCGAGTCCCACGTCGGGCTCCCGGTGCATGGAGCCTGCTTCTCCCTCTGCCTGTGTCTCTGCCTCTCATTCTCTCTCTGTGTCTCTATAAATAAATAAACAAACAAATAAATAAAATCTTAAAAAAAAAAAAAACGCAAGGGCACAGCAGCAGGGAGCTTGGGTCCCAGCGGGATGGCTGATACACTAAATCTGTATTACATATCTTTGCTGACTCGGTGTATAGCCACACCCCAACAAACTCTAAGCCTGGGGTGGGTGGTGGTGGTCTGGTGAGGCCAAAGAAAACCCTGGAGACAGAGATCAAGACATAGGTTTATTGGGGGAACTTACATATGGGGAGTCCAGGAGAGCTGACTGGACAAAGTATCTGCTGCTGGGATCTATGTGCAGCAAGTTTTTATTCATAGCGACTCCCTAGCAACTATTTTTTTTAATTTTTATTTATTTATGATAGTCACAGAGAGAGAGAGAGAGAGAGAGAGAGAGAGAGGCAGAGACACAGGCAGAGGGAGAAGCAGGCTCCATGCACCGGGAGCCCAACGTGGGATTCGATTCCGGGTCTCCAGGATCACGCCCTGGGCCAAAGGCAGGCGCCAAACCGCTGCGCCACCCAGAGATCCCTCCCTAGCAACTATTAGTGGCCCTTCCCCTCCTCCGATGGCCAGTGTTTCCAGGGACATTAAGCCTGCCACCTGGACAATCTTTGCTGGCCTACTTTGAATACTGAACAACATGTTCTTCTGCATATTTTGCTCAATGGGAATATAGAGGGAGACAGGATCTCCAGATTGTCAAGACAGTGATTAACAGAGGCATTCAGGGCATGCTTGCGCAAGCTAGCTATCCAGCTTGTGCCATACACTCAGTCTCCCATTAAATAGTTGAAAAACTTCTTTTCAATTCACATGTGGGCACCTTTACTCATTCTTTTATTTATTCATATAAAAATATTTATTAAGCACCATCTGTGGAGAACTATGAGCATCATTCCCAAGACGGAGGCTTTTGGGAAACTAAACATTCCATTTCTGGTACCCCTACCAGCAGACTGGCTTTAGGTTGAGACGCTCTTTGCAAAAAAATATTATCTCCATAGATCTTAGATTTGGGATGGGTCCCTTCAGTTTCCTGCAAATAAAAACTTGGGTTGTAGAGAGGAAAAATGGGGTGTTTCTGCTGAAATCTAAATGTTATTCTGGGGATCCCTGGGTGGCGCAGCGCTTTGGCGCCTGCCTTTGGCCCAGGGCGCGATCCTGGAGACGCGGGATCGAATCCCACGTCGGGCTCCCGGTGCATGGAGCCTGCTTCTCCCTCTGCCTGTGTCTCTGCCTCTCTCTCTTTCCCTCTGTGACTATCATAAATAAATAAAAATTAAAAAAAAATTTAAATGTTATTCTGAACATACATATATCACAACTGGAAAGACATTCATAGGAAGAATGCTATATGGGTTGCTCTATATTATCAGGCCTTATCTCTTGACTGTGAGGTCCTGGTATCCTCTGAAGACCTTTATTCCTTGATTACTGCACCCCAAGACCCAAGACCCAGGTGCTTTGGAAACATCCTGCCATATCCTCATTCTACTTTCCCGGAGCATGGAAACATGTACTGACCAATGGTACAACCATTATCCTAGATGCCCAGTCATATAATCGTCTTCCTCACTTCTGCTGACCACCATCTCCGAAAGACATAGATAACCAAACCATGCGAGCTAAACCAATCAAGATCCAAGATCAAATCCCCAAAAGGCAATAAATTTATGTATTTAATTATTTTCTCCTTAGGTTGTAAGTGAATCTTTATTCCCTCAATAAACTGTTGAAAATTTTTATGCTTAAGGTGAAATACTCTGCCTTTAAAAGCAGTTTCACTATTAAAGGCATCTCTTCAGAATATTTACTCCTGTGTGGATGCCAGCTTCCAAGACTGTATCCTAGTGATGTTCACTTCCTGGTACCTTCATGCATTTCCTTCCCATATTGTATCAAGGTTGGTCTGTGAATATGGCAGAAGGGATGGAATGTGATTTCCACAGCTCAGCCATAAAAAAAAAAAAAACTTGTGTCTCTGCCGGGCTACCCATACTCAACATTAATTGTTTTAAGCCACTAAATTTTGGGGTAATTTGTTACTCAGCAATGGTTAACTACTAATCTCAGTATGGTGTGTGAGGCCAGAATTAATTCAGTAAAAGTGTTAAGTGGGGTTTAATAGATCAAAAGCAATTTGCAACAATTGAAATAACACACTTATTGTTGCTTATCACAAAATTGGCTTAACAAGCTACATAGCTATTAAAGTGTAATTTACTTTTTTAATTGCCATAGATACCATGAAAAAAATTTCTTCCTACAATAATCAACACATGGATATACATAATTAAGTATGCTACCTTTACAAGAAAAGTTTCTTGAAGATTTTAGAAATTATAATAAGTGGAGCCTGGTTTAATGGATTTATAGACATCTCCTTGGGGGCACCTGGGTGGCTCAGTGGTTAGATGTCTGCCTTTGGCTCAAGGCATGATCCTGGGGTCCTGGGATCGAGTCCCACATCAGGCTCCCCATGGGGAGCCTGCTTCTCCCTCTGCCTATGTCTCTGCCTCTCTCTGTGTCTCTCATGAATAAATAAATAAAATCCTAAAAAAATTAAAGACCGCTCCTTAAAATTTTTTTAAGATTTTATTTATTTATTTTAGAGAGAGAGTGCAAGAGGTGGGGATGGGGGGAGGAGCAGAGTGAGAGAGACAAGCAGACTCTGTATTGAGCGCAAGCCTGACTTGGGGCTCGATCTCATGATCCTGAGATCATGACCTGAGCTGAAACTAAGAGTCAGAGGCCTAATCAACTGAGCCTCCTGGGCACCCTAAGATGCTTCTTAAAGCAGTTAATGGTGAATACAAAAGAATCTCAAAAAGGAAAATTTAAGAAAATTCATTTTCAATGTTTCAAAAATTTCAAAATTTAAGATTCAATCTTCTTTTCTTAATAATAGTTATCATTAAGCCCTTACAGTAGCCTTGTGAGGAAAACATTATTATGCCCAAATTTTAGCCTAGGAAGCAGACTTGGACAACTGAAGTAACCTGTTTATAAAGTCACCCAGATAGTAGGTGACTGAGCTAGAATTGGAACCCTCTTTTGCCTGTCTCCTTATCCTATACTTTTTCTACTATCATAGGAACAGGACCTTTTCCTAAAATTAGTTTTAGGGTTGGATATGTGCTGAATGTCATTCATGTCACCACTATGCTTGGAAAATGAATAGACTTAAATACTTATGATTCAGGTTTTTAAAAAGTCCTACTCTTAAGTCAAAAGAAAGGAGTTAATCTTCTGAATTAAGTGCACCCCATTTTTTCATCCATCCTTTCACTGGTTAACTGCTCATTTTTTTTTTGTTTACCACAGACAATTGTAAAGCTGATAAGAACTTAAGCTTACATGAAGGGTAATTACTCCTTAGTTAACATTTAGTTGCTAAAAATACTCCTGTTGTATAAAACATCTGTAACATATGACCCTAACATAACTTATTCATAATGAGACATTACTCCCCAGTTAACATTTAGTTGATAGACTATTATCTGCTCTTCTTGTCGCAGATAGTGTCTTTTGATGCTTGGTAATTTCTGCACAGGGAAACCTTAGATGTGGCCATTATTGACATACTGATGAATTAGTAAGTTTTTTCTTGATTTCTAAATTTTTCTACTATGAGTATAATAGAACAAGCAATGTTGGGGCATCTGGGTGGCTCAGTGGTTGAGCGTCTGCTTTGGCTCAAGTCGTGGTCCCAGGGTCCTGAGATTGAGTTTCGCATTGGGTTCCCTGCAGGGAGCTTGCTTCTCCCTCTGCCTATGTCTCTGCTTCTCATGAGTAAGTAAATAAAATCTATTAAAAAAAAAAAAAAAAAATTAAAAATAAAACAACCAATGTTTATTATTTTTTTTAAAAAGATTTTATGTATGTATGTATTTAGAGTGCATGAGCAGGAGGAGAGGCAGAGAAAGAGGGAGAGAAAATTTCAAGCAGACTCCACGCTAAGCATGGAGCTCAAGCTCACGACCCTGAGATCATGACCTGAACCTAAATCAAGAGTCTGATGCTTAACCGATTGAGCCATCCAGGTGGCCCACAACCAGTGTCTATTCTGTGAATATTTTTCGTGAGTAGCATCATCTATTAAATAAATAGAGCAGGATCATAATATATATCTTGTAATTTTATTTCTCAAAGAAATTCTGTCCTCTCTGTACGATAAAAACATGAGGGAGATGATGTGCTTTGGTGAAATGCTTTGGTTTTTGCTCACAAATTAGGCTTTTATTTTTTCTCATTGTGTTATACAGGCTTCTGTATATTTTCCCATATCGCTTCTTTTAGGAAAGGCCCACATTTTAGTTTTTTACATTAGTCACATGTGAATGCTTTGAAGTACAATGCTATTCTGTGATGCTAATGTAGTTTAGAGAGGGGGTGCCTGGGTGGTTTGGTTGGTTAAACAGTGAAACACAGGTCCTGATCCCAGTGTCCTGGGATCATGCTCCACCTCTGGCTCCTGCTCCCAGCTCAGCTGCGAGCCTGCTTTTCCATTTCCCTCTGCCCCTCCCCCTGCTTGTGCACCCTCTCTCTCTCTCTCCATGTCAAATAAATAAGTAAAATCTTTTTTAAAAATGTAGTTCAGAGAAACAAAAAACATTTTGAGGCCATTAAATGTAATTTAAGATATTTTTGTTGAATTAGAATACACATATGACATGAAACTCCTTTCTTCCTTTCCTTCACATTTAACACCACCTACACCAATCCATCCCTTACCACGACGAGCCTCAGTCGCTCTGCTGTGCCTGTTTGTCTGACCCATGGATCTGTGTGCTTGGCCTCACCTCTCCCATGTCATTGAGGACTTTGATTCATCCATTTGTTTCATTCCCTTGGCCTCTCTCTCTGCTAGCTTATAGCCTGCTGCTTATAAGTGAGCTAACAATACACAACCTGATTAAAAAACAACAACAACAACAACAAATTATCTCAACCCATTAACAAAACCAAAGGCCTTTTTGCAAAAGTCAATTCAAGAAGCAGTAGAAAACATTAATGGATCAATAGCTAATAGAAGAAATTGGAAAAATCATTAAAGAAAAATAATCATTAATGACAATAAGTATATTTAAAAAAAAAGATTTTACTTATTTATTCATGAGAGATAGAGAGAGAGGCAGAGACACAGGCAAAAGGAGAAGCAGGCTTGCTGCAGGGAGCCCGATGTGGAATTGATCCTGGAATTCCGAGATCATGCCCCTGGCCGAAGGCAGCCGCTCAACCACTGAGCCACCCAGGCATCCTGACAATAAGTACATTTATTGGCCTTGCTAAACATTTAGCTATATTTAAGTACCATGCTAAACACTTTACATAAATTTATCTTACTTAAACTTCAACAATAATATGAGATAGGTAATATCATTATTATTAGTACTATTTTACAAGGAAGGAAGTGGAGATTTAAAGAAGTGCAGTTTCCCTGGGATTATATAGCTTTATTTATTTCACTTATTGTCAAAAAGCTGGAGTGGGACCTAAGTGATCCTTTTAACCATGTTTCTCTACTTGGCCCAGCTAATTTAATGAGTGATAACACATACACTCAAGGGATGACAAATTTCTTTTTAAGTTTTTTTCATTTATCATTTTATTTAAATTCAATGAATTAACATGCAATGTATTATTGGTTTTAGAGATAGAGCTCAGTGATTCATCAGTCTTAAATAATACTCAGTGCTTATTGTATCACATGCCCTCCTTAATGCCCATCATCCAGTTACCCCATCCCCCCCACCTCCTCTTCAGCAACCCTCAGTTTGTTTCCTCTGATTAAGAATCTCTTAGGGTTTGTCTTCCTCTCTGATTTCTGCTTGTTTTGTTTTTGCCCTTCTTCCCCTGTTTTGTTTCTTAAGTTCCACATATGAGCGAATATCATATGATAATTGTCTTTTTCTGTTGACTTATTTTGCTTAGCATAATTAGATGAAAACTCTAGTTCCATCCATGTTGTTGCAAATGTCAAGATTTCATTTTTGATGGCTGAGTAGTATTCCATTATATGTATATATACCACATCTTCTTTATCCATTCACCTGTCAATGGACATCTGGGCTCTTTCCATAGTTTGGCTATTGTGGACATTGCTGCTATGAACATTGGGGTGCAAGTGCCCCTTTGGATCAATGCATCTGTATCTTTGGGGTAAATACCTAGTAGTGCAATTACTGGGTCATAGAGTAGCTTTATTTTCAACTTTTTGAAAATAAGCAGCTCAGCAGCTGCTTATTTATTTCCTCACACACTCAGCAGCTCAGTGTGACCTCCACACTGTTTTCCAAAGTAGCTGCACCAGCTTACCTTCCTACCAACAGTGTAAGAGGGTTCTCCTTTCTCTGCATCTTTGCCAACATCTGTGGTTTCCTGACTTGTTCATTTTAGCCATTCTGCCTGGTGGTATCGCACTGTGGTTTTGATTTGTATTTCCCTGATGCCTAGTGATGTTGAGCATCTTTTCATGTGTCTTTTGGCCATTTGCATGTCTTCTTTGGAAAAATCCCTCTTCATGTCTTCTGCCAATTACTTGATTAGATTATTTGTTGTTTGTTCTTTGGGTATTGAGTTTGATAAGTTCTTTATAGATTTTGGGTACTATCCCTTTATCTGATATGTCATTTGCAAATATATCTTCTCCCATTCTGTTGGTTGTCTTTTGGTTTTGTCGACTGTTTCCTTTGCTGTGCAAAAGCTTTTTATATTGATGAGGTACCAATAGTTGATTTTCGCCCTCGTTTCCCTTGCCTTTGGAGATTTGTCTAGTAAGAAATTGTTACTGCCCTGTGTTCTCCTTTATGATTTTGATGGATTCCTGTCTCACATTTAGGCCTTTCATCCATTTTGAGTCTGTTTTTGTGTATGGTGTAAGAGAATGGTCCAGTTTCATTCTCCTGTGTGTGGCTGTCCAATCTTCCCAACACCATTTATTGAAGAGACTGTCTTTTTCTCATTGGATAGTCTTTCCTGCCTTGTTGAAGATTAGTTGACCATAGAGTTGAGGGTCCATTTCTGGGTTCTCTATTCTGTTCTATTGATTTGTATGTCTGTTTTTGTGCCAGTACCACCCTGTTTTGATGGCTACAGCTTTGTAATATAGCTTGAAGTCTGGCATTGGGATGACACCAGTTTTGGCTTTCTTTTTCAATATTCCTTTGGCTATTCAGGGTCTTTTCTGGTTCCATACAAATTTTAAGATTATTTGTTCCAATTCTGTGAAATAAGTCAATGATATTTTGATAGAGATTGCATTGAATGTGTAGATTGCTCTAGGTAGCATAGACATTTTAACTGTAACTATTCTTTCAATCCATGAGCATGGAATGTTTTCCCATTTCTTTGTGTTTTCCTCAGTTTTTTTCATGAGTGTTCCATAGTTTTCTGAGTACAGATCTTTGCCTCTTTTGTTAGGTTTATTTCTAGGTATTTTATGGTTTGGGGTGCAATTGTAAATGAGATTGACTCCTTAATTTCTCTTTCTTCTGTCTCATTCTTAGTGTATGGAAATGCAACTGATTTCTGTGCATTGATTTTATATCCTGCCACTTTGATGAATTCCTGTGTGAGTTGTAGCAATTTTGGGGTGGAATCTTTTGGGTTTTCCATATATAGTATCATGTCATCTGCAAAGAGTGAGAGTTTGGCTTCTTCTTTGCCAATTTGAATGCCTTTTATTTCTTTTTGTTGTCTGATTACTGAGGCTAGGACTTCTAGTACTATGTTGAACAGCAGTGGTGAGAGTGGACATCCCTGTCATGTTCCTGATCTTAGGGGAAAAGCTCTCAGTTTTTCTCCATTGAGAATGATATTTTCTGTGGGTTTTTCGTACAACTTTTATGATATTGAGGTATGTTCCCTCTATCCCTACACGGTGAAGAGTTTTAATCAAGAAAGGATGCTGTATTTTTTGTCAAATGTTTTCTCTGCACCTATTGAGAGGATCATATGGTTCTTGTCTTTTCTTTCATTAATATGGTGTATCACACTGTTTGATTTGTAGCTGTTGAACCACTCTTGTACCCCAGGAATAAATCCCACTTGGTCGTGGTGAATAATCCTTTTAGTGTACTTTTGGATCCTATTGGCTATTATCTTGGTGAGAATTTTTTTTAAAGATTTATTTGTTTATTCATGATAGACACAGAGAGAGAGGGAGAGAGAGAGGCAGAGACACAGGCAGAGGGAGAAGCAGGGCTCCATGCCCCAGGAGCCCGATGTGGGATTCGATCCCGGGACTCCAGGATCGCGCCCTGGGCCAAAGGCAGGCGCCAAACCGCTGAGCTACCCAGGGATCCCCTCTTGGTGAGAATTTTAACATCCATGTTCACCAGGGATATTGGCCTGTAGTTCTCTTTTTTAGTGGAGTCTTTGCCTGGTTTTGGAATTAAGGTAATGCTGGCCTCATGGAAAGAGTTTGGAGGTTTTCTTTCCATTTCTATTTTTTGAAACAGTTTCGGAAGAATAAGTATTAATTCTTCTTTAAATGTTTGGTAGAATTCTCCCGGGAAGCCATCTGTCCCTGGACTCCTGTTTGTTGGGAGAATTTTGATTACTGTTTCAATTTCCTTGATGGGTATGAGTCTGTACAGGTTTTCTATTTCTTCCTGTTTCAGTTTTGGTAGTTTATACATCTCTAGGAATGCATCCATTTCTTCCAGATTGCCTAATTTGTTGGCATATAGTTGCTCATAATACATTCTTATAATTGCTTGTATTTCTTTGGTGTTGTGATATCTCCTCTTTCATTCATGATTTTATTTATTTGGGTCCTTTCTCTTTTCTTTTTGGTAAGTCTGGCTAGAGGTTTATCAATCTTATTAGTTCTTTCAAAGAACCAGCTCTTGGTTTTGTTAATCTGTCCTACTGCTCTTTTAGTTTCTCTTTCACTGATTTCTGCTTTAATTTTTATTATTTCTTTTCTCCTGTTGGGCTTAGACTTTATTTGCTGTTCTTTCCCCAGCTCCTTTAGATGTAAGGTTTGGTTGTATATTTGAGACCTTTCTTGTTTCTTGAGAAAGGCTTGTATTGCTGTATACTTCCCTCTTAGGACTGTCTTTGCTACACCCCAAAGGTTTTGAACAGTTGCACTTTCATTTTCATTTGTTTCCATGAATTTTTTAAGTTCTTCTTTAATTTTCTGGTTGACCCATTCATTCTTTAGTAGGTTGCTCTTTAGCCTCCATGTATTTGTGTTCTTTCCAAATTTCCTGTTGTGATTGAGTTCTAGTTTCAAAGCATTGTGGTCTGAAAATATGCAGGGAGTGATCTCAATCTTTTGGTATCAGTTGAGACCTGATTTGTGACCCAGTATGTGATCTATTCTGGAGAATGTTCCATGTGCAGTTGAGAAGAATGTGTATTCTGTTGCTTTAGGATGGAATGTTCTGAATATATCTGTGAAGCCCATCTGGTCTTGTGTGAGGGATGACAAATCTCTATGTGTGTCTTTCAAACATAGGAAACAAGAAATAGCTTTCTAATTTTCTTAGTAAAACCAGTTTAATCTTCCAAATCTATACTATACATAGATGCAAAAAATCTTAAAATTTAAAATTGAATCCAGGATCATAGTAAAAAGTTAATGCTGTCTGACCTAATAGAATTTATTTTAGGAATACACGATATAAATCACATGCCTGGCCTGTGATATAATAGGTCATTCCCATCAACATTCAAAAATCTTCATTTGAAATCACACACACAGGCTCACACTTTGATGCACAAAGTTCCCTCTTGACATACAATAGCCATCCTCTTTCTCTTACCAAAGGGTCACTAAGCTCACCACCTTCCATCCTCACAGACTCTGCAGAACCCACTTAGATCAGGCTTTTACTCCCCTCAATTGTTTTTGAAGATTACCCTTGATTATATCAATTTTAATAAGCCATTTTCACTCTTCCTAACAGCACTTGGCATGCTTGATCATTCTCTCCTTTTTGAAATATTTTCTCCACTTGGCTTCCAGGACCCCACTCTCTTTTGGTTCTCCTCTACTTCTGGCTGCTCCTTCTGTCTTATTTGCTGGCTCCTCCTCTTTCTGACCTCTAAAAATTGCATGCCCAGTGCTCAGAGGAAGAGTTCTTTTTTTCTACCTTATGATCTTATCCAGTCCTGGCTTTTAAATGTTTACTTTTTTTTTAAAGATTTTATTTATTTATTCATGAGAGAGAGAGAGAGAGAGAGGCAGAGACATAGGCAGAGGGAGAAGCAGACTCCATGCAGGTAGCCTGACATGGGACTTGATCCCGGGACTCCAGGATCATGCCCTGGGCCGAAGGCAGGCACTAAACTGCTGAGCCACCCAGGGATCCCCTAAATGTTTACTTTTTAAATTAATTTTTATTTTATTGAAGAAATATATGCACATTTTTAAAAAGTCAAATAACATTCATGAGATAATGGATGGGATATATATTGGTCTCTGCTCCTGGTTCTTGGCACACAGTTCCTAAAACCCTTATAATTTTATAAGTATAAGAACACCAGGGGGACCCTTGTAACATTTGTCTTTGACCCTGATCCTGACACAGAGCTTCTAAAACTCTTGACAATTTCTACGTGATAAGAGCGTTAGGAGCGTATTTTGTTCATTGTGGTGAATCTGAGTGAGCTGGCAGGGTGGCTCCTGGATCAGGACTGGTCACCAGAAAGACCAAGCCATGATTAGAAGCTTAGTATTTTCAGGCCCAACCGTCAACCTCCAGAGATGGTAAAGGGGCTAAAAATGGAGTTAATAATTGACCATTCCTGCATAAGAAAGCCTCCACAAAATCCCAAATCCCAACGTTATGGGGTTTGGAATATCTTCTAGGTTGGTAAACATGTCCACACCAGGGTTGGTGATTCACCCCAACCCTATGGGGCCAGAAATTCCTGCACCTGGAATTCTCTAACACCTGCCCTAAGTAACTCTTCATCTGGCTGGCCACCTGTATCCTTTATTTTATCCTTTAATAAACTAATAAATATAAGTGTTTCCTGAGGTCTGTGAGCTACCATAGCAAATTAATCAAACCCAAGGAGGGGCTCATTGGAACCTGCAATGTATAGCCAGTTGGTCAGAAGCTCAGGTGACAACGTGAGCTTGTGAATGTCATCTGAAGTGTGTGTGTAGGGGACTGTATAAATGGGACTGAGACCTCAACCTGTGGGATCTAACACTATCTGCAGGTAGCTAGTGTTAGATTTAAACTATTGGACAGCCAGCTGGTGTCAAAGACTTCCTTCTTGTTCCCCCACCCCCCACATACGGTGACCACAAATATCAGAATTGTTTTCTGTGAAAACAAAAGAGACACACAGGGAAAAAAGACACAGAAGAGATTAACTGGTTTTTTTTTCCTACATAGGAAGAAAAAAAAAAAACATTTTTACTTCATAGTACTAAAAAGGTTTATGACAAAATACCTTATTGTTATTGTGTTTCACTTTATACTTTGCAGGTGTCATTTAAAAAAAAAAACAGATTGAGGATTTGTGGCAACTCTGCAACACAAAGTCTATTTGACCATTTTCCAACATTTCTTCCCTTCTCTTTGTCATATTTTGGTAATTCTCATAATATATGTAACTTCTAAATTATCTTTATTTTTGTGATAGTGATCTATAATCAGTGACGATGACTCACTGAAAGTTCAGATAATGGTTAGCATTTTTAGCAATAAAGAGTTTCTTGGGCAGCCGGAGTGGCTCAGCAGTTTAGTGCCGCCTTCGGCCAGAGTGTGATCCTAGAGGCCCAGGATTGAGTCCCACGTGCTTCTCCCTCTGCCTGTTTCTCTGCTTCCTCTCTCTGAGTCTCTCATGAATAAATGAATAAAATCTTTAAAAAAAGGGGGGAGGTTCTTAAAATTTTTAAATTTTAATTCCAGTATAATTAATATGCAGTACTATGTTAGTTTCAAGTATGCAAAATAGTGATTCAACACTTTTATACATCACTCTGTGCTCATCACAAGTGTCTTCCTTAATCCCCATCACCTATTTCACCTATTTCCTCACACACCTCCAATCTGATAACCATCAGTTTGTTCTTTATAGTTAAAGGTCTGTTTCTTGCTTTCTTTTTCTCTCTTTCTGTCCCTTTGTTTGTTACTTAAATTCCACATATGAGTGAAATCATTTGTTTTTCTCTGACTTACTTTGTTTCACGTATTACTCTCTAGCTCCATCCATGTCATTGCAAATGGCAAGATTTCATTCTTTTTTTATGACTGAGTAATATTCTGTTGCATATGTATGCCATCTTTTCTTTATCCATTCATCTATTGATTGGACACTGGGCTGCTTCCATAATTTGGCTGCTGTAAATAATATTGCTATAAATATAGGGGTGTATATAGCCTTTTGAATTAGTGTTATTGTATTTTGATGGTAAATATCTGGTATTGCTATTATTAGATAGTCACATAGCTATATTTAATTTTTTTTTTTAAAGTAAGCTTCACATCCAACCTGGGACTTGAACTCAGGACCCCAAGATCATGCTCTACTGAGCTAGCTAGGTGCCCCTATTTTTAAATTTTTGAGGAACCTCTACGCTATTTTCCATAGTGGTTGCATCAGTTTGCATTCCTACCAATAGTGCACAAGTGTTCCTTTTTCTCCACATCCTTGCCAACACTTGTTATTTCTTATGATTTTAGCCATTTTGACAAGTGGAGGTGATATCTTGTAGTTTTGATTTGCATTTCCTTGATGATGAGTGATATTATGTTTTCATGTATCTGTTGGCCATCTTGGTGTTTTCTTTGGAGAAATGTCTGTTCATGTCTTCTGCTCATTTTTAAGTTGGATTATTTGTTTTTTGAGTGTTGAGTTGTGTAAGTTCTTTATATATTTTGGATACTAACTTTTTATCAGATACATCATTTGAAAATATCTTCTCCCACTTAATAGGTTGCCTTTTAGTTTTATTGATTATTTCTTTTGCTGTGTAGAAAATTTTTATTTTGATGTAGTCCCAGTAGTTTATTTTTGCTTTTGTTCTTCTTGCTTCAGGAGACATATCTTGCTATGGCTAATGTCAAAGAAGTTACTACCTGTGTTCTCTTCTAGGATTTTTATGTTTCAGGTCTCAGATTCAGGTCTTTAATCCATTTTTTTTCTTTAACCCATGTTGGTTCTATTTTTATGTATGGCATAAAAAAGTGGTCCAGTTTCATTCTTTTGCATGAAGCTGTCCAGTTTTCCCAACATCATTTGTTGAAGAGACTGTCTTTCTCCCATTGGATATTCTTTCCAGCTTTGTCAAGGATTAATTGACCATATAAGTATGGGCTTATTTTTGGATTTTCCTATTCTGTTCCATTGACTTATATGTCTGTTTTTGTGCCAGTACCATACTGTTTTGATTACTACTGCTTTGTAATATAACTTGAAGTCTGGAATTGTGATACGTCCAGCTTTGCTTTTCTTTTTCAAAATTGCTTTGGCTATTCAGGGCCTTTTGTGGTTCCATATAAATTTTAGGATTATATGTTCTACTTCTGTGAAAAATGCTGTTGGTATTTTGATAGGTACTGCATTCAAATGTGTAAGTTGCTTCTGGGTAGTATAGATATTTTAATGATATTTGGTTCTTCCAATCCATGAGCATGGAATGTCTTTCCATTTCTTTACATCATCTTCCATTTCTGGTGAGATCAGCTCACCAAGGGAAGCCAGGGTCCTTCAGGCCTATGGATCTTGAGTCTGTTACAAACCATCTGCATAGACTTGAGCAGATGGAGCCTACCCCTGAAAATCTTTCTGAGGAAACAGCTTTCAGAGTACAGGTTTCTCACCTTTGGTTAGGTTTATTCATAAGTATATTATTATTTTGGGTACAATTGTAGGATTGTTTTCCAAATTTTTCTTTCTGATGCTTCACTATTAGTGTACAAATGCAATGGATTTCTGTGCATTGATTTTGTATCCTATGGCCTTACTAAAGTCATTTATTAGTTTTAGTAGTTTTTTGTGGAACCCTTAGGATTTTCTATATAGAGTATCATGTCATCTGCAAATAGTGAGAGTTTTACTTCTTCCTTATTGATTTGGATTCCTTTTATTTATTTATTTTTATTTTATTGAAGTTAGATTTGCCAACATATAGTATAACACCCAGTGCTCATCCCATCAAGTGCCCTCCTCAGTGCTGGTCACCCAGTTATATTTCTTTTTGTTATCTGAGTGCTGTGACTAGGACTTCCAGTACTATGTTGAATAAAAGTGATGAAAGTAGACATCCTTGTCTTGTTTCTGACCTTAGGGGGAAAGCTTTCAGTTTTTACCTGTTGAGTATGATGTTAGCTGTGGGTTTTCCATATATGGCCTTTATATTGAGATATGTTCCCTCCACATACATTGCTTGTTTTGTTTTGTTTTGTTTTGTTTTTTTCATACATTGCTTTTTAAGACAATGCTATTGCACACTTAATAGACTGAGTATAGTGTAAAATTAATTTTTATATGTATTGGGAAACCAAAAAATTAATTTGACTCACTTTAGTGCATTATTCAATTTATTGTAATGGTCTGGAAATGAGCCCCTGATATCTCTGAGGTATACATGTCATTTGTATAGGTTAGAGCTTGGAATAAGAGCCTTATACCACCAACAGGTGGCTCTCCTGACCCCGCCTCTCTGGATACTTTCCTGTTCTAAGTCCCTGGCTTCCTGGACCTGTGCCTGGCTCAAGCATATAAAGTATATACCCCATCAGCTCACCAAGGGAAGCCAGGGTCCTTCAGGCCTGTGGATCTTGGGTCTGTCCCAAAATCTCCCAGGTGTCTGTTATCGGAAGATACCCTGACCATCTCTCACTGCCCTTCCTCCCTTTTGTACCCTCTGCCCTATCCAGCAAGGCAGTCCAGATTCCTCTAGCTCTCCAGGGGAAATGTGTATTTATGTGTAGGGTAAGGTGTGGAAATAGGCTGATGCCAGGTACCTCAATAACCCCCTCCTCTGAACTGGCCTCATCTGACATGATCTTGTTCCAGAACCGTGCTTGTCTGCCCTGACCTCAGCCAACTGTGCATGTGCAGTTCACACCCTGTTAGCATGCGTTGCCCCACAGGAACATTCCAGGCCTATGGAGCTCTGCCAGGACCCCAACTACCTGAAGGACCTCAGAGGCTCCTACATTTTAAACTGGTGATTGTCAATCCCCATTTGGACTGCTTGGTGAGGGTGTCCCAAAATTCTTCCAGCAGCCAAAGTCTCCAGGTGTTTCTTGCAGACAGCACCTGACAATCCTGCCAGCCCCACCCTGGCAGACAGTCCAGACTCCTCCAGGTCTGCTACCAAATGGGAATGCTCATTTACAGGTCTCTGCCCCCCCCTTAAAGTGCACAGTTCCCCTATATACTTTATGCACATCAGCCTGCTGAGTGCAGCTGAGGCCCCCCAAACTGGAATTGGGCAGGTCCCAAACCACTTACACAGCCTCCAGGGCAAGGGGAGCTTATAACTTGCCCACCCCACATCTTTCTGAAACTGGCAATACTCAGTCCCCATTTGGACTGGCTGCTGTATGAAGTCCTGGACTTGCTAGTCATGACTCACAGATGTCACTTACTGAAGGATAACCCTGTAGGCCCCATTCTTGCAGAGCCAGTCCAGACTCCTCTATTCTCACCTTCAGGGGAAATACGCACATTATAGGTTAGGGCTTGGAAGGCGACAAATGCTCTGTACCCCAACAACGTGCTTCACTGTCCTGTCGTCTCCAGACTCTTGACCTGCACAGACTATGCATGTGCCAGTCCGAGGAGAACAGCCAGGGCCCTCCAGTCCTGTGGAGCTCCACCCAGTTCTGAACCATCTGCATAGTCTTGTAGGCAGAGGAATTCCCACCTCAGAAATCTTTCTAAGATGACAGCTTTAAACTGGTGACAACCAGTCCTCATTTGGACTGGAGGCCTGATGGGAACCCTGGAGGCTAGAAGACACTCAGGACATCCTCAGGTAGTCAATCTAAAGAAGATTGACAATCCTCAATCCTCAATTTAAAATGGAGCCTTAGGGAACACCTGGGTGGCTCAGCAGTTGGGCACCTGCCTTGGGCCCAGGGCCTGATCCTGGAGACCCAGGATCAAGTCTGAAGTCAGGCTCCCCGCAGGGAGCCTGCTTCTCCCTCTACCTGTATCTCTCTCTCACGAATACATAAATAGAATCTTTTTAAAAAATAAAATAAAATGGACCCTCAGAAATATCACTGTGGGGCAGGCTTTCTCCATGTGGAAACCACTCGGGTGGCAGAGGCCTTGGCAGACCTGGAGTCCCGGAAAGCACCTCCAGTTCAAAGCATGCTAATTTCTGCACACGGGCAGTGTGGGCAGGGTCGCCAACCAGGGTCCTGGAACGGTACCATGTCCCCTGAAAGCAGTTAAGGAGAGGCTGTTGGGAAGACCTGGCATCAGCCCAATTCCAGGTATTAACCTCGAGAACCATGCATATTCCCTCTGAGGACAGAGCAGGAGGGATCCAAAGCAGGGCAGTACAAGATGGTTGAGGTCACCACAAATAAGAATGTCTGGAAGTGTCACAGCCCTGCAGGTTCCCAGAAGCCCAAGGCTGGGACAGAGCACACACAAAACTTAAAGCAGGGAAAATGAAGATCAGAGGAGTGGGGAGCTAAAGAAGGCAAGCTGCAGTAAGAGTCAGGAGCAAGGGGGTAAGCCATAGGGGGATCTCCATCTGCCTAATCCCACACCCTAAACCACACAGATGCACCTATTGCCCCCTACATGTGGAGCCATAGCAAGTAGACTGCCATGCCACAGTGGAGCAGGGCCATCTGGCAGAACCGTCCTCCAAAAACTGATCCCTGGGAGAACTGATGGCTGGAGAAGCCTAGAAACTCATCAGGCACCTGCTCCACATGGAAACAGTGGCCAGTTTAAAGATGGAGCCTAGAAAGTGCTTCAGGGGTGAGATGCCTCTGCCCAGCAGGCCGTGCACATGTTTCAGAACCAGCCATAGCTCCAAAGGCCTACAGAGAAGCAGTGGCCCAAGAGGGGCTGATGGTGTGCTTACTGCACACGTGCTAGTGGAGCCCAATGCAAGGCCAACCAAAGCCGGAACCCCGGAGCTGTACACACAGGCCAGGTCACAGGAGAGGGCTATCGAGGTATGAGGAAAGACCTGGTAAGCCTTCCTTTACACAAATGCACATAACCAACGTGCAGATAGACATGGAGGCAACTAAAACGCCTTGGGGCGGGCTGACAGGTCATAGGCATCCTCCAATAAGGGACACCTGGGAGCCTTGGTGGCTAGAGGGGACAGGGACCCCAATGGCGACTGGTCCAAATAGAGACTTACAGTTGCCCATCGAGAGCTGCCACCTTAGGAAGAACTTACTTGTGAGATCCTTCTGTCCAACATGCTAGGCCTGGGGTTTGGGACCCATCCCAGGAGCCTCAGGCCTGGACGGTGCAGGTGTCCAAGGTGTTGTGAGGTGCTGCATGCTGTGCATGCTAGAGCATGTGCAACATAGCTGGCCCCTGTAGCCTGCAGGCCTGGACCAGAGCCCGGGCCTGGAGAGGCAGATGCTAAGGGACATCTGGCGGTACAAGCATCCACCCCCTTCCAAGGCCTCACCTACATAAACTCACATCCCTATTCCTTCGGAAGGTGAGGCTGGAGGAGCAGAGACTGCTTTGTGCAGTGGGGGCCCATTGGGCAGCCAGGGCTCCTCCAATGTGGGACACTTGGGAGCCGTGGTCATCAGGGGGCCCGGGACCCCATGGGGTCAGTGCAAACAGATACTGAGCAGGGGCGGTTCCAAGCTGCCACCTCAGAAGGATGTTTGGGCGTGGGCTCCACCTTGACTTTTATTTTTGCAGTGTGCACCTCATCAGCTTCCCAGGGCAGCCAGGGCCCTCCAGTGCTGCCAACGCTCAGGCAGGTCTCAGACCACCTGGATAGCTTCTTGGGTAGAGGAACCCCATGCCCCTGGTCTGTCTTAGGCGGAAGGTTTAACGGGTGCTGGTCGGCCCACATGAGGCCTGGCTGCCTGATGGTGCCCAGCTTGTCTAGGGTCGGGGCCCCCCTGAGTCTTCTGTCGGGGTATACCCGGCTAGCCAGCTGGACAGGACACAGGCAACCCTGTGCACTCCTCCAGCTCTGCTGTGAGAGGGGATGCACATGTTTTTATAATATAAAGCTTGGAATTAGGCAGTTACCCCAAAGAACCAATCCCAGTGACCCAGCCCTTGCCTACAGCTACTCCGTTCCAGGTCCTTGGCTTTCTTGACCTGCACATGCACAGTCTACCCCTGGCCAGCCCAATTTGGGCGACGGGGAATTCTAAGCATGCAGATCTCGGGGACCAGAATGGCATCTGCGTGGAAGGAGACCCACATCAGGAAGTCTTTCTGAGGTGGCAAATTTAAATAGGTGAGAGTCCACATTTTGAGTGGCTGTCTGATGGGGTCCCAGGGTTCTCCAGGAACCAAGGCGCCCAGGAGTCTCCTTTTGGAGGGTAAAAGGAGACCATCCTGGGCAGCCCCACCCTTGCAAAGCATCCTATCTCCTCTAGCTGTGCCTTCTGGAAGAATATGCACATTTTTGTAGCTTAGGGCTTGGAATTAGGCAGATGCCCTGTATGCCCAACATTCCCCTCTAGCACCAGGCTTCTTCTGACACTTGCCCTGTGCAGGTCCCTGGCTGCAATAACAGACTGCACAGTATACACCCGTCTGCAGGCTTTGGGCAGGTGGGGCCTTTGGAGCTCAGGCCTGTTCCCAACCACATGTATGGCCTTTTGTATGAAGAGAGTCCATCCCTGAAAATCTCTGAGGTGGTGGCTTTAAACCATGAATATCCCCCTTCGGACCAGCTACCTGATGTCATCAGGGCTCCTAGGTGTCTCTTATTAGAGGATGTGCCAGCTAGCCAGCTAGTCTTCCGGGCCCCAACCTGGCAAGTGGTCTAGTTTCTTCCACCTCTGCCTTCAGAAGGAACATATACATTTGTGTAGGTTTGAGCTTGGAGTTAGGCAGATGCCTTTGCAAAGGCCAAGGGCAGGCTGCCCCCAAAGGGGCCACTTTGGCATACTGATGAGTATGATGAGTGTGATGAGCACACTTTTAAGTAAAAGTTATTTCATAGGCAGCCTGTGCAGGAAGCGCACTCGGACCCTCCTCTGTCTCCCTGAAAGCAGGAAGTCAATCTCCTACGTGAAAGGTACCCTCTGCGGACCAGGAGATAAGGAGACAGCCTTATCACCAGAGATGGTAAATTTAGAGCCAAGAAGGCTTTATAAAACACACTTTTTACTTTTTGCTCATTTACTACCTCAGCCCCAATTCTGCTTAGAATTTCTTACTAATTGAAGCTCCCAAAGTTGTTTTCTTTATCCTGTCAATTCCTCACAGATTTATTGCTTCTTTATCTAAAAAGTATAAAGACTACCTGCCTTAGTCATTTCTTTAGGTCTCAATTTCAGTACTGGGCCTCCATGCCCATGTAATAAAACTTGAGTTTTTTTCCTCCTACTGATCTACCTCATGTAAATTTATTTCTCAGTTCAGGTAGAACCTTGGACAGAGGAATATTTCTTTTTTCCCTTCACCTTGTACTCCAGCAGCCCACTCCCGTGACCCAGGCTCTTCAGACACTCACCTTATTCCCGGTCCCTGGTTTTCCTGACCTTCATGGCCTGAGTGTGCACAGTATTCACCCCATCACTTGGCATTGGGTGAGCTCCAGCTGGCCCCAGAGCACCTACACAGACTCCAGGGTGGAGAGGGCCGATTTCCCCAAAGTCTTTCTTTCTGAGGTGGCATTTTTAAACTGATGGGGCCCCTCTCTTCACAGCATTGGAGCTTTTAGGCATCTCTTATTGGAGGACACGGAGACCAGTCTACTGGACCTAACGCTGACAGGGCCATGCAGTTTCCTCCTGCTTTGGTTTTGGGTGGAGTATGCACGTTAGTGAAGGATAAGACTTGGACTGAGGTAGACGTCGTGTTTCCCCAACAACCCATTCCAGTGAGTCAGCCTCTCTCAACCCATGTCCTTTTTGGGCTATCTTGACCTGCACGGCTCATGCATGTGCAAACCGCGCACTCTCTCTGAGTGCTTCAGCACCCTGCTCTGGCCGTCTAGGCTGGGGCTGGTCCCAAACCCCCTGCCTAGCCTCGTCAGTGAAATTTTTGTGAGGTGGCACCCTAGAGCTGGATCAGCCAGTCCACATTTGGACTGGCTGCCTGATGGGGTCTTTTGCTGCTTCCTCAATCAGCCTCCCACATCTCTCTCTCTCTCTCTCTCTCTTTTTTTCAGATATCTCTTATTAGAGGGCACCCTGACCATCCCATGAGGCCCAGCCTGGTGAGGCACTGCAGGTTTTTCCAGTTCTGATCTCAGAGGGATTCTAATAATTATATAGGGTAGAGCCTGGAGATTGAAGCCCCAACAGCCAGCTCCCATGCCCTTGTCTCCCCAGACACTTGCTGTGTTCTAGGTCCCTGGCTATTTTGCCCTGCTGGCTGGTGCATGCACAGCTGGGATCTTCCAGCCTGTCAAGCTTGGGTAGGTCCTGAATCTTCACAGACTATGTAAGGGTAGAGGAAAGTCAGGGACCCAGATTGTCCTTTCACATCCATATCCTTCTCTCTCCCTGCCTCCTGACTTCCTCACAGCCCACTTAGAAACTTCCAGAATGCCAGGCACATTCATAGGAGATTCTTCCATCAGTCAGAGTTTGCTGCAGAAAGGGAGGCTGTTTTGGGGCGCCTGCATGGCTCAGTAAGTGAAGCGTCTGCCTTTGGCTCAGGTCATGATCCTGGGGTCCTGGAATCGAGCCTATCAGGCTCCCTGCTCAGCAGGGGGCTCGCTTCTCCCTCTGACCCTCCCCACTGCTTATGCTCTCTCTCTCTCTCTCAAATAAATAAATAAAATCTTAAAAAAAAAAAGAAGAAGAAAAAAAAGGAAGCTATTTGTACACAGCTCCCCACCTACATCAAACTTTCTCACTTCTAGCTGTCCTGGCCAGGGGCAGGAGATATGATGCCAAGTGCACAGGCATAACTGTACAGCTGAGTAAATGCCAGGACTCAGCTCAGTTCCAACAGTTAGGATAGCTGACCACGCCCTCAGCAAAATGGTACAGGTGGTGTCATCTGTCATTAGTACCTCTCCCCCTTGTTTTTCTGCATCTTTTTTCTTTCCTTTGGGCTGACTCTTCCTCCTCTCTAACCAGCCTTCAGATCCATAGGTCAGTGTATGTTCTCCTGTCATCTTTTCTTTCTCTTTCTTTCTTTCTTTCTTTTCTTTCGGTGGGCGGGCGGCGGGCTTTCTTTCTGGATGGCGTGCGTGCATTCTCTTTTCGTCTTCTTTTCGTTCGTTTAGTCTTTTTAGTTATTTCTTGATGTCGTTATTCTTCTTCTTCTTCTTTTTTCTTCTTTCTTCTTTCTTTCTTTCTTTCTATTTTCTTTCTTTCTTTTTCTTCTTCTTCTTTTAATTTTATTTATTTATTCATGAGAGACACACACACAGAGAAGCAGAGACACAGGCAGAGGAAGAAGCAGGCTCCATGTGGGAAACCCGATGTGGGACTTGATCCCAGGATCCTAGGATCAGGACCTGAGCTGAAGGCAGACGCTCAACCGCTGAGCCGCCCAGGTGCCCCTCCTGTCATATTTTCATTATTACAAGTGATACAAGGGCAGCATTTGGTACCAGTCATTAATCGCACAGGATGAGTTTTATACCTGTGTACTTTCCCCTTAGGTATTCTCTGTAAGGGTGGAGGAAAGGCTTTGTCCTTTGCTAGAGAATGTTCAGTCGGGTGTCAGTAAGTGGAAAGGTATCAGGGTAGAGTAAGACCTTCCCTATCACACTCAAAGTCATACTCAGGAGGTGGCCACACCTTTCCAGATGCTTCAGTTATTTTTCCAGACTGTACGGATCTGCCTTATCCTTACCAGTTCCATATACACCAGTTCAAAACTCCCGAGACGCCCCCTATATGGGAGGAGGCCCATGGGGCTAGCTTAGCGCCAGGCTGGTCTGGGTTTGAAAGCCAATTTACTCTTCAAGCAAAGTCCCCTGTGTTTCTTCCGTGTGAAGGAATACAGTAGGCAGGAGTTGGAGATGTTTGGGATCCTGCTGAGAGGCCACTGGCTGAGTCCCATCATGATGTGGGCTCCATGAGTGACCAGGATTCTCCATCACCCCCACTCTCTTGTCTTGATGGGGTGGCTGCAGAGGCTTGGCCTTCAAGAAGAGCATCTTGGTACCTGTACCAGCTCTGGAAACATCCATCTGTGGGAGTAGTTGGAGTGTGGGCAGCCAGACCTACAGGAGAGGCCCAGGACTTCCTATTTGGGATCATAATCAAGGAGCTTCTGAAGGGAGGCCCTTTAGGCAGAACTGCACATTTTCCAAAACACAATGGTATGCTTTATTCCACTGACTCCTTACAAGTCATGCAGCAAAACAGATGGGGCAAGTACTATTACTCTTACTTCGTAGACATATCTGAGCTCAGAGAGTGACTTTCCTCATAGTAGAACTAAGAAGTTCTGTGCCCAGCGTCAACTGACTGCTCTTCCCATCCTTGATCTACTCATACACTGCCTGCTAACTTCTCTGTGCCCTTGTTGTGAGATTGACAAGTGGTAGGGCCAGGTCTGTAGCAGCCTTCACCAGCCACTCACCAACGTGGCCTTTCTCCTGACACTGTCTTCCCAGGCTGCCATCACTTGGACATCATTCCTCCTCTGTGTCCTTCCCATAGCACAGCAGCAGCTATTCAGGAGAAAGAGCCTCTTGAACAACTGCTGGTAGGGCATGTGATTGTACATACCCAGAACCCAGTGTGGGGGGCCCGCAGAAACCAGGAGTTTGCTCCATCCATGTTTACACCCAGGACTTGTGTCACCAGGCATTTCTGCTGAACTAGGACAATACCTCTGGAGATATAGAATGCATAACATCTGAAAGCATCTATTACCCAAACATGTAACTTGTCTAATTGCCCTTCCTGGGACAGGATCCACCTCTAAGTTCTATAGGTCAGGCCTGGAGTCCACACCTCAGCTCTACGAGGAGAACACAGTTCTTGGGGAAGAAAACCAGTCTTCAGGCTCAGCTGAGGCACATTTTCAGAGATGGATGGTAATAGTCATAAACTGTGCTCATTCCCATGTCCCTTTCCTCCTTGGCTACACCAATCATCAACTGGAAAAGCAAAGAGAAGGAGGCAGAGATAAAAGAGCTAACCAGATTCACAAAGTCCTATGGCTATTCTCATGGGAGAATAGGGGCTACTTCCTGAGAAGTCCCAACCATGGGCTCCAGGGACAAATAGCTCCAGGAAATCCTCCATCTCTTTGCAACCCACAGATACTCAGATACTCACCTAGAGGTAGGTGCCTGCTCTACCTCTCTAGACTTTATTGCAGCTCTGTGTGTGCCTCCTGGTCCTGATCTGTCGTCCCCATATCTCCTTACCACCTCCCCTCACTCAAGCTCCTCTTTGCTCAGTAATCCTCAGAACTCTGGGTCTGGAAGTTCTGGCAAAATATCCTCCAAAGCTTTCCTAACCCTATGCAACAGGCATCCATGGGCTGGTGTGTGGTCCAGGGGGCAGCTGACTTTAGGGTTGACTTGATCAAATCAATATACTAGCAATAACAAATAATTTTACTTACAAATATTTATTAAATAGCCAAAGAATAGTGTCTAAAAGGATTAAGCCCAGGATGCAAGAAGTCTTGTGGAATAGGAAAAAGACAGCAAGTGACATTTCTAAATTAGCCACCTCAGAGGAGGAGGATGTGAGGAAAGGTCACTGCTCAGGGAAGAAACAAAAGTTCTGTCTCCAGAGTTAACAGATAAGAGAGAAGGCATAGTGACTAGAAAACTGTCACCTGCCTGGATAGCCTAGCACAGACCTCACAGGGGAGGAGAGAGCAAGGTTTCCATGAGTACAGGCCCAGGGACTTCCCCCCAGAGGACTGACAGTGTGGCAGCCTGATTTTCAGGAGTCCCTGTCAGTGGTCTTTGAGAAATTAGAAGAGCAGAGAGGTGCTGCAAGCCCAGAAAAGAACAGATCCTCATTTTCAAAAGGATAATAATGATTTAGTCTAAAAACTTTAAGCAAGAAGTCTTGATATTGATCTTTGGCAAAATTCAAGAGTGGATTGTTGCACTGAGGGTGTGTGAAAACTTAGAAAATAATGAACTTTAGAAACCAGAGTGTTTTCGCTAGGAGTAAAGTAGGCTTCATTAGATCAGAAGATCAAGGGCATTGCAAAGATGGAGGCTCCCCTTCCGCTTGGTGAGCCAGTGAGCCAACACTGTCTGCTTTCCTGGGCAGTGCAACATG
The DNA here is from genome assembly GCF_011100685.1 of Canis lupus familiaris. Classification (NCBI taxonomy): domain Eukaryota; kingdom Metazoa; phylum Chordata; class Mammalia; order Carnivora; family Canidae; genus Canis; species Canis lupus. Next base: position 3,346,615 of record NC_049244.1, on the reverse strand, counting down.
AGCTGGCCTTCCTATTGTTGCCTTAGCTCTGTGTGTCTCTATGGATGCACTTGGGCTCCTTTTCCTGCTGACCTTTGGCCCCACACTACATATACTCCTGTGTTCTGCTCACCAGAGCTCTCTCAGGGGACAGAATGCTTGAGGGAAGCTCTGCTGTCTCTCCATCTCAAGCCCAAACCCAATCCCAATCCCAATCCCAGCTTGAAGACCTGGAGCTGGAGCTGGAGCACCAAAAGGGGGAAGAGTAGCAGCTTTTGGAAGACTTGAAGGAGAAGCAGCTGGAGCTCTTGCATTTTCAGGAGGAGCAACTATCCCTCCAGGAGAAAGACTCTGGGTAAGAGGGAACCCATTTATAAGGAAGGTGGCTCCATGTTCAAATCTAGAAGAAGGGATATTAGCAAGAGAGTTACTGGCCCCTTTTCAAAATCTGTTACTCCCCTCTGCTATTCCTGCTTTATGAATGACTTTGAGCAGAAGGAAGGACTTCTCTGGGAACACTCTTTTTACTCCAAAGATAGAGTGAAAAACTTTGTTGTATAAGTTCTCAGCATACCAGATACTGGGGAAAGGGTGTATTCATGCTTCCAATTACTTTAAGGATATTCATTTTACCATAAGGTAGGAAGCATCTACACGATCCATGATGCCCGTCCCCAGCATGAGCCCTATAACAACTTGCCAACATGGGAAGAGCAGTAAGATTACAAGGCTGCTGTGCCTGTTGTTAGCTAACCTAGCTAATGGCATGACTTCATGAAAAGTTACTTCCCTTCTCTGAGCCTCTATTTCCACATTGTTAGAATAAAAGTAATGGTCTTTGTGATCCCTATGGTTGACAACTAGGGCTGAGATTCTCTGATGCACAGGCTGGCTGACAGGCGGTTGCTGTGGGATGGCTGAGGATCCCCAGCAGCTCGGCAGGCCCTTGCCTTTCTTTCTGCAGCTGCAGCACAAGCTGGCCTCCTGCAGCAACTGTGTGAAGAAAAATCACAGTCCCTCCAGTCCCTCCAGTCAGAGCTACAGATCCATTGGGCACTTATGGTAATTCCAGAAGGGGCTGAAAAGTGTGTGTTCCCTCACTTCTTCCACCCTATAAGCTTCTTGCTCTTACTTAGGATTGCAGTGAGGTCTTTATCCTGAGAATTGTGGAGCTCTGGAAAGCTACAGAGTTCTGTCTCTGAAAAACAAAACAAAACAAAACAAAACAAAAAAAACAGCTAGGCCTGGTTCCCAAGAAGAAGAGAGGAGAGCTCTCATCCACAAAGCCCAGAGGTTGGTGACATGAGCAAGATCCTGTCCAGACATCTTTAGAAATATGCCATAAAGGTTCAACTCCACCCACCTAGATGGCCAGAGAAAAGTTAAAATCCAGATTAGAGAGTGATTTTTTTAAAATATAAAGCACTGTCCTGCTCATGATGTGTAAAGCTCTCAAATACTATGAATAAAACAGTATAGTAGACAACCTGCTCCCACCCTGACCCAATTCCCCAGTGAGAAAATTAAAAGATTCAATAAACATTTACAGTAATACCACTAAGAGAACTTGAATTTCAAGCCTGGATTTAAAATTTAAACTCTTTTATTAAGGACTTTTACCACCCGCTTAAATAATCTAGTATTTGAGAATCTTCTACACATGAAAGAGGGTATTCTAAAGTTAAGAAATCCAAGCAGGCTAGAACAGAGGGTGATGTCAAGATGATGAAGTTTAGCAAAGATTTAAAAAAAAATCCTGAGCTTGATTAAAAATATCAATGGTAGACGTACTGGCGGGGAGCCATTTATGGGCTTGTGGATGGGGGAGTTAGGTAGAAACACATTTACACAAGCAACCTGTAGGCCAGCATTGCTGGAAAAGCCAATTTAACTGGAGACGGAAGTAGTGTAAGGATAGAGTCCATATGGTGAGACCGTGTTGGAGACATCACTAGATTGTGGGATGCCATCTTGTAAAAGGGACATGGACAAACGAGACACCATAATGAAGACAGGGCCCACGTTGCTGAGGGGCCAGACATCTGGAAATGGTTGAAAGGACTAAAAAAAATTAGGCCTGGAGAAGATCATGAGATGGGAATTTTATTTGAGGAACTGTCAGATGAAGAAGAGCTGATATGTTTTGAGTTCCTTCAGAAGGCTGAACAGGGTCAAGGGGTAAAGGACAACGGAACGTCAACCTAGATAGCTAATGCTTTCCTCATCACGAGAGCCTTCTTAGTGTGGAATGGCTGGTTTGTGAAGGAGCAAGTTTCTCATCCAGGCCCCCTTGAAATAGAAAAGGATGATCTATCAAGAACCCCATCGAAGCAATTCTTGCTTTGAGTGGGATTTTGATTCGGTAAGCTTTCAATTGTAAGTTTTCTTGATTATATTTTTAAAAATTCCTTAAGCAATATAATTAAAGAATTTTCAATGTTCAGCCAAACTTGAATTTTCATAAAACCTGATTGAATTGTCTAATTTGCTGATGGGAGGTGAACCGGAACTTGAAGAAATGTTGGGGGTGCAAGCAAGCTGAGGGTGTAGCTTGTGCACAAAGTCATGGGAGTGTCGGGTCACTGGGGAGTGCTGGGAACAACTTGCTTGTAAGCCAGCTTTTTGTTTAGGGGTATGAGACGTAGGCCTATAAGGTAGGATGAAAGTTTACATTCTACACAGTGGACCATGGAAAATGAGCATGTTTTTTCCAAGCAAAACAGGTACTTGGTGGGAACAGAACTCTCAGATGGTAAGACTGGCAGGACATCTAGAGTCTGGAGACATTAGAAGCAGGAAAACCTGCTGAAAGGGTACAGTGATATTCTGGGCATTAGTGATGAGACTTTGATATAAGGTGTTGTCAGAAAAATAAAGCAGAATGGTTAGAGGGAGGGCATTTAAGATAAAACCGGTAAAATTTTGTGAATATTTGGATTTAGGGAAAGAAACATAGGGAGGAGCTTCATGGAACTTTGTGGGAACTACAAAGTACACAAAGATACCAAAGTATCTGGCAATCACTTCATCCTGAACTACCTCCCCTTTTGTGCCTTTCTCCCTTTTAATGGGCCTTTTAGGATTTATTTCCAAGCTACTGCCACTAAAGCCCCATAACCCTTATCCTTAATTTTATAATTTAGTAAAAGGTCTGAATTGAAATCTTTTCCATATAACTTATTTGGCGATAAAACTTAATGACAAAAGGGGATTCGCAGTGTTCATGTATCCCACTTAGTGAGAATATTCACCTAGCTCATCCCAGAAATATGAATGTGCTTGATTAAAGTCTGTGGCCCAGATGCAGCTGGGCGCATGTGCTTTATGGCATGTATGGCATATGCATCTGATTGTCTTTCTAGAAACCAAACAATTTCTATCTTTAGAAATAAATTTGGCTTCCAAATTTTCAGATAAGAGATTGTGATCTCATAGACTATTTCTTAGATCTCTTTGTCCCCAGTACATAGAAACACACTGTGTGCGGTGAGTACAAGTAAAAAACATGGAGAAGTCAAACAAAACAATGAGTTGTGACCCCTGGTCTATGCCGGCCTCCCATCCTATGTGCCACCAAAGGCCTGGTGCCCTCCTCCTCCCCTCCTCTGCGATGCCTGGGTGTAGAGGCATGAACCTCCTCTTCCTCAGTGCCTGCCCTGGTTGAGTTCCCTGCTGAGCCCTGTCTCAGGAGACCCTGTTCTCTAGCTTGCAGGACTAAGGTAAATGTGGAGGTAGACTACAAGGCTTGACTTCCTCTGCCCATCAAAGCCTCTTTAGGACCCGTGGGACATGCAAGCCTCAGCAACATTCCAGACTGGAGTGTGTAGTATCTCAGTGCGTGCCAGGCTCCACACAGGAGGAGTGGCAGCTCTGGCCCAGATGTGTTGCTGGGACCCTGAGATAACAGTGCAGTCTTGAGCAGAAAGAGATGTTCTGACAAATGCTTGGAAATGCTTGGGTCTGTGCCAATAAACCCCTCCTGTCTCTTTTAGCCTCCACCTGGGATGCATGTCACCAGGTCCCTTTGAGTAGTCACTTGAGCCACCTGGTGGCAAAGCTTGGAGCTTTGCGAGGAGAGCAGCCAGGTGAACAACTGTCTATGACTGCAGGTGGAGCAGCAGTTGGATGGTGGGGGGGGGCAGGAGGACGGTACGCAAAGCCAGCCTCAGCCCCTCCTCTGTCAACCAGGACATCCCAACCCACACAGAGCCTGGAAACCAGCAGCACCTCTTCCAAGGTAAGAAGGAAAAAGTGCCAGGAAGCCCACAGTCCATGGGACCTCACCAGCATGTCTGTGGCAGAAGGGGTAATCTTGCCTCTTCTGATCTCCTTAGGCTTGGGGTGAAATCAGAGGCTTCAATAGAGAGTCTTGGGTGAGAGCATGGGATTTAGGTCAGACCTGGCTCCGGATTTGGAGTTTGCCACATACAGGTTGCTTGTCTTGGGCAAGGTGTTTTAATTCTGCAGATATTCAAGCCTTAGTTTCCTCACTTTAAGGTGGGAATATAACAACATAGAGAGAGTACAGTTATTTGGAGCATTATGTGAAATAATTTGCAAGTGCCTGCCACAATAAGAATTGCTCAACAAGTAACAGTTTTGTAAATTAATATCTATCTCTTGTATTCGTGGAGTGCTTTAAAATTTACCAAGTCTTCAAATATTTTCATCTGTGGTCGGGCAGGATTACGCTCTCTGTATTTGACTTGAGAAAACTCAGGCTCGATTAATGTCTCGATAGACATTAATTGACATGCTAAGGTTTATAGCAGCTGAGAAACCAACCCAGGATTTGAAACTGACTTTTTTAAACACTTAAAATTTTTTTATTTTTTAAAAGATTTTATCTATTTATTCATGAGAGACACAGAGAGAGAGACAGAGACAATAGGCAGAAGGAGAAGCATGTTCCGTTCAGGGAACCTGATGGGGGACTCGATCCCGGGACTCTGGGATCATGCCCTGAGCCAAAGGCAGACACTCAACCACTGAGCCACCCAGGTGCCCATTGACATTTTAAAAAAAGTATTCTCTGATGTGATGTGGGCTAGGAGTGAAGGGTCAAGAAAGGATACTCGAGACATTTCCAGTGCAAAAAAAGGGTAGTTTTATCATATAGCACGGGGACAGGACCCATGGGCAGGAAGAGCTGCCTCAGGATTGTGAGAAGTGAGTGGTTTTATACTTTTGAGTTGGGGAGAGGAGTAGAGACAAAGGAAGTTTCCAAAAGGATTTTTATATGTTAAAGAAGACTTACAGGATCTTGGAGGCCTGGTTATTGTCAAGCTAAAGTTATTTTTTTTTTTCTCTAGCAGAGCATTAACATTAAGACAGCTGGGAGTTCCTGAAAGAATGTCATTCTCTGCCTGTCTCAAGTATTTGTCAATGGGATTTCGTTGTTGTTGTTGTTGTTGTTGTTGTTGTTGTTGTTTTTAAGACGCTATTTATTTGAGAGGGAGGTAGGGGTAGTGGAAGAGGCAGAGAATCTCAAGCAGACTCTGCATTTACTGCGGAACTTGATTCGGGCCTTGATCCCACAACCCTGAGATATGACTTGAGCTGAAATGAAGAGTCGGATGCTTAGCCAACTGAGCCACTCGGGTGCTCCAAAATTTAGTTTTATCTATGTTTCCCTTTGTCTTTGTTCTCCACATAATTCCCCACTGAACAATTTTGACGATTAAATCTTTAGGGTTGTTGAGGGTAGAAGGTCTTACCTTCTGTAACTTCTTCCTGTTGAATTGGGCCATAGAGATGCTTCTACCTATGGGTCAACATTGGTCAGTTACCAAAGGCAGAGGCAGCCAAATGCAAGCTAGACAACATATATGAACACCCTTGGGTAGAAAGGATCATCTGTAGGCTGGAATTATGGCAGTGAGGGAGTCTTGGCACTAGGTGGAAGACACTGGAAAAGACAGCAAATAAGGTTAATATTATTATGAGAAAAAGAAGCCCAAATAAAAAAAGCCTTTGATAGTTGATGAAAATTCTCTTCTAGTCCTTCACTGTCATTTGAAGGGAAGTTCAAGGTCTTCTACAGGCTCACAGGAATAAGATGTGTTAGTTGGCACCACCGGATTCCTGTAAGGAACATACAGGTTTAATTCTTGATATATGAGTCCATGAGGAATGTCCTTCTAATTTTATGGTCATGAAAGTACATGATGTTACCTGGTAGAGGGCCTTCCATTTTTTTTTAATATATTTTAAAAAGATTTTATTTATTTATTCATGAGAGACACAGAGAGAGAGAGAGGCAGAGACACAGGCAGAGGGAGAAGCAGGCTCCATGCAGGGAACCTGACATGGGACTCGATCCCAGGTCTTCAGGATCACACCCTGGGTCAAAGGTGGCACTAAACCGCTGAGCCACCGGGCTGCCTGCCCTTCCATTTTGGAGTTAAACCCCCTATTGTATTAGACTTTCAATCTTTTAAATGAACCATGTCTCCTGGGTTTATATGGGGTGGGTTGCTAGTCCTGTCAGATCAGGTTTAGGGAGAATGTGGTCTGTGTATTTGTTTAGACATTTATGAGTATTAACTCTGCTTTTTGGGCAGACATATTTTCTGGGAGGGCTTTGGCCCCAATAGTCTGAGTTAGACTGAATATAGCATACCCAGCTTTTCTTATCTCTTTTTCCAGGAAATTACTGCCATCAGTAAACCAACTGTTATCTGCATTATCAATAGGAGAACCGTAAGTCTGATCTGCTGGAATAAACCCTGTCAATAACCTCTGAAAAGTTTTGCTCTGTAGAAGTAAAATAGTCAGGTCCAGGCATAAGGGATATAAATAAAGTTTTATTCATTTATTTTTTAAAGTTTTTATTTATTCATGAGAGACACAGAGAGAGAGGCAGAGACACAGGCAGAGGGAGAAGCAGGCTCCCTGTGGGGGGCCCGATGCAAGACTCGATCCCTGGACCCAGGATCATACCCTGAGCTGAAGGCAGATGCTCAATTACTGAGCCACTCAGGTATTTCATAAAGGCAGTTTTAGTTTGCAATGACTTTTTTTAAATTTTTTTTTTTTAATTTATTTATGATAGTCACAGAGAGAGAGAGAGAGGCAGAGACACAGGCAGAGGGAGAAGCAGGCTCCATGCACCGGGAGCCGGACGTGGGACTCGATCCTGGGTCTCCAGGATCGCGCCCTGGGCCAAAGGCAGGCGCCAAACCGCTGCGCCACCCAGGGATCCCAGTTTGCAATGACTTTAAGCTAAGAGAATGAAAGAAGATTGGAAACCTCAGTTTGGAGAGCCATAGCTAGATATTTGATGAAACCAGAAGAATTCAACATGTAGTCTTGTTTATGATAAATATTAAATTCCAATATCTACAAAGATGTGTTGTTGAAATATTTTCTCTTTATAATCAGCCTCATTTTAAATCGAAGATAGCCAAATCAAGATTAATTTGTAAAACAAGTCCAGTTTTATAACTTGGCCTAGTTATTTACTACATAAGCTCAGTAAGGATAGTGATTGATCATGTAGATCTTTTAAAATCTGCTTTGTTGGAACTTTTTATAAGGAATCTTGATTGAACTTTTAGTAGCCTCTCTAGGCCAGAAGCCAAGTCAGATATTTGCCATCAGACATGCCTGCAATATCTGTAGATTTGGGTAAATTTCTCTTTTTGAGGTATCCAAAATATCCTGAGTTCTTTGCACCTGCCAGGAAGGACATTCTTTACTCCTCAGGTAAGCTGGGAACTCTGTAAGCAAGGTATCAGGCCAACATTTCCAAGGGGCTCTATTGGCTTCATGCTTCATAAAGTCAAGCTGTCTGGTTATATTCGAGTCCAGGAATGTCTCTCAAATAGGACATCCAGTCAAAAGCCTTGGTAAAATGACCAAGTTTCCAATAGTGTCTTATCACGAGGAGAGCAGATCCATATTGAACTTATGCAAATATTGTAATTGCCATGGCAGAGAGGATATTCATGGAGAGTTTTTGAATTCTGGAGGGTGTACATAGAGAGAAAAGTCAAATGTTTCAATTTGTTCACAAGGGAATATTTTATTATATTTCTTTACAGCATAGGTACATATATATTTTTAAAGATTTTATTTATTTATTCATGAGAGACATAGAGACAGAGAGGCAGAGACACAGGCAGAGGGAGAAGCAGGCTCCATGCAGGGAGCCCGATGTGGGCCTTGATCCAGGACTCCAGGATCACACCCTAAGACAAAGGCAGGCACAAAACCACTGAGCCACCCAGGTGTCCCTGTATATCGTAGGTATCTTAAAAGAAAGTTTACTTAATCTGGAAGAGCAAACATTAGGGAACCAGCAATGTTTCAAACAAGAGTCACAAAAACTGTTACCATCTTCCTCAATTCATTTAGTCCCGCGTTACTAATTCTTGTTCAGTTTGAGTGCAGCCTTTTAGTTAGTTCTGGAAATTCTTACTTAGTTCAGTTTTAGGATTTTAAAGTTTTCAAAAACCTGTATTTGTTGAAAGCCCTTTTTATGAATCTCCTTGAAGATGAAATGTTTCTCAAGAGAATAAGAATGATAACGATAAATGACAAGACTCAAAAATGGCATGGTGAAAGATTGCATAAGTGATCAGTATAATGTAGCTGACAAGGATATCGGTTATTTCTGTGACACCTAACACTTCAATAATCAGGATATCAAGTGATGGCCTTGTACCAAAACATATGAAAACTTTAGGAATTTCTGGGGCACCTGCATGGCTCAGTCAGTTAAGTGTCTGCCTTCAGCTCATATGCTCTCAGGGTCCTGGGACAGAGCTCTGTCGTTGGGTCCCCTGCTCAGTGGGGTATCTGCTTCTCCTTCTCCCTCTGCCCCTTTATGGGCCCCCTCCTTTGTGCTCTCTCTCTCCCAAATGAATAAATAAAATCTTAAAAAAACAGACTTTGGGAATTTCATATAATCGCTAGAATAGTTATAGCATTTACCCAAACAACATAACCTTAGGCTTATCATTTGTTTAATAGTATTTCCAGAGTAACTTAGCATATGAAATGAAAAGGCCTAATTAGTCAAAAAGACTGCATTTGCAATTTAAATTTCAGGGAAATTTGTTAAAAACCTCAGAAAGTTATATAACGCATGTCTAAATAGGATTACAGATCACTACATCATTTAAAACTTATTTATTTAACTAAGGTAGCAATAAGAGATTCCGAAGGCTAATATGTAGGGTTATATAGTTGTTAGCAAAACTTAGCTCCTTCAATGTTGAGAAGTTTTAACTTTTAAGTAATCAAAGATCTGATAAAGATAAAACATAAGTGTTGGTTTAAGAGGCAGACAAAAGAGGAAAATCTGTTTACATTTTCATATCAAGAGCATACCAACAATCTAAGAAAACTTTGCGTTTTAACAGGGAAAAGCAGAATCCTAATCTTACACCAGTGTACTTTCAAAGCTCATCATTTTAACCTTAGCCTTGACTGCACATGAAATTTATTTCTAGGGGTGCCTGGGTGGTTCAGTTGGTTAAGCATCTGCCTTTGGCTTAGGTGGTGATCCTGCGGTCCTGGGATCAAGCCCTATGTCCAGCTCCCTGCTCATCAGGGGAGCCTGTTTCTCCCTCTCCTTCCTGCTGTGCTCTCTTTTACTATTTCTGTCTCTCTCAAATAAATAAATAAAATCTTTAAAAAATTCCTTTCCAAAGCTTTCCCTTCATAAATGCTCTATAACTTTTTCATTCAGATTTTGACCTAAGCCTTTTTTTCATTAGTCTTAATTACATTTAGCAGAATTTTAAGTCTTAAGAACCTATAGTCTCCAGTGAAAATTAAGTAGTAACCAATTATGAACATTGTTACATCAGAATTCTTTAGATCTGAAATTCATGAATACATTTCAGAATTTTAAAGACATGTTTATCCATAGTACAATCTTTCAATAAAGCACAAAGCATATTTACCAACAGACCCAGGTGTCCTCAGCTTCTCTGAAATAGGAAACCAAAAGCAGATAAACCTTATGTTTAGTAATCAATCCTTCAGCATCTTAGCTTATTTGGAAAAGGCTTAGATGTTCAATGAACTCAATCTAAATTATCATCCAAGCAAAACTTATTTATTTATTTATTTATTTATTTATTTATTTACTTATTTATTTATATTTTTTTACTGGAGTTCGATTTGCCAACATATAGCATATAACCCAGTGCTCATCCCATCAAGTGCCCCCCTCAGCGCCCATCACCCAGTCCCCCCAACCCCCTGCCCACCTCCCTTTCCACTACCCTTTGTTTCCCAGAGTTAGCGGTCTCTCATGTTCTGTCACCCTCACTGATATTTCCCACTCATTTTCTCTCCTTTCCCCTTTAATCCCTTTCACTATTTTTTATATTCCCCAAATGAATGAGACCATAATGTTTGTCCTTCTCCGATTGACTTACTTCACTCAGCATAATACCCTCCAGGTCCATCCACATTGAAGCAAATGGTGGGTATTTGTCATTTCTAATGGCTGAGGAATATTCCATTGTATACATAGACCACATCTTCTTTATCCATTCATCTTTCGATGGACACCAAGGCTCCTTCCATGGTTTGGCTATTGTGGACATTGCTCCAAGCAAAACTTTAAAGTTTCAGATTACTAAAGACTTTGAAAGCTATCTTTACAATTACCCATGAAAACTTTGAGACTGACAGAATTAACCATCACTTTAAATCATCTTTTTGCTAATAAATTGCAGCAAAGATCATTATTCAACCCTTAGCAATCTCCGGTAGACTAAAAGTTTTATTTAATGCTGATAACTCTAAAGACATGTCTGTCTTTCTTAATAAACCAACAAATTAAATCAGCTTAAATACCAAGTACTAATAAACAGTTAGTTAAATACCATACCCATGTTGTACCTGGGTCTTCTTAAATGTCAATTGATTTGTTCCCCATTGTCAAGTTTTTACCTTGGGCACTAGTAGTGAAATCTGAAGTGCGTGGTGTAAGTCTAGAGGGGTGCTCTTTGCTCACTTGACAGCAAGGGAGGAGGAGCAGGAAGCCAGTGCTGCCAGAGGCACCCAGGATGATATAGGAGCCAGTTATGCGGGCACACTCAAGGTGGTGCAGAAACAGGAGGAGGGGAGAAAAAGGCAGAAGAGGCGAGGTGCTGCCAAGCAAGGCTGGAGGTAGCTGAAAGCCCAGAGGGCAGAGCAAGAGGCCTCCCAGTTCTGAAGCTTGTCAGCTCAGACAGATTAATAGGCACTTTTTAAATTTTTTTTCCACCAAGAAGTGAAAATGGGCAGCCCACGTTGGGCTGGAGAAGACAGGGAACTTCCCTGAAATAAATGAAGTTTCGGCAGGTGCTTGGGAATATTCCTTAAAGTCCTTGACCTGAAAGGTACACTAGCCAGAGACAATTGGCTCCAGTTGTCATAGTCATTAACTGGGGGAATGAATGAGGGAGAAGCCCCCACAGACTACAAAAGTAACCTGGGTCTATTTAGGAGGTGGAACGGTGAGAGAGTCGGTGTCCCCTTTGTTAGGGATGGCGTGTGTATCCTCCCGCAACCTGGCCGTTTTTCCTTGTCTCCTAAAGAGTACTGAGGCCACGCAGTATTACAGAAGAAGATCATTTCTTCCCCCTTAAATCATGCAATCCAAATTTTTTCCAGGGGGGTTAAAAGGCATCCCAAGGGAAAGTCTTGGGGACAGAAGAAGATCCCATGCTCCTGGAAAAGTAGAGAAGGTCTAGTACCAAGAAAATCTGCCCCCAAACACAGCTCCCAGGTGATGTCCCAAATAGGATGTCAGAGGGGCCTGGTATCAAAGCTACTGGAGGCATCCCTCAAACAAATGACTATGATCACCACCCTCTCCTGTAAGAGGGATACTGGTATTACAACCTCCTGCTTCCTCATTGTATTCTAGACTGCAAATGGGTGCTGTACCATCAAGAGCCCACCATTTTTAACCCATGGAAAACACTAGAAAAGTTTTAGAAGAGGAAATTACCCAATTTTGTAATTTAAGTAGTTAGTTGGGGACACTGACAGAAAACAGCAAAGATAGAAATCCATTACGGTCAAAGCAACACTTCAGACATGTAGTTCTTACAGCTAACTTCCCTAGGAAACAGTCCCTGGCTGGGTTTTATTTTATTTTAAAAAATGTTTTATCTATTTATTCATGAGAGACATAAAGAGACTCCGAGACAATAGGCAGAGGTAGAAGGAGAAGCAGGCTCCCTGAGGGGAGCCTGAGCCGGACTCTGTCCCAGGACCCCAGAATCACACCCTGAGCTGAAGGCAGATACTCAACCACTGAGCCACCCACACCCCCCTGGTTGGATTTTAATTTTAACAGTCCCTGGTTGGGGATTGGTTTCGGCTGGTTCTGTGTGGTCTTGGGGCTAGAAGTGGCTAGACCAGACATGTGAAGGCGATCATGTTAGACCAGTAAGGAGGAAACCTCACTCGCAAGTCTAAAGATTGGGAGCTATCCTAGTGACTTAAGTGGCTATCCCATGCCCAAGACAGACAACTTTACATAAGAATAGGAATAAAGAGAGGGCATCAAATTTCTGGGTCTTATTACCATTCCCACCAGGGTACTAGCTTCTAGCCAAAAAGCAGGCTTTTTATTTCTTCCCATAGAGTAGCCACAGGCTAGAGGATTGCAGCCCGGGAAGTTGACATGAGAGTGTTCCAATAAGTCAGTTCTTCTGGAAAAGCCCCTGAAATGAAAGTAAGGAAGAGAAGAAGAAGTACTCACTGGGTTTGCACCAAGGCTTGGAGTCCTCAGTCCTAGTTTCCCTCCCCATCCCCCCCCCCACCATCTTGGTTCCCTGTCACACTGTAACACCTTCTCACCCTGCTTATCCCTCCTTCCAGCTGCTTCTGGGGTCTAAAGAATTGCAATTCAGTTGGTTCTCAATGTCAGAAAATATCTGGGCATCCACTTCTGAATTAGCTTTCGGTAAAGGCACCCTGGGGCCTGTTGTGCCATTGGTGGTCCTATACCACTTCATGAAAAAAATAAAAGCAAGATGCAACCTCATCAATCAATTTCACTGCACACTATGGAGCTGAGAACAGCAATGGGATTTTGATACATCTTTTTATTTAAGCAACATCACAAAAGAAAACCACTGGGTCTATTGGCCTAAAAGAGAATCGGATAATAAATGAAAACTGAAACTTCCAGGGAGAGATGTTCTGTACGTCGATTTAAACACTAATACATTCCCTAGCAAGCACTTTTTTTAAAAAAAATATTTTATTTATTTATTTATTTATTTATTTATTTATTTATTTATTTGACAGAGAAAGATAGAGAGCACAAGTAGGTGGAGCAGCAGGCAGAGGGAGAGGGAGAAGCAGACTCCCCGCTGAGCAGGGAGCCTGACACAGGCTCCATCCCAGGACCCTGAGATGAAGACCTGAGCTAACGGTAGACACTTAACCACCCAGGTGCCCCTGTAGTAAGCACTTTGAAGAAACATTTGAGGTGTATGACATGGCTTGAAAATCAGAAATTAACCCTTTTAACTAGGACTTAAAGCTTTGCCATAAGCAATTGAGTATATTCCTCAGAATGTTCCTCAATTGTAACCTGAAAGAATGTGGATCTTGCAGTATGAAAATGGGTTGGGCCATGATTTCTCTGTGCCTTTTTTTTTTTTTTTTTTCTAATTCCCCTTTAGTATTTCTCTGGTGATTCCTTTCTTTCCTGAGTCTTTGTAGAAGAGCTTTTACAAAAGGGCCTCACTCCTGCCCCAGCAAAGGTAATCCAACAGCACTACAACCTGAGAGCTTCTCCCAGTTGGGAAGTTTCCTTTCCATTTCCAAGAGGCCATAGAAAGCACCAGAGGCCTGGATTCTAATCCCAGGCTCATCACTAACTGACTGTGTGGCCTTGACTGGCCCCTTCTCTCTAAGAGGTAGCAGTGGACTTAGGGGATTTCCAAGCTCCCTGCTGATTTGGACCCTCCCACCCTCATAAGAAAATGGGACATGAACTTCACAGGGAGACTTCCTGCAAAATGTCTTCTCCTTCCTGCAACAGACTGTTTCTATATGTCCTTGTCTCATAATAAGCACTTCTTTCCCTGGGAGGTCACAAAAAAGCCATCATTTGCTCCAAATTGAGTTACAGAGTAAAGTGTCCCCTGCAGAGGGAGTGGTGGGATCTAGCTACCTGGTGTGCAGCAGCTCTGCAGGGACAGGCATCATCACCGGAGGAGGTGGAGGAGGAAGCTTTGTCCCTAACCTGGTGGCACCAGTGGCTCCTCCTCCCCTTTTGCAGTGCCACCTGCCCCAGTTCATCCCTGAACAGGTTCTAACGGTGCTCCTGTGTCTCTAACCACCACTCCACTTGGTTCTTGCTGCAGCCTCAGGGAGCCACCAGCGGGGCCTGATGATGGACTCTAAGCTTGTTTTATTTTTGTCACCAAGTGAAGTCTCTAAGGGCTCTGCTCTGGGACGCCAGTCTTGTGACCTTTTCCTTCCAGGAGCCATGTGAAAAGCAGAGCCCCTGAGCCTTCAAACAGCAGGAAGGATAGGCCTCCCCAACTTTTGTGCAGTTCCCCATCTGCTGAGGTGATCTGGCCCCACTTTTCCACAGCTGCTGGAGGGTCCAAAAGGAGCCAGAGACGAGGCCTGGTAGGGCAGGGCTAAAGGCAGAGAGCCTTTCCTGTAGATAAGGAACACCATTAGCCAACGTCTGTGTGGCCCCACACTCAGCAAAACTGGCATGGTTCGTAGAGGACCTTCTAAACATCACAATGGCCTGAGAACTAGCAACCGCCGTTCCTCCCCACCTCCCCACCCCAAGTGCCTATCTTCAGATAGTCAATGCTACAGATGGAGCACGTGGTCCCAATACAGGAGCTCCCAGAAGTTCTAAAGCATATGATGGACAGTGGTGCACTGCTGGACAGTGGGGCTCAGCCAACACTTCTCCCAGGGAGGTGCATGTTCACCTGGGGCCGGCTCAGCCAGGTTACCCTCAGGTTGGACGTCAGGCTAACATTGCAGCACCTGAGTACTTTGAATCCACATAGCAAAAGCAATGGCTGCCCACATGCCATCTCATGCTTAGTCTAGGACCTCCTATTTTAATTCCTTTATGATCTCCAAACTGTGGCAACTTCACTCTAAATACACTGTCCCATTTTATCATCCTAACTTCTCTCTGGGGAATTGGGACCAATGGCTAGAACAGCCCATTGTAAGTCTTATATAAAGCAAACCAGGATTGATTTTTATGTGGTAAGCGAGAGGCCCCCAATCATGAGAAAACCTAGCCTGCATCTCATGGTGCTTTAGAGTGTGCACACATGTGTCTGAATGTATGATACACATGCACATGTGTTACAATAGCAATATGGTGAAGGCCAACATAGCTAGTGGACAAGGTCTATTAGAGGCAACGAAACACAGTCTTGGTGGCTATTAAAGCAATAAAGAAAGAAAGAAACGTTTTTTCTTCACTTGTTTTGTTTCCAATTTTTGCACCCATCTCCAGGCTGAGTGTGGAAGAGTAGGGAAGACACACTGTGGTCAAAAAGCTCATAGTCTAATGCTTGAAGTCTAAGCCTAAAAGATTAAGCTTTTCCTTGTAATTTTGTAAGAATCCCCAATCTAAAAACGATGAGAGAAGTTCTGAGATTTGGGGGACCTTGGAATCAGTGGTGGATATAGAAGCTGCATCTTGGTCTCCAATCCCAAGCCATTTAGTTGGTTGAACTAGAATCTGCATTTCTTACATAAACACCCTAGAAAGTTCTGATGCAGGTCTGTGGCTGCAGACCACAGTTTAAAAAACATAGATCTCTAACATTGAACCAAACTACAAGTAAATTTAATTAAGGGGCTTTAATTGAAAAGTGTATGTCATTCCATAAGTGTTGATATAAGGGTCTTAAAATATTCCTTGGGGAAAGTTCTTTGTTATGCCTTTTTGCCTTCCAGAATGAAAATAAAACTATCACATCACATTATTTCTGAGAAAGTTAAACATTTAAAATAAACAAGAACAAAAAACCACAACTACTATCACCATAACCACCAGGAGCAATACCTGAGGCGGAGATGCACCCTACTTCCATGGTGAATGTAAGGACCTCAACTTCTACTTTCACACTGTGTTAAGCATTTTCCCGAGTGCCTTTGGGTGTCAACCCTGAGGAACTCGCTGGCAGAATCTGCAGAATGGATGAAAAGTCAGCAAAACCACGAAGTATCACTTAAGACAAAGTGACACAATCTGAGGCCCTAGGCCTGTGGTTGTTCGAGCATCCCAGCAATTCTTCCTTCCTCCCTGTGCTGTCAGGTTGGTGGTGCTGATCATATAATCAGTAACCAATGCAGAAGTCAGACATTCTTGTAGGAAATTCATTTCGTGTACATAACATCTATGAAAACAACAGCATACGACACCACGTAAGCCTCAGATCTGGTCAGGATCCAGTCACAAATTCACTCTATGAAATGTGGGCAAGTAGCTCTGTGCCTTAATAAAACTCCTTGCAAGATAAGAAAAAAAAGATGGTGAGGATTGTCCAATATTTAGCTTTTTGTAAGTTACATTATTCTCCCTCATGTGACTGAAACAGAGCCCATTCTTTAAAAAAAATCCACCTGTGTCACTGCCAATGTCTTCCAATTTGCGTAAGTCACATAGGAATCATGTGCTCTGTGCAGGGGAGAGGGTGCAATCCTACAGAAAATAATGGAAAGAACAAGAGGCAGAGGGATCCCTAGGTGGCGCAGCGGTTTGGCGCCTGCCTTCGGCCTAGGGCGCGATCCTGGAGACCCGGGATCGAATCCCACGTCGGGCTCCCGGTGCATGGAGCCTGCTTCTCCCTCTGCCTGTGTCTCTGCCTCTCTCTCTCTCTCTGTGACTATCATAAATAAATAAAAAAAAAAAAATTAAAAAAAAAAAAGATTTTAGAACAAGAGGCAGATACTTAACGTAACATTCAAATATGTAAAAGCAGCTCTTGACCTGCCAGCCTCAGACAGACAAACTGCAGGATTTCTGTAAGGTTTATTAACATCCTGCAGATCTTCTTAGTGCTCAAGCAAATGAGCCAGACATGTGTATTGGTTTCTACTGCTCTCATAACAAGTTACCATAAACTTTGTGGCTTCAAAGAATACACATTTATTATCTTGTAATTCTTTTTTTTTTGTTTTGTTTTTGTTTTATTTATGATAGTCACAGAGAGAGAGAGAGAGGCAGAGACACAGGCAGAGGGAGAAGCAGGCTCCATGCACCGGGAGCCCGACGTGGGATTCGATCCCAGGTCTCCAGGATCGCGCTCTGGGCCAAAGGCAGGCGCTAAACTGCTGCGCCACCCAGGGTTCCCTTATCTTGTAATTCTATAGGTTAAAAGTCCAAAGGGTATCTCATTGAACTAAAATCAAGGTGTCAACCAGGCTGCCTTCCCTGCTGGAGACTGTAGCAGACAAGCTGTTTCTTTGCTTTTTCCAGCTTTTAGAGGTCCCTCACAATCCTTGGCTGGTGGTTTGTTCCTCCATCTTCAGCACAAGCAACAGCAGGAAGAGTCCTCCTCACACAGCATCATTCTGACCTCCTTTTCTGCCCCTTCCAGTCGTAAGGCACTGGCCCCAAAGGGGCCAGCCGGACAATCCAGGAGAACTGCCTCATCTCGGGGTCCTTACATAAGCACATTGGCAGAGTCACATTTGCTATGCGATGTAACACACTCACAGGCTCCAGGGACTAGAAGGGGGACATCCTAGGAAGTGGAAAGGGCGCAGGTATTTTGCCTACCACCACATCATTAAATCTTGGTGTCAACTACTAATATTGGAACTAAAAAAGTATCTTTTCTAATATTGACAGTAAAGTCACGACACTACCCCAAGGTGCAATCAAGAAGAGCAAATCAAAACAAAGGCAAATCAGAGCCCTAGAAGTGCTCCGTGGATGACCATAAATATTGCCCAAGTACCCAGGCTGTTTGGAGTAATTGCTCTGCTTTGCGTTTAGATGGGACTTTTTCCCTCCAAGGGCCGACTTTGATTGCAGAAATCTCATTCTGGGGGATGCGCAGTGGTGGAGGAAGGGAAGGCAGGGACGGGGTCCAGGCCCCTGGGACCCCACTGACATCTCAGCAGCGCCTAAAGGGGTCAGGCAGGATGGTTTCCTTTGCCTTGCCGTTGCCTGAACTCGAGGATCCTTGGGCGCCTCCCCCAGGCGGCCACGGTGGGGCGCCCTGGTACAGTGCCCTGAACTCGCCCTGTAAGGAGGCAGGCACCTGGATTCTCAGGGTGTGGGCATCTCCGGGGGCTGGCGTCAGCCTTCAGTGCCCAAGGGTTCCTGACTTCTGGCCACACGCCTGCCACGTTGCACTTAGGCGGCGCTGCCCGGGCTTCGTGGCTGTGGAGACGGAGCTCCGCAGGTGGAACTACCTTCCTCTGTTGCCTCCAAACCAGGTCCTGGACAGAGAGCAGAGAGCGGAGAGCGAGGCACCTATGCTGCTCCAGGGATGCGGAGGAGGACTGGGGCTCTGCGTGTGTGCCTGTGTGTGTGTTTAGGAGGTTGGCCTGGGTGTGATCAGCCTGGAGAGGAGAGGATGAGGAGGCTAGGGGTGGAGGAGGAGGAGGACCAGAGCTGAACACCAGCTGGAGCTGGGGGCAGGAGACAGGCGTGGAGGAAGGGGGTGGCCCTAATATCACCGATGTGAATCACGGAGCACAAGGGTATAGTTCTCCGTAGAATTCCCTGGGCTGTGGAAGTACCAAGCTACTGCTTGCATTTTGTGAGGAAGAGTTGTGCTGGGCCCGGGAGACTCCAGAAGGGAGGGGGTGCTGAGGGTTGTGGGCCGCCGAGTGCCCCGTGTGTGTACAGTGCGAGGCTGTGAAGCTGTCCTGGGCAGAGACAGAGCTCCTACATCTACACTCGGGCACATTTCTCAGTTTGGGGCTCGCCTGTTGTACACTAGCCAGGGCTCAGGGGTGCAACAGACCACGTCTGGCCACTGGCCACTGACAAAATCCAAAGGCAGAGAGACAAGTGGTGGTGAAACAAGAAAGGAATTTATTTCAGGGAGGCCAATTCCAGGAAGACACAGGACTAGCGTCTCAAAGGCTGTCTCTCACGTGCCGAAAACACTTCCCATTTTATGCAAGGAAAATGCAGGACAAAGGTTGGAGGGTACATGCAGGTGGACGCTGAACGGCAGGTTTATCACTGTCACGGTGGTGTCTGGCTGGCCCAGGACGGTCGTTACTGCCTGAGAGGATAGTTTCAGTTCCCATCAAGGGGTGTTTTGTCTGCAGAGTCATTCGCCTGGGTTCAGAGATAAGCTGGAAAGAACGTAAGCAATTAGAAAGTACAGACGGGGGCAGAATGGAGGTAGGTGAAGTCAGCTTTTGTGAGACACGTGGGTCCTCGCTGCCTCCCCAGAGGAGGGGAATGGGGCTGTGGGAGCTGCAGCAGCGGGGATCCCGGTACTCTCCCTGGGCCACGAGTGTCTGAGAAGTCAGCGTGGAGGACGTTACTGTTGCTTACTTAGGGGAAGCGGCTTTTCATAAAAAGCAAAATCTAAGCGCCAGGATTCCGACTCTTGGGCCGCTCCCATTCTGCAGTTTGGGCTGGATTGGGAAAGAACTGGCTTCAGTCAGGGAACGGAGAGAGACCCATGAGGACACGTGCTGTGTTCTGCAGCACGAGACATGCAGACAGCCAGACCTCCAGCTCGTAAACGGCATCCAGCCCCATTTTTGTTGCTTAGCAGGTAAGGTACACAAACTTTTTAGTCTGATCTGATGTGGGGAACAAAGGCAAAAGAAATGTGGAAAAAATGAAATCTTACAACTTGCAGCCCCTTGATAAATATTGGAGGCAGACAGAGTGACCTTCCTCCAGGAAGTCAGCTGCCTCGATGTTAACACTTGGCTAGAGGCAGAGGGCAACCTTAACATGACTTTAGCCCCACCTCCGGGATCCTGGAAGTTTTCTTGAACATATGAACATTTTGTGTCAGAAATTTTGTGTCAACTCCAACAAGCTACACGTTAGCAGTCTTCCTCCAAACATATGGCCTACTGATGTACCAGAAGGCCCTCATGACTAATATTTTACTAGACAGCAATAAATAACCTTATCTGGACAGCAGCTAGCCCCTCAATGTTCTGGAAGCCTCGCTTCCACACTCCTTAGAGACCTATGCTCCCCCTCACCCCCACTAACTAAAAGGTATATAATCAGTCAGACACTCCTCACAGCCCCAGTGAGGTTCTTCTTGCTTAGGCTCCTGTCCCTGTGCTTTAATAAAATCAGTTTGTTGTTTTTTGTTTTGTTTTGTTCTGTTTTGTTTTTCCTTTGCCTCAAAGATGTCTGCAGAATTATTTCTTGGCTATTCACTCCTGGACCCCAAATATCACAGCATGATCCCATGAGGAGGGGCCTTTCTTGGTCTGTTTTGAAGCAGCCCAGTGAGGTGCAGGAGAGGTTTGGGCATCCTTGCCCCTCCTTCCATGCTCCGGTTACAGGTTACTGCTCATGGATCGGGCCAAGCTGCTCCCTCTATCTATTCATGGGGACATGAAGACGTCAGCTTGGGCCCAGTGTTGGTCAGGGATACCTCACAGAAGCTCAGAGAAAGCTGGGACTTTGCCTCAGGCCACTTTGTAGTCCTGTTCCTCCTTCCTTTGGAGGGCCCTGGAGAGAAATGATCAAGGCTGACATGCATTTATTTGTTTGTTTATTTATTTTTAAAAAATATTTTATTTATTTATTCATGAATGACACAGAGCGAGAGGCAGAGACATAGGCAGAGGGAGCAGCAGGTTCCCTGCGGGGGAGCCCGATGCGGACTGGATCCTCCCTTCCCCCCTCGTAGGTGGGCGTGGGCATAGTAGGGTGCATGTGCCATAAAGAAACACGCCGGTCCACACCTTGCAGGTTACGTAAATGAGGCTCCAGCTCCTCGCTGGGCGGAGGTCTTAGTATCACAATGAGGTAAAAGTTGTCCCGATCATTCTGCAGGTCACTGCGTGATCCGTCTGCGCAAGCAGGAGTCCGGGCTTAGGCTCAGACTGGTGTGGCTGGAGGTCATCATCTGGGCAGCTCTTATCCCTCTGGGGGAGCTTTCGCTTTCATTTGCCTGAGGTAAGAGATAAGCTGGAAAGAAGAGCTTAAGGAAAAATGCGGGACAGAGGTCAGTGAGTACAAGCATGTGGGCGGTAAAGGTCAGGTCTTGGGGTATAGCCCGTGACAGCTTCACCCTGGCTTTGGCTGTTCTCTGTATTCTGTAAAAGCCTCTATTCAGAATCCCTATTAACATTTTCCAACTTTTTTTTTTAAGGTTTTTGTTTATTTATTTGACAGAGCACACACAAGCAGGGGGAGTGACCGAGGGAAAGTGAGAAGCAGGCTCCGCAGTGAGCAGGGAGCCTGATGAGGGACTCGATCCCAGGACGCTGGGATCATGACCTGAGTCAAAGGCAGAGCTCAACCACTGAGCCCCCGAGGAGCCCCAACATTTTCCAACTTTGATATTAACATAGGGGTACCATGACATTGCAGAGTAATAGGAACTGGATTTGCCCTCCTGCCTGAAGCAACAAAACAAAACAAGAACAAACCAGGCAAAATCCAGGAAACAGATTTTTGAGATATTAGACATCAGGCGAAGAGGACAGTGATCCCCTGAGGGATGGAAAACAAACAGGTGAGCCTTGCAATTGCTCCAATTTACTCCCTCGAGCGAGTTTCCAAGCACTGAACTGAAGAGTTGCTTAGTGGACCCTATGGAGTTGAGCACACGAGGTGAGATTCCAGGAAGGCTGAGGTAGCTGGTGTCCACAGGCCAGAGTGCCAGGGAGGAGAGAGACGAGGAAAGTGGATCAGAATGATTTGCCTAGGGGGCCTGGCCTGAGTTCAGATCTATCCTGACTGGGCCTCCAAGTGAGGCAACTCTACTGTCAGGGGGAAATCATTTGAGAGGATTAGAAGGAACAATGTCTGGCACTCCTACTTCGCTGGCAAAGGTGCTTGTTCCCAACAGAGAGACTGCAGCAAAGCAACCCCTCAGAGTTCATGGGGTGTGGGTGGAGCCCTCAGGAAGGTCTTGCCTCAGTGGTGGGAACTGCTCCTCGACTGAGCACTGCTCTGGACAGCTTGAATCATAGAAGCGAGACCAGAAATGATCAAAGTATTTTCTTTTTTTTCTCTTTTTTTCTAAAGATTTTATTTATTCATGAGAGACACAGAGAGAAAGAGAGGCAGAGACACAGGCAGAGGGAGAAGCAGGCTCCTTGCGGGGAGCCCAGTGTGACTCCATCCGGGGTCTCCAGGATCACGCCCTGGGCTGAAGGCGGCGCTAAACCACTGAGCCACGCAGGCTGCCCTATCAAAGTATTTTCAAATAACTTATATGCATCCCAAAACAAAGCTCGAAATTCAGAGAAGACTTATATAAAAATAATAAAATCAGTATAAGAATAACCAGCAACCAACAGAGTAAACTTCAAAATGTCTGGCATTCCATCAAAGGCTTTGAGGTATGTGAAGAGCTGGGGGAAATGACTCTTAAGGAGGAGATCAATGACTTGAAAATGACCCAGAGCTGACGCAGATATTAGAATCATCAGAAGAGGACGTGCAAACGTTTATTACAATTATAGTCCATAAATTTAAGACATTAAGTAGAAAAATGAAGCATATAAAAAAGATCTAGTCTAACTCTTCAGAGATGAAAACTGCCATGTCTGTGAAAGGAAATGTACTGCAAGGGATTGACAGCAATTAGGAAATGAAGAAAAACATTTGCTAGACTTGTGTTGAGTCTGCAAATCCCTTTGAGCAGTAGGGCCACTCTCACAGCACGAAACCCTCCAAGCACAGGGTGCTTTTCCACTTCTTTGCACCTTCTTTAACTGCTTGCAGCAATGTAGAGTTTCCAGTGTACAAGTCTTTTGACTCCTTGGATAAATTTATTACTAGATAACTTTTTTAGTAAGATTTTATTTATTTGAGACAGAGAAAGAGAGACAGAGAAGGGTCACAGGGAGAGGGAGAAGCAGACTCTTCACTGAACAGGGAGCCTGATGCCGGGCTCGGCCCCAGGGCCCTGGCATCATGACCTGAGCTGAAGGCAGACACTTAACAACCCACTGAGCTACCCAGGTGCCCCTATTCCTAGATAATTTATTCTTTTGGGTGTTCTTGTAACTGGAATTGTTAATTCCCTTTTCAGAGTGTCATTGCTAGTGTCCAGAAACTCCATTGATTTTTGTCTGTATTCTACCCTATGCCTTTACAGTTAGTTTATTGACTCTAGCAGGGTTTTTTTTTTCCCCGTGTGAATTAATTGAGATTTTTCACCTGCAAAGAGAGATGGTTTTATTTCTTATTTCTACACTGATTTTGCTCACCTTCAGTTTTAAAAGCTAGTTTGGCAGGGTGCCGAACCTGTATATAGCCTGCCACGGGCCACCCTTGGTCTCTGCAGGTTATCCAGGAGCTGAGACAGGAGGTTGCCTACCTCAGCTGGTGTCCGTGATTGGCACTCACAGGCTTGCCCCCGGAAATGGAGATCAACGGGACCCTTTGCTTTTTGCAAGTTAGGTTCCAATTGGAAGGATGCCAGTGACCCCTTGAGGCCCCTGCAGGGAGGGCTCCTGGCCCTAGGTCAGAAAATGTGGATCCCCAAAAAGCTAGTCCAAGTGCCCCTCTGCAAACAAAGGAGAAGTCAAAGGATCTGCAGGCTTTCTTCTCTTGGTGGGATTGGGGGCCTCAGAGTGGGTGCAGGGGAGGGGCTGCTGATTCCAGGTCCTCCACAGGGTACCACTGCCTCAGAATGTGTACAGTTCAGTGTGGTGTGCCTGGGCCACTTGGCTTTCCTGCTCCGCGGCAGAAGGGCGGGGAGCCACCACATCCAAAGGGCAGACTCCCCACGTTGCTGCTACAACCCAGCTCCATAGTCCTTCCTCAGTTAGGGCTCACATTCAAACCCGAGCCTCAGGGTTCCAACAGCACACCAGTCACACCAAGACTGCCACCAAGACTGCCGTCCTGCACCACCCATCGCTTGTGGTGCGGGGTGGGGGGGGGTGGGGGGGTGGCTTCAGGTCTCAGCATCTGAGGTTAGAAGCCAGCTACTGCTGAGCAACCCCGCCCCATACTCCAGGTGGCCTACTCTCACTGCTCCTCTCCAGCTTTCCCTGTTCACCCTGCTGCCTGTGCAGCCCTGTGTCCTCCTGCTGCGGTGTCCGTGCAGATGCAGGTGCAGGTGCAGGCCGAGGCTGGACATCAGGCATCCCCCTGTCCTCTAAGAGCCGTCTCCTGTGACCAGCGTCTGCAGACCCCTGCCCTGTTCCAGTCCCTGGAGTGAAACTGTATACAACCACTGTATGGAAAAAACTCCCCATTTGCTTTTTTTTTTTTAATTTTTTAATTTTTTAATTTATGATAGTCATACAGAGAGAGAGAGAGAGACAGAGACAGAGAGAGGCAGAGACACAGGCAGAGGGAGAAGCAGGCTCCATGCACCGAGAGCCCGACGTGGGATTCGATCCCGGGTCTCCAGGATCACGCCCTGGGCCAAAGGCAGGCGCCAAACTGCTGTGCCACCCAGAGATCCCCCATTTGCTTTTTAAAACAAATAGGCAAAGAACCCTTGAATGGGACAAGGAGACCTTTGAACTGGGACAGAAGAGGCAATTGCTTTACAAGCAGTTGCTCTTTAAAATTCAACAGGACCACTGATATCTAGACCACAAAAGTGTTGGGGTGAACTCTCTGGAGACTAATTAATGCATACCAAGAATAGTCTTCTTTGTTTATGCCAATAGAATAGTTGGTCCAGTGACCCAAAAGCCACTCACCTGGCTTTGCTTGCACCAGTGGTGGTAGGGGAGGGCGAGGTTCTGGTGCTGCCAGAATCTGTGGCCCAGAATCGCAATTCTGAGACCCCAAATAAAATGCCTTTTAATATCACCTCCTTTTCTTGGTTGCCGCTGGCAACCCTGAAGTGCTCAACTGCGCATACGCAGAACCCACCTCCCCAACCGGACATCCCCCTCCTCCTTCACCTCTTCAGCGAGCCTGCCTGCCCAGATAAGGCCCTCCAGGCCCAGGGAGCTAGGACTGTAGTCCCCAGGGTGGTGCGAACCCACCCCCTTAAAATCACTCTGCTCTGGCAGCTACAACTTGAGTGAATCCTCCGTGGACCTGCTGTCAACAGGCCCCAGGTTTCTCCCAAACCAGGGAACCCAGATGACTCTCAGAGTCACCAGTCAGCAGCCCTGTCCTTCCCTGACTAAGTAGTGCGAGATCCCTCAACTAGCCTGCAGGGGAAATATGCAGGCTATGGTTTGAGAATAGTCATACCCTGTTTCCCCAAGTGACACCAGTCAGTCAGCACCTGCAAACCCCCATCCTGTTCCAGAAAGCTGACAACTGCTGAGCCGTGAAGCCCCCTTATGCTCAGTAGTCTTTCAGCAGGTCTTGGGCAGCAGGAATCTTCCAGGCCTAGGGAATTTGGGCATGACCCCCCAGTTATCAGGGGATTTGGAGCCCAACCCCCTGATAACTACCCTGGGGCAGCAGCTCAAAAAGGTGACAGCCAGTCCCCAATGGAATCTGCTGTCTAATCTGCATGTAGGCTTCTCCCATACAAATCTCTCTTCTTGGGGGATACCCAGTCATCCTGCTAGGCTCTGCCCTGGCAAGGCATTCCAATTTCCTCCAGCTCTGCCTTCAGGACAATATGCCCATTTGAGTTGGTTAGGATTTGGGATTAAAAAGATGCTTTGTAATTTTCAGAGTGTGAGCTGTCTCCACCCGGAGGCCATTCAGGTGGTTAAAGTTTTACCTGAGCTCCGCAGGCCTGGAGTGCTTCCTGCAGCCCAAGGCCTGCTCACAGAGTACAGCTCTTACATATAGGGGACAGGCTCACCTCTGCATATGGCAGCAAGAGGACAAATTAAAAGGTGAGTCTAAAAGCTGCACCGCCACAGGACAGAGCAATGTTATTAGTGATTTTTTTATGATAAATTTATTTTTTATTGGTGTTCAATTTGCCAACATACAGAATAACACCCAGTGCTCATCCCGTCAAGTGCCCCCCTCAGTGCCTGTCACCCATTCACCCCCATCCCCCGCCCTCCTCCCCTTACTCCACCCCTAGTTCGTTTCCCAGAGTTAGGAGTCTTCATGTTCTGTCTCCCTTTCTGATATTTCCCACACATTTCTTCTCCCTTCCCTTATATTCCCTTTCACTATTATTTATATTCCCCAAATGAATGAGAACATATAATGTTTGTCCTTCTCCAACTGACTTACTTCACTCAGCATAATACCCTCCAGTTCCATCCACGTTGAAGCAAATGGTGGGTATTTGTC
Source organism: Canis lupus familiaris (assembly GCF_011100685.1). Taxonomy (NCBI): domain Eukaryota; kingdom Metazoa; phylum Chordata; class Mammalia; order Carnivora; family Canidae; genus Canis; species Canis lupus. The sequence continues at coordinate 3,320,307 of NC_049244.1, read as the reverse complement.
ATTTCTAATGGCTGAGGAATATTCCATTGTATACATAGACCACATCTTCTTTATCCATTCACCTTTCGACGGACACCGAGGCTCCTTCCACAGTTTGGCTATTGTGGCCATTGCTGCTATAAACATCGGGGTGCAGGTGTCCCGGCGTTTCATTGCATCTGAATCTTTGGGGTAAATCCCCAGCAGTTCAATTGCTGGGTCGTAGGGCAGGTCTATTTTTAACTCTTTGAGGAACCTCCACACAGTTTTCCAGAGTGGCTGCACCAGTTCACATTCCCACCAACAGTGGAAGAGGGTTCCCTTTTCTCCGCATCTTCTCCAACATTTGTGGTTTCCTGCCTTGCTAATTTTCCCCATTCTCACTGGGGTGAGGTGGGATCTCATTGTGGTTTGGATTTGTATTTCCCTGATGGCAAGTGATGCAGAGCATTTTCTCATGTGCGTGTTGGCCATGTCTATGTCTTCCTCTGTGAGATTTCTGTTCATGTCTTTTGCCCATTTCATGACTGGATTGTTTGTTTCTTTGGTGTTGAGTTTAAGAAGTTCTTTATAGATCTTGGAAACTAGCCCTTTATCTGATACGTCATTTGCAAATAGCTTCTCCCATTCTGTAGGTTGTCTTTGAGTTTTGTTGACTGTATCCTTTGCTGTGCAGAAGCTTCTTATCTTGATGAAGTCCCAATAGTTCATTTTTGCTTTTGTTTCTTTTGCCTTCGTGGATGTATCTTGCAAGAAGTTACTGTGGCCGAGTTCAAAAAGGGTGTTGCCTGTGTTCTCCTCTAGGATTTTGATGGAATCTTGTCTCACATTTAGATCTTTCATCCATTTTGAGTTTATCTTTGTGTATGGTGCAAGAGGGTGGTCTAGTTTCATTCTTCTGCACGTGGATGTCCAATTTTCCCAGCACCATCTATTGAAGAGACTGTCTTTCTTCCAATGGATAGTCTTTCCTCCTTTATCGAATATTAGTTGACCATAAAGTTGAGGGTCCACTTCTGGGTTCTCTATTCTGTTCCATTGATCTATGTGTCTGTTTTTTTGCCAGGACCACACTGTCTTGATGACCACAGCTTTGTAGTACAACCTGAAATCTGGCATTGTGATGCTCCCAGATATGGTTTTATTTTTTAAAATTCCCCTGGCTATTCAGGGTCTTTTCTGATTCCACACAAATCTTAAAATAATTTGTTCTAACTCTCTGAAGAAAGTCCATGGTATTTTGATAGGGATTGCATTAAACGTGCATTATTAGTGTTTGCAGGCACCAGAAACACAGAACTGATTGACTTGGTAAGAACAGCTGAGGAAATAAACCAAGATAACATCCATGTATATAGGCAAAGCAGGCCTACGCCTAATGTAAATAGACCCAATCAAAATAGACCAAAGAGACTTACACTACCACTCTTTAAAACAAATTATAAAAATAGAAACCTGAACAGAAACCCCAGAAAGTACGTAAGTGACAGAGAAGTGGAAACAACTAACATTCGAGAGTAAATAGACCTACAGAAAATAAACCCATACATAGAACCACTAATCCCTTTATTGTAAATACTAACCTCTTTATAAAGCCTAATCCCGTTAAAAGACAAGCCACTGAGGGTCAAAGGAGGCATTCACCCATGTTATGCTGGCCATATCAATAGAAACTCCATTTGCAAATAAAAATACTACATATACCACCAGATTGTTAAATACAAGTTCCCACGTAACAATGATGCAAGGATATTCTACTAATTAAGAACCTTTAATAATAAAAAGGGACTAATTGAAGGGTTGGTTGAAAATTTCCTAACAATTGTTGACAGATTATGCATTAAAGCTAAATGCCTTAGAGGGCCTGATTTAGGAAACATTTTTGGAATGGATGTAATAGGACATATTCAAAGAAAACATTCAGAAACGCCTAAGGAATTTATTACTGTGCCTACTAATTCACCATATAATAACCCAATCTGACCTATTAAAAAGCCAGGCGGGTCCTATAGGTTTATAGGAGATGATAAGAACTTAAACATTCTCCCAAAATTGAGGGAGCACCCCCCAGATACAGGCCTATCATAAATGGTATCACCACTGGACCTTGATGAACCTACTACAGAGTGATAGACTTATCTGACATGTTCTTTGCTATTTCAATTAACCAGGAGAGCCAACCCATGACTGCATTCACATAGGAAAGCAGACAATGCCACTTTACTAGGTTACCACAAGCACAGTTTAACAGTCCTGTGACAGCCCACAGCCTAACACGAGACATCCAGACCTTGGACAAAAACAGCACACACATAAAACAATTTTCCCTATCCTGATGACATCCTTATTTTTGGGCTCAGTTTTATCCATCCTCACTTATGTCAAGAGGAAAATAAGAAATACAACATGATGACATGTATAAAATAAAACAGGTAACAAAGTCTTCTAAAACAGGTAATAAATGGGACAACAGATGGAAAAAGATATTATTTAAGGTAAGATAAAGAAGATAAAGGAATTATTAAGATAATTAGAGAAATATCTCACATTGAACCTCCTAAAATAAATCTAACAAATGTAAGTCATACCTTAGAAAACTTAAGAAAAGAAACATTTGGAAGATAATACTGACAAAGTCAAGATAACTTTGCAGATGTTAAAAACACAAAAACATGCATTCCCTAAAACAACAAGAGCTTTGAATTCTGATGTTATGACAATCGAACATGTACTTGATAGCAGTGTGCAAGCTTGTAACCACCAGAGATTTATAAAATACTGGGAAGAAGCCCTATGACATGGGGACATGTAGACTATGAACACTGGGACTTGTGAGGAGCACGAGAGTGGTCGGTTTGGGCAAAGTACACTCTGTTGATCTAAATAAAATAGCTCTCCAGAGGCCTTGAGGCAATTAGTTCTTGCTGCAGTAAAGGCCACCCTTTTGCTGGCACTAGTGAAAGTCATGCAGCGACCCCTCAAAAAATGTCCTCTCGCCCATCTTCACCAGCACCCGTGTTCCCAAGAAGTGTGCTCTGGCAATGCAGGACTCTAACTCCAGCACTGGCAGCTGGACATCAGCTCTCAGTTGGCTACACTGTCTCTCCTGAGTACCAAGTCCTATAAAGGTACACAACAACAACATTTGGACTTGATTGTCTTCATCTCCCCTTGCCCGGACAATAGTGTGATTAGTTGATGTTGCTTTGGACTATTATTTCTTTACTGGTAAATTAAAACATCATCCTGAAAAATAAAACATCATCTTGTACTCAATGAGCTTATGGAATTTGCCCAGTGAACCAGAGTTAAATACATTTTTGGGAAAGACAGAATCAGTTTGAGCATTATTTGCCTCCACAGACAAAGCAGACCACAGGGACAATGTGTGCACCAGTGTAGGTCAGTCCTCGGATTAAGGCAGATGCCAGGTACGTCCGATATTCTGCTTCTGTGACTTGGCCTCACCCAGAATCGCTGTGTTTCAGGTCCCCAGCTATCCTGACCATTAGTAGGCCTTGGGCAGCTGGGGACCTCCAGGCCTGTGGAGCTTGGGCTTGTCCCCAACCACATGCATTTCCTCAAGGGTTGAGGGAGCCCACTGCTGGAAAATCACTTTAAGGCAGCCACAGAAATGGGTGACGGTTAGTACCCATGTGTACTTACTGCTTGCTGGGGTCCCAGGCTTCGGCAGAAATCAAAGCTGCCAGGTGTCTCTTACGGGAGGATACCCCAGCTGGCCTGCACGATCCAGCTCTAGCCAGGCAGTCCAGATTCCTCTAGCTCTGCCTTCAGAGGTAATATGTGCATTTGTGTAGGTCGAGGCTTGGAATTAAGCAGATGTCAGGTATACTAAGCAGCTCCCTCCTGTGAGCTAGCCTGGCTGGACATTGCCCTGTTCCAGGTCCCTAGCTCCCCTGAACTGGGCCTCCAGTGTGTGTACAGTCTACACCTTATCCTGCAGAGCTCAGGCCTTTCCCAACCATCTGCTTAACTTCCTGGGTGAAAAGAGACCATTTCCTGAAAATCTTGCTAAGGAAGTGGCTGTAAAACTGTAATTGTTAGTCTCCATTTGGACTGGTTACCTGATAGGGTCCTGGCTTGTCAAGCAAAGCTCCAGAAGTCCGTTGGTAGAGAATACACTGGCCAGCCTTACTGTCCCAGACCTAGCAAGGCCAATCAGATCCTCCAGCTCGGCTTCAGCAGAAATATGCACAATTATGAAGGTTAAGGCTTAAACCTAGAAGGATGCTAAGCACCCCCTAATATCTGTGACCTGGCTTCACTGGACATCACCTTGTCTCTAGTCCCTTGGTGACCCTGAATTGTATGGTCTGCACATGCATAGTTTGTCCCATGGCCTTGGGCTATAGGATAGAGCTCTAGCTAAATCCCAAACCCTGAATAGTTTCGGGCTGCATAGAGCCTTCCCTAAAATCTTTCTGAGGTGGCAGCTTTAAACTGGCAACAGTCAATCCCCATTTGGGCTGGCTGTCTGATGAAGTCCAGAACTTCTCCATGCTCCCATGTATCTGTTATTGGAGGATACCCCTGTCAGTCTTCTCAGCTTTGCCCCAACAAGGCAGACCAGATTCCTGCAGATTTATATTCAGGGGAATATGTGTGTAGGTGAAGGCCTGGAATTAAGTAGATTGCATAAACCTCCAAGAGTTTGTTTTCATAATCCACCTTCTCTGGATACTTGCCCTGTTCCAGATTCCTGCCTAATCTGACCTGCACAAAACATACCTGGTCAGCTAGCCTTGGGCAGCAGGGACCCTCTAGGCCTGTGGCATTTGGTCCATCCACAACAAACTTTATAAGATGTCAAGCTTGAAGCATCTTCGGAGGGTGTGAGAACAAGGCCGTTGCAATCTCACAGATTTTCCTGGTTTGTAATTTATTTATTTATTTCTTAAGTAAACTTTATACCCAGTGTGGGGCTTGAACTCATGACCTCAAGATCAAGAGTTGCATGCTCTACTGACTGAGTCAGTCAGGGGCCCTCGTTGGTAATTTTCTTTTTAAAGATTTTATTTATTTATTTATTCATGACATACACACACACACACACACACACACACACACACACACGCAGAGACACAGGCAGAGGGAGAAGCAGGCTCCATGCAGGGATCCTGATGTGGGACTTGATGCTGGGACTCCAGGATCACACCCTGGGACTAAGGCAGGAGCCAAACACTGAGTCACCCAGGCAGCCCCCTTGTTTGTAATTTAAATGTGTCTGATGACCCTTTTGAATGGCTTGGAGAGCAATAGGCACAAAGACTGTCTATATGTGAGTAATTTTGGTAATTTTCCATCAGATCATTCATATTCACTTTGTAGGGCTTAAAAATAAGAAAAGGCAGGGGCACCTGCACAGTTTAGCTGGTTAAGTGTCTGTCTTTGGCTCAGATCATGGTCCTGAGATCAGCCCTGCTTCAGGCTTCCTGCTCAGTGGGGAGCCTATTTCTCTCTCTGTCTCTCTCTATGCTTGTACTTGCTCTTTTCCTTTCAAATAAATGAATAAAATCTTTACTTTTTAAAAAAGATTTTATTTATTTATTCATTAGAGACACACAGTGAGAGAGACAGAGAGAGAGAGAGAGAGAGAGAGACAGAGAGAGACAAAGACACAGGCAGAGGGAGAAGCAGGCTCCATGCAGGAGTCTGATGTGGGACTCGATCCTGAGACTCCAGGACCACACCCTGGGCCAAAGGCAGGCGCTAAACCACTGAGCCACCCAGGGATCCTGAATAAAATCTTTTTTTTTTTTTTTTTTAAGTAGTTTTAGTTTTCCATGATTCCAAGTCAAAGGATGGGAGAAAATTGAAAATGTTAGTTTTCAGAGTTGTACCCAGACATTGGAGGAGACTAGAAAAATTCAGGATTTAGTATAGTTTACAGGCAGTAAACAAAACCTCAAAGACAAATGAACAGAATTGAAGTCACAAAAGTGAGTTATTGAAACAATTTTTCTCTCTAAAGTCACCCTTGTTTTCAAAGTCAGCCAAAAAAAGACTAATTTGTATTTAAACTAATCTGTTAATGAACAAGGCCTGGTTATTTATGTAAGTGCAGGAGAATAGTGATTGATCTTATAGGCTATTTTAAACCTGCTTTGCTGTTACTTTTCATAAGGGATCATCAGATTGAAGTTTTAATGAAAGACTCCTAACTCTGGGAAACGAACTAGGGGTGGTAGAAAGGGAGGTGGGCAGGGGGTGGGGGTGACTGGGTGACGGGCACTGAGGTGGGCACTTGACGGGATGAGCACTGGATGTTATTCTATATGTTGGCAAATTGAACACCAATAAAAAATAAAGTTATAAAAAAAAGATTGAAGTTTTAACAGCCTCTTGAACCTAAGAAGCCAAGCCAAATACTTGCCATCAGATTTGCCTGCAATACCTATAGATTTGGGTTACTTTCTCTTTTCTTAAGTCCCCAAAATATCCTGAGATTCTAGCACCTGCCAGGAAGTAACCTTCTTTGCTTACCTAGTAAGGCTGTTGGGAATCTTGTAAGTGAGGTATCAGGCTGTTTTCCTAAGGAGCTTTATTCGTTCCATAAAGCCAACCTTAGCTCTTTAAAGATGTCCAGTCATATCTAAGTCTATGCATGCTTCTTTAAATGTGACATTTCAGTCAAAGCCTTTGTGTTATAACCAATGTTTCTAATACTCCTGCTATGAGAAAAACAGATTCTTATTGGATTTATGCAAATAATATACTGCCATGAAAATATATCTTGATCCCTCCCTCACCGAGAATTTCTGAATTCTGGAGGGATCAGGTAGGGAAGAAAAGGTAAATGCTCAATTCTGCTTATAAAGGTGTAATTTACCAAATAGTTACAAATCAGTTAGCTTAAAATGCTTCTTTTCATCTGGTTAAAGAAAAATATTTTTAAAAATCAGCAATGTTCAAACAAAAAGTCATAAAAATGATAATCACCCTCTTCAGTTTATTCAGTCCCATGTAATTAATTCTTGTTTTGCTTGAATTCAGTTTTTCCAGGAGTTCTGGAAATGTTTACTCAGTTTAGTTTTATGATCACAAAATTATCATAAAGGTGTATGCTGGAGTCTTTTTCACGAATCTACTTGAAGATGAAGTTTTTTTCAGGAACACTTTTGTAAAAGCCTCTGAATAAAAATATAACTACCTGTAAATGATAAAAGACTTCAAATTCCCATGGTTAAAGATCTGATGAGAGGTCACTACAATGCAATTGACAAGGAAATGTGGTTATTTCTGTGACAGACAGTACTTCAAGATAATAATAAGAATTACAAGAAAAAAAAAAAAAAAAAAAGAATTACAAGACTTCCAGGGAAGATGGCAGAGTAGGAGGGCCTGATGTTCATCTTGTACCTCAGATATAACTGGATAACAGCCACAGGAGTGTAAATAACCCAGAAAATGACCCTTAGACTGGCAGAACAGACTCTCCACAGCTAAATGTAGAGAAGTGGCCATGTCAAAGAGGGTAGGAAGGGCAGAAACACTGCTGGGAGTGAATGGCCCTTGCAGCTGCCCACAGGAGGGAGGGAGCTGCAGGCACAGAAATGGGAAAGAAACAGATTCTCACTCCAGGGAGTCCAAATGTGGAAGAACAATCCCCATAGCATTTGTTTTTGAAAATTCGAGGGCCTGAATTTCACCAGTTCTTACAATCAGCGAGGCTTAAAACCCAGAACTTTAAAAATCAGTGGCTTGGCTCTGGGTGAGGTGGCAGGGCAAGAGGAAACTGAATCCTTGCCCTTAAAGAGACAGCACAACAAACAGCTTCCTAAGATACAGCATAGAAGCAGTGGTTTGAAAAACACTTAGGGTATACAGGAGGGAGATGTATTTACTAATCTCTGAGCATGTGCTGGAGGGGCAGAGATCCTTAGGAGACTTCTCCAGGCACAAAGGAGCTGGCAGGCATCATTTCCCTCCTCTACCCCCAAGCCTAGGCATCCTACTACTCCTAAACCAGAAACCTGTGTAAATCCATGCAACATCAACATTCCCTACCTAACTTGCTAGCAGTGTGCCCCGCCCCCACATTCTCCTTTGAACACACCCTTCCAGCCAGGCCTCCAATTCAGGCCCCTCACATGGCAGACCCATGAAAACCTTACTAAGACTGCTGCCCTGTCCCCAAGTACTTCTGTGGATCTGCCTCCCACCCTCAACCTGGCCTGCCTCAGTCCCTGGCAGCTGCACGTCCTCTGCCAGTGACACAGACCTTGCTGGCATCAGGCATCCTAGCCCCACATTCTCCTATAGTTTGGTACTACTACATCTTTAGAAAATACCTGGTCTAACTCAACTTAAACCCAAGATAGCCCCAGACTGTATCAGTAACAACACAGGGAAAAAACCCTGCCCACAATAGGTAAAGAGAGCCATTGCAGATGACTGGACTAAAGGCAAAAGTAGTTCAGCCACAATAGCAGGGCACACACAACATATAGGAGACACGCCAGGTTCTGGTGAACAGGGGACATTACACTGCATGGCACTACAGAACCTCTTCTTCATGTGGCCACTACTTTCAAGAACAGGACATGTAGTTGACTTTACTAACACTTAGGAATAGACACATAAAGTTAGACAAAATGAGGAGAGAGAGGAATATGCTCCCAAATGAAAGAGTAGGACAAAATCACAGAAAGAGACAAGTGAAATGGAAATAAGATTCTCTTCTGATAGAGAAGTTAAAGTAATGATTGTAAAGATACTGGACTTGAGAAGGGTGTAAGGCCTCATGAGACCCTTAATAAGGAGATAGAAAACATAAAAAAGAACCAATCAGAGATGAAGAACTCAATAATTGAAATAAAAAACAAATTGGGGGGGGGGTGCCTGGATGTCTCAGTCAGTTAATCCTCCAACTCTTGATTTTGGCTCAGGTTCTGATCCCAGGGTCATGGATTGAGCCTGATGTCAGGCTCTGTGCTCAGTATAGAATCTGCTTGTTCCTCTCCCTCTGCTCCTCCTCCTGCTCTCTCTCTCTCTCCCTCTCTAATAAATAAATAAAATCTTTTAAAATTTATTTATTAGAGAGGGAGAGAGAGAAAGAGAGAGAGAGAGAGAGAGAGAGAGACAGTACAAGCAGGGGGAGGCGCTGAGGGAGAGGGAGAAGACTCTCTGCTGAGTGAAGAGCCTGACATGGGGCTTGATCCCAGGACCCTAAGATGATGACCTGAACTGAAGTCAGATGCTTAACCAACTTGGCCACCCAGGCATCCCAAATAAATAAAATATTTAGAAAAATAAAGATTAAACTAGGGCTCCTGGCTGGCTCAGTTGGTAGACCCTAGGACTCTTGATCTGAGGGTCATGAGTTCAAGTTTCACATTGGACATGGAGCCTACTTTAAAAAAAGAAAATGAATGAAATTGTGAAATTAAAAGTAAACTAGATGGAATAAATAGCAAACTAGAGGAAACAGAAGAATGGATCACTGATCAAGAGGACAAAGTAATGGAAAGCAATCAAGCCAAATGGGAGAGAGGAAAAAAATAACTTAGAGAAAACTCAGGAACACCATTAAATATGAAACATTCAACATTATAGGGATCTCAGAAGGAGAAGAGAGAGAAAGGGGCACAGAAGATGCATTTGAAGAAATAATAGTTTAAAACTTCATGAATCTGGAGAAGGAAAAAAGAAATCAGTTCTAGGAGGCACAGAGAACCCCCACCAAAGTCAACCCAAGGAAGTCCACACCAAGACCCATAGTAATCAAAATTGCAAAAAGTAGTGATATATCCCTCTTGCATTTTTAAAAAAGTAACCTGTACACCCAATGTGGGGCTTGAATTCATAACCCTGAGATCAAGAGTTGTGTGCTATACTGACTAAGCCAGCCAGGAGCACCATAAAAAAGTAATGATAAATATAAAGCAGCAGGAGAAAGAAAACAGTTGCATACAAGGGAAACCCCATAAGGCAATTAGCTGATTTTTTTGCAATTCTGATTTTTTTTTTTTTTGGGAAGAAACTTTATAAGCCAGAAAGGAATGGCATGAAATATTCAAAGTACTGAAAGGAAAAAAAAATGCAGCCAAGAATACTTTATCTGGAAAGCCTATCATTCAGAAGAGAGGGAGAAATAAAGAGTTTTCTAGACAAACAAAAGTTAAAGGAATTCAAGACCACTAAAACTGCCCTGTAAGAAATGTTAAGGGGGCCTCTTTGAGTAGAAAGGAAAGACTTAGTAGGACTAAGAAAAGCAGTAAAAATAAATATATCTATAAAAGTTTGTCAAGGGATTCACAAAATAAAAGGATGTAAATCATGACACTATATACTTGATATATGTGTGGAGGGGTGAAGAGTAAAGAATGGGTTCAAACTTAACTGACCATCAACTTAATATAGACTACAGAAGATGTTATATACAGATTGAATGATAACCACAAATCAAAAACCAGTAATAGATATAAAAAAAATAAAGTGAAGTGAATCCCACTATGTCACTAAAGAAAGCCAATAAACTGAGAGGTGAGAGCAAAGGAGAATGGGAAAAACTAAAACAAAAGAAAACAGAAAAACCCCAACCAACTATTAAACAAACAATGGCAATAAGTACATGCTTATCAGTAATTACTTTGAATGTAAATGAGAGACAAATCAAGAGACATTGGATGACAGAATGGATAAAAAAGCAAGACAGAATGGATAAAAAAGCAAGATCCCTGGGGTGCCCGGCTGGCTCAGTCAGTGGAGCATGTGACTCTTGATCTCAGGGTTGTGAGTTTAAGCCCCACATTGGGTGCAGAGATTGCTTAAAGATAAAACGTTAAAAAAAAAAAAAAAAAGGCAAGACCCATTTATATGTTGCCTACAAGAGATTCATTTTAGACCTAAAAACACATGTGGATTGCAAGTGAAGAGTTAGAAAAACATTTATCATGTAACTGGAAGTGAAAAGAAAGCCAGAGTAGCAATACTTGTATTAGACAAAATAGACTTTAAAATAAAGACTGTAACAAAAGACAAAGGAGGACACTATATAATCACAAAGGGAACAATCCAACAAGAAGATCTAACAATTGTAAATATTTAGGCACCCAACACGAGAGCACTCAAATACATAAAGCAGTTTATAACAAACATAAAGGCAGTAATCAATAGTAATACAATAAAAATAGGGGACTTTATTTTTTTTTTTATTTTTTTTTTAAATAGGGGACTTTAATACCCCACTTACATCAATGGATAGATTATCCAAACAGAAAATCAATGAGGAGGGATCCCTGGGTGGCACAGCGGTTTAGCGCCTGCCTTTGGCCCAGGGCGCGATCCTGGAGACCCGGCATCGAATCCCACATCGGGCTCCCGGTGCATGGAGCCTGCTTCTCCCTCTGCCTGTGTCTCTGCCTCTCTCTCTCTCTCTCTGATGACTATCATAAATAAATAAATAAATAAATAAATAATAATTAATTAATTAATTAAAAAAAAAAAGAAAATCAATGAGGAGACAATGACTTTGAATGACACATTGGATCAGATGGACTTAAAAGATATATTCAGAACATTCCATCCTAAAGCAGAATATATATATTTTTTCAAGTGCACAGATCATTCTCTAGAATAGGTCACATATCAGGCCACAAAACAAGTCTCAACAAATTTACAAAGACTGAAGTTATTCATTGCATGCATCTTTTCTGACCACAACACTATGAAACTAGAAGTCAACCACAAGAAAAAATCTGGAAAGAGCACAGATACATGGAGATTAAATAACATGCTACCAGACAATAAATGGGTCAACCAAGAAATTGAAGAGGAAATTTTTTTTTATTTTTTTTTAAATTTATTTATGATAGTCACACAGAGAGAGAGAGGCAGAGACATAGGCAGAAGGAGAAGCAGGCTCCATGCACCGGGAGCCCGACGTGGGATTTGATCCCGGGTCTCCAGGATCGCGCCCTGGGCCAAAGGTAGGCGCCAAACCGCTGCGCCACCCAGGGATCCCTGAAGAGGAAATTTAAAAAAATACATGGAAACAAATGAATATGAAAACACAATGACACCAAATCTTTGGGATGCAGCAAAAGTGGTTCTAAAAGGGAAGTTTATAGCAATATAAGCCTAGTTCAAGAAGCAAGAAGAAATCTAGCCTAGCCTAAGGAGCTAGAAAAAGAACAAACAAAACTCAAAACCAGTAGAAGGAAATAATAAAGATTAGAGCAGAAATAAAAGAAATAGGAACTAAACAAACAATATATCAATGAAGCCAGAAGCTGGCTCTTAAAAAGATCAACAAAACTGGGATGCCTGGGTGGCTCAGTGGTTGAGCACCTGCCTTTGGCCCAAGTCGTGATCCTTGAAACCTGGGATCGAGTCCCACGTTGGGCTCCCTGCATGGAGCCTGCTTCTCCCTCTGCTTGTGTCTCTGCCTCTCTCTCTCTCTCTCTCTCTCGCTCTGTGTCTCTCGTGAATAAATAAAAAAAATTTTTTTTAAAAAAAAGATCAACAAAATTGATAAACCTTTCTTTAGTCAAACTTATCAAGAAAAAAGAAGTAAAAATAAATAAATAAATAAATAAATAAATAAATAAATAAATGAGGATTCAAACAAAATCAGAAATGAAAGAGGAGAAATAACAACTAACACCAGGTAAATACAAAGGATTGTAAGAGAATATTATGAAAAATTATATGCCAACAAACTGGACAACCTAGAAGAAAAGGATAAATTCCTAGAAACATATGATTTTCCAAAACCAAATCAAGAGAAATTGAAAATCTGGCCAATTACCAGCAATGAAATTGAATTAGTAATCAAAAAACCCCAGCAAACAAAATCCATGACCAGATGGTTTCACAGATGAATTTTACCAAACATTTAAGGAAGAGTTAATACCTATTCTTCTCAAACTATTTCAAAAAAGAGAAAAGGAAGAAAAGTCCAAATTCATTCTATAATGATTCAAGAATTCCATGCATTTCTCAGTGCTCATCAAGATAAGTTTACTCTTAATACCCTTCACCTATCTCACCCATTCTCCCATCCTTCCCTTCTGGCAACCACCAGTTTGTTCTTGTGTTTAAGAGTGGGTTTGTGGGTGCTGGGTCTTTTTTGTTGTTGTTGTTGTTGTTCATTTGTTTTTGTTCCTTAAATTTCACATATGAGTAAAATTTCTTTCTCTGGTATTTCTATTTTTAATTTTTTGAAGAAACTGCATACTGTTTTTCACAGTGGCTATACCAATTACCTTCCCTCCAACAGTGCACAAGGGTTCCTATTTCTCTACATCCTCACCAACACTTGTTTCTTGTCTTTTTGATTCTAGTCATCCTGACAGGTATAAGGTGACATCTCATTGTGGTTTTGATTTGTATTTTTCTGATGATGAATAATGTTGAGCAACTTTTCATGTGTCTATAGGCCATCTGTGTATTCTTTGGAAAATTGTCTATTCAGGACCCTTGCCCATTTTAAAATCAGATTTAGTTTGGTGTTGAGTTGTATAAATTCTTTATATATTTTGGATATTAACTCCTTATTGGATATATAATTTGCAAATGTTTTCTCTCATTAAGTTGCCTTTTTGTTTTGTTGATGGTTTCCTCTGCTACACAAAGCTTTTTATTTTGGTGTAATCCCAGTAATTTATTTTTGCTTTTGTTTTTCTTGCCTGAGGCATATCTAGAAAAATGTTTCTATGGCTGATGTCAAAGAAATTACTGCCTGTTTTCTTGTCTGAGTTTTATAGTCAGGTCTCACATGTAAGTCTTTAATCCATTTTGAGTTTATTTTTGTGGATGGTATAAGCAGTGGTTCAGTTTCACTCTTTTGCATGCTGCTCTCCAGTTTCCCCAACATCTGTTGAAGGGACTCTTTGTCCCATTGCATATTCTTGCCTCCTTTTTAAAATGTTATTTGACTATCTGATTGTGGGTTTATTTCTTACGTCTTTATTCTGTCCTGTTGATCTACGTGTCTATTGTTGCGCTATTACCATGTTGTTTTGATTACTACAGTTTTGTTGTATATTTTGAAATTTGGGATTGTGATACCTCCAGTTCTGTTCTTCTTTTTCAAGATTGCTTTAGCTATTCAAAGTCTTTTGTGATTCCATACAAATCTTAGTATTACTTGTTCTAGTTCTGTGAAAAATGCTATTGGTATTTTGATGGGGATTGCAATAAATCTATAGATTGTTTTGGATGGTATGGACATTTTAATAATATTGATTCTTCCAACCCATGACCATGGACTATCTTTTTATTCATGTGTGTTGTCTTCAATCCCTTTCATTAATATTTTATATGTAAATATTTCTAAGAATTTCAGGGTAATTGCTGTTTATCTTTTTAAAGTACAGTCCAATTTTGTCTCAATATTACGGTATTTTATAATATCTACAACCATTTGGAGAACAGGTGAGGTTTGGGGATTGATAGATAGGTGGGCTTTGATCTGCTTCCAAAGTTGCATTTCTGATTTTGTAGAGATTTGCAAGACAAAGATTGTTTTTAATCCCCCAAAATTACTGGATATCAAGAGATTGACCCACCTTTTAAATTAAACTTTCTTCCTTATACCAGAGAGATTTCTAACTAAAATAGGAATCAAAAGATTTATGCCTTTGAAATGTCTGTTTACAGTATTTTAACAGAAGTCTTCTAAGTATACAATTTGACATTGGCTTCTATTAGTCCCTATCACCTTTCTGCTGATCATTTGTAGAAGGGCCTAGAAGAAATTTTGATCAACACTTTGCTCTGTGAGGAGTGTGTTGTGAAGGGTCACTCATTTTTCTAATTCCATTCTAAATGAGAAAATTTAGAAAATTTTGGAAGTGGAGGTAAAGGGGCTTGATTTAAATTAATTAATTATATTTTTTAAGATTTAAAAGATTTTATTTATTTATTTGAGACAGACAGTGAAAGAGAATGCAGAAGAGAGGAGAGGACCATAGGGAGAAGCAGACTTCCTGCAGAGCAGGGAGCCTGCCACAGGGCTGGTTCCTGCAATTCTGGGATCATGACCTGAACTGAAGGCATGTAACTGACTGAGCCACCCAGGTGCCCCCTACAGGGGTGTTATAATTTAAAATCTCTGCTCTTCTCAAAGGGTATAAATTTGTATGTGTGTGTGGTGGGGGGGGTCCAGGACACATTTGCAAAGGACATTGCATAGGAAAGCCCGAAGCTGGGAGAGCCTGATTTTTTTTTAATAATAAATTTATTTTTTATTGGTGTTCAATTTGCCAACATACAGAATAACACCCAGTGCTCATCCCGTCAAGTGCCCCCCTCAGTGCCTGTCACCCATTCACCCCCACCCCCCACCCTCCTCCCCTTCCACCACCCCTAGTTCGTTTCCCAGAGTTAGGAGTCTTTATGTTCTGTCTCCCTTTCTGATATTTCCCACACATTTCTTCTCCCTTCCCTTATATTCCCTTTCACTATTATTTATATTCCCCAAATGAATGAGAACATATAATGTTTGTCCTTCTCCGATTGACTTATTTCACTCAGCATAATACCCTCCAGATCCATCCACATTGAAGCAAATGGTGGGTATTTGTCATTTCTAATGGCTGAGTAATATTCCATTGTATACATAAACCACATCTTCTTTATCCATTCATCTTTCGATGGACACCGAGGCTCCTTCCACAGTTTGGCTATTGTGGACATTGCTGCTAGAAACATCCGGGTGCAGGTGTCCTGGCATTTCACTGCATCTGTATCTTGGGGTAAATCCCCAACAGTGCAATTGCTGGGTCGTAGGGCAGGTCTATTTTTAACTCTTTGAGGAACCTCCGCACAGTTTTCCAGAGTGGCTGCACCAGTTCACATTCCCACCAACAGTGTAAGAGGGTTCCCTTTTCTCCACATCCTCTCCAACATTTGTGGTTTCCTGCCTTGCTAATTTTCCCCATTCTCACTGGGGTGAGATGGTATCTCATTGTGGTTTTGATTTGTATTTCCCTGATGGCAAGTGATGCAGAGCATTTTCTCATGTGCATGTTGGCCATGTCTATGTCTTCCTCTGTGAGATTTCTGTTCATGTCTTTTGCCCATTTCATGATTGGATTGTTTGTTTCTGTCTATAAGAGACTCATTTTAGACAGAAGGACACCGACAGCCTGAAAATAAAAGGTTGGAGAACCATTTACCATTCAAATGGTCCTCAAAAGAAAGCAGGGGTAGCCATCCTTGTATCAGATAAACTAAAATTTACCCCGAAGACTGTAGTGGGAGATGAAGAGGGACACTATATCATACTTAAAGGATCTATCCAACAAGAGGACTTAACAATCCTCAATATATATGCCCCGAATGTGGGAGCTGCCAAATATATCAATTAATAACCAAAGTTAAGATATACTTAGATAATAATACACTTATACCTGGTGACTTCAATCTAGCGCTTTCTACACTCGATAGGTCTTCTAAACACAACATCTCCAAAGAAACGAGAGCTTTAAATGATACACTGGACCAGATGGATTTCACAGATATCTACAGAACTTTACATCCAAACTCAACTGAATACACATTCTTCTCAAGTCCACATGGAACTTTCTCCAGAATAGACCACATACTGGGTCACAAATCGGGTCTGAACCGATACCAAAAGATTGGAATCGTCCCCTGCATATTCTCAGACCATAATGCCTTGAAATTAGAGCTAAATCACAACAAGAAGTTTGGAAGGACTTCAAACACGTGGAGGTTAAGGACCATCCTGCTAAACGATGAAAGGGTCAACCAAGAAATTAAGGAATAATTAAAAAGATTCATGGAAACTAATGAGAATGAAGATACAACCATTCAAAATCTTTGGGATGCAGCAAAAGCAGTCCTAGGGGGAAATACATCGCAATACAAGCATCCATTCAAAAACTGGAAAGAACTCAAATACAAAAGCTAACCTTACACATAAAGGAGCTAGAGAAAAAACAGCAGATGGACCCTACACCCAGCAGAAGAAGAGAGTTAATGAAATTCGAGCAGAACTCAACGAAATCGAGACCAGAAGAACTGTGGAACAGATCAACAAAACCAGGAGCTGGTTCATTGAAAGAATTAATAAGATAGGTAAACCATTAGCCAGCCTTATTAAAAAGAAGAGCGAGAAGACTCAAACTAATAAAATCATGAATGAGAAAGGAGAGATCACTACCAACACCAAGGAAATACAAACGATTTTAAAAACATATTATGAATAGCTATACGCCAATAAATTAGGCAATCTAGAAGAAATGGACACATTTCTGGAAAGCCACAAATTACCAAAACTGGAACAGGAAGAAATACAAAACCTGAACAGGCCAATAACCAGGGAGGAAATCGAAGCAGTCATCAAAAACCTCCCAAGACACAAAAGTCCAGGGCCAGATGGCTTCCCAGGGGAATTCTATCAAACGTTTAAAGAAGAAACCATACCTATTCTACTAAAGCTGTTTGGAAAGATAGAAAGAGATGGAGTACTTCCAAATTCGTTCCATGAGGCCAGCATCACCTTAATTCCAAAACCAAAGACCCCACCAAAAAGGAGAATTACAGACCAATATCCCTGATGAACACCGATGCAAAAATTCTCAACAAGATACTAGCCAATAGGATCCAACAGTACATTAGGAGAGCCTCATTATAGGGCTCTGGGAAGTAGGAGCAAAATGGGTCTTCCAGCCAATCTCTTTTGTTATATTCATTTCCAGGCTTTCAGCATTTCTCTGAGTAAGTGTATACCTTCAACTTAGAGGTTAGCCTGGAGAGCTTTCTGTAAATCTAGTAGGGAAAGGAAAATCAAAACACATGGATGGGGCTGGATTTTGAGAAGGGGACTTTGTGTTGGATGTGGACATTAATTTTGGTCTTAAGTCTAATTTTTGTCTTTTCATCTTGTCAAGGGAGACCTAAAGGTTATTTATTACATTAATATGACAATTGATAAACTGTCTATAAAGAATGTTTTTCTTTCAATATAGTCACTTTAAAGGATCCAACAATTGGCCACTGAAAAGTAGAATTTTATCAATCTCAATAATGACTCAAAGCCTTTTAATGGAAAGACCCTGAGACAATTTTCCAGGTTTAGACCATGGACATGGGAGGCATTCCTGGAGAGGGCATAGGTGATGCAATCCTGGATCTAAAAGATTACTCCCAAAAATAGTCTGAGGCAGCAAAGGCCTTCATCGCACAGGTAGTAAGGATAGTGCTAAAAATACCCTGTCTCCAGTCTTCCACAAAAATGTGAGGTGCTTCCAGTCACTGACCTGCTAATATTTGATAGCAGGAAGGTTCTACTGAAATGGGATTTTTCCAGCACAAACCAGCAATAAAGACTAAGAGGACAAAGGTCTTTGTGGGCTGAGATCTCTTATGACAAATTCCCCTGAGAGCTGCCAGAGCCACAGAGAGAGGGTACTGCTTGTAAATGACTTGGTACCCCAGGCTACTTGACAGGACACCAAGGTGCACTCAGTAAGTACACCCTTCAGATGGTGGAGACTGAAGAGCATATTCCTACTGGTCACAAAGCCAAGCACTTAGGACATAGGACAAGATGAAAGAAGAAAGCTCATCCAGCTTTTACGTAGGGGACCCACACCAAAGTTTGTCTAAATAGATGCTAGTCACATGATTACCATGAACTCACCGGTTTGTGAGGCTGGCTCAAACACCAGGCTAATGGGGTTTATGCCTGTAGTCTTTCCTGATGATAATTCCTTTTTATGACAAATAGTACAAAAGAGAACAACAAAAGAAAAATTGTGACCATCTCTGGGAGAAAATGGGTGAGTCAAGCCAAGACTATTCTACCAAATTTACTGGTATCGTTAAGCCCAAGCTACTATTCCACATATATTATCTTCTGCTAATCTAAATTTACACAGCAAGAGAAAAAGGACTCTCACCACTCTTGGTCCATTAGGCCTGCAGCTGACCCCTGGGAGGCTGATGTGGCAGGGATGCTTACCCTCTGATGGCTTCTGTGAGATGTCCCAGGATTCTCCAGCAGCACTGGTGTGCAACCAGTTAGTGTTATCTTCCCAACTGTTGAGGAGGAAAAATTACATGACCATGGAGGCCAAATATTCAAGTTGAGGCCCAAAGAAATAACCAAAGCAGGCAGCTTTTATACTTTTTGGACAAACAATAAATCTGTGAGGAATTGAGGACAAAGAAAAGTTACATTCAGAAGCTTCAATTAGTAAGGCATTCTAACAGAATTTGGGCTGGGGTTAGTAAATTATTACTAACAAGGTTTATTTATATAGACTTCTTGGTTCTGAATCCCTTCTCTCTGGTGATAAAATTGTCATTTTACCTCCTGATACAGGAAGGAAGGGTACCTTTCCATGGGACATTTATTTCCTGCTCTCTGGAGAAGAAGAAGGCTCAGGGTGTCCTTGCAGTGACTGTTTCTTAAGTAACTTTAATTTGAAAGAATGAACATGCCAAAGTGGCACATTTTGGGGTGCCCTTCCCTTGGTCTCCACATGTGTATCTGTGTAGGTTAGAGCTTGAAATTAGGTAGATTCCAGATATCCCCAATAGCCTGCTGCCATAATCTAGCCTCTCCTGACACTTGTCCCATTTCAGGTCTCTGGCTACCCTGACCTTTGCATTTTATTCATGCACCGTACATACTACCAGTTGGCCTTGGAAAGCTGGGGCCCTTCAGACCTGTGGAGCTAGAGCTGGTCCTCAAACACCTGCCTATCCTGCCAGTGGTGGGGAGCCTACCCCCTAAGCTCTTCCTAAGGTGGCAACTTGAAACTGGTGACAATCAGTCCTATTTGGGCTAGCTGCCTGATGAGGTGTTGGCTTCTCCAGCTTTCAAGGCTGAAAGGTGTCTCTTATTGGAAGATACCCAGGTCCAGCCCCACTCTGGCCAAGCAGTCCAGATTCCTCTAACTCTGCCTTCAGGGGGAATATGCACTTTTGTGTAGGTAAAAGCTTAGATTTAGGAGGATAGGAGTACCCACAATAGCCCCATGCTATAATCCAGTCATACCTGATTTTTTCTCATTCTAGTTTCCTGGCTACCCTAACTTGTCAACCCACACATGTGCAGACTGTACTTTGTCAGTTGGCCCTATGGCGGCCAGGGCTTTGCAGGTCCTGTGGAGCTCACACTGTGACTCACCATCTTTATATTCTCTAGCAGGGAGGGACCCCATCCTGAAAACCTTTCCAAGGTAGCAGCTTTAAACTTGCAACCATCAGTCCCCATTTAGACTGGCCACTTGATTGAGTCTCAGGCTTACAGTAATCTAGGCTCCCAGGCATCCCTTATTAGAGGCTACCCCAGTCAGTCTGCCCAGCCCTATCCTGACAAGGCAGTCCAGACTCTTCCATCTTTGCATTCAGAAGGAATAAGTGCATTTGTGTGGGTTAGGGTTTGGAATTATACAGGCACTATGGACTCCCAACATCTTTCTCTCGAGACTTGGCCTCTCCTGACTCTTATCTAGTTCTAGGATCCTGGCTACCCTGAACTGTGCTGCCAAGGCATACATAGTTCAAAGCCATTCAGTTGGTCTAAGGCAACCAGGGCCCACTTGGCTGTTGTAGTTAGAGCTGAACCCCAAACACCTGATAAGTTCAGTGTGGCGGGGACTCCTAAGCATCGCCCTGAGGCAACAGCTACAAATTGGGGACAGTCATTCCTTATTTGGGCTTACTGCTTGAAGGTCTCATGGTTCCTCTAGCCACAATGGCTCACAGGAGTTACTCCAGCCCTCCTGGCCCCACCAAGGCAGTCCAATACCTAAAGCTCTATATTCAGAGGCACTACTACCTATTGGGTAAGTTAGGGCTTGTGAGTATGCATGTACCTTGTCCCTATGAAAACTAGTAAATGAAACTTCATTTTAAGTGAAGTAGGGAAGCCCTAAAAGTGGAGATCTCATACAGGTAGCACGCATTGGAGCCTACATAACCAACAGAGAGGAGGATAATTCTTATCTTGACTAAGGAAGGCATTTTTTATGTTGGAGTTTTACCTCCTGCTTTTAAGAAAAGAAGGAAGATCTCTCCTTGCCCCAGCAACAATGCACTAACTGCTCCTTGCAGCCAAAGAGAAACCACCACAAACTCAAACTCTTGTTCTTTTCCAATGAACTTTTGTTCAAGCAATCCTCCCCAATTTCCTCTTGAAACCTAATAAAAACTGACCCTCCATTTGTCTCTTTGGATCTGTCTGTGGCCTGCCATAATTTTGTTCTAAATTGTAGTTCCTCTGTTATTCCCAAATAAACTCATTTTGCAAGAAAATAAATGGCTTTTTTTTGTGTGTGTGGCTATTTTATTTTTAAGATTGACACTGTCACTGTAAACCAAACACACCTTTTAGAATCTCTAAAAGTAAGGGAGTTTTATTCAATTTAAAATTAGAACAACTGCCTGGAAACATGCTCTTCACAAGGAAGACAGTGCTCTGGAGAAAGAACAGTTTTTACAGGGTTATACACTTTTTTTTACATCCTATAAGAGCTCAAAAGATTATAGATTAGCATACAGGCAAGAATCATGAGTTTTACCATAAAGGAATGCAGGGAGTGGGAGCATTGATCAATACCTCAAGAACAAGATATTTTTTCCTTAGGTTAGTCATTCACCAAGCAGATGTACCAATGCATGCATGGCGGGCCATAAATCAGGCTTTTGGTTTGAACAAAGTGTATATACAGGCATATTGATTTAGAAATCTAAAATGGCTTCCCTTGTATACCAGGCCTTTAGAGAGTCTTTCTCTCATCAACATTAAACACTAAACAGTGTCAGAGAGATGGGGTCCAGAAGAGACACATCATAACTCTAAGGCTGGTGAGCACACAGGTGCTGGTAGCCACAGAGCCCTTAAACTCACTGCTTTCTGGTGACCCTGGGTTTTGAGCTCTGCTCTCCTTGGGTTTTGAGCTCTCAGGCTTATTCAGGTTCTATTATGCTTTTTGTTTTTTGTTCTTTTTTATGAAGCCATAACCCTTTCTGGTGAGTACTCCTTTGCTTCTGTTTGTTGAAGCTTCCTGGTATGTTACCCATGTTGTTCAAAATTAGGGAACATGATTCCAGTTGTTTTAGAAGACCTGTTGGAAAATAGGGCTCCTCAGAGTTGAGATAACATAGGGAGCCTGAAGGCAAGATAGGTTCCACTTGGTCCTTGGACCAGGTTCTTGTGCCTTTCTGGAAAAATGGGTGAATTTTTAGATAATTTGGATTGTCATGGCCATTCTGGGGAATGTTTGTTTCAGTTAAGTCCACTGTAAGGGGCACCCTGGGCAGTGATGATTCCAAACTCTTGGAGACAATGGAATATCTTCTTTGATATGCAGAAGCTTCTAAAAGACTAACATGACTTGAAAAACAGTTCTAAAAATCCTTTCAGCACGCCAATTAAGAAAATTTTTATATAAAAGATTTTGGCCATCTGAGCAGGTAATCTTAACTTAGTCCATCTGCCAGAAGCACAATTTGGATCCAATTATTTTCTTTTTGAGTTTTGTACCTGAGACATGGCTAAAATTTCTAAACAAAAGCTATAAGTGAATCTTGTTATGTGAATCTATGTTATGTGAATCTATGTTATGTACGGTATAGATATGTGATATTTTTCTACCTCCAGGTGGTATTGACAAAATTAATCTGTAAAGATCTTTAATTGGCTTAAAGGAAAGCATTTATAAAAATCAAATATAGTCTCAGAAATATAGCAACTAACTCAAATGTTTTTCAAGTCCTTATGATCTGAGATAATCTTGATAAAAAAAAACACTAGTTGAAGTTTGTTGGTTTGATAAAAACAGTCATGCCTTCAGAGTTACCAGCATTAAATAGAATGCAGATAAACAACTTTTTCTTCCTGAGTGTACTAAACAAATAAACTCTTACTTTTATATTACAAAATTTGTCAACAAAAGAAATAATTTAGGATGATGACTGTTTAGTGTCTAATCCAAGTATATTTGTTAAAAGTAACTAATTTATATAATTATAAATAAGACCAACGTTTATACTAAGTTAAACTAAATGATAATCAGGTGTTCAATAACACCTAAATCATTTCCAAATAAGATAAACATTAAATGCTAAATGTAAGCATATCTACTTTTGGCTTTTTAAATAGATTTGGATCTATTGATCAACATGTTTTATATCACCTTCAAAAATTTGAAATGTATTTATAAGTCTACTAAATGTGATAACTCACAACTGCCTTCTTCCTAGTTTTTGCTGGGGAGCCAAGATTGTAAATATTTTTTAAAAAATTGAAATCCCCTAAAATACAAAATGAGGCCCCAAATGTCAGAACACTTAGAGTAATAAGCATCAATTAACTGTGCACAAACTGTGTGCACTAATGCTGACAAAATGAAGGTAATGCAGCAACCTCCTCCTTTGGAAGGTGAGAAACAATGGAACTTCATGAAAGCTTTCTCTTTCTGTGGACCGATTTCCTGTGTTTCTTGTTTTCCTTCCTTTCTTTCTTTTTTTCTTTGGTGATTCTTGTTTTTCAAATCACTGTCGCAGACTATTGATGAATTATGATTAACATTCATTTAAACAGAATATTTATCACCTGTATCTATATAAATGGGTAATATATCAATTTCATCTAAAATTTGTGAATGGATTTATTATAGGTTATCTATAAGTAAAAATAATTTCATAAAATTTCATGCAAAATAGAGCAAATGCATGAAATATACTAAATATAAGAAATACATGTCAGTTTATTAAACTCTTATTTCAGTTACTTAGGTGGCTTTATATATATAGGCATGTGCTGGACTATAAAATATGCTATATTTCTCGCTGTAGAAATGTTCTAACACGTTTGAAAGCCACTGCTCTTGTATCACGGTAAACTGAGCAATAGCTGAAAAGCCCATCCAAGACCTACCATTGCCTTGTCTTTTCAGATTTGCAGCCAGGCATCAATCTTTGTTTAAAATTAAGAACTTCCGCATTTCTTATAACGACTTGGAAAGCTGGATGGCAGCTTCCAATATTTCTAGCTATGCCATCAGTTTAGAAGCTGTCCCATTTTTCAAATCTTTATTCTTTCTACTTAACTCATAGTAACCCTTTTTAACAATAACATGGGGATCCTGTTGCCCAGTCTAACAGAGCACTATCAGAAAGAGCCTCCAGACACCAGTGAATCTCATACTGTAATTTCTAAAGAGTGCATGGTTTACTTTTATATTATATAGGAGGAGTTTCTATTTGATGTAACACATAAACAATTGTGCTAACTTCTAGAAGTAAATCTGCCACTATTCTGTAACAATTGCTCTACATCGTTTCTTGATATGCTTTGTAAGTTTTTTGAAATTGAAAAAATAGTATTTAAACTAATAAACTTGAAATATTCAGCAAACTTTTCACAGCACACACCCAGGACAAAGGCCTGAAACATCACGCCTTATAATCCTAGGACTTCATCTATTGGAAAAGACATGCCCAGAAAAATTCTTTTCAACTCCACTGGATAGGCTAGTGTAAGGTACTGTTAACCAACCCTTGTGCTGCCAAACTCCAAGCAATAGACTTTTGGATTCATGTGTCACAGCTAAAGAAATCACAAAATCCAGACTGGACCTACATACTAACCAACGGCCCCAGGAATTGAAGTAGATGACAGCTAGAGACTGCTTTTCCAAGATGGCCAGCTCCAAGCCTATGTATTCTTTTCTTTTCTTTTTTTAAGAGATTTTATTTATTTGAGAGATACAGAGATAGCAACAGAGATAGAGAGAACATGACTAGGGAGGAGAGGGAAAAAGCAGGCTCTGCACTGAGCAGGGAGCCTGATGTGGGGCTTGATCCTAGGACCCTGAGATCATGACCTGAGCTGAAGGTAAACACTTAACTGACTGAGCCACTCAGGCACCCCCCATATATCCTTTTCTTGCTGCTGCTTCTTACTACCTCCCTCTTTTTTCTCTCAGAGAGATAAGGCTCTTATCCACATTTCTCAATCTATTGAAAAAGGGGGAACTTCCCTGACTCCTAGATCTGTCACCAGAAGTTCCAATCTGTTCACGATGTTGGAAACTCTTTGGTCTCCTCTTGACTGCACTGTATTCCCAAGTGTTATTGCTGATTTTCCTCAAAAGCCGATGGATGTTACCTGTAAGGTTAAGTTGTTAAATCAGGTGTTCCCATGCCTTGTTTCTACCTCTCTGCACTTATAAACATCCTCTACTTCTGTCAATTATATGACCCTCACTTCCCCATCTTCTTTTCCTTACCCAGATACAATTTTTTCCTCTGGGAAAGACAAATGGTTTGCATCTCTTTAGGATAACCTCTCATAGAATGTCACCCCAATATCTCTGACCCACGGCTTGAAAGTGTCAGGGAATTCAGCTAATCAATCTATCAATAATCAGATCTTAGCTGGAGTCCTCTATGCTCCACCTGCTTCCATTGGTGTTTGTGGTGGACAACATTTCCCAGGAGCATATGTTTGCTAGTCCGTCAGAGAACACTGCTTATTGAGGCATTTAACTGCCTCTGTTAACATGCAAATGAAGCCCGCCTTTGGTTCACCCCATTGAACCTCCATGGCTTCTGTAAATGGGAACCTCTAGGAGGCATTTATGACTCTGGATTTGCCTCTATAAAGAGAGCCTTTCTCCCATGGATCAGAGTGAATGACAAGTGCAAGATCAGGAATCTCTCTCGGATGTTAGGAGAGCTGGCTGACTCCATAACCAAAGCCATAAAAACCCAACAATGACCACTTGACTCCTTGGCGACAGTAATTTTGGATAATTGCATAGCTCCTGATTATCTACTGGCTGAACAAAGAGACATTTGTGCACCAGTGAATACCACCTGCTGCACATGGATAAATACCTCCGGGGAAGTAAACATCTAGCGGAATAAAATCAGCGAATAAGCACTTTGACTACAAAGAACTCCACCTTGTGACCTGTGAGCCTTTGATCTATTTAGCTGGCTACCTTCCTGTTGGGCTCTTGGTTCAGGACTACTATGCAAACTGGGTCATTATTCTCCTTGTCTTATTTTGTGTAGTCAATTTAAAACTAACCTGTTCTCTGTCAGATCTCTGCAGAACACCTCACTCTTGATCAGTGATACCTTTGGGGAAAGCTCTTTTTCAAGTGGGGAAAGTAGCAATGAGTGAAGGCCCCCTCATCAAAATGGAGCCCGGAAACCCTAGGGGTGGAGCTCTCATGTGTGTTGCACCCAGTGCAGCCTGCATAACCAACAGAAAGAAGGAAGATAATTCTTTTTTTTTATTTAAGATTTTTATTTATTTATTCATGAGAGACACAGAGAGGGACAGAGAAAGAGGCAGAGACACAGGCAGAAGTAGGCTCCATGCAGGGAGCCCGATGTGGAACTAACTCAATCCCAGGACCCCAGGATCACGCCCTGGGCTGAAGGCGGTGCTAAACCGCTGAGCCAACGGCTGCCTTTTTTTTTTTTTTTTTTTTACGATTTTATTTATTTATTCATGAGAGACACAGAGAGAGAAGCAGGCTTAATGCAGGAGTCCGACGTGGGACTCAATCCTGGGATGCCAGGATCAAGCCCTGGGCAGAAGGCAGGGGCTAAACCAATGAGCTAAACCAGGGACCCCCGAAGGAAGATAATTCTTACATTGACAAAAGAGGACACTAGTCTCATAGGAATTTATCTTTTGCTTTTAAGAAAAACAAGATCTCTCCCTGCCCCAACAAAAATGCACTAACCATCTTGCGGCCAATGAGATATCGCCATATCTTTAAACTGTAGTTGTTCTCCAGTGAACTTTTGTTCAAAACAATCCTCCCCACTATCCTCCTAAAATATAATAAAAGCTGACCTTCTCTTGGTCTTTTCCACTCGCCTATGGTTTGCCATAGCTTGTTTGTCTTGAGTTTCAATTCCTCTGCTATCCCCAAATAAACTCATTTGCTGGTAAAATAAGTGATTTCTTTTTTAAGGTTGACATCCCCAAGAGGGATTCCTCTGACCCAGGCTCTAGAGACCAAACGTCTCGTTCTAGGTCTGGCAACCCTGAACTGCACTACACATGCATGCCAGGTGTCTTGTTGGATGATAGATGCCCCAGCCAGTCCTCTTGGCCCTGCCCTGGTGAGGCAGCCCAGTATCATCCAGCCCTGTTTTCAAAGGGAATGCGTGAATCTACATAGGTTAGGACTTGGATTGAGGCAGATGCCTTGTGTCTACAACATCCTCCCTGGATCCATGCCCTTTTCCGGGTTTCTGGCTACCTTAAACTGTAATTTCTGAGTACACGGAGTTTGGACCCCCACAGCCAGCCTGAGGCAGCTGGAACCCTCCAGGCTGTGGAGCTGGGGCCCAAACACCTATATAGACTCTAGCATGGAGGAGGCCCAGCCCCCCAAATCACCCTGGAGCAGAAGTTGTTAACTGGCCATCATCTGTCTTGCTTGGGACTTGTTTTCTGAAGGGATCCTACAACAAGGACTGTGAGATATCTCCTATTCGATGACGGATACCCCACCCAGTCAGCCTGGGTCTTCTGTGACAGGAAGAAGTATCTTCTAGCTCTCTCTTCAGAGGGAGTGTGTGCATGTGTGTTTGTTAGGTCTTAGAATGAAGCAGATGCCTTACATCCCCGAGATCTCACCACCATGACCTAGCCTCTCCCTACACTTGCCCTGTTCTAGCTCCCTAGCTTTCCTGACCTGCATGGCCTACCCATGCACAGTACCCACTGCCTGAGCTGTCCTTGGGCAGCTGGGGCCTCTGGGCCTCTGGAGCATGCTCTATGCACCACCTGCAGATCCTCCAGGGTGGAGGAAGCCCATCCCCTGGAATCTGTCTGAAGCAGCAGTTTTGAAATGGTAACAGTTAGTTCACATTTGGACGGGCTGCGTGATCAGGTCCCAGGCCTCTCCAGCCTCCTGGTTCCCAGGTGTTTCTTAGAGAAGTCTACGTTGGCAGGCTGCCCAGCCCTGTCCTGGAAAGGAAGGATGGATTCTTCCAGCTTTACCTTCAGAAAGAATAAGCAGCTTTGCATAGGTTAGGATCTGCAAAGAGGCAGATCTACAGACACCAAGGAGTCCATTCTTGAGAACTAGCCTCCCTTGTCTTTTACCCAGTTCCAGGTTCCTACCACCCTGAACTGCACAGCCAGAGCATGAACAGCTCCCACTCTTTCAGTCAGCCTGATGCAACCGGGGCCCACCAGGCTGGTGTAACTGGGGCTTGAACCCAAACACCTGGAGGTTCAGTCTGGAGGGGCCCACTCCCAAATATCACAGTGAGGCACCAGCTACAAATTGGCTACTATAAGTCCCCATCTGGACTTGCTGCCTGAGGTGTCTGGGGTTCCTTCAGCCACTAGTGCTCCCAGGGAGTCTCTTTCTTACTAAATGGTCCCCTGGCCAGCCTCCCCTGCCTGGTGACCTGAAAAGGCAGTTCAGTAACCTAGAGCTCTCCACTCATGGGGAATACTGCCCATTGGGTTGGTTCGGGCTTGTGAGTAAGCATGCACCTTGTCCCCAAGGACCACACCTCTGACCCAGCCTATCAAGATAAGGGCACCATTCTAAGATCCTGGCTACCCCAAAATGAGCTATAGGGACATACTCAGTTTATCCCTTTCAGCCAATCTGAGGCAGCTGGAACTCTCTGAGGGGGTGAAGCTGGGCCAGGCACAATACCAGCATAGGCTACGTGTGGAAAGGGACCCAGCCCTGAAAATCACCCTGAGGTGGC
Organism: Canis lupus familiaris; assembly: GCF_011100685.1. Lineage (NCBI taxonomy): Eukaryota > Metazoa > Chordata > Mammalia > Carnivora > Canidae > Canis > Canis lupus. Next base: position 3,291,615 of record NC_049244.1, on the reverse strand, counting down.
AGCTGTAAACAGGTTGCATTCAGTCTGCATGCGGACTGCTGCCTCCTGGAGTCCCAGGCTTCTCCAGGAACTGAGCATCCCAGATGCCCCCTGTTGGAGGATACTCAGTCCTGCCCCCAGCTCTTTCATGGTAAAACATTTTAAAAAACTTCAATCTCTGACTTTGGGGGAATATTCCATAATGAACAGATAGGCCTTGAGATTATGCCAACACCCTGTACCACAAAGAGCCTGATCGTGTGGCCAGGCCTCATCCGACATTGCCCTATTCCAGGTAGATGCAACTCTGCCCTCGGCAACTAAACGGCCAGGCCCTCTAGACTGTGGAGCTAGGGCCTGTCCCCAACCAGAGACTACACCCAGGAAATTGCTCTGAGGCCACTGCTGAAAAGGGAGTCAGTTGCCTCTGTCCTGAGTGTCTGCAGAAATGAAGGATCCCAGCTGTCTGTTATTAAAGGATTCCAAGGCCAGCTTTCTAGGCCCAGCCCGGGAAATGCAATCGAATTGTTCAAGCTCTGCTTCAGAAAGAATATGTAAGAAAAAAAAAGCTTGGAATTATGCAGTTGCCAAGTACCCTCAAATAGCCTATTCCTGTGACCTGGCGTCTCCCCACAGCAGCCCCATTCCAGTGCCCTGGCTCCTCTGACCGGGCACAGGTGCCATCTGTCCTCTCAGCCAGTTTTGGTAGCTGGAGCCCTTCAGGCCAGTGGGGATCAGGCCAATCCCTAGAAGCTATGCAGGATTGGGGTCCTAGAAAAGTATCTACTTCTCAGAAATCTTTCTGAGGCGGCAGCTTTAAACTGGTAACAGCCAGTCCCAGACTTCTCCAATCATCAAGGTTCCAGGGTGTCAGTTAATAAACACTACCTTGACCATCCCTCTCTGCCTCATTCTGGCAAAGCGATCCAGATGCCTCCGGCTCTGGTTTCAGCTGGAAGATGCCCCTTTGTGTCAACAAAAGCTTGGAATTAGGCAGATGGACACCAAACAGCAACTCCCCACCTTGAAACCACTTTCCCAGACATTGTCCTGTTCCTGGACATTTCCCAGACTCTGCCTACACCTTGCTAGGCAGTTCATCCATGTGCTGTACATACCCCATCTGCCCTTCGGGTGCAGCCAGGCCCTGGGAGCCTGAGCAGCTCCCTGGGTCCCAAACCACCTGCTGGGGCTCCAGGCAGAGGGAGCCCACGCCCAAACATCCTTCTGAAGTGGCAGCTTGGAATTGCCCCTGCTCAGTCCCTGTTTGCACTGACCCCATGGGGTCCTGGGCCCCCTGGTGACCACAGCTCCCAGGTATCCCCCACTGGAGGAGCCCAGGCTGCCCGATGGGCCCCAGCTGCACAAGTGGTCCCTGCTCCTCCAGCTTCACCTTCCGAAGGAATAGGGATGTGAGTTTGTGTAGGTGAGGGCTTGAAAGTAGGCAGATATAGGTATCCCAAATAGCCCACGCCTTTGCTCTGGCCTCACCAGTCACTTGCCCGTTCTGGATTCCTGGTTCTGCTGACCTACCTGGCTTGTGTATTTGCTAGTTGTACACTGTCAGTCCTCGAAGTTGAATTAGCCTTTAGGGTCTGTGGTCAGCCACCTGCGGATTGAAGAATGGGAAGTGAGAACTGTGGGGGTCTGGATGCATATTTCATGTTGGGTTTTTTGTTTGGTTTGCTAATGTATTGAAATTAGCAATAAATGATTCCAAGTACCAAGGCGAGGAGTCCCGTCCAATGTCTTGATGGTTGCTTTAGTTCTTTACTTCTGAAGATGGTGTGCAGAGGTTAAGTTCAGAGCAAGTAACCTGACCCTGTACTCCTAGATCTAACTGCACTGTTCACCTGGAGCGTCTGCGCCCTCAGTTGTCAGATGTCAGTATGCAGCGCCACCCGGAGGAACCGAAGGAGAAGGCTGGGTGACTTGCAAAATACCCCTCATGGGAATCTATACACAAACTGCAATGTTAATTTATGAGCTTGGTTTCTTATGCCTTGGTTATTTAAAGCCAGCAGGAAAAAAAAAAAAAAAGACAGCAGAGTTTTCTAATACAGCTTTCCCCAATGCGGCTCTAATATCTCCTTGACATATCCTTTCCATTCCAGCTTTTCTTCTAAGAAGGAAAGGAATGGTAGATGATGCTAACAATATGCCAGTGAGTCACTGGGTGACCTTGGGGAGTGACTCAATGCTCCCAGGTACCCAAGGTCAACTGCTTATGGGATGCCATGGGTGAGGAGTTCAAGGAGCTCATTCCCTCTGGTGTAGCTTTGTTCTGTTCTGTGGAGGTCGGATAGAGCTGTTTCTCCCACAACTGTTGAGCTGTGAAGGGACCCTTAAGTCTCACCTCTCTATAAGCCTCATCAGCTGAGTGGAACAGGACAGGTCAGGGCTCATGTCACTGTTTTTGGGTTTCCAGGGGAAGCAGGGTGTGTACTGCATCTTCATAAGGAGAGCCATCTCAGTGGCTCCAGGAAGGACATATTCACATGGAATAAGTCACAAGTGCTAAAACCCTTTGCTGTCTGCTTTGTGCAGGTCACGCCCCAGGCAGCAAGCATTGTAAAACTGAGCTTGTAAGCCAACATTAGTGATGTTTTTCTTTGCAACTTATTAGATGGTAGCAGGTCTGTTACCTCAATGGTATTTTAGGAATAATCAAATGTATTTGAAATCTTTGATCCGTAGCAGTAAAGACGTGGGGAAGCAGTCCTGAAATCTGATGGACACCATCATATCAGTCAGTTATAGTCGAGGACTCTGGGTGTACTGCCCAGATCCCCTTTTGGGAATGAAGGACTTATTCCTCCAGATGCACAGAGCACTGTCAGTAACTTTCTCAGGGAAGTGCTTCCACTCAAGGACAGTGCTTGGCCCAAGGTCATACTCCTTCCTAGAGCAACTGAATGAGACATCTGGTCAACTCAGAGGTATTAAAACCCCTCACCCCAACCTGGGACAGCCCAGAGCTGAACCTTCACTGGGACTGTGCCCAGCTCAGCTCAGCTTCCCCCTCTGCTGAGTCCAGCTTGCTTTCCCTGCCTTCCACAGGTATAGGTTCCATGGACCTTCTGTAACAAACCTCCTGCACACAATTCTGTGTCAGAGTCTGCTTCCTGGAGAACTCGGCCTGAGACACTTACTACCATATAACCTACCCAACAAACCCCTCCGACTCAGTGGCTTAGAGAAGGTGTCTATTCCTCCTGAGTACAGGCCTGTGGGTCAGCAGAAGCAGCTCTGCTCTAAGTGCTTGTCATCTCGGCTTGGCTTTGGACTTTGAGTTGGTTCAGGCCTGCTCTGTATGTCCCTCATTTGTTCTTCTTAGGACTACTTATTCTTCTGACCCAGATCACAGGAGTCCAGAACCATGAGCAGAAATGCAGGATGCCTCCTAAGGCCTTGACTCCAAACACAGTCTGTCCCTTTGCCTGCATGGCCATGTTCAAGTGTGATGTCAATGGAACAGGGGAATCAACTCTGCTCACTGTAGCCCACTGTGAGGTCATGCATCACAAGGAGGCAGGCAAGAACTGAGAATAGGAACTCAGTCTTCCCTCCATTGTTATTTTCTCATTCATCTGCTCATGCAGTACTTGTTGAATGTGAACCATGTGCCAGGCATAGCTACAAGTGCTGAGGCTGAAAAGATGGCCATGACAATCTCCCTGTGCCCTGGACCCTCAGAGTCCAGGGAGAGAGCCAATGAGCATGCATTCCAGGACTCAAACCTGCATTTCCAGAAGGTTTGTAGAGTACTGTGTGGAGAAAGGCCTTCTTCCATATCACCTTAGGGATCATGTCAGGACCCCATCCATATTGCCTTAGTCTCTCTTTTCTCACTCCTAAAAGGCAGCATCTTTGTCTTGTCTGGGGGCTGCCTGCAGGCTGCTGGAGTTTCCTGGCCTGTGCACCTGACAAGCTGGAGGTGCCTGGGAATTTATACCCCTCCAGGGGCACCTACAGGATCATCAGTGCAGGGCTGTAAATGCTCCAGCTCTCTCACTCCCAATTAAGACATTATGGGTGTGACCTGCACTGCCCCCGAGGTTCCCTGTGGATGGGGGCAAATGGGAGCCTCCAGGGGACTTGGCCACACTCTTTCATGATCTCCCTCCTCCTTGATCCCACTCCACACTCCAGGCTTTCCTTTTAAATAAACTGTTTTCCCATTAACGCTTGACATGGGGAAGGAATCTACCCCACGATATTTAAACACAGTGCATCTACTTCCTCATCTGCTGGATGGGCAAGGAGGGGAAGCATTTACTAGAGGTCACACAGAGCAGAGGAAGCCCAACTCAGGCCCCTGGGCATCATCCTCTGCTGCTCCAACAGCTGATGCTGGGAGAGAAAGTCTTGGCTGTCCACTGGGATCACTGAGGCAGGAGTTGGAACTTGAACTTGTAGTAAACCAGCTGAATCACCTATAAGAGCCCTCATCTGGACTCCTGATGCTCTGATACTCATCCATCTTGCTGAAATAACAGGCAGCCATTCAACTAACAGGGAGCATCTGTTTGTGCCAGATAGTGTTCTGGATGCTAGAGAATCAAGGTGAACACAACCACCCACATATCTCCCTCTCACAAAGAAGAGGGAGATAACAGAACACCAGTGAGTGATAAACGCCGAGAAGAGAAAACAACAGGGACCAGAGATTTGCGAATAATGGAAGCTGCCATGTGGTTGAGGGGGTCAGGGGGCTCACGAGGAGGGGATCCAACAGCATGAGAGACTGAGCATGGTTTCTCTGGGTCCTCTCTCCTGTGTCAGCAGAATGCTGTGCTTAAGCATCAGTGGTGGAGTCATTGTGGCACCTGATTAGCACTCGGTGGACATGGGCCATCTGCCTAGCAGGCCCCCTCTGGATCTGCAGCTCCTGCAGTGGTCCTGCACAGCCCAGACGACTAGCTGGCTTCTGCTCCGAGCAGGCAAGGAGATGGTTGGAAGCAGGGAGCTGTGGCTTCTCACTACACACATGGAGCTTGTACCCCCCAGAATGGCCTTCTAGCCACCAAAGGATGCCATCAGAGTTGTCCTCAGCTTTTCAGAGAAGCCATTATCTTGGAAAGGACAACTGAAGTTACACATTAGGTGTCTTCCCCCTGACTTCAGATTGCATCCTTGCTTCTACGTCATACTTAGGGCAGGAACTTTCTTAAACAGTAACTTTCCAAGGACCCTTTGGGAATTCAGTTTATGCTTGCCAGATTTGCTGTAAGGCAGACATCAGCTCAGCTCTGTGCTGTGTGCTCTCAGTGTCCTCACAGACCCTCTCTGAACTCAGACTTGAAAGATGAGTGTCCCAGGCTAGCACCTCTATGGCAGAAATGAGCTCGTGTTCAGAAAGCATTGATGAAAAGGGGAAGTAACGGTGGTTTCCTCCTGCGGCTGCTCTGAGGGTCAGTGCAACCAGCTACACCTTCCACTTCACCCCGAGCCACCCATGACTCCCAAATATGGCTTGTTTTCAAGGAAAAGGAGACGATGCTACCCTAAGCAAGCCTGGGGCCTCTTGGGTGGGAAAGATGTGAGGGCTCCCCGCCCCCAGGCAGGGGCCCCGTGCCAGACTCCACATTCCCTGCTTGACTTTAATCCTCACTGAAATTGGCCTGCTGTATGTAGGGGTGACTTTTAAAAATACTTATTTTTAAGTATTGCTTTTACAACAGCAGAGAAATCAGTTGCCTTTGAGCCCATCTTTGAGAGGGAAACTTCCTAATTCTTGGGTGTATTTCACTCCCATCTTTTTTATAATAAATACCTTCACATAGCCGAAAAATCATCATATATAATTTTTTTCTCCTCCTACCAACTTGTTTGTTTTCTGGGCCTGCCACTCCCTGTAAAAGGCACAACATATGGCACAGGAAGCTTCCTCCACCCAGGGTTTGGAAAGAATTCAAAATTATTCTTTGGCCACCGTTGGCTGAAATGTGTGAAACCTGCTACTTAGAATCAGGGGCCATAAAACTGAACACAGTCTAGGGAACAGATTGGCTCCTTTGACAACAAAACTCCCTTCTCACAAAGGAGAAAACTTTTTCCAGTTTATGACAATGAACAGGTAATACTTGTATAATAAAAATATTTTTAGGACCCTGGAAGATAAAAAATAAAAAGGACAAGCAAGACAGAGCATGTTATGTGTCATGTGGCTGAATTGTCACAGGATGATAAAGATGTTCTGTGAGGACATGCTCCAGTGAGGAAGCAAGTTGGGGAACACGGAGTTAAAGTTCATTGGATTTCCTCCCTTCAGGACTTCTCGGAGCCTCTAGTTCACTGAGGAGTATTGTGACCTTAAGAGGGTGCTATAGCTAGCAATGTTATCAACCTTGTTCAATCTCTGAACCCTTCTTGGAGCAGTATCTCTGCCCACAGAATACCTGTGGGACACACTTCAGAAAACCCTATTCCGAAGCACTGGCCATGTGCAGGATTGGGGAAATGCTCGAGTGTTATAAGGCCACATTCTAATGTCATCAGCAGAATTGAACAAAGCGTGTTCAGTGGGGACCCTGAAATCTGAGACCCTGTCAGCTCTCGGCCCAGGAACTCTGCTGGGATCTCACTGGTAGATTAACAAGTGTGGCTGGATCCATTGTGGGTTTTATTATCAATGAAGAGAACTGGAAAGTAGAAAGACATTCCTGGACATTTGGTTAGTAGGATTACTGAGCTTTTGGTTCAGCAGAGACTACAGGCCTTAAATAAATGGAGGGCACATGCATTCCAGGGTCATAAAATATGCCTGCAAATGAAACATCCCACAGAGGAATACAAGGAATAATGGAGAGCGGGTGCAGCAGACAGGCCAATGGTGCCCATTGGGACCTCAACATCCCAAGGGCTGGACTCCATCTGCCTAGGGCTGCCTCCCTGCCTGCCTGCGGAGCTGCCCTGGCCATGGGAGCCTGCGATGGTCAGCAGGCCAGGGCCCTATAAGAATTGATGTGGAGCAGCCTGCAACCAGCGAGAGGCTCCCCTGCCTCTCCAGGGGGGCGGGGGTGCAGAGTCCAGGCCGCTGCCAGTTCCCCAGAGCGACCTCTGGTTTGACACCACGCCCTTCACTAGCTGCTTTCCCTTCCTCGCTTCGCTTGCCCTGGGAAAACAAGGGTGAGTTCTGCAGGAATTTCCTTCCTGGTAAGACAATTAGTAAGAAAACCAGTTTTCCTGCGTTTCCGTAATTCTACCTAGCAAGATCTACAGCCCTCCGGCAGGTTGAAGTGGTTCCATCTTATTTCCGATAGGGGGCAGCATTTAGTTTTCTATCAGAGCAAGATCTATTCCTGGGCTTGCAAATGACTCTGGCCCAAAATAAAGAAAAACAAATTGAAATGAGGATTTTAATCACTGTGAAGGGGAATGAAAGGCTGTGTCAGCGTTTCCATGGTAAGCGCCGCCTTTCTGGGATTTATCATCCCAGCTGTAAAAACCCGCTTTATGCTAGTATTTGGCAAGAGCAAGCCTTTAGTCACAATCTATATATTATTAAAAATCCTACTTTCAATCAACTTGGAAACGTGACTCAGTAAAAATGGCACAGAATGCTCCTTTCCCCCTTGTGGCTGCCACTGCACCCGCTGCATCCCTACCAAATCCCCTGAGCACAGACTCCTGGAAGTGGCAAAGGCACAGCCCCTGGACCTCTCCAGGGGCCTCTTTGCATTTTGGATATGGTTACACAGAGGAAAAGGCCTTGACTTGATGGAGACAAAGTGGTGGTCCTCGTGAGGTCCCTCTGTGCGGCTGCAGGTGGTGATTCTCTGAGCCCTGGCTCGCTTGCCCCTGTCCTGCCCTCCAAGTCCTAAGGCCACCAGGAGAAGGAGAGGCAGTGGTCTAACCACATAGTACTCCTTGGTTCCTGAGTCAGAGGCCCCCAGGACATCACAGTGCAAGAGTATCAGGTTGAGCTCACCTTAGACTCATTCTGACTGTAGTGTCAGCCTGAGCACTGGTGATGTAAAGAGGATAAAACAGCTAGGTTACATTATCAGCCAAAAGAGGAGGCAGTTTGTGTAAAACAGGCCCAATCTGAACTTTTGTCCATCACATCAAAGCCACCTCTGCTTGATCTCAGATAAGATCAAATTTACTGAGACTTATAGCGTGCCCTTTATTTGAAACAGGGGGTGGGAGGTTGGGGACGGGGTGGGCAGGGGGCTCTTCATGATGAAAGAGAAAAAGTAAGAGCAGAACAGTGACTTTTTATGATCTGAAATGAATTTTTAGTATGTGCCAGTGCTGCTTATCAGATTTAAAGCATTAGTGATTTAATCTTCCTCCTTCTGACACAGGTAGTGATTTCCATTTTAAAAATGAATGAATGGTTGTTCAGAGGTTGAGGAACTCACCCCTCATGGAATCTCAGGGTGAGTAGGTGGCAGAGGAGGTGCTTGAAGTCAGATGACTATGAGCTCTGGGTATTGCACTGGGGAGAGGTCTGAAGTCCCCTCCCCTGAAATAGTGCAGGAGCAAGACACAGAGATGCCACGACCCATCTCCTCACCCTTCCCTGGGTGGTGAATAGCCTAGCACAGTGCTGGCTAGGCCCCAGCCCAGCAGATTTCCTGCTGCTGAGACAGATGATGGCTGCAGAGGGCAGGGCTGGGACTAATGGTCGAATTCTAAAGGCACAGATTCGTTTCCAACACTAATATCTTTTACATGCTTACTGTCTACCAGGCACAATGGGAGGAGCTGTATGCAATGTTATCTCCTTTATAAGCACTCACAGCAACTGCTTGAGATAGGTGCTAGCATTGTCCCCATTTTATAGATGAAGAAATGGAGGAAGAGAAACTGAATATGCAAGCTATGACCTTGGAAGTAGAGACGGCTTTCTGGCCCAGGTAGCTTGACTCCCAAACCAGGGCCTGCTGCAGGGGTCGGGTAGGGGAAGCTTCCCTAGGCTCAGAGTGTTCAAACAAAGCCTACATGTTTTTTGGTGACCTAATCATAAGTGGCTAGGCTGGACAGGACTTCAAGCCAGCTGGCCAAGCAACCCTATTTTCGTGTTGACCAAGCTGGCTCTACAAGAGGTAAAGTGGCCACCTTAGGATGTTCTTCCCTCCACGGGGAGAGCCAAAATGGGAGCCTGAGTTCCCTGGGCGTCTCGCTTTTGCAGGGGGCAGGGCATTGTGATGGAGCCTCACACTGAGCAGGTGAATCAGGGTCCTGCACTTTTTCCCCACGGTGACTCAGGGCCAGAGCTGTGCCTGTGCTGCTGCAGACAGGCTTTCCTGTGTTCCTTAGATAATCCAGGTTGCATGCTCCCTCATCTCTCAGTCTGGAGAAGGAAAGAGCTAACAATTGCTTGGGATAAGGAGGACAATATCCCTGGTTCTGAAATGCATTCTGAAGCAGAAAAACTCATTCCTGTTAGGATGAGAATATCATCCATGCTACCCCTAGAAGCCCTCCAGAGCAATGGCACCCCTGGTGCTGAAGCTCCAATATGCGGTCGTGCTAAGGTATTTTGGTTAGGATTCTAGCCCTTCCGTTTTGGTCTGATAGTTTTCCATTGACACTTAGCTATATTGGCTTATAAGGCAATTAATGGGATAGAACCTTCCATGAGTCCAGGCCCTACACTGGGGGTGGAGGAGAGGAGAGAGGAATGGACGGGCAATAATGTAAACAAAAAAAAAAGAGCAGAAATTGGGAATGAAAGTGAAACTTTACTATTGACCTTACAAAAACAAGAACTTTTAAGAGACTGCTATGAACAATAAGAATGCCCACAAATTAGATAACCTATATGAAGTAAATGAATTCCTAGAAAGTCAAAAACTATAAAAATGGACTTGAGAAGAAATAAACATTTTGGACATACTTACACTAGATGGAGCAACGGAATCAGTCATTTTAAAACTCCCCTCAAAGAAAGGCCTAGTCCCATATGTCTTCACTGGTGAATTATACCAAACATTTAAGGAAGAAATAGCAATTCTTCACAAGTCTTCCAAAAACTAGAAGAAGAAGGAACACTTCCTAACTCATTTAAATGAGGTCAGTATTAACCTAATACCAAAACTCTCTAATACAGATTCCAATGTAGTACTTAACAAAATCCCAGCTTGCTTTTTTGTAGAACTCAGCAGGCTGATTCTTAAAGTCATATGGAAATACAAGGAACACAGAATAGCCAAAATAATCTCAAAGAATAAAAAGTTGGAGGAATCACAAATTCTTGTTTCAAAACTCCCTATAAAGCTACAGTCATTAAGCCAGTATAATATTGACATAAAAATAGACAATTAGACCCATAAAAAAGAATCAACAGTCTAGAGATAAGCCCTTACCCTTATGCTCAATTGATTTTCAACAAGGGTACCATGGAAGTTCAGTGGGTAGGAATAGTCTTTTCAACAAATAGTGCCAGGACAACTGTATAGCCATGTGCAAAAGAATAAGTGTGGATCTGTACCTCACATCTTACACAAAAAATTCACTCAAAATGAATAATAGACCTAAATGTAAGAGCTAAAACTAGAAAAACTCTTAGCAGAAAACACAAGAGTAAATCTTTGTAACTTTGGATTAACAATTGTTTCTTACACAAAAACACAGTTTATAAAAGTGAAGGTAGGTGGGTTGGACTTCATCAAGATCAAAACTTTTTTTTTTTTTTTTCTGCGAATAATACTACCAAGAAATGAGAAGACAACCCACAGAAAAGGAAAACAAATTTGCTAATCATATATCTGATAAGGGACTCATATCCTGAATACATGAGAACTCTTACAGCTTGATGATAAAAGACAATCTAATTTTAAAATGAGCAAAGATCTGAAAAGACATTTCTCGAAAAGAGACAAATAGCTAACAAGCACACAAAAATGCATTTGACACCTCAATCAGCATTAGCCATTGGGGAAATGTAAATCGAAACCATCATGGCATCCCTTGGCATCCACTAGGATGGCTATAATCAAAAGCACAGACAAGTATTGGTGAAGACATAGAGAAATCAGAACCCTCATACACCGCAGATGGGAATGTCAAATAGCATGGCCATTTCAGAAAACAGTTGGCAGTTCCTCAAAAAGTTAAGATACTGTTTCCCTATGACCAGCCAATCTATCTCTGAGAGAATTAAAAACATATGTTCACACAAGATCTTGTGCACAACTGTTCATAGCAGCATTATTTATCATAGTCAAAATTGAAAAAATCCAAGTGTCTATCAACTGATGAATGGATTAAAAACTGTGGAATAGCCACACAATGGAATATTATTTGTCAGTAAAAAGGAATGAAGTACTTACTCGTGTTACAACATGGATGAACCTCGAATACTTTTATGCTAAGTGAAAGAAGCCAGACAGAAAAGGCCATATACTGTACAGTTCTATTTACAGGAAATGTCCAGAACAGGCAAACCGATGGGGGCAGAAGGAGTGGTTGCCAGAGCTGGGAGAGGAGGAAGGATGGGGAGCCACTGCTAATGGGAACGGGGTTTCTCTCTGGGGTGATGAAGATGTTCTAAAACTAGATACTGGCAATCGCTGCACAACTCTGAATATACAGTAAACCTACTGAATTATACGCTTTATATGAATGAAGTTTATGGTATATGTGTCAATAAAGCTGTTAAAATTCTAGGGAATTAGTTAAAAATATTATGATAAAAGAATACAATGGATTGCTCTACAGAGCTCCTTATATTAATGCCATTTATTTAATTGATATGGAAAGTTATCCACAATATAGTGAATGGGGGGGTGGTGGAAAGCAGGTTTTAATTCATTACAACATGTTCTCAGGTGGTTTTTTTTTTAATAACATAATCTCAGTTTTATAGAAATAACCAAACACATGTGTGTATGTCTGTGCGCATGCGTGTAAAATAAAATTTGGAAGGATATATGAGAAGAATGATTTTCACTGAGTACCACATAATAAACTATTCTTTTTCAAAATTTTATTTAATCTTTGAAAAAGTAATAAAATCCCATGGCATAAAAGTCCAAAGCTCTAAAAGACTATCTAGTGGAAAATGTCCAAACCACCCAGTTCTCCTTGCAGGTGGCAATGAATATTACCAGTTGCCTGAGTGTCCTTTGGGAGAATGTGACACACACAGGGACTGCTGTGCCCGCTGCATAGCACCTTGATGTACTCACATCACTGTGAATCTTGTCCAGACTGAGTTCTAACGGGAGTCCTCCCTCTTTTCTATATGGCTAAGTAGCTCTCCATTCTGCAGATGTTCCACTGAAAGATTATACTCTTGCATTTCCTGTTTCTGCACTTAGCAGGTATTTGACTTGGGATGAGAAAGAGATGAGGCTCTTTCTCCAAAAGAAGTACATATCCTGGGGGTTCAGATGTAAGAAGAGTGAGGAGAAGGGTTGCATGAGGAGCCTGAGAAGCCTAGCCATGAAAGCAGAAGGAGAGCAGGAGAGAGGGGCTGCCCTCTGCCGCACCACCACCACCACCACCACCACCACCACCACCACCACCACCACCACCGAGAAGGGGCACGGGAGAGATCCCAGGACTGAGGACAGAGTTCTCATAGCATTTAGGAATCACCCCTCCTCCCTTTTCTCACAGAATCTCCCCAGATATGAGGGGAATTTGAGATGATCTGGGGGCAGAGGACCAGCACCCATGTCTGCTCTGGCCTTGGTGGCTTCAGTAATCTCTCCCCGCCCCCCAGCCCAGGTCCAAATAGGACTTTCTGCCCTTGAGCACACACTGTAGTGCTTGAGAGCCCCCTGGGAACTTTATATTCTACTATTTCTAAGGCTTCTTAGATGGTTTAACCTCTGCCATACAGGAACTTTGGAAACTGCCTGGCTTTGATTCCAGCTTCCCCCTTCCTTGCTGTGTGACCTTGAGCCACTTACCACATCTTTCTGAGCCTGGGTCTTCTATCACACAGCAAGATGTCAAGGGGAAGACTTAACCACCTTTGTTGTCATCCTGGCAATGAGGGAGGACTCCCAGATGGCACTCCATGTGTTGGCTGCCCACAGCCCTTCAGGGAGCAGAGAGAAAGGCCAATAGTGTGAAGGGAGGGCTAGAGGGCCGGGAGGTGAGGAGCCCCTTGGTGAATGAACTCTTCCTTCACCTGCATCTGTCCCCTGTGTCCTTCTTGCCCTGTGCTCCTTGAGTTTCTGGAAGGTGTTTTCCACTGGCCCTCCCTGCTTTTATCCAGCCCTGTCCAGCTGGGTGGCTCCCACCCCACTGTGAGTGGGGTGGAAAAGAGGGAGAAGGCAGAGACTCCCAGTGGCTACTCCTATTGTATAAAGGTCTGCTCTTGGTCAAGTTCAAACCCAGTACTCTGCTGTTTTATTTGTTTGCTAACTGCTTCCTGGATCAAAACAAAAATAAAATGCTGCAGGTCTTGTGGTTGCCCTATGGATTTTCCTATTTATTCAGATGAGCTCTCTCCTTCCCTGCTGTTTTCATCCCACCCCACACATGGCCTCAGCCTGGTCTGCCCCTGTGAGCTTTCATGCTGCTGGCCCCTGGCTCACCACTATGCCTGACCTGCCTGTGTTCTACAGGTACAAACTTCTCTCTTTGTCACTAAACTTGTTTATTTGTAAATATTCTTACCCCCTTCCTGACAACTATCCTCCCCAAGACATTAGCCTCAGAGGTTCTTGCAAGAGCAATCTACAGCCCTTCCTGTGCGCTGGGCATAAACACTGGGTTCCTAACATCCTTGGGCCTGGATCGATCGACACGTGGCTGTAGTGAGGACTCAGCCTGCCTCGCTGGAGCAGGTGAGCCGACAATTTCTGATTAATACGTTGTCAAATAGAAAAGGAGTCATAAGACCCGACCTCTCAGCTGAGGAAGAAAATAAATTTCTTGGAGTTGGCTCAAAATAAAGACCAGGTATTTTCTTCCACAGGAATTCACATTTGACTTGACCATGTTCAGGAAGAGGAATTGTCTTGTGGAGGCTCACTCTGGAGACAGGGCCTCAGGACCCATCATTCCAATGAAAACAACCCAAGTATGCCCAGGGATTCTCACTGGAGCATCTCTAAGAGCTTTACAAATAACAGTGAATCTTCACAGAAGCCTTTACAGAGAGGCAGGCAGGTAGGAAGGAGGCTTCTTTCTTTGAAGATAGAGGTACCAAGCTGAGAAATGACTTATCTGAGAGCGTGAAATGCCAATGACCAAGAAAGAGAGTGCTTTTCCAAGCACTTGACTGAATGCACAATTACCTGATGCTGAAAATTACTTATTTGAAATAATGCTGACTAACAGCATTTATCAAGCACCTTTTATAGGCTGGGCCATGGGGAAGAAAGTTTGCGTAGTTCATCCTCGTAGTATTCTTAAATGTTGGTATAATTACTGTGCCCATTTTACCAATGAGGCTCAGAGTTTCCCTGACTCACTTAGGTTACATGACTGGCAATTGAAGGAACTAAGATCATAACCAGCTCCCTCTCTGCCAGAGGCAGTACCTTCCCTCTGTTCTACTCCTCAATCTAGCATGCAGTTTTAAATATGTATTAACAACCTCAAAAATGTCCCTGCTCTTTGATCCAAGAGTCTCATGTCTGATAACCTATTCTTATGAAATAATTCTGAATGTGGAATAAGTGTTTTACAGTTCATCATGGCTAAGGACACATTGCTGTGCACTCTTCTTCCTTAAATCCCAGAGAAATGATAGAGTAAATATAGAAATAAAAATGGAGTCCAAGTGGTTGTGGACAGTCAGGAGGAGTGGGAGCAATGTCCAGAAGATGAAGGAATTTCTGGGAAATAGGAGATTGAAGATGCAATGAACGGAAAGCTGTAATGCTATGGAGCTAAATGCACAATCAATCACAGGTAAATTCTCCCTGTACAATTCCAGAAGGAAGGCAACAAAGCACTGGGTGCAAGAGTCAGCAGGCAATGGGTTGGAGGGTGATTGAGCTGGTTCCTTCCCACTGTCCACCATCTGTTGCCCTGCACACATGTCACCTGAGGCTAGCCCCTGTGTCCCAAACTGAATTCCTGACTAGACAAATGGGATTCTTGTGGGGGTAAAGAAGTGCCCTTTAGCCATCATCCAGATGGTCTTCCCAGACTTGTTTATCTACAAGTAGATAAACAAACTTTATCTGAAGTCTATCTATCTATCTATCTATCTATCTATCTATCTATCTATCTATCATCTTTTTTTTTCCCAAAAAGCCAGAACCTGAGAGAAGTGCAAAAATAGAACCGACTCTAAGAAAATAGAATTAATACCTAAAACAGAAGAAAACTTCAATTAAAATGAATATTCTTTAGAGTTAAGTGACCAACCTATCCATTTAAAAAATCTAATAAAGCCTCTATGAAAAAGTTACTAAATTCTTAGAAATTAACATCATGACTGTTAAAATTTAAAAAAAAGCACAATAAATGGGCTAAATAGACAAATGTAAACAAATTGGCAAGCTGGAAGATCAAGCTAAAGGATTTCTCAAAAATGTGTTAGAAAAAAAATGAAGAGGTGCCATCATGTGGTATGAAGTATAGAGTCAAACACTGATATACCTTTCTTATGGGAGTTCCAGAGGAGAGAACACAGTGAATGTATAGAAGGAAATAAAAAATATATATAGTAGAAGAAAATGTTCTAGTGCTGAAGAAATACTTCAGGTAGAAAAGGACCCAGAGAGAACCGAGGAAGAATAAAGCAAGATCCTAAAACTCTATTTTCAAAAAAGGTAATGAATCTCGTAGAAAAATGGACAAAGAATATAGATAATTCACAGAAGAGAATATGAGGGTAGCTAGTAAATAAGTGAAAAGAGCTTAATCTTACATATCATCAGGGAAAATACAAGTTGTACTTTATATCCATCAGACTGGCATAAATGAAACACACCACAATCCAGTGTTGATGATACAATAAATCAGCAATTTCACAAATGTCATTTGTTGTAGTCTTCCAGAGGGTATGTTAGCAGCAGCTACGAAAATCTTAAATGTAATTCACCACCTAAATTTCTAGGAACCATTTTTTTTTTTAAAGATTTTATTTGTTCATTCATTTAGTCATTCATTTAGTTTAGAGTGAGTGCTCCTGAGAGCAGGGGGGCGGGGGGCAGAGGGAGAGGGAATCTCAAGTAGACTCCATGCTGAGCATGGAGCCCAACACAGGGCTTAATCTCATGACTCTAAGATCATGACCTGAGCCAAAATCAACAGTGGGACGCCTAACTGAATGAGCCACCCATGCACCCCTTTTGGAATCCATTCTGCAGAAATTTTCACCCATGTCCACAGAGACCTATGGACAAGGACGTTCATTGGGCCATTGTTTGTAATTGTGGCTATTGGAAATCATGTAAGTGTTCATTAACAGAAACGTAAATCATGGTGTGTGAGTGTGTACGTTATGCACACGTTCCATGTGACCGTCCGGACGGAGGAGGCAGATGTTTGAGCTCTGATAGAAGATGATTTCCAAGTGACAAAATATCCATGTCGAGGAATGGACATCCTTTCATCCTTGCCGGTGTTTCTTCAGATCAGGGAAGCTTCCATTGACTATTTCTTTGATTATTTCATTTCCTCCTCTGGGAAGCTTTTCAGATGAATGTTCAGACTTTGAAGGCTGCATCTCTTAACTTTGCCCTCACATCTGCCTCATCTTTGTCCATTTGTATGCCCTTTTTGATAGAAACCTCAACCCGATTTTACAAGTAGTAACTTGTTCTTCAGTTGCTCTATTCTCAACTATTATGTTTAAAATTTTTTTTAATAGTCAAACTTTTATCTCCGTTGTCTTTGTGTTTATTTTTTTTATTATTATTATTATTTTTTTTTAAATTCATGATAGTCACACACAGAGAGAGAGAGACAGAGACACAGGCAGAGGGAGAAGCAGGCTCCATGCACCGGGAGCCCGACGTGGGATTCGATCCCGGGTCTCCAGGATCGCGCCCTGGGCCAAAGGCAGGCGCCAAACCACTGCGCCACCCAGGGATCCCCTGTGTTTATTTTCATATTAACCTGGTCTTTGATGGATGTAATGTCCTCTTCAATTCTTCTGGGGATACTAACTGCATTTGCAAATAATGAAGTCTCCTTACATTTGCTCTGTTAACTTTGTTTCCTTGGGAGTTGGGCCCAACTACCTGTAGGGCGAGGTGCCTATCTTTTGTGATGCTGGCTCTTAAATGTTTTGTTTTCCTGCTTCTGTCTGCCCTCACATCAGCAAGCAATCTAAATTTTGACGATCCAAGAGTTGTCCAGGGTGTGGAGATATGGGTACTATGCATACTTCTGGTAGGAGTATAAATTGATAGCCATTTGGAAGATGATTTGAAAATACCTTTAAATCTAAATGTGTGGGATGCCTGGGTGGCTCAGCGGTTGAGCATCTGCCTTCGGCTTAGGGTATGATCCTGTGTCCGGGGACTGAGTCCTGCATCAGAGCCTGCTTCTCCCTCTGCCTGTGTCTCTGTCTCTCTCTCTATGTGTTTCATGAATAAATAAATAAAATCTTTTTTTAAAAATCTAAATATGTATAACCTTTTTTTCCTTTTTTTAAGTAGATTCCTTGTGCAGCATGGAGCCCAATTCAAGGTTTGAAGTCATAACCCTAAGATCAAGACCTGAGCTGAGATTAAGAGTCAGATGCTTACCCAACTAAGTCACTCAGGCACCCTTAAATGTATATAACCTTTGATTTAATCATTCCTCTTTCAGTTTGGAATCCTAGAGAAACACCCATGTGCACAGAGATGTTTACTGCAACTTTGTTTGCAAATGTGAAAATTAGAAACACCCTAAATGGTTATGTTGGAAAATGGTCCAATAAATACTATAAAATTTCATGGCCCAGTTGAAAACAATGAGATACTGACATGCACTAGTATGGAAAGATCTCCAGGAAATGTTAAGTGGAAAAATCCTGCAGAACAATACATATAGCATGCTACATAAAAAGACAAATTTACAAAACAAAATGTGTATTTCCGTAGGTACTTACATATGTGAATAAATGCATAAAAAGCAGTTAGTCAAAGACCAAACTGATACTAGTTGTTATCCCTGGGTAGCTATTGAGATTGAATGATGTTACGGGAGATTTATTGTTTAAATATTAATAAAAACATATTAATTTGCATAGTTTAAAATTTAAAAATTCTAAAAACAAACAAATGGGAGAGCTGTGCCTAGGTTCCCAGGACAGGCGTCAGCTCCAGGTTTCTGCCTAGAAGGCAAATCCCCAGAGTTTGGCATGAGCTCAGTGTGTAGGGAGGAATGTCCGCCCAGAGGATGTGATCACACAGGATATAGTTGAGGATGGAGCTGGACAGCTGGTGTTCAAGAGGCCAGGAGCTCTTTCCCAAAGCTCTGCTCTTACCAGGGAGGGAACTTCCAACTGGACATAAAGAGACATTTTTATTTATTTATCAGGATACTTGAGAAATAGTTTCAAAAATTCTCATCCCCCATGGTAATCTGTAGAAAAGGGACTCCATGGTCAACTAGCTGGGGAAATGCTCCATGCTATTGTTGGTTTGCAACCCTCTAGGGAGCTTCATTGGTGAAATCTGAAACCAGCCACATATGGAGCTCCAGGAGAGAAAGAGAAGGGGGCAAGCCAGCCCCGGCTGGTAGATGGCAGGTTTAAAAAGCAAAGAGAATTTATGTTTGGGGCTAGTCTTTGTGGCAGCAAGACAAGCAGATCCCCACTTCTGCCCACCACATCTTAAAAGTTTATATAGAGAGAGGCACTAAGTGGATTCATTCATGTGTATCATGCAGGTGTTCTCAACACCACATCACATCTCGAGGCTGTGTGCTTGGAGCAGCCTCTGGGAGCAGGACAGGCAAGGGGAACCCACTGTTCCAAAGACAGGGCCCAAGTGAGGCATTCCCAGTACCTGGGTCTAGCTCAGAGGTTGTCTGGCAGTCGTGTCTTTGCATGACCTTTCTCAGCAACTGTAGACATTAGGATATCGGAGACTCAGCAGCCATAGATCAGACATCTGTGAGCTTAATGCTCCTCAAACTTATTTGACTATGGGTCCACCTCACATTTTCTCTAGGAATAGCAACGAACATCCTGGAAACTTGCTTTAATAAATAATGTGCACTTCTTCCCATCCCCTCCCCACAGTAATGTATATGGATAGGGCAGGTTAAAGAGGTTTGCACAGATGGTTGGAGAGAGAAGGAAGGGACAACATGTTGGTGCTCTTAGATACTGGTCCTTTCCCTAGAACTCTGGACCAGTGTTTAAATCTCCTGAGGAGGCTGTGCCCACTGGGAGTTTAGATTCAAACTCAGGCCACTAAGGCACCCAGAGGAATGCAGGTAGGGTCCTGAGGCAGGTACCAACGCTCTCCAGAGGTGTTGGCAGCAGTGGTTGAGGGGATCCCTGGGCTGGGTGCTTTCCTGCGCTGGAGACAAAGACATAGGCATCCGGAGAAGAAGAACGTGAAACTCCTTTCCAGAAACATCTGAGTGAGCTGCAAAGACATATGGTGCTCTTCATGGCAAAAAGAGCAAGAACAATGAAATATGGACTGCTACCGTTAATGTGAATCCACTGTACCCACTAAGTGGGGGAATTCTAGTTATTTTTTAAAAGGTTGTTGCAGGTCTTTCTGGAGAGCTTTTCTGCCCAACATGGTTGCTACTAGCCACGTGTGGTTATTGAACATGTGAAAAGTGGTTAGTCTGAATTGAGACGTGCTGTATGTGCAAAATATACACCGGATTTATTTTTATTTATTTATTTTTAAAAAGATGTTATTTATTTATTCATGAGAGACACAGAGACACAGCAGAGGGAGAAGCAGGCTCCACGCAGGGAGCCCTACATGGGGCTCAATCCCGGGACTCCAGGATCACACCCTGGGCCAAAGGCAGATGCTCAACCGGTGAGCCAGCCAGGCGTCCTCCTATACACCGGCTTTAAAATATCTTGTTACATACCAGAATTAAAGTGTCTCATTAATAATTTTAAATTGGGTAAATGTTGAAATGATAACATTTTGAATATATTAGGTCAAATAGAACATATTAAAATTGATGCTACCTGTTCTTTCTTTTTTTAAAGAAAAGATAGATTTATTTATTTATTTATTTATTTATTTATTTATTTAGAGCAGGAGGGAGCTGTGGGGGTGGGGGTGGGGTGACCAGGAGGGGCAGAGAGTGAGGGAGAGGGAATCCCAAGCATACTCCATACTGAGCGCAGAGCCCAAAGTAGGGCTCGATCTCATAACCCTAAGATCATGAACTAATCCAAAAATCAAGATTTGGACGCTTAACAGACTGAGCCATCCAGGTGCCCCCCACCTGCTTGTTTTAATTTTTTTCAGTAGCTACTGGAAATTCAGTGGAAACCAACTAAAGACAAAACTGCCCTTTGGTTTGAAGAAACAAATTTTTGGGTCCAGACCTGAGGAAGACTCTGAGACAAATGGAAGGTTAGCCACTTCGTATAAGAAACTAGAAGGAAGGAAAAGTTACAGAATGGGACCAGGACAGGTGAGTATGGCCCTGGGCTGGGTCTCAGGGGAGGGGAAATGGAGGTAGGGTCAGGGGGAAGCCCAGGAACTACACAGCCTCCAGAGACCAGGGAGACAGATGGCTAAGGAAGGGCTCCCTGGGTCCCTGAGGCAGGGCTGGCAGTGAGTTTTGCCAGCGGTGGGATCTGTGGGTAAATTGTAGATGGGTTCCCATTCTGTGCTGTAGTACTCCTCTGCTGGCCCCACAGTCCAAGGACAGACTGTGTGGGGCTGGGGGAGTGGCGTCCACACTGGGGCAAAACAGGGCCAAGTGTAGACAGTGATGTGCCAAGCAATGGCCTGACAGCCAGAGGAGAGGAACAAGGTTTGAAAGGTCAGGCAACTGAGAGGACAGTGTGATCCCCAGAAATCCTTGGAGGTGTCTACAAGAGCCCTGGAGTGCTGCTGGCAGAGACATGCAAGGCAGCTGAGCATTCCATTTGGTTTTCAAAAGGAAGGATGGCCCTAGGAGGCTGGCCAACACTCCTCAGGATGTTGTAGTGTCCTCAGGATGTTGTAGGCCAGGCAGTGGGTGTCAGGGAAGTCTGGTGGCCATGCTGGCTGGAGAGGTGAGGCAGTGGAACAAAGCAGTGTTGAAATCCTCACTAGTGAGGGTGACAGAACATGAGAGACTCCTAACTCTGGGAAACGAACAAGGGGTAGTGGAAAGGGAGGTGGGTGGGGGATTGGGGTGACTGGGTGATGGGCACTGAGGGGGCACTTGGCGGGATGAGCACTGGGCGTTATGCTATATGTTGGCAAATTGAACTCCAATAAAAAAATTTAAAAAAAGAAAAAGAAAAAGAAAGATACTCTTAACTGGAGGTGATGGGGATTAAGGAGGGCACCTATGATGAATATGGGGTGATGTATGGAAGTGTTGAATCACTATACTGTACACCTGAAACTAATATTACATTGTATATTAACCAAAGGGAATTTAAATAAAAACTTTAGAAAAAAAAAAGAAATCATCACTAGTGAATAACGTGTGGATGTGCTGTCAGCTGATCAGAGCCACATGGTGTGCTGTGAGTTCTGTGTGACCTTCCTGAGACCCCCACTCCCTTCTCGGGCTGCTTTATGTCTCAGGAGGCTGGCTGGTGACGTTTACACGTGCAAGCCTCCTGGCCCCGTGACTTGTGGCAGGCATGGCCAGTGGGGGCCCTGCAGAGTGTCAGAGGGCCAGAGGGAGTGAGGGAGAGGGATTGGGTTCCTGGGCCCTCCTTGAAGGACTGCCAAGTAGGCTGTCCCTCTACCTTGAGCTCCCTCCACCAGGTTCTCTCTCTCTCTCTCTCCCTCTCTGTCTCTCTGGCTTTCAGCATCTGCGCCTTCTCCTTATCCCTGCTGCCAGGGCTTCCCATGGTCACCAGTCCTGGGCTACTGCAGGTCCTATTGCTTCTAGTCTGCCCTTTGCTTCCTACAGAGACTCTGGCTGGTCTACAGGGCATACCATATGCCAACTTTTGTGCATTTAAGGCAGGATGCAGCATGAAAATACATATTTGAATTTGCATAAAAAGACTAGATTTCACTTATATGCGAAATCTTAAAAACAAAACAAACAAAACCAGAAACAAAATCATAAGATACAGAGAACAAATCTGTGGTTGCCAGAGGGCTGGGGGGATCGGTGAAATAGGTGAAGGGGATTGGGAAGTACCAACTTTATATAAAAACCAGCAGGGATCCTTAGGTGGCTCAGCGGTTTAGCACCGCCTTCAGCCCAGGGTGTGATCCTGGAGTTCCGGGATCAAGTCCCACATGGGGCTCCCTGCATGGAACCTGCTTCTCCCTCTGCCTGTGTCTTTGCCTCTCTCTCTGTGTGTCTCTCATGAATAAATAAATAAAATCTTAAAAAAAAAAAAGTAGCTTACTGTAAGGAGGGCAGTGGGAGGAAACGGTGAGCTAGTCCAGAGGTGGAGTAAGATTTCTCATCATGTCAATTTTTTATTATTTTGATTCTTGAACCATGTGAATTACTTATCCATTAGATAAAATTAAACTGGAAAGAATCTGCACTACCTTAAGTCTGAGGAATCTCCAAATCTTGAGTGGGAAAAGCCATGGCACCCAGGGAAGTGGTTTCTCTGACTTGGCTCCATGGAGCTGGGCCACAGCCAGCACCCACCTGCCCCTCTCCCTTCTCCTGTCCTTCTAGGGCTCCAGTCTCAGCCATCAGTGTCCTCGAGGTGGTGCCGCAGGGTTTGTCAACTGACCAGGAGAGATAACAAAACCAAATTACACCAGAAAGCCGGTCAGGAAAATGACCGGGAGACCCCGAAAAGCAGCATCTCTGAAAGGAGACAGCAGCGGTGCTGCTCACTCCAACCTTGACAGGTGCTGCTCAGTCCATGGTTTTCGCCTATTGGAAACTTCCAAAAGGCCTAATAAGATCTGTTCCTTTGTCTGACTTGCCATGTGAAATGCCCCAGGCATGGGCCCTGAGCCCGAGGAGTGTTCACCCCCTTCTTTACGAGACTTACCTTCCACCCCCACCTTTTTGATGTGTCCTCGGGGCCTCCCATGACCGTGACACAGACGCAGAGCTCAGGCCACACCTGGAGAGGCACCTCCCGCAACCTCAGACTTCAGCCTCGAGTAAAGGGAACCTTGACATTTGCTGTTCCTCTGCTTTGTGGAATAATCAGGGAACTGACTTGAGAACAAAGCTCGCATTCACAAGGCTTAGTGCTCATTCCCTTATTAATCCTCCGAGTCACCATTACGAGGCAGGGAGAGGCCAAATGCTATTATAGCCTTTTAGCCAGAACAGAAGGGTAATGACCTGCCTTGTGTCATGTGTGAGTCATGAGCAGAGCACAGTCTAAACCCTGCTCTCTGGACCCGGGTGCAGCATCCCCTCCTGGCCCTCAGCAGCTGGAGCAGACAGCTCTGGAGGGTGCTCCTCCCTTCCTTCCTGGGGCTCCCTGCTTGCTAGGGGAAGGCCGCTGGAAAGTGCACAAATAGGCCTAGTGGGGACCTGAGTAGTGTGACCTGAAGTTCAAAGTCAAAGATATTCCCCCATGGGTGCACCACTGGCCCCATGGCCCTCATTTGTCCCCATTTGGGGGTGGGGCACGGCTCCTGGCAGCATGGCCCAAAGTGAGCTGGTCTGAGACATTTAGGTAACACTGGACAAGTGACAGTCTGTGCTTCCCT
This sequence comes from Canis lupus familiaris, assembly GCF_011100685.1. Classification (NCBI taxonomy): domain Eukaryota; kingdom Metazoa; phylum Chordata; class Mammalia; order Carnivora; family Canidae; genus Canis; species Canis lupus. Next base: position 3,267,967 of record NC_049244.1, on the reverse strand, counting down.
GGGCCGTGGTGAGACGTGACCTCGCTGTGGTAATGTCGGTCAGGGTCAGTTCAGCCATCAGGCCAAATCTGGGCTGAAACTGAGACAGGTCAGTTCTACTGGGGGCAGGTGGGAGTCACAGAAACCTCCCTGAAGCCTTCCCTCTAGGCCTGCCGGGCAGAAGGAATCCACATCTGAGGTGAAGTCTGTGGAGAGAGCTGGACAGGAGGCAGGGCCTTCAAGAAAGGGTGCCGGAGAGCTAAGGCCCAAGTGCCTGAGGCTCGCAGTAGCTCTGGGTGCCAGGCTTATCCCCATCTCTTCCATGCGTTACCCCTTTCCCGGTGCCAGGCTCTGGGACAGATCACTTTCAGGTGTTCTTACAGTTTCCACATGGCTGTCTGACACTCAGAGAGGTAAGCGGCCTATGTGTGCACAGCTGGGAAATGGTCGACCTGGAATTTAAATGCCTGCCTGGCTGGAGCAGCAGTGTTCCCAGTTCCCAGAACATGTCCCCACATTTACCCCCAGATCTGAACAAGCTGTGGGGAGGAAGGAGGGAGGAACAAAGGGGATGGGCACAGAGGCAGAAGAGAGGAAACGGTGAGGTGGCAGCCAGGAAATCCTGCCTGTGTGCACAGAACACTGTCAGCACACGGACCGAGCTGTTTTAATGTCAAGGCCAGGATGCTGCCTGGAAGAATGGCAAAGGGAGAGGTGTTTGCTTCTGCAGTTGGCCTTTCAAATACTTTTTTCTTCACCAATTGGAGCCCTGGTAAACATCTGGGTCTTCCTGAAGTAAGCCTTTGACATTTAAGAAAATAATTTCAGGTAACAAAGCAAATACATTTGAGGCTTTGCAGCCAGAAGTCCCCTAACCTCTGAGATCCCACTTACTTGGTGCCTCCATTTAATGAACTCGTTGAAAGGAGCTCCAGAGATGAGTGGCCATTCTGAGAAAGTGCTGCCAAACACTTGATGCAGGAGGAAGGCGGGTCCGGCTTCCTGCCAGTCACAAATCCGACAGTGACTACAGAGAAGGTACCTGGAGGACTGGCCTTGTTTGAACCTTCTGCATTCCCTGTGAGCTCCCTCCACACGGGGGCCATGGAAGTTTCTGGAACCGTGTCCACTCTGGGGTGTAAGACTCCTATCCCTCCTCCAGAGTTCCATAGGGAAACTTGCCATGCAAGCTAAGCTGGAAATGCCCACCAATGGCAGTGACAGTTGTTCCCAGCAGGCCATCCGGGGCACTCTGAGCAAGTTACTTAGTGTGTTTCTGTTTTCTCATCTGGGAAAGATGAGTGTTATAATAATATAACCTATTTCATGTGATTTTGATGGGAATACCGTGTGGGGAGATGTGCAGCGCCCTGTAAGTATGCTGTTATTACTTGTTCTGGCAAGCCTGTGGAGATCACGTGGTGCAGGGGGTGGGAGGATTTATTGCACACCTTCTATATGTCAGAGAGTTTCCATAAATGATCTCCTTCAGTGCCTCCCAATGATCCCTTAAGAAAGAGGTTATCACCAGAGTTTATAGATAAGGACTCAGATAAATGACTTTACCTAAGGTCATGGAGTCTGGGGACTAGGAGTCAGGGTTTGAACACACATCAGTCTGGCTCTAAGCTGAATGATGCCACATCTCCTCCCTGAAGCCCACCAGGCCTGACTTCTCATTCCTGACACTGGTTTAGGATGTTTGGTAATGAAACCGCACCCCTGGAGGCAGGAACTGGGAACCCAGGCCATGGTCACTCAGCCCCCTCTGCTCATCCTGGATGGGCCTTTCGGTCATTTACAATCCCAGTTGGTGGGCCCTGGAGGGGAGTGGCCAGGAAGAGATGCCAAAGGAACAGAATAGTGAGAACTAGAAGATGAGCTGGGATCCTGGGGGCCACGAGGCAGCACCTGCCGGCAGGAACATTATATCCTCCCTGGCTCTGGCTCACCTCCTTGGAGAGCAGGCCCCAGGCACAGTGATGGGCAAGAGGCAAGCACGTGGGGAAGCAGGAGGGTGACTGTGCCTCCAGCCCTGCAGCTGTGATCTCATTTAAACTCCTAGGTAACCCTGCGAGATGATGATTAATGTGCATTTTATAGACTGGGCAACTCAAGCCCATTAAAGTTAAAAGAGTTGCTCAAAGTCACACTATAGAAACAGTGATGCTGTTCATACAATAGACGATATGTAATGTGCACCTGCGGAGGCTGGGCCCCTCCCATGGCTAGAGCTTAGTAATGCTCCAACCCCCAGGGATAAGGAAATTGAGGCAAGGCTAGGATCCCAGGAGGACAAGGACTGGACAGCACAGGATAGAAGGAGACAGAAGAACTGAAGAAGTGGAGGGAGGGCGCAAGGCTGTTAGGGAAACAGGGAATTCAGAGCCTCACTTCAGCTGGGCGGCTATAGCAGCATGTGAGAGGCCACTAGAGCCTTGAGCGGACCAGGCCAAACGCACTGCCTCCTTGCAAAACATGAACATGGACCTATTTCCCAGCTTGCAAATGGCTGCCTTACTTTGTCCTTCCTCCAGGGGCTCAGAGGTAGGGAAGCTCAGGAAGGAGACAGAAGCCATGGAGAAGTTTCCCTGACATGGGAGGAAGATTGGAGGCAGCCTGGTACAAAGTTGATCAGATCAGACCATACCCAGGAGGGAACCTGCAAAGGTTGGCTCCAGTGATGAGGGCACACCTACCACCTATAAGCAGGCCACAGGGATGGGGGGTCCTCTTTCACAAGTGCCCACCTGGGCCTCCTCTCTGGTGCCCACAGCTAGGTCCCACCGTACGTCCCCTCAGGGCTCCTGTACTTCCCTCCAGCTCACATTTCTTAGACTAGCCAGTTCTGCTGGGAATCTCAACCCCTGTCAGCTGTGGGGGTCCTGCAGGTCCCAGTGGGCTAGTCTCTTCCTCTGGGGTGCCTGGGTCATATCCTGGAGGGAATCCTTATGATCAGTTTAGCTCTCATGACCTGTATACCTCATGGGTCAGTCGCCAATGATGGGTGAAGCTTCTCCAGGTCACCCCTCACCAGGCCAATGTCTCTCCTGGGGATCATCCCGACACACTGGCGGGCATCCTGCTGACAAGTCTGGTCATATCGCAGGAGCTGCTCAAGGCTCAGGGTGGGCACTCAAATCCACAGTTCAGGCAAATGGGGAGGCAGGTGGCTTCACTCATGTAAGATGGAGCTCAGGGATCCCTGCCAGGCCACTGGTGGCTCCTCACTGGAGGACCCTTGGCCATGTAGAGAGGACTCTTGATGGTCATGGTTCTTCTGCTCATCCTTAGGTAGAGGTGATAAAAATGCCCCTAAGAGACTTCACATGAACAAAGTTATATTCTAAGGCTTTAAAAAGAAAGAGAAGGGGTGAAGAGGCTCGTGGGCAGCAGAATTCTTGATTTATAATAGCCTTGACATTTGCTTACAATAGGAATGCCAATAATCAGGTCTCCTGAGTAGCTGAAAGTGATGAAAACAAACTACACCATGGCTGAGCACACCCTGAGGTTTGAGATCTGCTAGGCTCTTTCAGGATCACCTAATAGTGGCGGCACACCCCCCAACCTCAAGCAGAAGAGCAAGCCTGCGAGGGTTCGACACCCCAACATGCTGAGTGGTCTCTGTAGCCCTAGGGCAGGCCGCCCGGCAGCCAGCAGTGTCAGTACCATGCACACCGCACGGCCCTGTCTCCAGCTCTTCCTGAGAAGAGCTGCCTCCCCAGCCCCCAGGACTGGGCTGGACACAGGGCAGGTCCTCAGGAACATTTGCTAAGTCCATGGGCAGCCCTGTCACCAAGCCTACACCACCTGGGTGCACATGTTGAGGAAGGTCATCAAAAAGACAGGAGTGCCAGTTGACCCGTGAGCTGAGCCCAGGTGACCAGAGGCTCCTCACCCCCAGCTCTGTCCTTGCTGCAAGTTCCACTTGCCATTCCCACTGCTCCAAGGGAAAAGTCCTGCCTTGGTGATGAGGTGTTGAGAACCCTGCATGGTGTCCGTGTCTGAACCCACTTAAGGCCTCACTATAAACTTTTAAGATGCTGTGGGCAGGTGCAGGGATCCATTCGTCTTGCTGCCGCCCAAGACAAGCCTCGTATGTAAGTTCCCTTTGCTATTAAACCTGCCGCCCACTAACGTGGAGTGGCCAGTCCCTTTATTCCATCTCTCCCTGCCCTCCGCGCTCAGGGGCCAGCTCAGATTTCACCCAGGAAGCTCCCAGGAGGGTTGCAAACCAACAGCACATCCCAGGTAGGCCGTTTGCTGGCTGTATGACCTTCACGTCCTGTGCCTCGGTTTCCTCATGGGGTCATAATACTACTTGGCCCATAGGGTGGCTGTGAGGGTTGAGTGAGTTAATGTATGTGAAGCCCTGAGAATGGGTCCTGGTATGCTGAGTAAATGTGTCACCCTACCTTCTGGCAGAAGAAACGGCTTAAATATGAAGGTATAGGCTCCTCTGTCTTATTTCTATTCTGTCACTGGTCTCTGTGGTCTAAGCTTGGTCTGCCTGTCTGGGGTGAGCGAGTGTCCACAGTCTCCCCACCTTCAACCCAGAGCTGAATTCACTGTCATTGCTTGCTACCACCTTAGCTAAGCCAGAAGAGTTCCTGGCTGGCCATCCTCCTACCCCAAGATCCAGGCTCAGACACCACTCTACCTTCATTAACTGTGTGACATGGGGCAAGTTGTGGGACCTCTCTGTGCCTCAATTTCCTCCTCTAAAATGGAAGCACCGCTTTATTTATTTATTTATTTTTTGTAAGATTTTATTTATTTGTTTGACACAGGAGAGTGACGAGAGTACAAGCAGAGGGAGCAGGAGAGGGAGAAGCAGTTTCCCCACTGAGCAGGGAGCTGGGAGCGGGACTTGACCCCAGGACCCTGGGATCATGACCTGAGCCAAAGGCAGGCGTTTACCTGACTGAGCCCCCAGGTGCTCCAGAAGCACCACTTTAGAAAGGGTAGAGTGAGGGGCAGCCCCGGTGGCCCAGCGGTTTGGCGCCGCCTTCAGCCCAGGGCGTGATCCTGGAGACCCGGGATCGAGTCCCGCATCAGGCTCCCTGCATGGGGCCTGCTGCCTGTGTCTCTGCCTCTCTCTCTCTCTCTCTGGGTCTGTCATGAATAAATAAATAAAATCTTGAAAAAAAAAAAAAAAACCACACACACACACAGAAAGGGTAGAGTGAGGTTTAGTTTAAGGTATCGAGTAAGTGTTATAGTCTGCGACTTTTTACCGATGGTATTAGCATTGTCACCGAGTTATTTTAGCTAGTCCGCGCCCAGCGGCTCCCTCTTGCTGCTGCTGACGTGTCTGGCATAGCCTAACACATATTCATCCATCAAATTCACCAAACATTTACTGAGTGGTGAGCACGTGCTACGCCCTGGGGACATAATGATGTGCAGTATACGAGGCACATCCACTGGTTCTTTTATCCGTTTCTTTAGAGTTCTAGTCTGGCTTCCTGATTGTCCACACTTGCTAGTATTGATGCTAGAGTAACATTTGACACGAACGGGGCCCTTGCCATGTAATTCGCACACACATTATGCAATTAGATCCTTGCACAGTGCTAGGTGCTGAGTTTTGCTGCTTTCATTTCCAGCTAAGGAGCAAAGAGGCGAGGAGAAGTCAGATCACCTGCCCACCTTCCTGCAAGGAGGGGCTGCCAGCACCAGGAATCCAACAGAGCCCGGTCTCACTCCTAAGCTCTCCATCATGCTCTGGGAGTCCTGGGAGACCTGGGAGACCTGGAGAGCCACCATCCCTGAGCACAGTAAGACCCTCCCTCATTCCATCCCTGAGAACCTGGAAACCTTCAGCAGTTTCTTGTCTCAGCACCAGAAAAACTTTCCAGCAACGCCAGGAGCGCTGGCAGTCGGCTCTTTTCATGGGGCTGCGTTGCATTCATGTTTTCTTTGGAGGTGCTTCACGGAAAATATTAGCCCATGAACTAAATCGCCATTCAGAGATGTGATCCAAAGAGGCACACGTGTTTCCAAAGATAGCTTCCAGGAATCCTTGTGAGTGAAAAATGGCTCACAGAGGTCCAGGTTCCAGGTCCAGGTTTTGGGACAGTGCAACACCGTGTCTGTGCTTGAGCCCACCGATGGCTGCTCTGGTAGCAGGTCATCTGGGAGAGTCTCACGGTAAACAAAGGCAGAGGATACTGCTTTTCTGATTTTAGATCTGCCCAGGCACAGAGAAAGAGCATGAGTAGGGGGTGGGAGGGATCAGGAACCAGCATTTCTACGTCTCCCAGCGAGGAGAGGCCCCTGCTCACCCTTGAAAATGCACTTGCCTTTGTCACCTAAATCCCTTCCCATTCCTTCCTTCTGCCTGTCAGCTTACCTGCAGGGCCGTGGCCCGCGTAGTGCAAGGCTCCACGGCGGACACAGTCCAGTGCGGGAGCTTATAGCCCTAGCTTTCTTTTCATCCTTTGCACATTGGACTATGTCAGGGTTAATTTTGCAAAATTTAACCAAAGCGTTAAAAACCGTCTACGCTTTAGCTGAGCAATGCCAATTTCAGACATTTAGTTTAAGGAAATTATTGAGCACATGAAACAATTCAGCTACAAGAAGGTTCAGACAATTTTGTTTGTTTTTGGTTTTGTTTTTTTACTTTCTATTTGTTTTTAATAGTAGCAAAGGGTTGGAAACAAACCAGATGACCAAAAGATGGGTGTTTTACACAGTGGAATGATTTGTGGCCATTAAAATGATTTTGTGAAAGTATCTTTCCTGGAAGAGGAGTACTAATATGTTATTAGGGGAAAGGAGTTATAAAATATGCTGTGATCATATATACATTAGGATCCCGTTTGTGTGCATGTGTATGTACACACACCCACACCCACACCCACCTCTCTCTGCATATCAGAGGCTATACATGACTCAGTGTTTGGTTTTCATTATCTTGACAAGGCCTGTGCCAGGGCTTCTTGTTCACCTCTGGAAGAGGGAAACATCACTTCCAAGGGATCTAAAAGGGGCCGTTCATAAGGTGTGTGTTAGGAGGCTATTGGGAGTGGTGATAGCTTATCCCCCTAAGATGCTTTCATCTGACTGGAAGCAGTGCACCTGGTATGATGCCCCTGGATTCTCTCCATCCCTCCAACTCCCCATCCTTGTCACCCTCCCTGGGTGGCGCTTAATCTGATTGGGAGTTTGGAGGGAGAAACTGGACAGGAATAGCCCAGAACTTCTTGGGACTGTCTACTCTCCATTGTTGTAGATCCCACAGGGTACGTGTCTTGGTCCATTTTTGCCAGGACTGGGTGAGTTAGATGCCTAATTCTGGGATTCAGAATGTAGAAGGATATGCAGCCTCTCTCTCCTACATCAGCTTTATCCTAACAAGTGACTTTCTGGTCTCCATCTGCCTTACTATTCCTTTGTTTAATTTCTCAATGAGGATGGGACTTAAGCAAGGATGTGTGAGAGAGGATAATATTCACAGCACCCACTCAAACATGTCAACATTCAGGGCCCACTTTTGGAAGCAAGAGAGTGGAACCAACTCCTTTTGTTCAAGAGTAGGGAAGCTAAGATGTCTGATGGGTGGGGGCTTATCCCTGGGGGGTGGGGTGGAAGGCAGCTGGGGCTGGACACCAGAAGGATTTGGATTATAAGCTCCAAGAGCATATGGACCCACGTGGGGCTAGCTGTATATGAGACCTAGGGACCCCAAGTCTGGAGTGGCCTTGACAGTGTGGTACTGGAGGAATTCAGGTCATTGTCTGCCCTTGAGCAAGAAGTGAGGTCACTGAGAGGCCCTGCTCAGCACCTCCATGTGGCCACAGCAGTGCAGCGTTCCTCATACGTGGTGTGGTCACTAGGGTGGAGCAATTGCTATAGTGGAATAGTAGGGGTCACTTGAGAATGCAAATCAAACCATCTCTGTGTAAACCAGCATCTGTTCCTGGGCCATGCAGGGATCTGCGGGGTGCCCCAGGAGGGAGATGTGGTTCTTCTGCTAATCTAAGACCTGCTCCTCAAACCTGCCTCTGTCTGCAGGTACTTCCTTGGTGACCCTATGACTTTATTTATTTATTTATTTATTTATTTTTATGGTGAAAAATTTTATATTTAGATTTATAGCCGGCTGAACTCAGTTTAGATGATCCCAATTTTGTTGGCAACATCCAAAGCAGCATAGTCAGGAGCCAGTTGAACATATGCTTTCTTCTCCCCATCAGGCTTGATCAAAGTGTTGACCTTGGCCACATCAATCACAGAGCTTCTTTGCAGCCTGTTTGATCTGGTGCTTATTGGCTTTGACATCTACAGTGAACACAAGTGTGTTGTTGTCCTCCATTTTCATGGCTGACTCGGTAGTCAGGAGGAACTTGATAATGGCATAGTGATCAAGCTTGTTTCTTCTGGGGGCGCTTTTTCGAGGATATTTGGGGTGCCTTCAGAGAGGCAGGGTCTTGGGTCTTAGGAATGTAGGTGATGAACGGATCTTCTTTTTTTTGGTGACTGTGCACGCCTTTCAGTCCCGCTTTCTTAGCTTTCAAAGCCTTTGCTTTGGCTTCAGCTTTGGGAGGGGCAGGGGCTTCTGTCTTGGCCTTCAGGGCCATCTTCGTGAAAGGGACCCTATGACTTTAAATACTAACACTTTGCTTTTGAAACGCAAATTGGTGTCTCTAGCTCCAGCTTTTCCTCCAAACCCAGACTGGCCTCCTTGATACATCATGTGGGTATTTACTATCTCAAACTTAAAGTTTTATTTATTTATTTATAAAAGATTTTATTTATTTATTAATGAGAGACATACTGAGAGAGGCAGAGACACAGGCAGAGGGGGAAGCAGGCTCCATGCAGGGAGCCTGATGTGGGACTTGATCCTAGGACCCCGGGATCATGCCCTGAGCCAAAGGCAGGTGCTAAACCACTGAGCTACCCAGGGATCCCTCAGACTTAAAGTTTTAAAGCCGACATCTGATCTGCCTTCCCACCTGGCCCTCCTGCAGTCTCCCCATTTCTCTGTTCTCTGGATGCCTCGGGGCAATCTGGAGTCACCTTGCCCCTCTATTCCATTTTGCATCTCCACTAGGAAACTCCTTTAGTTCTATCATTAGATACATCAAGAAACCACCTCTCCTCACCACCACCCACATCCTCCTGGTCCAAATAACCATTGTCTCTCACTTGGATTGTTGTAATAGCCGCATAACATGCGCTATTACATAACAGCTCCTACCTGTGCCCGTCTGCAGTTTATTCTCAATGTTAAATCTTTTTTGCCTTACTGCCCTGCTCATATCCTCCAGTGGTATCCCATCTCACTCAGAAAACAGCCCCATCCCTTCACTGCCCCAAGGCCCTGCACAGTCCAGCTCCATGATCTCTCTATCTCGCCTCCCACACCCCATTCACACTGACACACTACCTCTTCCAGGCACACTGACTGCCTCTGTTCTCAAGACTTGCCAGGCATGCTTCTGCCCCAGGGCTTTTGCACGTGCTGTTTCCTCTGCTGGAACACTCTTCCCATCCTCTCCAGGTGGCTCAGTCCTTTGTCTCCCTCAGGGTGTTGCTTTCAGGCTTTCTCTGATCGCCCCATTGAGATTTTAGGCCTGCCTGACACTCCCAAAGCCCTTCCCCTGCTGAGATATTTCCATTGTGCTCATCTCCAGCTGTCATACTATTTTTCTTATTCATTTGTTTATTGTCTGTCTTCCCTGACCAGAATGTCAGTTGGGCAAGGGCAGAGCTTTTTGTTCTCTATCACTGCTGCTTCCCCAGCACCCGGAAGAGTGCCTGGCAAGTAATAAGCATTCAGTAACTTTTTGTTGAATGACTGAATGGATTAAAAGATGGGTGACTGATAGTTTTAATTTAATTTGGAAAAATAAAAGAAGTATGACCCACTGTGCTCAAAAGGGTTACAGAGAAGTTCACACCAGGTACACACAGGAAAAAAATTAAGCTGCACTGACACTAAAATGTTATAGTGGTTTTCCCTGAAGGAAGGGGCTACAGATGGACGTTCTCTCTCTCTCTGTTTTTATTGATCCATTATTTTTAATTAATCTACAGTATATTGTTTGTGTAAAGAAGTTAAAATAGAGGAGTAATTGTTTTTTTTTAAACTGGTGTTTGTGGGGTGCCTGGGTGGCTCAGTTGGTTAAGCGTCTGCCTTTGGCTGGGGTCATGGTCTCAGGGTCCTGGGATTGAGCCCCACATTGGGCTCCCTGCTTAGTGGGGAGACTACTCCTCCCTCTCCCTCTGCCCTTCCCCTTCCTTGTGCTCTGTCAAATAAATAAATACAATCATAAATAAATAAATAAACAAGCAAACAAACAAATAAATAAAATAAACTGGTGCTTACTATCAATTATAAGATGTCCAGAGGTGAGGATTGTCTGCAGACATATGGGCATTTCTAAATCCCCCTAATAGAGACTTTCCGTAGTCTAAGATGCTCCACCTCTGGTGGGACTGCTAGCTCTCTACTCATTAGGTGTTCTTTATGCATAGCAACTGAAATAACTTCTGGCTATACCTGAGAAAGGCTGGTGCATCAGTAGATCTGCTGTCATCGAGAGAGGAAGTCACGCACTCGCACAACCAAGGGCCACAGTGCTTGGTATCCCAGCAAGTGGGGCCCCTTGAGTAAACAATGGTAAATTTACTGAGCTCTGTGGCTGCCAGAGCATTTCCACCTGAATCCTGTTACTGGAAGCTTGCAAAGACTTCATATGTTACCTGTCATTCCCTTCCCCATGGAGGCTCGGGAAGGTTAAGCACTTTGTCCAGGATCCCACAACTGGCTTCCCCACAAACAGCCAGACAATAACGAGGAGTTAGTCAGAAGCTTTTCCTTTTTTATTTTATTTTTTATTTTTTTTATTGGAGTTCAATTTGCCAACATATAGCATAATACCCAGTGCTCATCCTGCCAAGTGTCCTCCTCAGTGCCCATCACCCAGTCACCCCAACCCCCCTTCCACTACCCCTTGTTCATTTCCCAGAGTTAGGGGTCTCTCATGTTTTGTCACCCTCACTGATATTTTCACTCATTTTCTCTCCTTTCTCTTTATTACCTTTCACTAATTTTTATATTCCCCAAATGAATGAGACCATATAATGTTTGTCCTTTTCCAATTGACTTATTTCACTCACCATAATACCTTCCAGTTCCATCTACGTTGAAGCAAATGGTGAGTATTTATCGTTTCTAATGGCTCAGTAATATTCCATCGTATACATAAACCACACCTTCTTTATCCATTCATCTTTCGATGGACACCGAGGCTCCTTCCACAGTTTGGCTATTGTGGTCATTGCTGCTAGAAACATCGGGGTGCAGGTGTCCTGGCATTTCACTGCATCTGTATCTTTGGGGTAAATCCCCAGCAGTGCAATTGCTGGGTCATAGGGCAGGTCTATTTTTAACTCTTTGAGGAACCTCCACCCAGTTTTCCAGAGTGGCTGCACCAGTTCACATTCCCACTGACAGTGCAAGGGGGTTCCCCTTTCTCCACATCCTCTCCAACATTTGTTGTTTCCTGTCTTGTTCATTTTTACCATTCTCACTGGTGTGAGGGGGTATCTCATTGTGGTTTTGATTTGTATTTCCCTGACAGCAAGTGATGCAGAGCATTTTCTCATGTGCTTGTTGGCCATGTCTATGTCTTCCTTTGGGAAATTTCTGTCTTTTGCCTGTTTCATGATTGGATTGTTTGTTTCTTTGCTGTTGAGTTCATTAAGTTCCATATAGATCTTGGATACTAGCCCTTGATCTGATATGTCATTTACAAATATCTTCTCCCATTCTGTAGGTTGTCTTTTAGTTTTGTTGACTGTTTCTTTTGCTGTGCAGAAGCTTTTTTATTTTGATGAAGACTTGTTCTATGAGGCCAGCATCACCTTAATTCCAAAACCAGACAAAGACCCCACCAAAAAGGAGAATTATAGACCAATATCCCTGATGAACATGGATGCAAAAATTGTCAACAAGATACTAGGCAATAGGATCCAACAGTACATTAAGAAGATTATTCACCAGGACCAAGTGGGATTTTTCCCCGGGATGCAAGGCTGGTTCAACACTCGTAAAGCAATCAATGTGATTGATCATATCAGCAAGAGAAAAACCAAGAACCATATGATCCTCTCAATAGATGCAGAGAAAGCATTTGACACAATATAGCATCCATTCCTGATCAAAACTTTTCAGAGTGTAAGGATAGAGGGAACATTCCTCAGCATCTGAAAAGCCATCTACGAAAAGTCCACAACAAATATCCTTCTCAATGGGGAAGCACTGGGAGCCTTTCCCCTAAGATCAGGAACAAGACAGGGATGTCCACTCTCACCACTGCTTTTCAACATAGTACTAGAAGTCCTAGCCTCAGCAATCAGACAACAAAAAGAAATAAAAGGCATTCAAATTGGCAAAGAAGAAGTCAAACTCTCCCTCTTCGCAGATGACATGATACTGTACATAGAAAACCCAAAAGCCTCCACCCCAAGATTGCTAGAACTCATACAGCAATTTGGTAGCGTGGCAGGATACAAAATCAATGCCCAGAAGTCAGTGGCATTTCTATACACTAACAATGAGACTGAAGAAAGAGAAATTAAGGAGTCAATCCCATTTACAATTGCACCCATAAGCAAGAGATACCTAGGAATAAACCTAACCAAAGAGGTAAAGGATCTATATCCTAAAAACTACAGAACACTTCTGGAAGAAATTGAGGAAGACACAAAGAGATGGAAAAATACTCCATGCTCATGGATTGGCAGAATTAATATTGTGAAAATGTCAATGTTACCCAGGGCAATTTACACATTTAATGCAATCCCTATCAAAATACCATGGACTTTCTTCAGAGAGTTAGAACAAATCCTCTTAAGATTTGTGTGGAATCAGAAAAGACCCCAAATAGCCAGGGGAATTTTAAAAAAAGAAAGCCGTAGTTGGGGGCATCACAATGCCAGATTTCAGGTTGTACTACAAAGCTGTGGTCATCAAGACAGTGTGGTACTGGCACAAAAACAGACACATAGATCAATGGAACAGAACAGAGAACCCAGAAGTGGACCCTCAACTTTATGGTCAACTAATATTCGATAAAGGAGGAAAGACTATCCATTGGAAGAAAGACAGTCTCTTCAATAAATGGTGCTGGGAAAATTGGACATCCACATGCAGAAGAATGAAACTGGACCACTCTCTTGCACCATACACAAAGGTAAACTCAAAATGGATGAAAGATCTAAATGTGAGACAAGATTCCATCAAAATCCTAGAGGAGAACACAGGCAACACCCTTTTTGAACTTGGCCACAGCAACTTCTTGCAAGATACATCCATGAAGGCAAGAGAAACAAAAGCAAAAATGAACTATTGGGAAGTCAGAAGTCTTTCTTTTTTTTTTTTAATTTATTTTTTATTGGTGTTCAATTTACTAACATACAGAATAACCCCCAGTGCCCGTCACCCATTCATTCCCACCCCCCGTCCTCCTCCCCTTCTACCACCCCTAGTTCGTTTCCCAGAGTTAGCAGTCTTTACGTTCTGTCTCCCTTTCTGATATTTCCCACACATTTCTTCTCCCTTCCCTTATATTCCCTTTCACTATTATTTATATTCCCCAAATGAATGAGAACATATAATGTTTGTCCTTCCCCGACTGACTTACTTCACTCAGCATAACACCCTCCAGTTCCATCCACGTTGAAGCAAATGGTGGGTATTTGTCATTTCTAAAGACTGAGTAATAAAAAAAAAAAGTAAAAAAAAAAAATAAATAAAGGCTGAGTAATATTCCATTGTATACATAGACCAGATCTTCTTTATCCATTCATCTTTCGTTGGACACCGAGGCTCCTTCCACAGTTTGGCTATCGTGGCCATTGCTGCTATAAACATCGGGGTGCAGGTGTCCCGGCGTTTCATTGCATCTGAATCTTTGGGGTAAATCCCCAACAGTGCAATTGCTGGGTCATAGGGCAGGTCTATTTTTAACTCTTTGAGGAACCTCCACACAGTTTTCCAGAGTGGCTGCACCAGTTCACATTCCCACCAACAGTGTAAGAGGGTTCCCTTTTCTCTGCATCCTCTCCAACATTTGTGGTTTCCTGCCTTGTTAATTTTCCCCATTCTCACTGGGGTGAGGTGGTATCTCATTGTGGTTTGGATTTGTATTTCCCTGATGGCAAGTGATGCAGAGCATTTTCTCATATGCATGTTGGCCATGTCTATGTCTTCCTCTGTGAGATTTCTCTTCATGTCTTTTGCCCAATTCATGTTTAGATTGTTTGTTTCTTTGGTGTTGAGTTTAATAAGTTCTTTATAGATCTTGGAAACTAGCCCTTTATCTGATACGTCATTTGCAAATAGCTTCTCCCATTCTGTAGGTTGTCTTTGAGTTTTGTTGACTGTATCCTTTGCTGTGCAAAAGCTTCTTATCTTGATGAAGTCCCAATAGTTCATTTTTGCTTTTGTTTCTTTTGCCTTCGTGGATGTATCTTGCAAGAAGTTACTGTGGCCGAGTTCAAAAAGGGTGTTGCCTGTGTTCTTCTCTAGGATTTTGATGGAATCTTGTCTCACATTTAGATCTTTCATCCATTTTGAGTTTATCTTTGTGTATGGTGCAAGAGAGTGGTCTAGTTTCATTCTTCTGCACGTGGATGTCCAATTTTCCCAGCACCATTTATTGAAGAGACTGTCTTTCTTCCAGTGGATAGTCTTTCCTCCTTTATCAAATATTAGTTGACCATAAAGTTGAGGGTCCACTTCTGGGTTCTCTGTTCTGTTCCATTGATCTATGTGTCTGTTTTTGTGCCAGTACCACACTGTCTTGATGACCACAGCTTTGTAGTACAACCTGAAATCTGGCATTGTGATGCCCCCAGATATGGTTTTCTTTTTTAAAATTCCCCTGTCAGAAGCCTTTCTGAAGGAGAGTAGCGTCTGGGATGGGTTGAGGACACCTGAGTCCTTGGAGTGCTTAGAGCAAACTGAGTGAGGCACTGCAAATCAGAGTCTGTCTAGCAAAGGAGATGCAATGCCTCTCATATCTCAGCAGTGTGGGAGTGCCTCCTGGGGGAAAAAAAGACCTTAATAAATGCTTGGGGTGGAGTGCAAGGTCTTGAAGGGAAAGCTGTTCTGCCACATGAAAACAATGTGAGAACTACTTTTTAGCCCCTAGGAGAATCTGAGAGAGGACAGAGGAGAGATGAGGAAGGAGGTACGGGGGAAGGGGGAAGACAGAGAGGGCTGGGAGGGAGTGGGGAATGTCAGGGTGGGGCTGCCAGAGGCTGAAGGTCAGAGATGCTCATCTGTTGGTTTGAAGTTGTGTTGCTGCTGTGGCTCAATCTGCTCATCTCCCCTCCCAGCCCTTTCGTTCCTGAAATAGTCGCCAAATTCTGCTCTGCTCTCAAATATTTTGTTGAGAAGGATTCTTGATACACGCGACAAAAGCCATGCAGGTAACGGCACATAATAGGGACCACACACATGGAAGCAAGAGCCAGGCTGGGGTGGGGAGGGCAAGAGGGGACACAGGGGGACATGAGCTCCTTAAGGGTGTACAGAAGTCTAGAGGGTGCTTTAGGTTTCTAACGGTCACAAATCTTATGGCTCAAGTCAACACTACCTGGATCTCTATGAGGTGGAGAGAGGTCCAGGGAGGTTAATATCTACTTACATCCATAAGGAAAGTATAAGGGTTGGCATTTAGTGTGACTTTATTTTTCCCACTAATCGAGTTCCCTTGCTTGAGTCAAAAAGCTAGAATCAATAAGTGCAAAGAACAACAAACTTGTTCGTTGCCCCATTTCCTGCCTTCCTTGGGAGCAAGGCTTAATGGATCCCTTTCTTTTATAGACAATGCCACAGGATGAGTCATATAGAAACTCTAATCTTTTTTCACTGGAGCAGATTTTCATATATCAAAGAACTTGAAGAATGGAGAACAAATAGGTAGTGTGTGGGTTTATCAATCAGTTGTCTGTGAGTTTAGTCAGCATGGATCAGTTTTCCCATTTGCTCCGTTTGTTCCCACAGACTGCCAGCTGCCAGCACTGGATGTAAGCTGGGATTTACCACTGTAATGCTTTTCCTCTTCCCAGGGCTGGGCTTGGGCATGAGGTCATACAGAGCTCTGATCATATCAGAAGGAATTAAAGGTTCAGGGTCACAACAGGGGGCATTCTCAGGCTGCAGGCACAGAGGTGACCTCCTCTCTCCTCTTACTTTGCCCTCTCTTTGTCGTTGTTCCACTCTAAGGAGCATGCTCTGAGGGCCTGTGCCCAGGACAGTCAAGATCTCTACTTCAAGAGGAGCTCTGGGACCATAATGGGGACAATTGTGACACAGCTTTGTGCCTTACGTCATGATCTGATGACCACCCTACAACAACTGCCAATCAGCAAGGAACTCCTCGCTGTCCCTCAGTGCCAGGGCTGTGAGGGTTGCCACATCAGAGAGGCATGGGGCTTGGCCCAGATCAGCGAGGGAATGACAAGAGTCAGGAGTTGGATGCAGATTTGTGGTTGGTGTAAGGCCCTTTCACGTTTTGTTTTCTCTGGTTTATTATCAGGATCTTGGCTCCACGGATGCTCCAAAGGCTCCCTTTACCTCTCCGTCCAGCTCTCCGCCACCCCCCCTCGCCTCGCCCTGCTCAGGGCCCAGGTGGCTTCCCAGAGACCTGCTAGCCGGCTGCGTTCAGAGCCCCAGCCCTCCTCCCGGGCCCCAGGCCTCAGCGTTCCTCCTCTCCTCCCTCCAGATACTGTCTGCTTTCCACTGTGGCTGGTCTCTGGGGGCCTTGTCATCCCCAGGGCTGCTTCCTTAACCTGCAGCATCCCTGCCCTCACCGATGTACCCTTTCCTTACATTGTTCTTCATGACACTGTTTTGAGGGTACCTCCTGGTCCTGTTGGGCCCCTGGTGTGTCACTTGGATAAAACGGAGCTGACCCCTTTGGTGGCCCCCACGATGCTGCTGAGGAATCTGAGTCCCCAAAGCAACCACTACCTACCTAGGGGGCCATGAAGGTGCTTCTCTGCTTTGCTGGGGTGCCCGCCAGCTCTGGGCCACCCCTTCAGCGCAGCCTGCAGGGGCTTGTAGCCTGGGTCCTTCCCTCCTATGTATACGGGTGCCAGCAGGCCTTGCCTCCTGAGCTCTGGGGTGTCCACAGTCCCAGCAACAGCAGCTCTTCCAGGCCTGGGGTTCCTTCCACCACTGACTTTGCTGACCCGGAAAGAGGTTTCTGGAGGTTGCCGGTGGGCCTGGTCCTTGCTGTAGCAACCTCAGTGTGAGCGCTCCTGCTCCTACCGCAGCTGCCCTGCCACCTTCACTCCCCAAGCAGGGGCCTCAGGGCCCATCGGCCTTGCCCATCAATCACCAGGCACCGGGAACACTGGGCTTTGCAACCCCCGCGCCCTCTAGGGGACTTAGGAACTTGCTCCCCTGTGCAGAATGCCCTGATGCAGTCACTTGCACCTGACTGTAGCAGGAACAGGAGGGCTCCGGGTGTGTTCCATACCTGCATACTTTGTAAACGGAGGCAGCAGAGCCCGGGGGTGGGGGCGGGAGAGGGTGGCCCTGAGCAGGTGAACAGCCTCTCTCTCAGGGTCCTATTCCCTCTCCCATGGGCCAGGAGCCTACAGCGTCTCCAGGTGGGACACTCGGGGCTGAAGACGCCGGCAAGCTGGCCCCGCCCCCCGCCCAGTTAGGGCAGGTGCCTAGAGGGGAGGACCAGCCCATGCGTATCTCCCACTCTCCCTCAAAGCTGCACTTCTCAGAGCAAATCCACAGACTGGCACGCGAGCCTGTCTCCAGTGGTTTTGGTTCCCGTCAATCAGTCTCCTTTATTCATTAGTAACAATTTTTAAAAAGTGTTTGAGTGTCCATTCAGGCATTTATTCCTTTGGCCTCGAACCGCTCACTATGCTGAGGTGCGTGGTAGAGGCCGTGGGGCAGGGCTGAGGAGCAGGAGTGTCCCTGCCCCAAACCTACAGGCCAGTGGAGGGCGCTGAGCTGGGCTGCGGGAGTCGGGAGGGGCCCGATGGTCTGTGTGTCCCAGCCCGGCTGCCTGCCCCGACCCCCCTCGCCCGTGTGTCTGACCCCGCCCGTGCCCATTCCTGTTCCCTCTCCCTTTCTCCTCTGTCCTCCAGTGAGAGTCTGTCTGCTGCTTCAGTGTCCCCCCAGACACACACAGCCTGTCCCTCCTCTGACTCCCTCCTCCCGCCCCACCCTCGTCCTTCCCATGCATCAGCCGGGCCCTGCCAACCAGCCAGCTGGAGGCAGGGAGGAAGCAGCTCTCACCACAAGACAAGGGACAGAACTCGGTGATGGGCCAGAATCATGTCAGATGTTTCCCAGGGAAGGGAAGAGGCCACCGATGATAATAAAACGGTGCTTGCTGCCATGACAACTGCAATCATTCGCCACGACACCAACAGTTTAGGGGCAACAAAATCAATCAAACGTTTATTTTCCCAGCACAAGCAGCACCACCAAGGAGGTGGAAGCCAAGAAGGAGATGCCTTGGGTCCTCCACCTGTCACTTGCCCAAGAACTGGGGTTGGGGGGTGGGGGCTGGCCCTCCTTTCTCCCATCTACCATCAGTTGTGACAACATTTTCAGCAGTGCCCTGTGTCTAACTCTTTGCCCGTGTCAACCGGGTTGACTACAGTGGTTGGGAGTCTACAGGGAGCCCAGGTGAGGAGGCCCAGTCCTAGGCTGGGGTGAGTGGCCCTGTCTCTAGCCACAGCCTGCAGGGCTGGATGGCTCAGTGCAAATCATACTTGTGGACAGGAGGGTCGGGGGGCAGAGCCCCTCAGAACACAACAGGTAGGAGCATCCTTGTTAAGAACAAAGCCTAAAACCAACATGGGAAATTAAAAATGATTAGCAGGGCCGTGTTCTGGCTGTAGCCCAAACCATGCAGAATTATCAGGTCCAGCTAAGAAAAGGCCATGAGGGGGTCATCTCCATTTCTGTCCTGGGTAGTTTATGACTGTGCACATGAATGTTCTGTAATGGATCTCCTCAAGCTGCACCGTGAGCTAAGCCAGCCACAGAGCCACACATAGGGTATTCCCGAGGGAGTGGTGACTTCGACCTCTAGGGAAGGCGCACCTGCTCTGAGAGAGTGTGGGGCACAGGGGGGCCCTGGCTGTTTGATCTCCCGTTTATTCTGCATCATTGGGATGACAAACAAGGCCGAATAGAGGTGTGAATCAGCACTCTCTTCCTACCATAGTCCTCCACCCCACCCCCAGGCATCACATGACTTACAAGGGTCTCTGCACTTAAAAATACAGCCAAGTGCCAGAAATCTCAAACTGCGCGAGGTATTGACAGAAACATGGTATCACTACCTGGTGCGTGTGACTGTCATAAAGAAGCTCCTGTAGGAGAATCCACCTGTGCTGGGGCATCTGGGAGCAGGGAGGAGGTGGCCGGAGATCATGCCGCCACCACCCATCCCATTAAATGTGATGAGTGGTTCAGAGCCAGACGGGCATCTGTGAATCCCACTTCCCTGTTGGCTACAGGGAGCTTGATTTGTGTGTAGATCAATGAAAAGCTACTTATCCCTACTGGAAATTTCCTTCTAATTCACTGGCATTGTTCAATAGGGAGAGGTGAAACAAAGGCTGAATTCACTCACAGACAGGAGCTTCAAAGTCAAAACATCAAGGAAACAGCTCAAAACTTCAAAAAACAGCTCTGACCTAAGTTCTCCAACATTTCATATTTTCAAAAATCACAAGAAAGAGATGAGCAATCCAAAAAGAGCAAATTCCCTTTAAATTCTGTTTAAATGCCTCAAAGCAAAAATCCGAGGGTTCAGACTCTTCTCCCACTGCTGTCAGCCAGGTCTTGACAGACAAGGCCCTCATATTCTCCCCTCTTACTTTTGCATCTTGTAGGGAAAGTCTACTTTCCAAACTGGTGGGGTCTGACACGAACCAAGCTGACAGTTGCCATCGCATGCTTATTGCTTCAGAATAAAAGAAGCTGAAGGTTTACATCCAAATGTCTCATTGATTTACCACATCACCACATGGATCTACAAACAAATAAAGACTGACTTTGAAACAAATGCCATTGCAAAAAAAGTTTGGCAGGTTCTTAAAAAATTACACGTACACTCACCATATGTTCCAGCCATTCCACTACTAGGTATTTACCCAGGAAAAAAAAGAAAACATGTCCATACAAAAACGTGAATGTGCAATAGCAGTTTTATTCGTAATAGCTAAAACCTGAAAGCAATCCAAATGCTCATCAATAATGAACAAAGATGGCATAAACAAAATAACCAAACAGATTATGATATATTCAATGTAGTGGAATACTACTTAGCAGTGAAAAAGGAGAAACTCGTGATACAGACAACAATGTGGATGAATCAAAATAATTCTGCTGAGCGAAAGAAGCCAGACTAAAAGGGATTTCTATAAAACTTTAAAAAATGCAAGCTAATCTGGGGTGACGAAAAGCAGATCGGTGTTTGCCTTGGTGGGAAGGGTCCAGGGAATGAGAGGATGAAAAAGGAATTTGAAGAAATTTTGAGGGGTGACAAATATGTTCACTATCTTGAACGTGATGGTTTTACATGTATGTAAAAATATCAAGATTTGTCCACTGTACATGTTAAATGTATGCAGTTTATTTTTTTACAATAAATTTTACGATAAATTCTATTTATCTATTTATCTATCATGAGACACACACACACACACAGAGATTGGGAGAGAGAGAGAGAGAGGCAGAGACACAGGCAGAGGGAGAAGCAGGCTCCCTGCAGGGAGCCCAATGTGGGACTTGATCCCAGGACCCTGGGATCATGATCTGAGTGGAAGGCAGATGCTCAACCACTGAGCCACCCAGGCACTCCTGTATGCAGTTTATTATGTCAATGTTGCCCCAATAAAGCTGTTTTCCTTTTTTTGTAAAAGCTGTTTTCTTAAGAAAGAAACCATGATATGTACATATCAGGGACTACTTAAACAACTAGAAAACCAGAGAAAATATATAAAACAATAATTTCCAACATTGGACAAGAGTCAAGGCAGGATTGTGATCTCTGAAATCTGGGGGATAGACACAGTGAATGAATCCTACAATAGTACCAGCTCATTCCCTCAAGACTCCAAATGAAGACTGGTGGTCTCAAAGAGTGAGAAGACAGGAGCTCTGAGTTCTGGAAGGTCAAAGCAGCTCAACTTTGCAGTGCAGAGTGTCACAGAGAAGCAGCTCTACATACAGGACAACTCCAGAGACTGTCACATAAAAACCTCCAGTCTTTAATTTCTGATCGGTGGCTGCATATGAAGAAATTCCTCCAGGCACGGTTAGGAACCACCTGACAATCTCAGACAGGACAATTCTTGGAGTGCTTACAGGGCTAGGAATGACTGGTATTCTCACAGGCTGAAGTAGAGACCTTGTAATTTGTGGGTAGCATCCTCAGAAGGGTATTGCCTCAGGGCACCTAGGTGGTTCAGTCAGTTAAGCAGGGCTAGATCCCAAGACCTTTCTGCTCAGTGAGAAGCCTGTTTCTTCCTCCCTGCTCCCTACTCCACCCTTGTGCTCCCTCTCAAATAAATAAATAAAACTTAAATAAAAAAAAAAGAAGGGTATTGCTTTAATCATAGGCTAAATGAGTTAAGGATCTAGCACAAACTTTACAAGTGTTTGAGTGAGAGAGTCTGTGCTGTGTGAGTGGAGGCTTTGGCCCTTGGATTCCTCGTGAGAACATTTATGGGGATCCTCGCTCAAATAAAGACAGCCAGAAAGAAAGTAGCAAGCTCAATGCAATTTGTTAAGGTGAAAATACACTCCCAAGGTGGGAGAACAGGCAGGTTCAGGGAGGTGGGACTGGCCCCTGGGTTGTGTTGGGATTTGATATCATTGTGTCTCTCTGGGGCTGGGAGGACCTGAGACATAGAGTGGGTGCTCTCAAATGGAGGCTACTTCTGTCATTTGGGACACCCCTCCTGCAGGTGGGAAGGCAGTTTTTGACTCTAGGAGGTTTGTACTGGAACGGTCATGGCAGCCTTTCTCCATCAAGTGGGGCTGTACCCGCATTCCAAATGCATTATAATGAGTCTCGGGGTTACCCTGGGATGGGAGGTGGAAGAGGAGAGCACATACTCTGCACCTGTGGATCTTGATCTGTCTGGCTCAAGGACTTATAAGTTACAAAGTCAGGATGCCGTGTCCCCAGGCTTTTTTTTTTTTTTAAGATTTTTATTTATTTATTTGACAGAAGAAAGAGAGAAAGAGAGACCTAAGCTGAAGGTAGACACTTAACAGATTGAGCCACCCAGGTGCCCTGCCTCCAGACTTTTAATGTGTAACTTATTTATCGCTGTCCTGGCCTCCAGCTCTTGTCTCTATCATTCCCCCATCATACACCTGTGACTTTATCTGCCTCGGGGCATTCCTTCCACTACTTAAGTCTAGCTTCTACCTAACAAAAGCAGGCCTGGAAAGGATCAAACTGTTTCCAAGTAACTGTGTGCCAAAACACAGTCCAACACTCTTTCAAGGAATAAAACAAAACTCAACACCAAACACTGTAAAATTTCCATTACCTGGCATCCAATAGGAAATTAACAGGCATATATGTAGGAAAACAGTAGGAAAATATGGCTTGTAACCAGAAAGAAAAAAAAAAAAAAAGGAACAGGCTCAGAATGGCAGAGATGATGGAACCAGTAGGCAAGGCTATTGAAATAGCCATTATCAATCTTATCAATAGACTCAAGGATGTTAAAGCAAAACACGAACTCAACTATGAGAGAAATGGAAGGTATAAAAGAACCCCCAAATGAAACTCTTGGAGGTGGAAAATACAATATTTGAAATACAAATCGGGAACAAAATTTATTGTGTCAACAGTGGGCTTCACTTGCAGGCTGTCAGGTGTTGATGGAATCAGCACTTCCTTGGAGAAGCGTCCCTGGCTGACATAGACTCCATATTCCTTGCTCTCCCAGTGCTTCAACCTCCCCTTCAGAGCACTTGCCATCCTTGTGAGGCTTCCATTGTTTGCGGAACTATCTGATGCCCGTCTGCCTTTCCCCCTGCACCAGAAGGTCCCTGGGAGTAGGGGCCCATGTTTGCTCACCAGTGTGCGGGTGCCAGGCTGAGGTCAGCACTCAATAAATATATGTGGAATGAATGAACAAACTCTTGTAACCAGCTTTGCATTGGATTCATCTGGCAGTTCTTGTGCAAAGCATAGCCTCTGACTTCCTTTGTCAGCCCAGTGTTGCTGGCTAACCTCTGCCTCATAATCCTCACAGGGCCTCAAAGCACGTGCTCCCACGGACACTGCTAAGTCCTTGAATAAAGTGTGAACAGAAGACTCACTGAGCCCCGGAGCAAGTTGCTTAATGGCCCTGACCTTTGGGTTCTGAGCTATTAAATGAGGTTGCTGAAATAGCCATCTCTAAAAACTCCCCCGGCTCTGAAGTTTCATGCTGTCATGGTCCTGTCTCCAAAAACATTAAAAACACTCCTCCTTCTCCCAGCATCTGCTCCCCCCACCCCCCCAACGTCCATGGCCTTTATGTACTCTGTCTGCACTGAATCTGGGCTTTCTGTGTGACCAGCACAGTAGGATGGAGAGGGCCGGGTGTGACTTCTGAAGCTGAGTCATAATGGGCAGGGTGGCTTCTACGGGGGTCTCTCGGACTGCTTGCTCTAGGGCACGCCAGCCACCGTGTCATGAGAACATTCAAGTAGCCTGGGGAGAGGTCCTCATAGAGACTCACTATGGCCTCCTGCCAGCAGTTGTGGGGGTGAGACAAGCTGGAATTGGGTCCTCTAGCTCCAGTCAGACCTTCAGTTGACTATAGCCCCAGCCAGCATCTGACCTTACCTTTACAAGAGACTCGAGTCAGCTCCACCCAGTCAAGCTGCTCCTGAGCCACAGAAACTCCCAGAGGTGATCACTGTTTGCTGACCACTAGAGTCCTATAGATGGCTAGTGCGCTTGTACAAAAAGCTGTCTTTGCTTCACTGTTGTATTATTTCTGCTATGAAAAAAACACTAAATCATCACAGAAGCTCAAGCTCTAAAACAGAAATCATTCCTAATTTGGGGGTCTGGATTCTAGACCAAAGCCTCCAGGAATATGGGGGAGGGTCTCTCTTCTCCACTGGGCCCCATGAAGCCCTATGCTGCTCTATCCCCACTGCACTCCTTCTTTTTCTCATAAACTGTTTTTCACTCCAGTTTTACTTCCACTCTGCTTCTGATTTTGTAGGTCATCAGGGGACTCCTCTCCTGCTCTCTTTAATGAGTGTTCTTTGTTTCATAGTCAGTTTTGAACATATTATGAGCATCTGTGGGCACATGGCAGGTGTTGAATAAATATTCACTACCAGGTCTAGGCCTTGAAGAAAGCAGAACCTGACAAAGGATTAAGGTCCTCATAATTTAGTTGGAAGTAGCAAGGCCAGGTCAATGAGGTGAGAGAAGAAGAAAGAAATAGAGACAAGACAGCATGCAATGTAATATGATACCTTACTATGATATCCCCTGTTCCACATGGGCAGGGAGGGGACACCAGGCTCTCTTAGCATGAGGCTTCTCTGGAAAAGCAGGAAGGATCCCATGATCATGGGAAAAGGAAGGTGGAGGAATTTATCTGCTCTGCTCTCATCTTCTATCTCCTAGGTCAGTATTCATCCCACAGGTAGCTAGCTCCTTTGATTTATCAAGCCCTTAATAACCGCCCAGGAAGCCAGACCCTAGGCCTCACAGTGAGGAATTTCATCCAAGTCCCAAACTGGAGAACATCCAGGAGCAAGTGGGGTACCAGCCAAGAAACAAAGTCACTGAGCAACCTAAGAAGATATACAAGATGTGTGGCCTGTATATCATTACTTTCATGGTGTCTTTAAAATTCCTCAGGTACTAACTCACCAGCACAGCCCTAGGAAGGCTTGGATTCTTTTTTTGACTGCATCCATTCCTCAAATGTATCATATGGGTAGACATGCAACAAAACTGTATATTACTGTGAGCCCTCCCTCACAGGCTTGAAGACAGATGGACACACTCAAACCCTGGCCTGCAAAATACAAGACCTCCTCTTCAGTTGGCTGGAAGGACATCTTGGCTCTTGGCAGAGGACCTCTGAAACAGTAACGTTCACCTACCAGCTTACAAAAGGCAACATAATTGAGTAAAGCTGGAGCTTTTGAGCCGTCCTTGGGCTGTTTTAGGCAAAATTAAAAGGCCCTGGAGCCCACATTTTTTTGCTAGGAAAAAAGGTGTTTCTTCCCAAGAGTTCCCCAAGCTTCTTCCTAAAGACAGCCTTGGAGAGTGGCTACAAGCAGCAGATGGAGGCACCATGAGTATCTCCAAATTCCAGTGTGTGAGAGGCCTAGGCCAGTGCTTGTTAGCAGATGAAGATGGATGGTTGGCAGATGGATGGATGGATGGATGGACGGATGGGTGGGGAGAGGGGTTGATGGATGGATGGACAGATGAATGTATAGGTAAGTGGATGAATGAACAGATTGAGGTTGCTGCTCAGTTTCATGGATATCTATGAGGCATTGTCCTGACACCTTTAAATATCCCCTTTCCAACAGGCAATCAGAGAAATCATTGCTTTGGGTTTTTACTGTCTTAAATCAGTCTCTCCAACATGCATTTTCCTTGTCCCTGACACAGCCACCACCTCCAATCCCCCACCCTTCTGGCTTGTTATCAGCTCCATGCTGTCTCTTTGCATTAAAATGACAAGAAGCAGCACAAAGCTGACGACAGGAGGCTGGAGCTGTAATTTGCACTGACATTCACTGGCGTGATCCACTTACTGCCTGGTAAGCCAAATAGAAAATTTGTCTGATTTTGATCCCAGGAAGAGAAGTGACAACCCTGCCCTACTCCTGCCATTCAGAGCAAGGCATCAGGCTGGTCCTCGGTCTTGGGTCCTGGCTGGCAATGCCCACCTGCATGACTTGGCTCTTCAGTATCCTCTTTCCTTCCTCGGAATGGAATTGCCTTTCAGACCTGACATCTGGCAAACCTGGGCAGGAGCTATGGTTGGGGGGTGGGTAGATTTCAAGCTAATCTCTTAGCTAGTGGAAGTGCTGTTCACAAGCTGCCTAGCAGCCTCCAGGGACCCTCCCAGGGAATGAAGGGACCCTGGGATGTCAGATCCCAGTTGACAATACTACAGTAGCTGCCTCTGGAGAGAGAAAAAGAGGTCTCTTAAAACTCTCCCAGTTGTAAGAGAAATGACACTGAACAAGAGGCTCATAAGAAGCTGAAGCAAGGAGTTAGCCTGTGAGCACAGCCTGCTACATCACCTACAAGGCCCAGTGCAAAATGAAAATGTGGGACCCCTTATTCAAAAAAAGCAGAGAGAAGCATCATTAAAAGTACTGAAGTAGAAGGTAAACCTTTCTTCTGTGGTCTCTCTGATTTGTCATGGTGTTCTTTATTTGCCATATATGGTGTTCTAAGAAAACATAAGTAAGTAAATGAATAAATGGATGAATGAATAAATAAATGAATGAAATATTATTATGAATTTTACCATTCATCTTTCTATTATACAATGACAGTTTTGAATGAACCTGTAGGAGTGTTTAAGTCAGATGTGGAATCACCAAAATGACACAATTCGTATCTCCTAGTTCATAATTTATGTATGATTCATTCCTATCAGAACAAATGCTGTGTGATAGTGTTCTTATTTCACTTCTTTTCTTTTTAAGATTCATTTATTTATTTTAGATAGAGATAGTGAGACCCAGGGGGAAAGGCAGGTGGAGAGGGAGAGAGAGAATCTCAGGCAGACTCTGTACTGAGCTTGGAGCCCAATGTGGGGCTCAATCTCACAACCCTGAGAACAGGGCCTGAGCCAAAACCAAGAGTCTGACACTTAACCAACTGAGCCTCCCAGACCCCTGTTCTTCTTTCACTTCTTGAAATACACACATTTTACCCATTCTATGTACCTTTCTCTTACTGACAAGTAGAGTAGAGTTGAAAGGAAAAGATACTATGGTTGCCCTGTCTTTACCATTCTTTCTAAATCCTCATTTTCAGTGTCAGTGGTTGGTTAATACAGGGAAGTAAAATAAGGCTGCCATAGGTTTCAGGACGCCTGCGTGGCTCAGGGGTTGAGCATCTGCCTTCGGCTCAGGTTGTGATCTCAGGGTCCTGGGATTGAGTTCTGTATCAGGCTCCCCACAGGGAGCCTGCTTCTCCCTCTGCCTATGTCTCTGCCTCTCTCTCTGTGTCTCTCATTAATAAATAAATGAAACCTTTAAAAAAATACCATAGGTTTCCTTGGCCTTTCTTGGAATCCCACTGTCTTCTTTCCGCAGTCAAAGCCAGTGGTGGTTGAAAAGAGAGATTGACTCTCCCCTCCATTCCCCTGATTAATCAGTCATACTGATAACATACTTCCCACGTACCCATCATGGGTCTGTGGGAAATAGGTGCTCATGGGGCATCAAAAATGCTATTTGAAATGGGGCAGCAGGGAACAACAGACACAAATGCTGCACACATCTCTGCTTATGAGCATGCTCCATTGTATCCTTGACTTCTCTTGTAAAACACAAGTTCAAAGATAAAATTATTAAGAATGGCTCCCTTCTTAATGCTTTCCTGTCACCAGGAGCACCATGGAACTAGCCCTGCCCATCAGGATGGTGGCATGTGAGAGCTAACACTTTGTGCCTACAGCGACCGGGCACTGGTTCAAGTCTCAATGAACTCATTGAGACTTCTTGGCAAGTGAATCAGTAGGTAAGTTATTACCTCACTCTTCATATCAAAACTTGAGACACTGGGAGGTTAAATGAGTTGCCGAGGGTCATAGCACCTGCCACTGGTGGAGGCGAGATGCAGCCCCAGCAGGTGGACCTCTGGTCCATGCCCCCAACCACAAGGCTAAACTGCTTCTCAGGATGAATTAAGGAACGACTTGGGTGGGGGCGGGGCGACAGGCAAGGGGATGTCCCACGTTCTTTGCTCTAGTGTCTGTATTGAGGTCTATATGGCAGGGTTGAAGAGCCTTTCCCTTCACACGGGAATCCATAACTTTACTTCTTTAAAAATGCTACCCTTCCTCAAACTGGGCGAAGGGGCTTAGCAACATTTTAAAGATGATGAGGGAGGTGGGGATGAAGTTCACACTGGGAGGCTTTGGAGTCTATGGGCCCAAATAAGTCAGGGGAAGGCAGCAGGGCGTCCGAAGAAGCCCCTTCCTCCCATCCGCTGTTAGACTCAGGAGCCTGGGAATTTTGCACAGGAACCCAGTTAAGCACTGGCTTGATTTTTCTTGTCCCTTAGTAAACAGTGTGCACATGTGTGTGCATGCACACACAATCCAGCTCTACAACCAGGCTACATTCTTAGAAATGGTGTCCCTTTACCACTCCCATATCTCCTCTTAATTTGACTCAAAAGCATTCCCCACTTGCTGCCAGGAAAGCAGGAAAGGCCTTGCTGAGCAGGTTCACCTGGTCGCCCTTTGCATCCAGAACACTGGCCTACACATATCAGCAGGGAGGAAGGAGGACAGCCAGCCAGGATGGAGGGATGTGATAGCTCCCTGTTGGTGCTTGCATAGGTAGGAGAGGACAAGGAGAGCAGGGAGGGCAGGGAATGGAGGTGGGGACACAAAGGAAGTCAGATAAGCACTTTGCACAAGGTCCTGGAAGATGAAGAGATCAATGTATTGCCCAGTGGTCTTACATTAACCCCAACTGGTTTATTAGTCACCAGTCTAGTCCCATTCAGCCATTTTTGTGACCAACCAAACTAGTAACCTTTCCTCTGAAGTAGTGTGTGTTCTCTGATTAGCCATCCAAACAAGGGTGATGTCAAAGACAGCTGTGTTTTCCCTCTCCTGGCATGAAACGCCTGGACCCCCTACCAAAAAGACTTATGCAGCATGTGTGTTAACGCACCATTTGTGTTTTTCCCATAAATGTTCCTGCAGACATTGTCCCATCGTTCAAAAATTAAAAACAACAACTGTAACATAACTGGGTACTGACCAGACTTGAAGAAAGAACATCAGTGAAGGGAAGCTGTGGCTTGGTGCAATTGCTTTCATTGTTCCAATAGAGCAGCCACATTCTTCCCATTGGTGTCTTTCCTTTTTTCCAGCATATGGGCAGCTTTCTCTGCTTTTCCCATTGTCCATTGCACAGTGCCTTCATGGCACTCTTATTGACCAGCACCAGCACGGGGCAGAGTGCTCCTCCCCGCTCCTGCTTCCTTATTTGGGTTGCAATAGGCTCTATTTCTCTCTGGACATAGTGTTTGGAAACCAACAGGCATGTATTTGATGCACTGTGCAAATGTCGTATGGTGTTGCTAATGTCATACCATTGACAAAAGAAGACAAGAAAAGGCTCCCAGCAGATGGATTCGTGTTACATTTCCTACTACGCACAGTTGATTCCTGACAGCCTAGAGCAAACAGCAGCCACTTTATCAGTGGGAAAGATGCAAGGTTTTATGTGGTCTCCAGCAAGAATTCTCCCAAATGGCTATTTTGCAGTCCTTACTGGCTTGTCAGTAAATTTTCTCTTTCATGGTTCCTTTTTTCCCCCCTCAAAGATACTGCTGGTCTCAGAGCTTAGAGGCAACAATTGTTGTTCCTCCCAAAATAAAGGTCATTTGTGCAAAATAGTTTATGACCTACATAAAGTTGGGCCAACACAATCTCTACCAAAGGGATCTCCCAAATACCTCACTCATTTTCCACATTTGGTCAGTTTGAGTGACAAAGGCTCATGGGTGTAAGAGCATATAATACCATACAATTATGGCCTCTTGCTTATCTTTTTATAGACAGGCCAAAGAAATCCCAAAATGTCAGCCAGGGCTGGACCATGAAGGGGAGTCAGTAAAAAAGAAATGAATTATTTTCTTCCTTTGCTGATAGCTTTTTTTTTAAAAGATATTATTTGTTTATTCTTGAGAGACACAGAGAAAGAGAGAGAGAGAGGCAGAGACACAGGCAGAAGCAGGCTCCCTGCAGGGAGCCTGACGTGGGACTTGATCCCAGGTCTCCAGGATCAAGCCCTGGGCCGAAGGCGGCGCTAAACCACTGAGCCACCTGGGCTGCCATATTGATAGCTTTCTGTTATCATCTTCAGAGTCTTCAGCAAAGATCCTGACACTGTGAAAATACAGTTTATGTTTATAAAAGATGGAGAACCTGCTCTCATCCTGGCTTGCTAATTTCCAGATTTCTTCTGGCTTTAGCACAGGAGAGTAAGGGCGTTGAATGCCAAGTAGGCGGAGGATGATCCCTGGCTGGCTCACCCCATGTCTGGGTTAATCTCCACCAGCTACCAATCAGGTGGGAAGCATCACTTGGCTGCATGGCCACCGCGGACCATTCCTTTCAAGTTATTATAGGTTGCCACGGAAACAAGGATGTCTTAATGTTAAGAATAATTTGCTCCTTAATGGAAACAGTCTCTCTCTGAAGGAAAGTTAACTGGGAAACCATTTGAATCATCCCCAGTTGCTGTCCCTACCCCACCCCCGCCCTACTTTCCTCTGTTTGCCTAGAGGTCTTAATTTTGATGATCTATGAGGTGTCAGCCAGAAGGTCTTGTGCTCTGCTGCAAAGCACTATAAAAAGGCAGATGTATGACTGTGTCATCTACAAATACCCTAGAAAGTTAAGTGTTAAACCAATGTTAATAATAAATGTTTTCCTCCGAAGTAGGTTATGGCAGCATCACCAGAGCCCTTTGAAGTCGTACAAACTAATAAAATTCCGGGGAGCTCAGGAACACTTACCCCTGCCATTGTCTTTATGGTACAGTCAGGAAAGTTATTAAATGCCATTCCATTGCTTTTGCCTGAAGCCCTTGGATGCCCCTCTGCATCTGAGCTTGATCTCTGAAGATGGGAAGTCCTGGGACAAGAAAGTCCCAGGGAATGGAGAAATGACTCTTTAAAAGTCTTTTTTGAGGAAACACAGTCACAACCCACCACACTGACTCGGTCCAGCACCCACCACCACTTTGCTACAAGACCTCCTTGATCTAAATGGGTGAGGCCATCTGGGTCCTGCCTGGCCTCGATCGTAAGGCCCTGTTTTGGTCGCTTAGGAACCACTGGTCTTCACTCTGACTCCTGCAGAGATTTGTCTGAAGAGAGCCCCCAGGTGGGAAATCTAAAAATCAGGCCACATGCTTATGGGTGCAAGAATTAGAAGCTTACTTTGTTGCCCTATCTTTGCTCAAGAAAATTCTAAGCCAAAACTATATTCTGGCCCCAACAGATGTAAAGTCTTGGCTGCTCCTTATCTTCCGTTGCTTCTCATCCAATAGGAAGGGTGTTTGTTACTGTTGCTGTTGTTGTATTCTCTTAGTAGATCCTTCCTGGTGCAGGAAAAAGAGTCAGCATCATGGGGAAAAGGAGCCACAGTCATGAAATCAAAATGTTCCAGTTTTAAGCTAGTTTCCCCAGAAGCGGATCCTGACAGAATATTCCAGTGAAAGTGACTCATTAGGAAGTGTTCCCACGGTTGTCACATTCTGTAGGGTCGGGAAGCAGGTCTGGGAAGGGAAGAAGAGCAAACAAGGCTATAGTGTCAAGCCGAGTTCCTAAGAGGGTAATGCTGGCACAGTATAGGTCACACCTAAGTGTTCCCATCAGGGATGAGGGAGTTGGAGAGCCCGTAGCCTAGACCCCTCAGTCATTGGTTAAGGGATGTAGGGGCAGGACATATGGGGGCATGGCCAAAGCTGCTCCAGTAGCCTATGGGTTGTCCTCTGCCATGGAGATGCACGTGAGCCTGGGAGCAGAAGCACCAGGGAACAGCAATACGACAGGAGGGAGTAGCAACAACATACTGACAGCCACTCCTGTACACCCCATCTGCAAGAGAAGAGAGCAAGGAGGGAAGGCCAAGCTCACTTTCAGGTTAATTTGTTTGTTCATCACTCACTTATTCACTTAGTAAACATTTACTGAGCACCTGCTATATATTCCAGGCATTGTGCTAAATGCTGGAGATGACAAAGAAGAAGAAGGCAGAACCGATCTTGTCATTGCGAAGTTAACAGGGTGGGTGGGGACATGTACTGAAATGTCTGTCACCCAGCTGAGGTTTGGACTCGACTATTTCTAGCTTCCATCTAGGTCTGTTGGATGAAGGGCCAACCCTTCTACCTTGAGGAAGCTCTCTGTATAATTACATAAGTCAGGGGTCACAGGGCTGTGCTGCTTAATGCTAATACTGCATGCACCTAGAGATCTCTGGATGAAAAGCACAACATGAGTGCGAGGTATTATTAGTAATAAAGGTGGTGTTTAGTAATACCAAAATAAATAGGCTGACAGGAGTTTTGCTCTGCATTCAGGAAAGTGTTCTGGGTCTCCTAGGCCCTTTATCTAAGAATCAAATGCTCCCAACATCTATAAAACATTCCTGCCCTGGTTTGTCTTAGGACCTGAGCACTTTTCTGGCATCCACGCTTCAGTAAGTGCCCTGCTGATTCCAAGGACTGTGGCTGTGTGGGCGGCATCTCAGCGGCAGCCTAGGCAGATGGGTTACCTGAGGTCACATCCACCTATTGCCCTCCACCAATGGGCCAGGACCAGGAAGGAAGGAGAAGGAACTGGAGTGGAGACATACCAAAGAGGTTCTTAGTTGTAGGGGTAAGTGGGTTTGGAAAAATATAGCATCCCTGCCCCTCTGTTCCTGGGACTGAGGCCTGAAAGAGTAGAAGGAAAGGGGGGCGGGGAGGCTGATTTACAGGGGCGAACAGGAAGCCATCTCTGGGGAGAGGATGTCCGAACGAATGTTGTGTGCCATCTGGGACCTGGCCTTAGCAGATGGAGCTCCAGGGTAGGAAAAGCTTGGCATCTGAGGGGCAGCAGAGTGGGCAGAGGGTCAGGGTGGAGCTGACAAGCTGAGAAGCAGGGACATGAGGTCTAAGCCCCAGGCAGGCCATGGTCAGAAGTTTGGATTTTATTTGAATGTGATCGGGAAAGCCTATCTTAGCCCTTATCCCCTTCCCCTGTAAAGGTCAAGAAAGAAGAGGCCGTGGGCTCAGGCACAGAGCAGGTGGCATGGAGAGCATATGGAGACCCTCACAGATGACAGCCAGGAGTCCCTTGGCCTTTGGAAGGGAGCAGGTGCCTCCTCCTGTTCAAAGTTTGGCTCCTGGAGTTTTCCCGTGATGTATAATTCTCTTCCCTGAAGGTTCAAGTGCTTCTTCTAAAAGCTAGTAAGTACCCTGGTAAGCTTTCAGATCCTGCTGCAGTGATTTTTAGGTCCTGGTGGCCTTTTGACAAAAGCTGGAATGCCCCAGTGTACCTCTACAGGCTGCCAAGAAAAGACAGTCCAAGCCTGATGTGAGGGCAAACAGGGCTGGGCTGTGGCACAGGGGCCAAACATCTTACACACCCAGCTCCTTGGACTTGGGAGAAGATCAGTCCATCACATTAGAACATTGAGAATAGCAGTTCTCAAAGTGTGGTACCCAGACCGGCAGCATCAGCATCACACGGGATGGGAAGTTTTTAGAAATGCTAAGTCAGAAACTCCAGAGGTAGAGCTCAGCCTTCCATGTTCTAGCAAGTCCTTCTGACAATTCTGATATCAAGTAGCTTGAGAACCATTGCTTTAAAGGAAAGCTGGGAAGATGGGTTTTTTGTTTGTTTGTTTAAAAATCCTTCCTTAGTTAAGACTTGGCTCTCAGTGTAAAGTCAAATCAGAGCAAAAACAGAAACCTTCAGGGCACAGAGATATGTGATGCCAAAACCCCAACCACCCACTGAGCCTCACATCTGAGTTATAACTTCCCCAATTCAATGAAACTCTGTGATGAAACATATTAATAAAGAATAAACTCTACTTCTCCCAAATAAGTTCCAAGCCCTTAATTTATCGTTGGTGTACTCCGGATGCTCCTGGGATATGTATTCATTCCTTCTCATGCTCAGCTCCTGAAGATACAAAGATGGTAAGACTCTCGAGTAGCTTGAATCAAAAAGAGGAGTGTGACTTGTAAATGAAACATTAAAAGGCACAGTAGTAAGCACTGCAAGAGTGCTGTGGGTTGGGGTGAGGGAGACAGAGAAGGAAGGAGGAGGAGGCAGAGGTCTCAGCCTAACCTGGAGGAAGGAACCAAGGGAGGTTGGCAAGGGTTAACCCAGTTCACGTGGTCTGCTGGCTGAGTCAAATCATGATGCAGTCAGGGGCAAAGCTCCAGCCCACATCCCTGCCTTCTCCTCGAGAAAAGAATTGTCCACAGAGCCCAAATACACCCATTGCCACAAGCATGTGCTTGAGCTGTGAGGGGGGAGACTGGAGGAGTAAAGGCACCACTGGCTACCCCGGCCTCCTGATTGCTGATCAGCAGCTCTCCCTGGCTGGTTGGCCAGCTCCAAAGCCCAGCAGTTGCTTCTCGGTGTAATCACCCCAACAGACACTCCCAAACCTCATTTCTACCACAGAATTCTGTCCATTTGAAAGGACTTTCAATTGAGCAAGGGAAGACTTGGAATAAATCCCTGTTTATATAATGACTGACATTGTTTTTAATGACAAAAAATTAGAAACAAGTGACATTTGCAATAACAAAGAATGCTTAAACAAATTAGATTAAGTCCGTAGAACATAATACTATGCATTAAGAGCTCTGTTTTTTAGTGGCACCTGTGTGGTTCAGTGGTTGAGCGTCTGCCTTTGGCTCAGGGGGTGATCCTGGAGTCCTGGAATCCTGGGATCGAGTCCTGCATCGGGCTTCCTGCATGGAGCCTGCTTCTCCCTCTGCCTGTATCTCTGCCTCTCTCTCTCTCTGTCTCTCATGAACAAATAAATAAAATATTTTTTAAAAAACCCAAGACTTTGTCTTTTAAAGAATTTTGAATGTTGTGGGAAATGCTCTTATATATACAGTAAGATTCTAATTTATAAAATACATATAACAAACATATGTGCATTAAAAATATCAAGGAGAAATAAACCAAAATACTATGAGGTAGAATGGGAACTTTCATTTTTTATGCATTTTGTATTTTCCTTTTTTCTACACTTGGCATGTATCCCTTTTATAATGAAAAGGTTATAAAAATTAAAACCCACATGTGACTTCCTCCTGGGCATAAGGAACTCCTTATCTCATTGTTCCTCCAGACAGCTGCCTCCTGGTCCAGTCCTGGTGAGTCACCCACCTTGTCTGTTTTTTATTTTCTCTTTGCAAAATGAACATGATAATCCTAGCCTTTCCACCTCATGAGATAGTTATATGTTGTCGCCGTTACCTCCCGCTTGTAAAGCCCCAGGTGAATGCTAATTACTGTTATTACTAACACACTAATGCTTTCTGGGAGAGGTGAGTCACGGTGACTGCAACATCACTATTGAGACTCACAGGAGGAAGGAATGCTCTCCTGGGACAGAGTTTTCCGTGATGCCTCCTCTTCCCAGAAATCATCCGCCCGTGTAGGGTTCCGAGAGGGGCTGGAGGGGGACGTGTATAGCCACCAGCTCTTGCTGGTACCAAATGGCCGAGAGCCTCGGCTGCAGGCCACTGAGCCTCTCATTGCACACTGTGGGTGAGCTGCGTTCTGGCTGCTATTGGCTGGGATCAGCTGGCTTGGGCTCCAGGCTGTAGTTTGGGCCCAAGTCTGTGCCACATGTGTCTCATCCTCGGGGACCGCAAGCCAGCTGGGGCATGTTCTTCTCCCAGCAATGGCAGAGGCACAAGGGGGCACACCCAATCACACCAGCACACTTTCAACTGTTGTATGCATCACCTCTGCTAATGTACCCCTGGCCAAGCCCAAAGTCTCGAGACAGAGAAGTGTTCTCTTCCAAAAATTGTGGGAGAATCTGCAAAATCACATGACAAAGGGTGTGGATGCAGCAAAAGGTGGATAATTGAGGTCAGTGACTCAACATGGTACTAGGATGGTTGGGAAGCTGTTAGCGCCCTGCCCATCCAGACTGAAGGTGTGGAGGAATGGAAGTGGGGGCTGTGCCAATGCTACAACCCTTCTTCACTCATGACTGACATTTACAGGGGGCAGGGCTTGGAGCTCCGTGGGGCTCCCACCTGAGCCCAGTGCAGGCGAGCATGAAGGCAGGACTCTATGCCATCCATCTGTTTTCCTCATCTACTTGATTTCCAAACCTGCAGCCTGGAGCCATATTTTCAATACATTTTAATTGGCAGCATTCCTGCCTCTTGTGTTGCCATGGTTTTAAAAGGTTGTGTGTATTTTTATCATTTCAAGACCACATCTCAAGTACTTCTCTGGTGTGTAAACATCTTTAGGACTGAAGTCCTCCCTGGGAAGATCAAATGGACGTGTCCGCAGGCTGGCTTGGAAGGGTCCATCCGACGATGTGGTCTATCGCCTGAGATAGTGGTCCACCCAGCAGGACAGCACCAGAGGAAGGTGGAAAGTTGGGGGAGCTGCTGCAGATATACATGTGCAGGGTTGAGGAGATGCCTCCACAGAGACAGCAGAGATGGATGGTTGCAGAGACAGAGCCTAGCGTTGGGAGCTGAGAGGCAGCCTCCACGCACCGGACTAGAGCTTCAGGGTTCTGGGCTTAACAAGGCCAAGCAGGAGGCCTGAAGGAACCAAATGCAATCTATGACTCTGAAATATGGAGCCTAGCACAGACCAAGGGCCTCTCACTAGAGGCCCTCACTTCTTTTCATTGGAACCAGATGTCTCGGCACAACTACAAAGCTGGAGTCTCATTTTCCTTCTGAAATGAAACAGACAGGTAAGAAAAAAAGACCTAGCATGGACTTGTGCCAAATAATGGTAGAACCAACACAGATGTCCCTGTCGAGTTTACACCCACCTCATAAGAGTTCACTGTCACTGTCAAAAGTCAAGGGTTGAACCTCAGTCTAATGGGGGAAAAATCATCAGATATGTCCCCCAACTCCTGACCAGCATTCCTCAGAACCATCAAGGCCATCATCAGCAAGGAAGTCGGAGAAACTGCCACAGCAGGAGGATCCTAAGGAGGCCTTGGGACTGACCATAATGCGGTGGCCTGGCTGGGATCCCGGGACAAGAAAAGACAAGAGGTGGAAACTAAGGAAATCTAAATAAATGATGAACTTTTGTTAATAATGTATCAATATTAGTTCATTAACTGTAACAAAGGTACCATGCTAATAACGTAAGATGTTTATAAATATCAGAAATGGGGTATAGAATGTACTGAAAACTTTTGCAGTATCTTAATTTTTCTGTAAATCTAAAACTATTCTAAAAAATAAAGTCTATTAAAAAAAATCAAAGGCCAAGAGCACACACTCGGAAGCCAGTTTGCCTTGGGTTCAATCCTGTCCATTTCACCTTGGGTAAACCACTTAGTCCTTCTGTGCCTTGGTTTCTTCACTGTAAAATGGGAATAATCACAGTAGCTCTGACTGTCCTGGTGACTAAACTCTGGAAGAGTGCCTGGCACTGAGTAAATACTGCTAGTGCTTATTTAATACATAAAACTAAAGGTGTGAGTCCACCTCATGTGTCCTATAAAACAAGAAGAGCGCACATTAGCTGAGGTTTTGTTTCTCTTAAGAAAAAAAAAAAAAAAAGGAGACAAGTGTTGGCAAAGATGTGGAGAAGAAGGAACCCTTGTGCCCTGTTAGTGGGAATGTAAACTGGTGCAGCCACAGTGGAAAATAGTAGAGATTCCTAAAAAAAAAATGTAAATAGAAATACCTTGTGATCCAGTAATTCCACTATTGGGTATTCACCCAGGGAAAACACTAAATCAAAAAGATACATGCACCCCTATGTTTTCTGCAGCATTATTACCACAGCCAAAGCATAGAAGCAGCTCAGGTGTTCATTAATAGACAAATGGATAAGGAAAATGTGACATGCACACACATACATGCACACAGAAGAATATTATGCAACCATAAAAAGGATGGGATTGTGCCATTCAAGACAACACGGATCAAGAGGGTATTATGTTAAGTGAAATAAGTCAGGCTGAGAAAGACAAATATCATATTTGTCTTCCACTCATAAATGGAATCTAAAAGAAAAATGAATAAGCACAAAGCAGAATCAGAATTATAAATACAGAGAACAAACTGACAGTTGCAGTGGGAGGCGGTTGGGCAAAATAGGTGAAGGGGATTGGGAGATACAGGCTTCCAGTTATAGAATGAGCAAGTCATAAGAATAAAAAGCAGAGCATAAAGAATAGGGTCAATGAGATTGTAACAGGGATGTAACGGGACAGATGGTAGCTATACTTGTGGTGAACATCACATCACATACAAACTTGTCAAATCACTAAGTTGTACACCTGAAACTAATGTAATATTGTGTCAACTATATATATATATTTTTTTTTTTTCTTTTTAAAGACCATGCTTAGGTCTCACTATGATCTCCACTGGCATGTAAGTCCTGCAACCTTGCCCTTCCCTGCAGCACGGCCTGAATTCAACACCTCCTGCTTCTTCTCCTGAATGTTTCTCATCCTTTGCCAGGTTCAGATGAGATGCCCCAGCCTGGAAGCCACCAGAGTTGTTATCAACACAGGCAGATTCATTGCTTCCTTGTGTCCTACCCTTATTCCAGCCCTGGGAGCATCCTACTCTATCCAGGATCCAGCGATATTTCCAGACGTCCCCAATCCCAGCACGCGCGCCCAGCCCCAGACCCCTGGGCTGTCTCTCCTGCCTGTGTGGTGGACACCCTTCCAGCTCCGAGCACCTTGGGAAGGAAGGGCACGTCACCACCCAACCGGATGCCTGGGAAACGCGTGTGTTCCTTATTGCTCAGGAAGAGGTCTCCCTAAAGAACAATCCTGAACTTTGTCCAAATGGTTGAGAGCTTGACACAAGTCATCTTCCTGTGAGCATCTGAAAAAAGCTTGTGTCCAAGCAGAATCAAATGCACACATCTGCTGTTTCCTTCAGTCCAGAGCTTGGGTTCCTGGAGCTATTTCCTGCTTGCACTCACAACCACACTCCCTCTCTGGGGCCACTAGGTAAAACAGAAGCCAAACACTGCTCCGACGTGGCAGTCCCTGAAAGTCTAGGGCTATAGGATGAGGCTGAGTCTCCCAGTGCTATTCTCCAGTGGGTTCCCCCGCTTTCTGCTGAAGAAGCCTATTTTATGTCCAAACTCTGGAGACACTAGCAAAGGGGGTTGTTCAGGTGACCCTCATTTTATAAGTGAAGAAACTGAGTCCTTCTGAAGGCAACAGAGATTTCGGGCATGTTTCCTGTTTGGAGAAGGAATTGCCATTCCCCATCCACCTTCTATCTGGGCTTAGCTCATTTTCTTTGCTTTTCTTTGCTTTCCATCGTGCCAGTGCTTGGCAATGACCTACATAGACCACATGCCTAATAATAACGTGGGCTTTATTAGCACCTAACAGTTGAGAGCCTCTGGGGATTTGGCAAAAGCAATGTTTACTAAGTCACCTGCTTGTTGCAAACAAACCCTCATGCCTCTGGGGCAGCCTTAAAGACAAGAGGCTGCTGGCTGGGGGTACCTGACACAGCAGGCACTTGACTTTTTTTCTGTCTCATTTTTAAATATGGAAATCCTCCCATGGCTCACTTGCATGGAGTTGATATTTAATGTATATAGCAACTAGTATGCTCAGGTATTGACCAATCAGAATGGATGTTGGCCAGTGTACCCAACCAGGGCCCTACCCCCACCTGCACCCCCCTGTTCGTTAGGCAGTGCCTCTGAAGCTGCAGGATTAGAGGAAGGTCCAGGGAGTTCCAGGGAAGGGGTCTAGGTGGTCAGAGCAGTGGGGCAATGGCCATACCACGTGATAGGAAAGCAATGATTTAACCAGCCGTTTGCCAACCTTAAATGAGCATATATTCTCAATTCTTAGAAACTACAGAGCCACACCAAATGGCTGAACATACAGGTGTCCCTGAGCATACATGATGGTTGATTATAGCAGGCCAAGGAACAGAGGTGTTTGGATTTAAGAGCCTTAAAGATTTCATTTTAGTTCATCCCGCCTCCCCTTTGGCCCACTGGAGCTGGGAGTGGAACTGGAGATGGGCTGGGTGAACAGATGCAGGAAGTAGGCATCAATGGCAAATGACAACCTGAGATGCTCAAAGCTGGAGACCTCCAAGAGGGTCCCTGAGTCCAAAGGATAAGTGTAGAGTGAGACCTGAGAGACAGGACAAAAGGCAGATGCTGGGAAGAGCCTCTAGGGTCCTAGAGGGTCAAGAGGACTAGAGCATAGTGAAGCAAGGGAGTGTAAGACCATTGCCTCAAAACTCTCCCATTCTTGCCATGGGAAGCTTGGCTGCGGTTCAGTGTAAGGCAAGGGTAGGAGCTACTCAGTACTTCCCAGGTCTTACAACTTGTTTGTGAAAAGATTTTCCTGAGCTTTGCAGCTAACTCACATAGTGAGTCCCTTCTAGAAAAGTTGTTATGGATGCTGAAGTTGATACATCAGAGAACTTCCTCATTTGAAGGGCTACTTCCCACTGGGAAAAAGCATGATTTGGGTGAGTGATCCTTTCCATCAGAGTTCAAATTCTTTATGACTTTGGCACAACAGCAGTTCTATTCTCTTTTTCTTTTTTTTTTTCTTGTTTATTTTTTATTGGAGTTCAATTTGCCAACCTATAGCATAACACCCAGTGCTCACCCCATCAAGTGCCCCCCTCAGTGCCCTTCACCCAGTTACCCCCACTCCCTGCCCACCTCCTTTTCTACCACCCCTTGTTCACAACTGCAGTTCTAACAGTCATTTTTGAAGCGGGCTGGAAGGCCACTGGTGGGATGCATGAATTCTCTGATGGATGCAAATTGCTCTCCACACATGGTGAGTCCTTACTTCTGCTTGTCGGAGTGAATGCCACACAATCCTTCAACTGTTGTTTATAAAGAACTCACCACTTCTTACCAGTAACTTATTAAGTGAATCATTAAAGATGACTGAATTTGGAATTTGTGAACCAAAATTAGTGTGTGACTAGAATACTTTTTATTTTTTTATTTTATTTATTTTATTAGTCATGAGAGACAGACAGAGAGAGAGAGAGAGAGAGAGAGGCGGAGACACAGGCAGAGGGAGAAGCAGGCTCCATGCAGGGAGCCTGATGTGGGACTCGATCCCGGGACTCCAGGATCATGCCCTGGGCCAAAGGCAGGCGCTAAACCACTGACCCACCCAGGGATCCCATAGAATACTTTTTACTCTGTATTTTATCCCAGATTCTGTCTTCCATGCAACATGTGGCAACTTGCAAAGCTCGTGCTGGGCATGCATCACTGTCAATGGCCAGAATGCCCACACTTCGGAGGAAGCGAGCTCTGTTATCTCTCTCATCATTTGTTACTACTATGTTATCCATGTACTATAGTTGGTTACAGATGATCTGATCTTGTCTCCAGTGGTTATTATCTCATAACTAGACTGGAAGATATGCATACATGGTGGTTCAGACGAGAACCATCGATGCCCCTACTGCAAAAGCAAGCATTTACGGAATTCCACCCCTCTCCCTAAAAAGCAATTTACTTGTACAGTGACAGCTTGTACAGTGACACTGTTGCAAACAAGTGGCATCTTTTTTCCATTAGAAAATGTAAAAGGGCAGAATAGGTCTATTGCCACACCTACGTGGCTTGGAGTAAAAAAATGTCTAAAGGTTATTACTCCTTTCTGGGAAGGTTTTTAAATGTAGCTTTATTTTTTAAAAATAGATTATAAATTCCTGTGATCCAAAAGTCAACACAATACTAAAAGGCATAATCGAGACATTTCGTTCTCACTGATCCCCAGTCTACATAGATCCTCCATCCCACACCCTGGAAGTCACCACTTATATTTGTTTCTTATAAAACCTTCAGGGTTGCTGTATGCAAATAGTATTTTCCTCAAAAAGAGAGGTTTTAAATAGTTCATGAATGCACAGAGCTGCCCTGATGCCACATTAAAAGGTAAAGTCAAATAAGGTAGATAATTTCAAAAGTGACCCCAGGAGACTGAAATTGCCTCTAAGGTTTATCTTCCTATGACTGTCAGCAGCAGTGACCTTTTTAAAAATATACCTGGCTTTTGGGAAAAGAATAGAATAGTTTTTCCCCAGCTCCCTTGTTCCTCCCACATCAACAACCCCACAAGGGCTCTGACAAAGGCCCATCTCCATTTCCAACAAACTCACCTGTCTAGGCCCATCATCATATCAGTGCCAGTGGGGATGGGTGAATGGACTGTCATGCACACAATATTCAAGGAAGAGGTGGCTGGCTGATTCAAATCAAGTTTCTTCCAACTGGAAACAGTCCTTCAAAATGGATCCAATGGAGAAACTTGATTCTGGAGGATGTCCCAAATATGCAATAACACCTATTTATGGAGTGTTTCATGTGCCAGGTGTTACGGCAGGTGCCAGGAGGAAGGGTGAGTGGGGGAGAGTTCCTGCCCTTGCAGGCCTCACAGCTTCGGGAGAGGCATAAGACATGGTACTAAGAGTCACGAGGAAGGACCACTAGCCAGGCTGGAGAGCTCAAGGCTTCATAGGGGTCCCTCACGGAAACTGAAATGAGAGGGGCAGGAAGGCTCAGCAGATGGTGAGCCTGAGGTGCCATTATATACGGAGGCCTCAGCACGAGGCAGCCAAGCTCATTCCTCCTGGCCAACTGGGACCTTGTGGAGAAAGTCCTGGTGATCGAAGGAGTGACTTTAATGGAGGTGTTTAGGGTGTGTGGCAGCCCTCACGTCACAACACATGGACATGAGTCTAGTCCTACTCTGTGCCAGGGCAGTGGGAGGGTGGGGAGCTCCAGGCAACAGTCAGGAAATTAAATGCCTTCCCTCCCAAGGACCCTCCAGTTTATTCCATGCACTCCATAATTGCTTTGGAAACCTCAGGAAACGTCATAGCGATGGGAACTTCCAGGCAAAGGCCTCAAAATGTCAATGAATCAGAAGGTGAATCAATCGGGTTCCCAATAGAAAAACAGATGGCATATTCATACCAGGAAGACCTGGGGAGGGGTTATGTATAAAAGTGCGGGTGGGTGGGGGATTCAACAGGTGGTACAGTGTCTAGGGCCTCACCACTCTTAGGCCCAAAAGAAGGAGATTGGGGATAGCTACTGGAGTCCACAGGGAGAGGGTGTCTTCTTATGCCCCTGTGTCTTGAGAGGAGCAGCGGCCCTCAACAGAGGTGATCTTGCAGAGAGAGCCAAGGATTAAATTTCTCAACCTCACCTTCCTTCCTCTGGTGGGCCTGAACGTAGCTGAAGCCAGCCCTAGGAGAGGGTACAGGACTTGCCAGTATGGTTCCAGACACAGAGCAGTGGAAGGCAAGGATCTGGAGGGGCGTAGGTGGCAAGAAGGCAGAAGGAAGCCCACTAGGGCCTCCCTTGATGTGGGGCAGCAGGAGACTGGACAAGCTTTCTTCTCTTCTTTGTGCTTTTCTGTATTTTTCTAATCTCAAAATGAGCGCATGTGACTCCTGGAATTGCAGAAAATATGATTTTTAAATTTAAAAGGCCAAAACACAAACCACATCAACAGCCGTAACAGCAGCACGGAATGTGTACCACGAAGGCCCCACGGGGC
Source organism: Canis lupus familiaris (assembly GCF_011100685.1). Lineage (NCBI taxonomy): Eukaryota > Metazoa > Chordata > Mammalia > Carnivora > Canidae > Canis > Canis lupus. The sequence continues at coordinate 3,224,416 of NC_049244.1, read as the reverse complement.
AGTACAAATGCCTTTAATAATTAGAGCAGAAACGGGAGGCCTCACAAAGAATTCTTTCCCACTCTGGACAGCCAGCTGACCCTTTCCCAAAGGACACTGACCACAGATGGAGCAAATGCAACTGACATTCTCGACGAAGTCCTTGGGAAGAAGAGTCACTGGGCCCTGAACAAAGTGACACCCAAGCCCCTCTCGCTTCTCTGAGGTGAAGCTTGTGCAGAGGGAGGGCCTCACAGGGGAAGACACTCAGCCTCCCAGGGATGTGGTTCCATCCCCAGGTCAGACACTTCATTGTGGGGGCACCTCAAGCCAGAGACTGTGAGCGCTGCTCCTGCTCCTTCCCTTCTGAAGGCCCTATGAGGGCCCCTGACCTTGCAAATGGCCAGAACCTCTGCAAATATTACTCGTAAATGAAGGAGAGTAATCACCACCACAAAAGGCAAGAACAAATGTCCTAACTGCTCCCTATGTCACAGCCCACAACCTTTAGGAGGCCTGCAGCACATGATAGCCTTCGGGCAGAAAGAAGACACTTTCAACTTGGGTGAGTTGAGGAGAAATGCATGGGCCGGAACAGTTGCGATCATTTCTTCATTTCCCACCAGATGGCCTATTTTCTCTTGTGTCTCTGCCTTCTCCACTCCTCAGCTCCCTGGATTCAAGGATTTCTCCTGTGCAGCTCTCTCCCTACCTGCAGGGTTAGAGGTAGAGACACTCAGGTCTGGGGCTCTCAGAGACCTCAGAGGGCAGAACCTATGACACCCACCTTTCTTCTGCTACCTCAGCTGCCTCTGGCAGTGCGATTTCAGTGTGGGATGGTACTACAAGCTCCCTGTACCTTGAGGAAGGGACAAGATGGATGAGGCCGATGGAAACCCCTTCTCATCATGTGAGAGAATCCGGGCAGAAGAGAGTGTGAAAAGGAGGCAGGACAAGGAGATGGGGAATTCACGAGAAACCCTGCATGAAGCCTGAAAATGTGATCACATTTTGTCATAGTCCTCAATCCCGTGGCACACTCACAGCTGGAGCCTGAAGATTTTCAGGCCAAAGGGAAATGCAGGGACCAAAGAAAACTCTTGTCAGATGCTAGACCCTCCCCAGCCGCTCCCTACCTCTCAAGACTTCCACCACAGCCAGGAGAGAAGAAAAGGAGCCACAGGTCAGGCCCCCCTCGATACTTGAAAGCCTCACACCTATCTTCCTCCCTCGTTTATACTATATAAACCAACCCACAGCATTTTGATGCTGAGGAAGGGTGAGTGCTGGGCACAGGGACTTCAGGAAGAGAGTAAGGTGTGACAATGAGCGCTTGTCCTTCCTGCAGGATGGGGTGGGGTAGTGGCTAAAAGTCTAGATTTGGAGGTCAGATTAAGAAGATCCAAAGCCCTTCCCCTCTGCCTCTTATCAAGGTGGTCTACTTACTTAACCACCCGGGCCCTCTGATCTACCACCATAAACGGGATAACCAGGTCTTAAGTGCTTCCTAAGGTGATGGATGTAAAATACAAACACCAACTTGGACAAATTCTTGTCTTAAAAAAATTGATCCTGAAACTAATCAAGCCTCTGGATCTCTGAACAGTTTACAGAAAATACAGGGATTGAAAAAGAGATTAAGCAACGCTATAAAGACACAATCAGCCCAATCTGGAATGTGGGACGTTCTACAAGATAAATGACCTAGTGTCCTCAACGAATCAATAGCGTGGATAAAGGGGGGGGGGGGAGTGGAAATTGTTAAAAAATAAAAAAAGACCCAAGAGATAAGAACCATCAAAAGAAATGCATGAGCCTTGTTTGGATCCTGATTCAAAACCAAAACAAAGCAACCCCAAAGAGACATCTTTAAGGGAACTAATCTAATATTAGGGAATGACTGTTAATTTTGTTAGGGTGAATAATGGTGTGGTACTTATATTCTTAGAAAGTCCTTACCAATTACAGATGTACCTGGAAGTATTTATATTTATGGCTGAAATGAAATGGTATCTGGGACTCTTAGAGTTAGGGAGTAGCAAGGGACAGAGTTAAATGGTTGGAGCTGGGGAATGAGTGCCTGAGTTTTCCTTATACCCTTCTGCCTGCATTGTGTATCTTTTGAAAGTTTTATAGTAAATTAAAACCTTTCATAAAGTCACCTTACATGACTACAAACCATGTTAGGATGTTAGGTGCCGGATCGGACACCTAGTTGCCACCTCAGCATCTGTCAGGCTGACGGGTGCTTGCGTCCATGGCTGGGGGATGGTTCCTTGCAGCTGCGACCTGCTTCACTTCCAGAATGAGCCACAGGTCTCCCTGACGTGTGGCAGGGGATGCCAGCTTGAGCCTGCTCAGGACATCCTGCACCCCACCAGGAGGAACCCACAAGAGCAGAGGAGTTAGCGCCCTGTGAGCAATACATCCAAGCACCTTGCTTTAAAGGTGGATAAACTGAGAACTGTGTGAGGTCTTGACCTTCATGTCAGCTGGTCCGTGACACAGCCGGACTAGGGATTCTGTCTTGATGGCTTCTGCAACACGCAGCAGAGGGCTTTGCCCACATAGGCTCTCAATAAGGATGTTTTGCATAATTAAATAAATAGAGACCATAACAACATAATACAATTAACAATAGAAGTACTAAAAATACGTCTCCCCCCCCCCCCACCATATGACTGATTTTAAGATCCCAAAGTATCATTTGAGAAAATGAGGACCTATGAAGGAAGACAATCTTTTGTGCCCCAGAGATCCACTTCCACCCAGGTGGTAAAACACCATGCTTACTGTCTCTTAGCTCTATCTTCAACATAACGAACCCAGTGTCCATGCGGGTAGGTGTACGTGCAAACAGGTGTGTGTGCTCCATATTGCTGTAGATAAAAATAGCTCGTGAGCTTGGAAGAACAGTCTGCTTTAATTCTAGGAATTCGAAAAAATGCTTTGTAGTGAAGAACAGAATCTCAGTTTTGAAAATAATTGGCATTTCCCCCCAAGCACAAATATTTTAAATATTAACGTAAGGGAGATAACATGCAGAGGCAACTCCTCCAGCCCAAGTCCTCATGACTACAGGAATCTGTTTCTTCCGTCCTTCTCTTCTCACTGTCTCCTGGGGCTTTCAGGGGGCTGTGAAAGAATCTGTAGGGTTGCCAAAGTTTGAAAAATAAGCAACCTGGCTATCAGGCAAAAATGTGCAAAAGACATCCACATGCTCTATTTTTGTGTAGAGAGCAAGGAAATATTTTTTATTAGAAAACTGGCAAGAAGAAAACCATTTGAGTGATGAAGGTTCCAGCTGTATGGCTAACCCGTTTAGCCAGGACCCGTTTAGCATGGTTCAGAGGGCTGGTAATGAGATCCAAAGTATTCTCTATCTAGGTCAGCATTGAATCCAGCCTAGGTCACAAAGTATAGAGAGTGGTTTAGCCAGATGTGTGTTCAAGAGCCTATGGAAATGAGAGCGTGTTCTGAGATGCAGGCATATCTGACTTTGGGTCTAATCTGTCCCCTTTTGGGGCAGGTGTTGGTCCGGAGTTTTCAGATAGAGTTGTCGTGGAAGGAAAACTTTCTGTATAGGATATATCTGCAACTGTGGTTCTTTCCCAAAGGATTAGAGAATGTCATTGACTTTCCAAAACTCTCAAGAAAAACAGTGTCAGGGCACCTGGGGGGCACACCTGGTTAAACATCTGACTCTTGATCTCAGCTCAAGTCTTGATCTCAGGGTTGTGAGTTCAAGCCCTGTATTGGGCTACATGCTGGGCATGAAGCCTACTTAAATTTTTTTTTTTTTACAAAAACTAAAAAAAGAAAAACATGGTGTCCACTGTGAACCAGAATGCAGGGAATCCTCTCCTGCATGGTAGATGAATATTAATTATTATGCTTTTTCTACAGATAAACTTGATCATATATATTAAAAATCATAAAAGTTGCACAGTACTCCACTTCTAGGAGTTTCTTCTAAGGAAATAGGATGTGTCCTAAAGATTTTATTTATACTAAAAATAAAGATAAAAATAATAACTAATTTTTAAAAATAGAGTAATGAAGTAATCTTACTGGTAGCCCAGCAATAAGGGATTTTTTAAAATGATAGTACAGTGCAATTTCTTCAGCCATTGAGAACAATATTGAAGAAATGTATTTATTGACAGAATTTATTTATTTATTGAGAGAAAGTGAGAGACAGCATAAGCAGGGGACAGAGAGAGAAGCAAGCCCCCCACCGAGCAGGGAGTCTGATGCTGGGCTCCATCCCAGGATCCTGGGATCATGATCCAAGCCAATGACAGATGCTTCACCGACTGAGCCACCCGGGAGCCCTCAACCAGCATCTTTCTTAAAAGTTACTCTTCTTGGCTTATTCCTCATTGATTTAAACATGTAATTTCCTAATCACTCAAGAGCAGTCTTTGGAAGTATGGAAAGAACCTATATAAACATCAAGACAGAACAGAGCCAGCCAAAGGGGGATTTTCTTTTCAGCTTTCTCATTTCGAGGTGTTTCCTTCTATCAATGATGTCTCAGCACTGGGGGAACCCAGCATTGGATGGATGCTTCTTTTTGTCCCTCCAAGGTCTGGAATAAGCATCCTCCCACTGTTAGCACATGCGTGCCCTCAATTAAAGTGTGAACAACAGCCCAACCTAAGATGGTAAATCCACCCTGGAACACTCACAAACGCTCAAAAGGCAAGCAAGGGTTCTGAGCTTCCTGGGGAAAAGCAGGGCCAGTGTGCATAGCTTTCCACATGATGGCTCCTGGGCTCTGGCATAGCAGACCCAGGAGTTAGGAAGACACAGACATTTAGAGATGACAGTGTCCAGAGCTGAGAGACCCACAATAGACCGACACAAGCACCCCAGGGCCAGACTCTACTTAGCACCTCTAGGGGCTACAGAGGAAGGGGTTCTGGGACCACACAGAGCTGGTTCTGAAGGATTTGGAGACCAAAGGCACCGTGTATGGAGCGGAGCTCCTTTGGAAAATGGACATAACTCTTAGCATTTTAGTACCTTTGCTTATAAAATGAAAATAACATAAACCCAGGGAAGTTGTAAGAATTAAATGAGAGCCTAGTCTAGAAAAGTCTCACAGAGATGTGCAGAGCCCTACCTACCATGCTGGGACCCCGATGTGGGACTTGATCCCAGGACTCCAGGATCACATCCTGGGCCAAAGGCAGACGCTCAACCACTGAGCCACCTAAGCATCCCCAAAAAGCTTGTTTTGTACTAATTTTTTTCCTAAAGATTTTCGTTTCTGACAGTGTTTTGTACCAAAAAGAAAGTTATTTTCTTGGCTATAGTTTCTTTCAAGTGGCTTCTTTGCTAGAAAGATTGCATAGTTTATTTTGGTGGTAGCTTGGCTGGTTTGTTGGGTTTTTGTATGTGTGGCAAAATATACATAACATTAAATTTACCATTTTTAACCATTTTGAACCTCACAGTTTTCTGGCATTAAGTACACTCACATTGTTGTACCACCATGTATCTCCACAATGTTTTCACTTTCCCAAACTGAAACTCCAGTACCCATTAAATAACTTCCCACTCCTCCCTGCCCTCAGCTCCTGGTAACCCCCATTCTACTTTCCATCTGGATGAATTGGACTTCTCTGGGAGCCACCTATACCTGGAATCATACAATATTTGTCCTTGTGTGTCTGGCTTATTTCATTTAGCGTAATGTCTTCAAGGCTCATCCCCAATGTAGTATGTGTCAGGATTTCATTCCTTTTAAAGGTTGAACAAAAATACTCCATTATGTGGCCATACTACATCTTATTTATTCACCCATTTATCTGTGATGGCCACTTGGCTGCTTCCACCTTTTGGCTGTTGTGCATAATGCTGCAATGAACATGGAGATCCAGAGTTCTGTTTTTGAGGACCCTCCATACTGTTCAGGATTACTTCAGAAGAGCATGAGTGTGTGTTTTTTCCAGTAGTGGGTAAAACAATGGTTCCCAAACTGGATTCTGCATCAGAATCACCTGGGAACTCTTATATGCAAATCCCTGAGTGCCCCACTTTCAAGACTATGAGACGAGATTATCTAGGGGAGGAGCCGGGCATCTGGAATTCAACCCAAGTTCCCTGTGCCACTCATCTGTGGGGTGGTCTATGGGGCCATGGGGTATAGACAGGAATTCCAGCTGCCCCTGCAGTGTCCACTATATACACCCAAGGGGAGACAAGTTTTGTTAGACACAGATCCAATGCTGCTTTGCTCTCTACATGTGGCAGAGACTTCTTGTAAGAAAGTAAAGGAGTAAGGAAAGCCATCCTCCTGTCTGGTGAGGAATCAGAATGACACCTCTCACTGTTCAGGACCCAGCAGCCTTCTAGCTTGATTCTCTTTGCTAAAATCTCAGGAGTGGGCAGAGAAGCTTCCTCAGGGAGTGTCTGTATGTACTTTTCCTGAGACAGGATATGATCAGCCCTGTTTTTCACTATCCAATATCAAGGCTCTTATTTGACAGTGCCTTGGGTCAAGCTTTCTCATAGGTGGTTTGGTTTTCCTTCCATCCATAGGGATTCCTGATTCAATGCTCGCTGGCACAGTCATGCTTGACTTTGAGAAGCCACATGGTTTGCTCTGCCAGCAGCATGAGCATCCCAGGGTGTTCATAGGGTCTGTGGATCTTCCAGGACATGCACCATTCCCAAAGGGATGCCTCCTTTGAGTGCCTGACTTTTCTTTTATTCAGGATTTTTTTTTTTAAGTTTCGTTTTGTACTTTGCTATAGCATTATTTGCATTGAATTTAGAAAGTTTGGAAACTATAGGAAAAGAGAAGGAAACGGGGAAAAAATGGTCTTAATCCCACTCCCAAAGTCTACCATTTTTGTGAATTCCTTCCTGTCTTTTTTCTCTGCATCCTTTTTTATGTGCTCACTTATCATAAGTATTTTCCCATGTTATTATAAACTCATGCATACATTTCAGTGGGTGCATGGATCTACCAGGGTTTACTCAATTCTTTCCTTATTTTTAAATGTTTTCGGTTGTTTCCAACTTTTCTCTATTGTAAACGGTATTACAATGAATGTCTTTAGACAGAAGGCCTCTTGTGATATTTTCCCTTAGGGCAAAGTCCAAGAAATAGGATAATTAAGTCAAAGTCATGAACATATTAAGGCTTTTGATATGTAGCCCACCTAATTTGTGGAAGGATGGGTACCAAATTGCACAACCATGAGCAAATACAAAAATGGGCACCATTATCTAGATCCTAGTCTCATGGTTCCACACTGAGTGATTCTGCCCTCAGGGGACATTTGATGTCTGGAGGCATTTTTGGTTTTCACAATGGAAAGGATACTACTGGCATCTATTTAGCAGAGATCAAGGATGCTGCTAAACATCCTACAATGCACATTATAGCTATACACAACAAAGAATCATCTGATCCGGAATGTCAACAGTGTCAAAGTTGAGAACGCTGCTCTATGGTAACTGTCACTTGGATTGCAACCCATTCAGGGAGAAAAATACAGAGTCTTATCAGCTCAATTTCAGGGCCCAGCTGTCAGGTGCTGTTGCTTGTGTCAGTGCTACCAGATATCAGCAATGAAAACCAGTCTAAACATAGCTCGCTGTGTTCCTGTACAAGATGAGCACCCTGATCCATAATCAGATTTCACCTTGACCAACCCAAGGCACTACCTGAAGCACCTCTTACCCAGGGCCCTGAGAATTCTTACCCATGGCTTTCAGTCCAAACCACTGCCACCCATCAGAAATGTTCTGATATAATTCAAAACAGAGGATCCATATGCTCTGATTTTGAGAAATTTTCTGGGATCCTATGCAAATGTGCCCACACACCACCCCTTCTCAAACCTACAATAACCCCTGTGCAACACACCCAAACCCTAGGACTTTGAAGACAAGATTTCAAGTCACAGACCTAATCTGTGGTAGAGACAGTTAACTCTTCCCAGTATCTATTCTCCTGTTCCTCCATGGTAATAGAATCTTCAATTTTTAGCTGGTTTATAGCTTCTCAGAACAAACACAGCATTTACCAGACTTTCTTGCAGCTATCCAATGGCTTGTAAGTGGAAGTGTTGAGTGTGACTTCTAGTGGTGTCATGTCAGAGGAAATGCACCCTTTTTTACTAATGACATAAGTAAATGTGGACATGCTGACCTGATCTAAAGCAGCCAACTTAGACCAGGAGGTGGAAGTCAAGTTTGGAGGATGTCAGAGCAAGAAGATAGAAGGAGCCTGGGTCTTTGATAATCATGGAATTACTGTACCAACCCTGTACTCTTTACCACCAGGCTTCACTATGTGGGAGAGAAATAACCCCATGCTTATTTTAAACCACTGTTATTTTGGTCTCTGTTACAGCTGAACCTAATCCTAAGTGATACATAATCCATCTTCCTCATTTGAAAGATAAAAATGCAGGCCTGAATGGACTATATCAGGCTTGGTTCGTGGTGCCTTTTCTGCCAGCTGTCAGAGAGTTTGCTGAATAAGAAAAAAAAATGAATCATTTAAGAGAAATGGTGTATTTTGGGATACCTTATGAGACTGATAATACAAAAGAAGATGAAAGACTTGAATTTGGAGGAGAGCAAAGGCTTTAGAATATGTGAGATGAGATTTGGGGCACACTAAGGAAAAGGAAAATAAAGCATCAGCCTTCATTTTTCAGGGTTAGATCTCCTGGATCTGGGAGTAGTTAAAACTCCAACAACACTCTTATTGATGTAATGATCCTTTTTTAGCAGTCAGCAAGTCTGAATGCAGAGGCTGTTTATAGAGCAGTGTAATTAATAGATACTTCATGGAAGTGATTGTTGCTGGTTCAATTATTCTTTAAGAGATTGGACAGATCAAGAGACTGCTCTGGAAGGAGAATCAACCTTTCTTTTTTCCCCTTCAGGATAAGTGAACACTCATAATTTATTAAAATTATCCTCTTGGCTTCATTTTACTCACAAAGGAAATATATGCACCTTCTTAAAATATACAGATTTGTTTTCCCTTGAGTCCAGAAGGTAAAGAGAATGATAATCGGTATCCTATTGAGTTAGAAGAAAGCTGTGTCTGCACATTGCCTAAGCAACCAGTCACTCAGGACAATTCTGTCAAAACACCCGTCGATTCTGTGAAAGATCCATTAGCCTGGTTATGTGACATCCCACAGCCTTCGGTTTGCCCTTCCTAGATGGAGTAACTATTTCTTATTTTCTATCGCCTATATTGGCTTCCTACAGACACTGCTGCAGATAAAGTTTTGATTTCATAGAGGAAGTCATCTATCTTTGCAACTCCCCACAGGGTGATGCCCTCATGACCATCAGAAAATGCTCTGCAGAAAAAAGGTTCCATTGCCCACTGGAGCTTGAAGGGTCAAATGAAGCCCAGTCCCCAGGACAAGCAGAAACAATTAGAAAGATGACCATTAATTGGCCTTCCCCTTTTCCTTCTTCTCAGTGTCCAGAAAATGGTTTTTCTTGGTTCTAGGACTAAATGGAGTGAACACCTGGTCCAGATTTGCTTGGATCCTTCTTCTCTAAGCAACTAACTCTTGATGGAAAATATGCTTATATCACATAGGCCCACACCAAAGAGAAGAAAAAGCCTCCATTTATCCTGTCTCTTTGATTTCATTTCAGCCTCTGGAGGCAAAGTCAGCCCAGGCAAGCCTCATGCAGCACGTCTGGCTGGCTGCACTGTTATCATAATGCAACAGAACCTTGGCAGCAGCTTCTTGAGCAGGTTGCTGTGACTCTGAAGGCTGTTTGCATCATAAAAGAGTAACTCTGAGCTGCACCAAGATTCAACCTACCAAAACATGTGAGTGACCAACCCTGTGTACATCCACCTTTCTATGTAGTTACTCTTCTCATCTGCAACTGGCCTACTTTTATACCTACTTTTCTCATATTCCTTAGTCTAGCCAGTTCCAGCTTCACATGAACTGCCTCACCCTGGTTCTATCTCCTAGTTTAATCTCTCTCACTTCAACCAATGGTGTGCTGGAGCCAGTTCCCATTGGCTTAAGAAAGCCAATTGTACATAGCTCTTCATAATGTCATGTTCAATAGCATCACAATGGTAGCTTGAAATCAGGCATGGTAAGGGTAATTATGCCACAGAAATCAGCAAAATCTGTAAGAACTCCCCCTACCCTGACCCAGAAGGCCAGTTTAAAGTTTAGCACCACATACTGGATCTATCCCCTTTGAAATAAAGGGGTAAGGGGATCCCTGGGTGGCGCAGTGGTTTGGTGCCTGCCTTTGGCCCAGGGCGCGATCCTGGAGACCCAGGATCGAGTCCCACGTCAGGCTCCCAGGCATGGAGCCTGCTTCTCCCTCTGCCTGTGTCTCTGCCTCTCTCTCTCTCTCTCTCTCTCTCTCTCTCTCTCTCTGTGACTATCATAAATAAAAAAATAAAATAAAGGGGTAAATATATGTCCATTTATCATAGTAAAGGTAAATGATACACTACATTAAAAATAATTAAAAATAAAGAATTTTAGGCCAACCTTAGTTGTGTTCTGGTTTAAATCAACTAAATGTAAAAAGATACTTGGAAAAATTTGAAACCAAGTATAGATAATACTAAAGAACTCATGTCAATTTTTTTAGGTATGAAAATGATATTAGGGAGGAATAGATGGAAACTTCCTCAACCTGATAAAGAACATCTACGAAAAACCTATAGCTAACAACATAACTTGAGAGAAACTAAGTTTTCCCACTAAGATAATAAATGAGGCAAAGATGTTCCCTCTTCTTTTCAGCATTGTACAAGAAGCCCAAGCTAATGCAATAAGACAAGAAAATGAAACACAAAGGATACAGATTAGTATGGAAGAAATAAAGCTGTCTTTGTTCATAGACAGCATGATTGTCTATGTAGGAAATCCAAAAGAATCAACAACAAAAAACCCTTCCTGGAACTAATAACCTATTATAGCAGTGTTGTAGGATATAAGATTAATGTACAAAAGTCTATCACTTTTTTGTACATCAGCAATGAACAAATGGAATTTGAAATTTAAAACACATTACCTATGTCAACTATATTTAAATAAAAATATCTTAAAAACCACATTATCATTTATGTTAGCACTCCCAAATAAAATACTTAGGTATAAGTCTAAAAAATATGTCCAAGATCTATGTATGAGGAAAACTACAAGACTCTGATGAAATAAATCAAAGAACTAAATAAATAGAGATATTGCATGTCCATGGACACAAATACTCAAGATGCCCACTTTTCTCAACTTTATCTATAGATTCATTGCAATCCCAATCAAAGTCCCAGCAAGTTATTTTGTAGATATCAACATACTGATTTTAAAGTGTATTTGGAATGGCAAAAATCCAGAATAACAACACACTATTGCAGGAGAACAAACTCAGAGAACTGAAACCATCTGACTTCAAGGCTTACTATAAAGACACAGTAATTAAGATTGTGTAATTAGACAAAAATAGACAAAAGAATATACAAGTAGTTCAATGGAACAGAATAAATAGTCCAGAAACGGATCCACCTAAATATAGTCAACTGATCTTTGACAAAGTGGCAAAAGCAATACAATGCAGGGAAAATAGTCATTTCTATGAATGGTGCTGGAACAATCAGAAATCCATATTAAAGAAAAATGTATCAAAACACAGACCCTATGTCTTTCATAAATTAACTCAGCATGCAAAATGAAAAACTATAAAATTCCTGGAAGATCACAGAGGAGAAAATCCTAAATGACCTTGAGTATGGCAATGGCTTTTTAGATACAGCACCAAAAGCACAATCCATGCCTTATAATTGAGAAGCTGATCCTCTTAAAGTAAAAAACTTTTACTCTGCAAAAGACTCTGTAAGGAGAGTAAGAAGACAAGCCACAGACAGGGGACAAAACTTTTGCAAAAGACATATCTGATGATGGACTGCTATCCAAAATAAGGAATCCTTAAGATTCAGCAATAAGAAAATGAACCATCTGGGACTCTTGGGTGGCTCAGCAGTTAAGCATCTGCCTTTGGCTCAGGGCATGATCCTGGAGTCCCAGGATCGAGTCCCACTTTGGGTTCCCTGCATGGAGCCTGCTTCTCTCTCTGCCTGTGTCTCTGCCTCTTTCTCTGTGTGTCTCTCATGAATAAATAAATAAAATCTTTTTTTAAAAAAAAGAAAATGAACAATCTGATTTTTAAAACAAGGAAGAGATTTTAACAGACACCTCCCTAAAGAAGATCTACAGATGGCAAGTAAGCATATGAAAAGATGTTCAACATCATATAATCAGTCGTTAGGTAATTATAAGTTAAAACAACGAGATACCACTACACACATACATATAAGAATGGCCAAAACCCCAAACAATGACAACACCAAATGCTGTCAAGGATGTGGAGCAACAGGAATTCTCACTCATCGCTGGTGAGAATACAAAATGGTACAGCTACTTTGGAAGAGATTTTGGCAGTGTCTTACAAAACTAAACATATTCTCACCATACAATCCAGCAGCTGTACTTTTTGGTATTTACCCAAGTTGGGTGAAAAATTATGTCCACACAAAAACATGCACATGGACATTTATAGTAGTTTTATTTATAATTGCCTTATCCTGGAAACAATCAAGAACTACTATCCTTTAGTAGGCAAACGGATAAATAAATTGAGGTGCATCCAGTCAATGGAATATTATTTTGCACTAAAAAGAAGTGAGCTACCAAACCATGGGAATATGTGGAGAGAACTTAATGCATATAACCAAGTGAAAGAATCTAATCTAAAAAGGCTACATACTATATAATTGCAACTATATGATACTCTGGAAAAGGCAAAACTATGGAGACAGTAAAAATATCAATGGTTGCCAAAGGTTAGGGGGTTAGACAAACCGGCTGAGCACAGAGGATTTTTAGGGCCGTGAAACTATTCTGCCTAATGGTATAATGGTGGATAGCTGTTGTTATATGTTTTTCAAAACAATAGAATGCACAAAGCCAAAAGTGAGCTACAGATTTTGTAAACTACAGATGTAAACTACAGATTTTGGGTGATCATGATGCATCATGTAGGATCATCAGTTATCGCAAATATACCACTCTAGTGACAGATGTTCATAATGCAGAAGTCTATACATGTGTGGGGGCAGGGTATATATGGGGAATCTGTACTTCCCACTCAATTTTGCTGGAAATCTAAAACTTCTCTAAAAAATATAAAGCCCATTTTTAAAGAAATGGAATTATGGTTATGTAGGGAGTTGTTTCTGTAGCTTAAGGAAGTATTGAGGGATTAAATGCCATAATGTCTGTAATTTACTTTGAAAACACTTCAGAAGAATTAATGAAGCAAATATGGAAAAATTCTAACAATTGTTCAATCTCAAGTATACATGTATGCAGGGTCATGCTACTATCCTCCTTTTCTGTCTGTAGTTTTGACATTTCTCATAATAATAATTTTAAAAGAACTTCCAGCCATGAAAGCTATGAGTTTGGGCAATCTCAAATAGAACTGCTCATATCTGCCCCGTAAATCTGGGCCTGTATTACTTGTTGTTGTTAACATCCCAGTAAAAGCATGTGCTAGAGGGCAGAATGAGGAAATTACTCACTAGCAGGCATCGTGGGCTTTCTCAGGCGGAGGCAGTTGAGTGCAGTATACATTTCACTATTTAACTTTTGTGATTGTATGGAATGACTAAAAACAACTGTACTTTACTAACCCTCGTAAGAACGATGCCCCGCATTTTGTTCAATTAAATGTGTTAGTTTCCACTAACTGCATTTGGCATGGCTCTATGATTCTCTGAGCAGCAAATACTGTTTAATCGAAATATTTTAAAATACACATTTTCTTGTACTGATGCCCCCCCCTTTCCTTCCAGGGGAGTCCTTTGGCCTTGGAGAATTTTAGGGATCTTATAAATGCAAACAAAAAGAGTTAACATTTAGCTGCTAGCATCCAAACTAGGATTTAATTTTTTTGGTAAAGATTTTATTTAATTATTTGTGTTAGAGTGAGACAGAGCATGAGAGAGCATGCGGCACCAGCGGGGGTAGGTAAGAGCAGAGGGGGAAGGAAAGAGGGAGGGAGACAGACAAGCAGACTGTGTTGAATGAGCCCCATGCGGGGCTCAATCCCACGACCTGGAGATCATGACCTGAGCTGAAATTGACTGAGTCACCCAGGTGCCCTGAAACTTGGATTTTAAAACAAGAAGTGTCTCTAGGGAAAGGGTTTTGTAAGTCTTTCTATCCCCACCTTTAGGGAGAATAGAGGTCCTGGTGGACCTGACCTTTTAGGTCACAGAATCCTATTCAATCAGAAAGAGGAAGGGGGCCAGGGAGAGAGAAACCAATATTGGTTATGTGTCCTAAATATTTCCTCAGCTCACAGAGCATATCAGATGAATGGACAGAAACCAGGGGCACCACTTTTGCCTATGTCTCATTTGGGACCCAGAGAGGTGATGACCCTATAGCTCCCCACACCAATCTTCCATGGGGAGTCACATCAGAGAACACTCAGAAGCACAGGGTGATCTAGTAGAAGGAATTTGGCTCTTGTGTGATTTGGAGGATACCCCCACAATCCCCAGGTACCCTCTCAGGGGACAACAAAGCTGAATTGAGAGGCACTGGGCCTTTCAGGAGCCCCTGGTGAAGATGAGGTGGCCCCAGAGCAGAGAAGGATGGGACAGAAACTCAGGAGACTCTGTGGTGCCAACAGAAGCAACAGTGGGCCAAGTCAAGTTGAGAGAGACCAGTCTGTGAGGGACAGCAGCAGCAGAGCCCTGCAGAGACACCAATAGGACACCCAGACCCAGTGGTCATCATCTACACAGCAATCCCAGCCTGCTGTTCCATGGCTGAGACTGGATCTATCCAACCATCCCACCCTCCCTCTGATGCCCCAAGGTCATGTAAAATACAGCCCTCTGCCTTAATTACATTTCACCTCAGAGGAACATAAAGTGAAGCACTTTCCCCCAAAGATCTAGAAAGACTGTGTAAATAACTGCATTTAACCAAGAGCACTGGACCCACGTAAACATGGCTGTTCCTGCCCCTTCCTCCTGCTATCCAACAGGGTGGGCTAACCTGACAAAAAATGAAGGAACCATTTTTCTTTTGATCATCTGAATGCAATGTGAGAAGATCCAAATCATGCTACAGCCAGAGTGTGTTCTGTGGCATATCCTTCTCCCAAGATGCTCACGACAAGAATCCCGTGACCCAATAAATCTGGGAACCCCTCTATCCTGAATGCCCCTCCTGGAACTGTATGATGCACTTGGACATATTGAAGATTCCAATTGTTTTGCAGTGAAAAGCCTGTTGAATCTTTATCTCGGCACCTTGCTTGGCCTCCACTCCTTCCTTTGGATACCCTCCATTAATATCCCCAAGTACATGTGTTCCCATGAACACGCTGGAACCTTATTCATATGGAAAAGAAAGTTTCCTGGGCTCACCTATGGGAAACCACATTAGGCCTCAACGGACAAGGAAGTTTATTCTCTTTTACCTCCTTGCAGAAGAAATGAAGCATACTCCAAGTGGGTGCTCTCAGTTCGCAGGTGGCTCAGGCACATGATGCAGACACTTTCCAGCATTTCCAGCCCCTTGTCGACAGGCACATTTGTGTGATTAGGGTTAGGTATATCCTGCATGTGAGACTTGACTCTAGTGAATTGATTCATGGTTTTTATTTTGCTGTCAGAGATAAGTCGTTAACATGCAAAAGCTTATTTTTGGTTTTCCTACACAAACCATTGACTGAAGTAGAAAGGACACTGGACTAAGCGAGGAATGTAGAAAAAGCTGAGTTTGAAGCTTTGCCCATGCACTAGTGTACACCAGCCCCGGTTCAAGTGTCAACAAAACCATCAAAGGCAAATGGAAGCAGACTCGGATCCTTCACCGAAAACCTCCCAGAACAGGATGTGGGCTTCTCAAATTCCTTGGAAATCCCTGCATATCACTCCCATGGCCTCCTTGCCATCTTAGCCCTCCCTGTTTTTGTGCCTCAGACTTAGATCTAAGTAGTCCTGGATTGTACCTGGTGTTTCTGGGACCTCATTAGAGCCCCTGTCGCAACTTCCCTCCTCTTCCCTTTGGTCAGCTATTGATTTAGGGCTTTTTCCCTCTCCCCTGGCCTGATGACTTCAATTGAACCATCAGGCTGAAACCAGACATTCTGTAGCCTTGGACATCCCATGGAGCCTTAGTATCATTCCATAATGACATTAATAAAAGCTACTTGTTTTGTCTGCCTTGCAGGGCTGTTAAGAGATCAAAGGAATAAGTCTTCCTAAGTCTGAGGTTCACTGGAAAGCCCAATACAAATGTTCCTTGTTATTATCTATTTTTTATAATTTTTGTTGTTACACAGTATCTTTAGTGACTCTCCAAGCAGCCAGTGTTATTAATCTGTTTTCTCAACTAAGAAAACAGAAGGTTTGTTAGAATATTTTTCTACTCAGAAAAATCTTTAATACAGAAGGAGGGGACCAGTGTCCTCAGACCAGGAAACACACCTGTGAAGAGGCTGCTTAGGCCTGCACAGACTGGTGCCTCCTAGACCTTGTTCCTGCTCCAGTCATTAGCTACAGATCCAGTTCCTGTTCATTTGGGAACTGCTGACACTGAATTTTCACTGGCTTCAATTTTCTGTTGGCCTTCGTTACTTCCTCCCTCCCTCCCTGGCTTCCCAAGCTTTTGGGATGTTGAAACCTTTGGCACACAGGGCTGCTGACATACCTTTGTACACCAAGCTGTTGTGCTCTACATTTATTTATTTATTTATTTATTTATTTATTTATTTTAATTTTATTTATTTATTCATGAGAGACACAGAGAGAGAGAGAGAGAAAGAGGCAGAGACGCAGGCAGAGGGAGAAGCAGGCTCCATGCAGGGAGCCCGATGTGGGACTCGATCCCGGGACTCCAGGATCAGACCCTGGGCCAGAGGCAGGTGCTAAACCGCTGAACCACCCAGGCTGCCCTGTTGTGCTCTACTTTTAGAAGTAAACACAATCACATGTTGTTTTAAGGAGCTTCTGGAAACCTCTGGGGGAAGAGATTCTGTCCAGTTTTGACATATTTTGAACAAGATATTTCCAGTGCTTCCAACTTCCCCACCTGTTAGTGGAATATCTGCTCCAGGTCCGAGGATCGACAAAATGGTCAAATGGAAGCAAAGCCTTGGACCCTTAACTTTCTTCACACAGAATATAAGGCTCAGATATTCAGAATGAATCACATTTCTGGCAGTACTATCAAAACTCTCTACCTACAATTGTCTTGGGAAAGCTGAAGTAAGGGCAAAACTGCTGGAGATTACTATTAAAGCACTGAAAGTGAAGGGGATACATTTTAATACCCCAACAGACCTCCCCCTGGATTAGTTCTGAGCCAAATGAATCATGGCCATATTGGATTTCTAGCTGAATCAGTTTCCCCACTTGAGTATTGCAGTCCTCAGAGAGACATTGACCAACAGGAATGATTCCAGGGATGAGGGCCAAGGTCACTCTTTACCCTGTTGGCAAGTGAGGGGGCTCCCTAAGGCAATCAAAGCCGAAACTGATTGGAAAAACTCCATAACCCCCAATATTTAATCATCTTCTTGTCCCTGTGTAATTATGAGATTAGATTCTATTTGGCCTGCCTTCTGGTCCACCTTGGAATTTCCATTTGTAAAACACTACCAATCACAAATCCTTACCTCCCCCCTTTCCAAAAGGTGAGATTTTGAAATCCTTATCAACTCTCATGTGTGGGGAGTGCTCAGGTACAACATTTTCTATTTGTGTCCATTCTCTGGTAAAGCCTCACTACAATCCCATAAGAATGGGGCAAGTATTACCAGTCTCATCTTATGGTTGAACAAACTAAGGGTTGGAGAGTTTGAAGGGGTTCCTCCATAGTCCTAAAGTTGGTAATGACAGAGCTACTAAGTCTCATGTGTTTTCTTTTCATTCAGCAGCTTCTTAATCTAGAGCCTTTTGTCTGTCTTCAAGAGACTGCCCAGAAAAATTTATATGTACATACATTTTTCTAGAAAGAGGGTCTATAGCTGTCATGAGATTTCCAAAGAGATGCAAAACTAAAAAATTATTAAGAACATGCTGACTATTTTGTTTGGGATAGAGAAGGTGTTTGACATTTGCATACTGAATTGAACTGAGGATAACTGGGGTTGGGGAGATGGGTCTCAGAGGGGTAGCATTCTGGTTCTCCAGAAGAGTACCTTAGAGGGAAGGATCCACGAGCTGCCACAGTTGAGTTTCTTGTCATGGTAATTCAGAGAAAACATGCAGAAGTTGGGGAGCAGGCCAGGACAATTTCCTGATGGATATATAGCCCAGGACCCAGGAGCAACCCAGCTCACCTGGAGAGGACATATTCCTAAGAAGTTTATAGTGAGAACACTGTTGAAAGAGAGAGAAAGGGATCCCTGGGTGGCGCAGTGGTTTGGCACCTGCCTTTGGCCCAGGGTGCGATCCTGGAGACCCGGGATCGAGTCCCACGTCGGGCTCCCGGTGCATGGAGCCTGCTTCTCCCTCGGCCTGTGTCTCTGCCTCTCTCTCTCTCTCTCTGTGACTATCATAAATAAATAAAAAATTGAAAAAAAAATTAAAAAAAAAAAGAAAGAGAGAGAAATTACCAATTTCTCTCCTGGGCTTGGACTGTGGTGGCCAGTTTAGGGGTTCTTGAGTCTTCTAGGACTTCCCTAAGAGCAAAGATATGAAACCTGCCCAAGGGGATTCCTGCCATCAGCTGGCCCAAGGCTCATTACAGAGTGAAACAAAGGCAGGGTTGAGCTTCTCAACCTCACACTGAAAAGATAAATGAATATGAGGCTTTGGCAAAGAGCTAAAGCAAAGATAGAGATCAAGGAGCTTCACTGTCAATCCAGTTGTCATCCTGGCAATGGGACCAGCTTTAACTATACTCATTTGGGTATCTTAAAGAACTAGACATGTACGATAGTTTGGCGTTCATTTAGAGACCTGAAGTAAAGTAAGGACATTTTTTACCTCACAACAGAATATTATACCCCCCTTTTGGCTAACAGGATACATGCTGTTAAGATGTGTAAAATCTGATGAACTTAGGGAGTAAGAAATAAGCATAAGAACCCTAAGTTAGCCTTCCAGTTTGGGCTGTTTTGGTCTTTGTGTTTCACAGGATGTGTTTCGAGGAGAGATTTCCGTGACCACTGAAACACAGAGAAGCTTGGTGCCCGAAGAAGAATGAGGGGAAACAAGAGCCTACGTGTGTGTCCCATGGTAAACAATGAGGCCGGAAGCATCTATCTGGAATGCAGTCAAAACAACTGCCTGCTGAAATGCTGGGGTACCCGTGTTCTCAAAATGGAGTGCCTCCTTAGCAAAACTTTGCTGAATAACAGATATAAAAGGATGGGTGTGTGGTAAGGAGTTGTATAGGAAAAAATTGGGAGCAAAGATTTTTTAGCAGCCAAATTGTGTTTGTGCATGAGAGACAGAGAGGGGTAGAAAGAAAGAAGGAGAGAGAGAGAGAGAGAGAGAGAAAGGTAGAGAAGCCCAGATTCAGTTGTTGGAAATCCACAATTAAAATTCAGCCCACAATTCATCTCAGTCCCTTTCAGTGGAGTCCTGGCACTGGACTCCGGTTGTGGCAGCTCCTTGAGGGATCCTGAGTATAATAGCATTGGAAGAAATACATGATATGTTTCAAGATCCTTGAATTCTTCTTAATCAAGTTACAGTGAGGGGGGAGAGGTTCAAGTAGCAGTCCTGGCATTATTTTAATTCACCTAGTGGAAAATTACTGAAGCATATTTCATATAATTAGGGTCAAGAATGGATTTTGCATCATTGGAACCAAATGCCCCAAACACAAAGCCAATTCAGCTGGCATGATTTCTAGCCTAGAGAACAGCAAGTCTGGCAACAATTAACCAGGCAAGAGGAAATAGTAGAGAGACCACTGTTTGGCCACCCTCTGCACAGACCAGGGCAAAGAATTATGGAACTCCAGCAATTAGCAGTATAAGGGGCACACTGGAACACAGCAACATGTTGTGAGTAATGGCTTGTGCCCGGAACATCTCAGGAAGTTTTATGAATGTTAACTTAGTTGGGCAATATTCCAGGAAGGTAAGAGGTCCCTATTTTATAAACACTAGTGTTGCTGGGAGCTGGGCCTCCTTGAGGCCCAAGTGTCTTAGAGGGAGTTGACTCTAGATCCTGATGCTAATTGATGGAAAAAGAAGAAGAAAAAGAGTAAACCTATGTTATTAACAACACAGCTAATGGGCAGAAATTAAATTTGGAACAGAACCATGATGCTCAACACAGATGCTTCTATTCAGGACCCAAAAAAGTTGTCCTGAGCCTTAAAGCTGTCAGCTGTGTGCAAGAAAGGATGGCAACAAGATCCCCAGAACAGCCTCGTGGCATTCTTCAGCTCTAAGTGTCCACTGAGCCCGGCTGGCAGTGTGTGGACTTCTGGGGTTCAAAGTGTGGTAACATCTTGGCGTGCTGGTGGATGCTATGAAGTCAGAACCAAAAGGCACCCCTGGCATCATTGTGATTGCTTCACTTCCCCCTTAGGCTACTCCGAGTAGATGCCTTAGGGATAAGAGCAGTGGGCTTGTCTCTGGGCAGATTCCAAGGGGAGTTGGTAAGCAAAGTATCCAATTCTATTATATACAGCAGCGCACATAAATGGGTAGATAGAAAAGGTAAGCCTCACAGAGGTAACATAATGTAAGAGACACCTAAATAACAGTGGCTTGAACAAGATGGAGGTTGCTTGTCTCTCTTGTAACAACCTAGACATTAGCAGTCTGGGGCAGGGTCTGATGGCTTATGATGGAGGGACAAGTCTCCTTCAACCTTGTTCTCCCCTCATCTGAACGGTTCAAGATGACTTATCACCACCATGTATACATTCCAGCAGCAAAGGAGAAGAGCAGGGCACTCCTCTACTCGATGGGAGAACAGCATGGGTGTTCTGCACATCCCTTCTCCTTGGTCCGGAGACAGTCATGTGGCCACACTTACCTGCAAGGGAGATTGGAAAATGTAATTTCTTTTTTTCTGGGTAGCTATGCACCCAGCCAAGAATTGTATTTATTTGGAAGCAGGGTGTGATGGCAGTCAAACCTTTGGCTCCCTGTTAGAAGTCTCCCACTCCATGCTCCTTCATCAGTTGCTCCTCCCCTTCCCCCTTTACCTCCAGCACTTCTTTTCCTGTGCCCCACACAGCACCTCAACTTCCTCTTTGTCACATCCTCTTCCTCCTGAGCTCCATGGTCCCGCTGAGAACTCTCTTCTTGTCCTCCTTTTTCATATTTTCTTCTTCACACAGACTAGAGAAGCTTAAAAATAAGGAAAGACAGGGCACCTGGGTGGCTCAGTGGTTGAGTGTCTGCCTTCAGCTCGGATCGTGATCCCAGGGTCCTGGGATTCAGCCCTGCATCAGGCTCCCTGCAGGGAGACTGCTTCTCCCTCTGCCTATGTCCCTGCATCTCTCTGTATCTCTCATGAATAAATAAATAAAATATTTTTAAAAATAAGGAAAGACAAAGTTACATCTTTCATGAACATCTGGTAAGCATTTTTTTCTGGATATAACTCCATGTATTATGTTGATTGCGTTAAACAATTACCTCCCTAAATACAGTGGAGGCCTTCCATAAATAGGAAGTGACTCTAACGTTGTTTGTACTACATGTGCTCAAAAACACTAAATAAATTTCAAACACACTTCTCTCTTTGTTCTGGCTGGTGGTGACATGGATGGACACATGTGAGAAGCAGAAGAGCAAACGGACAATGGCTAGACCATGTATAACAATAGGACTCTGACTCACATAAGAAGCCCCAAGAGCCAAACCACAATCTCTGCAGCAATTGGCCCAGAACAGAGTCAGGGCTTGGTCAGTAGCTGCCAGCTTCCCTATTTTATGTCTCTATGTCTGTCTGTCTGTATGTATGTATTTGCCACCAATGCCCCTACAGCCTGCTTCTAATTCAAGGCCAACCAGTGAAACCAAATATCAGATATGCTACATTAACCAATCACATAGGATTCTCTGCTTCTAGTCTATGGGCCTCTGACTCACCTGTGTCTCTCTTGCCTCCAGCCTCTAATCAGGGGACTCCTGAAGCCATCCTTTCTGCCCCTATAAAGCTTTCCCACCCTTCTACCTGCCTTGGAGTTCCTACCAAAGACAAGTACTAACTCCCTTACTATGGCAAGATCTGAATAAATAGCCTCTACTTGCTCCCGTTTGTTCATTTTATTCATTTATTTTCACATTTGCAAAAAACCCACTGAGCTGAACATTTAAGACCAGTGCTCTTTGTGCTGTTTACTCTATATATCTTACCCACCCCAAATTTTTAAACATTTACTTTGCTTGACCTTCTGAATAAAGTAAAGATGGACTTTAGGAGAAGTAAAGGAAAAACAAAGAACGTGGTAAAATAAAGTAAGCACTGTCGCTTTCACTGAGCATTATGAGAACCAAGAACTTATCGTTGCCAATTCATTTGAAATGCCAAAGACAGATTTAGGAATAGCTCCTACTTTTTATGAAAAGACCATAATCACTGTGCTGAGAAGGGAGATTGAAAGACAAGAAGTTGCACACTCAGTTTCTGGGGCCCTCTCCACTCCCTAGAGTGTGCTGGGAGGTCAGAAAAAACAAGACCAAGGCACCATTGGCCCTATGGTTTACATTACTAACATATCCATACATGTACCATATTGTTTTCTCCATGCCTCTCTTCTAGTGAAACTCCTCTCTGTAATGGTCTATTTCATCTTAGGGTATAATATGTCCCAGCCAATGCCCCCCAGAAAGCCACTAAAGGTTGATAGGATCATCTTCCATCCTGGTCCCCAGAAGCTCTCAGAATACCACAAGGAAAGTTCCTCCTTTCTCTCCTATGGGGCAGTGGAGCCCATGATGCAAATTAAACCCAGACAATTAGAAAACAAAAGACTCCCTTACCAATAAAACTGATGTTGCTTGTTCTATATTTTGAAGAATTTAATTCAGGGTAGTTTCTAGGAACAAAATGAAACTTCCCCCAGTGTTTTGGCTGACTTTTTGACATAAGTTGTGAGACATAAAATATTCAAAGAAATCAGATATAAAGAGTGAGAATGAGGTTTAGGATTAGGATTGAGGCATCATTGAAAGTTGAAGAATCAACAGTATTTTTGTAACAGGAACACCGGGCTGTTCTTCCAGATTCCAGACCTGAGTTGCAAATGTGGAGGATAAGCTCTTCTGTTTGTACTCCAGTTCTACCAGGGCAATACATGTATGGATGACTTGACACCCAGTGAAGGATTCCAGGGATGGGAGGGCCGGCCTCCAAGGACGTGAACTCACACCTACCACCATGGCCACACAGGGATGATGGAAGGAGGGAAAGCTGGCTACTACAGACGGTGGGTATGAGACTCAACTCAATAATGTTAATGGGATTGCAAAGTAGAAGACAGGACATTAAACACGAATTCTGGGAGCAAACTAACTACCCACAAGTCCACTGTTGAAACACAAGCTTCTCACCTTCCAGGAGGAACATTACATGTTGGGTGTCACCAAGCCCTTCCTTACTTTCTTAATGAATCCCCAGTAGCTCTTGGAGAAGTTCTAATATTTCCCTCATTTAAAACTGTGGATGTCAGGAATCCCTGGGTGGCTCAGTGGTTTAGCACCTGCTTTTGGCCCAGGGCATGATTCCTGGAATCCTGGGATCGAGTCCCACGTCGGGCTCTCGGCATAGGAGCCTGCTTCTCCCTCCTCCTGTGTCTCTGCCTCTCTTTCTCTCTCTATGTCTATCATAAATAAATAAATAAATCTTAAAAAAAAAAACTGCAGATGTCCTTACCTACCACCAAATGTGGAATTAAGATCACCTTAATCGTCACCTCTTGACTGACAGTATCTTGGCACGCTCCCATACCACCTCTGCCCAGAATGTTCTTAGATCCATACCATTGAGGCCCCAAACCCCTCTGACCCAGCAGCTACACATGCTGCTCACATGCATCCCCTCCTTTCCCATTTCTCCTGCCCTCCACTACTCAGGCCTCTGCAGCTCAGCTGGACTCTTGCCTTGCCCCCTGAGCTGGTGGCTGTGTGCTCCAGTTTCTGTCCTCTCCTGCAGCCACCTGCCTTCCAGACTTGACCACATCCCCCAGCCTGACTCCCCAAGCCCTCTTTTTCCCACCTAGTCCCCAACCTCACTTCCCTGACAACCCTGTAGGTACCCTCTTGTCCAGCCTTACATGTTCTGGCTGACACTGCCTCTTTCCTCCTTAAAAATACCAACACATTTTTCATCATGAGCTACAACATTAAAAGTCCCAACTTAGAATGTAGACAGCAACAAGAGAACTTCACTCTCACCCACCCACCTTCCACAATATGAAAAGGCAGATAATCTGCAAGAGCTCATCAGTGAACTAAGGTCATAAGGAAGCCAGGTGAACTAAATTCCAAAGATGACAAAGCCCTTCAGGGAGATAAGGGACATATGAACTGTTTCACCTTTGGCAGAAGGTGAGGTTATTGTGGGCCACTATGAAACACAAAAATAGAAAAATAAAACAGACCTGTAGAGCTTCATGAATTATTGGAGAGAAAATATCTGTATAAGCGCCCCCCAAGGTAATAGGTCACAATGTCCCCTTGCCTCCTAAGAAGAACAACACTGCTGTTTTTTGTAGTAAAGACTCCCTTGCTTTTCTTTATCCTTTTACCACTAAATGTGAGTCTCTAATCACTACTGTTCAGTTTGCCTTTTTAAACTTTCTGGAATGTGGCCCCAGCGTAAGTCTTCTCCAGCAGCTTCCTTCACTCAGTGTTGGCTGCATGGAATTTTGCCTCACTGCAGAACACTGTAATTGAGGCCTATGCCTCTTTGCTCCTGACTCCTACCTAGAAGGTCTGTCCCTCTCTATCCCAGCCAGTTCCCACATGCACCTGTCAACTTATCACCTACTCTCAGAATCCAACAAATGCCCCTTCCTCCTCCAGGAAGCCCTCCCTACAGCTCTGTATGGAAGCTGCAACACTTGCACGTGACTCCAACATCTTGAACTCAGTCTGCCAGCTCTTTGGCCTACCTTGCTCTGCACAATGGTTCCTTATCCTGAGATTACACTGTGTGTAGTGTGTTCTCAAAACCAGACACCTGGGCTGTTTTATTGATTTGGGATCCCACAGAGCGCTTAGCACTCAGCCAGAGACATGGTAGATGCTCCATGAATTCAATAAATGGGTGGATCTACCAAACTCTGCCTGCATGAAGCAGAAACGACATGGACTCCACTGGGCCAGAGTTTGGCAGAGCCTGGAAGTTTTTCTCCTTATCGTTTGATTGTCTTACATGGTCCTGTGGATATAGGAATGTCAGCAACTAGAAGCAAGATTGCCCCTTGCTCTGGGGTTGCTCTGGGGACTGAATTCCCCATCTGCACTGTTTCCATTGTATCTGTTTCTTAGAGAAGTGATGTGTAGAATAGCATCTGGCTCTTTGAGCTTCCTTATTATTTAGATTTTGTATAAACAGGAGTTTCCTTTCTGGCTTTCCAGGATTAAACCAGTTGGAATATCATTTCAGTTTGAATGAAAACAGATCTCCATCCCTGATGCTGAAATTTTGAGAAATGCAAACTGGAGAGACCATGTTGGTGTGACTTTGATGGCTAAAGGTGGAGAAAGAGGTATTTGAGACACCTTAGGAAACCTGTCCTCTGTGCCAGGAAAGGGACATGTGTATGGAGGGGGAATGTGAGAGATGTGGAAGCCGAACAGGAGCCCATAGCACCAGGTCCCACAGCAGTAGCCCTGAGGACAGAGTCTCTTGCCTACAACTGGAGCAGCATCCTCCAGGGTCCCTGTTGCCTCGTAGGGAAACTCTGCCTGGGATCTGAGTCCTTTGCCTCATATTGTTTATACTTCATGGAATCTGGAACCTGAAAACACCTGTAAGCTAAGAGAAGGAGGAAGAGTTTACCTCCCTCAAAAAGATGAGCAAAACCAAAGAATAGTTATTATTATCAAGCAACATATTAACAGTGGTTGCTATTGGCAGATGAGTTTACGGTGGAGAATGGCAGGGGGTGTCTCTCTGTACTGCACCTTTCTGAATTGTTTGAAATCTTTTATAACAATGAGAAAATCTGATAAAGAAAACATAGGAACAAAGTAAAGATATACTACTAGTTTCTTAGCAAGCATGAAGCCATTCCTCTTGACTCTCTCCACCCCTACCCCCACTCAGTGGACCTGAGGGTGGTGGTCTGGGACCCATCTGGACCACGCACCCAATGCCTTTATCCCCTGAGCAGCTTCTCCCCTTGCTGCCCACTGCCGCCTCCCCTCCCCTCTCTGCAGTTCTCTGCAAGAAACCCTGGGCTTGCTGGACCTGGGAGATAGCTCTCCTATCCTACCCTAATCTACTTGTAGCATATTCCATTCCACCAGCTGAGGGGCCTGCCCCTCTCACTGTTGCATTTGATAGATGGCCTCATGGCAAAGTCTTCTTTAGCCTAGGCTAACACCTATATTTTGTGCACCATGAAATGGTATTGAGAGTTACAAACCTGTTCTACCCCATTTTATCTAATGATCTCACTTCTTGGAATATATTCCAAAGAAATCACCTAAAGGGGGTGAATGGGTACTGCAGATGCCCCATCCAGACCCCCTTTACAATGCCAGAACACCATTCTCTGGCGGGATTTTGATAGCAAACAGCTGACCCCTCTGCAAACTGACCCATTGGGGAAGGCTCTTCTACCACCAGGGCAGCTCTCAGCCCATGACTGACTCAAATTACTTTGCCTCAGAGGGGATCAGCTCTGTGATGCAGTTCATACTCCTGAGTTTCCCATGGGATCAGCCACAGGCCAACTCCAGCCAAGATCCCATCTCTGCTCAGCTCCTTGCCTATTCCCCTCACCCTTGTCCTCCTCAGGCCTGTGCTCAAGAAATCGCATGCACTCGAAACCTACATCAGGCTCTGTTTCTGGGGAACTTGATCTAAGACATGGGAAAATTACACTCAGGCAAAAGGATGACCACAGAGTCATAGAGATGGAGAAAAGCTAAGCAGATGCCAATAGGAGAGATCACCATGAGGGATTGGAACTGGGGTAGGTAATTTGTTTTTCACCATCAGCCTTTCTGTTCTCTTTAATTCAAATTACAAATTTGCATTACTGATTCAAGTATATTAAATCTAAAAACAGAAAATATACATCCATAACACCTTCAAATGAAATGATGGGCCTGCACTCAATGGTCATCTGGATTTTTAAAAATTTATTTTATTTTATTTTAAAAATTTTTTAGAAAGTTGGTCCAGAAAATGTCAAAAGTTTTGCCAGGCCTGGATTGAAATCTAGACTTCAGGTGAATTTATCTCTTTATCTGTAGGTAGATAGAAGGCTCATATCATTTTCTGCTGCAGTTTGATGATATACTGAAAGTAACCAAATCCTAAATCAGAATAGAATGAAAAATTTAAAAATGCAGCCCTATTTGTTACTAAACTATAGGATATTAGGTGTCAATAGCACCCAACGTATATTTCAATCAAATGATGAGGAAGGAGAATTTGAAGAACAGGATAGTTGGCTGACCAGAAGCTCTGAAAGGTACTGGTCTTATAGGTAACTGATCCAAAAGGAAGACAGCTTCTGCCTCTGGACTGGGGGGCGGGGGGGGGAGGATAGCACTGTTTGGATGGAAGGAAGGTAAGGTCCTCACTATGCAGTGAATGGGGGACAAGGAGGTAGGGGGCCCAAGCTCTGCCATGTGACTGAGTGGTCTGAGACAGTGATGCCAGCTGGTGGAGGCCTGGAGCAAGGGATGTGGCTCCCAGGAGCCAGTTCATAAGGCATTAATGCAACAGCTATTTGGTGCCTCCTGTGTGCTGGGGACCATGAGGGACACTGGGACACAGAGGAGAGAAATAGAAATAAAGTGTGTCAATCAAGGAACTTGATTGTAGGCAACAGAAACCGATTTTGTCTGAAAGCAGCAAAACTGGGACACCTGGGGTGGCTCAGTGCTTGCGCGTCTGCCTTCCACTCAGGGCATGATCCTGGGGTCCTGGGAACGAGTCCCACATCGGGCTCCCGTTGGGGAGCCTGCTTCTCCCTCTGCCTATGTCTCTGCCTCTCTTTGTGTGTCTCTCGTGAATTAATAAGTAAAATCTTTAAAAAATAAATAAGTAAATAAAATCAACAAAACTGAATTTGTTGAAAAGATAATGAACCACAGAATTTCAAGAAGTTTACAGAAGTGCCTTGGAAATAGGCACCTAAGGCAGCTTAGGTTGGAGGGGCTAAAAGGAGAAACTATAGGAATGGTTTAATAGTAGAAGAATGTGGTTTGTTCCAGGAGAAAGCATTACAGAGCACCCATGGCTGGGTGCTATAGAGCCTCAAGCAGTTTTAGAAACAGTAAGAACTGTACATGGTTCTTATTTACAATTTACATGGTTCCTTATTCTTAAAGGAGTAATTCAGTTGAAGGGTGTAGCCTCAGGTCATGATGTCTTGGAATGGGGGGAATTGGCTTCTCTTTGAGCTTGATGCTGAGCATGAGCAGGACCTGGGCAGAGATAAGGACTGTGGAGGCCAGCAGGGCAATTGTTTTGGGGTCTTTTTAAGTGTATATTTTTAAATTCCAGTATTGTTAACATACAGTGTTATATTAATTTCAGGAGTATGACAGAGTGATTCAACAATTCCATGCATCACCCAGTGCTCACCACAAGTGCCCTCCTTAATCCCCATCACTTCTTATTTCATCCATCCCCCCACCCACCTCCCTCTGGTGACCATCAGTGTGTTCTCTATAGTTAAGAGTCTGTTTCTTGGTTTACCTCTCTTTTTCCCTTTGCTTGCTTGTCTCTTAAATTCCACATATGAGTGAGATCCTATGGTATTTGTCTTTCTCTGACCTATTTCACTTAGCATTATACTTTAGCTCTCTATCACCCATGTTGTTGCAAATGACAAGATTTCCTTCTTTTTTATGGCCAAATAATATTCCACTGTGTATATACTATCTCTTCTTTATCCATTCATCTATTGATGGGCACTTGCCCTATTGTATAAGTAACGCTGCTATAAACATAAGAGTGCATGTGTCTCTTTGAATTAGTGTTTTTGTATTTTTGGGGCAAATGCCCAGTAGTGTGATTATTACATCATAGTGTACTTCTATGCTTAGCTTTTTGAGGAATCTGTATTGTTTTCCACAGTGGCTGCACCATTTGCATTGCCACCAATAGTGCATGAGTGTTCCTTTCTCACCACATCCTCGTCAATACTTGCTATTTCCCATGTTTTTGATTTTAGCCATTCTGATAGGTGTGAGGTGATATCTCATTGTGGTTTTGATCTGCATTTCTCTGATGATATTGAACATCTTTTCATGTGTCTGTTGGCCATCTGAATGTCTTTGGAGAATGTCTGTATATGTCTTCTGCCTATTTTTAAATTGGATAGCTTGTTTTTTGGGTGCTGAGTTGTGTAAGTTCTTTATATATTTTAGATACTAACCCTTTATTGGGTATCCATTTACAAAGATCTTCTCCCATTCCATAGGCTGCCTTTTAGTTTTTTTGATTGTTTCCTTTGCTCTACATGTAGTCCCAATAGTTTATTTTTGACAAATCTAGGAAAATGTTGCTATTGTCAATTTCAGAGACATTACTGCCTATGATCTCTCTACGATTTTTATGGTTTCAGGTCTCAC
Source organism: Canis lupus familiaris (assembly GCF_011100685.1). Classification (NCBI taxonomy): domain Eukaryota; kingdom Metazoa; phylum Chordata; class Mammalia; order Carnivora; family Canidae; genus Canis; species Canis lupus. The sequence goes on along the minus strand of NC_049244.1, from coordinate 3,194,632 downwards.
ATGTAGGCCCTTAATTCATTTTGAGTTTATTTTTGTGTACGGTGTAAAAAAAAATGGTCTAGTTTCATACTTTTGCATGAAGTTGCCCAGTTTTCCTAACACCATTTGTTGAAGAGGCTGTCTTTTTCCCATTGGATATTTTTTTGGGCTTTGTTGAAGTTAATTGACCATATAATTGTGGGTTTTCCTTCTTTTTATTTTTTAATTGGAGTTCAATTTGCCAACATATAGCATAACACCCACTGCTCATCCCGCCAAGTGCCCCCCTCAGTGCCCATCACCCAGTCACCCCCACCCCCTGCCCACCTCCCTTTCCACCACCCCTTGTTCGTTTCCCAGAGTTAGGAGTCTCTCATGTTCTGTCTCCCTCTCTGTATTTCCCACTCATTTTCTCTCATTTCCCCTTTATTCCCTTTCACTATTTTTTATATTCCCCAAATGAATGAGACCATATAATGTTTGTCCTTCTACGATTGACTTACTTCACTCAGCATAATACCCTCCAGTTCCATCCACTAGATCCATTGCTATTTTTGAAGCAAATAGTGAGGGCAGTCCTGGTGGCGCAGCGGTTTGGCGCTGCCTGCAGCCTGGGGTGTGATCCTGGAGACCCGGGATCGGTATCGAGTCCCATATCAGGGCTCCCTGCATGGAGCCTGCTTCTCCCTCTGTCTGTGTCTCTGCCTCTCTGTCTATGAATAAAAACAAACAAACAAACAAACAAACAAAAAACACCTGAAGCAAATAGTGGGTATTTGTCGTATTTCTGGGTTTTCTATTCTGTTCTATTGACCTATGTGTCTGTTTCTGTGTCAGTAACATACTGCTTTCATTACAATAGATTTGTAATATAACTTAAAGTCTGGAATTGTGATACTTCTGGCTTCGCTTTTTCTTTTTTTTCAAAATTGCGTTGGCTATTTGGGGTCTTTTGTGGTTCTATACAAATTTTCGAATTGTTTGTTCTAGTTCTGTGAAAAATGCTACTGGTATTTTGATAAGGCTGCATTAAATGTATAGATTGTTTTGGGTGGTATAGACACTTTAACAATATTTATTCTTCCAATCCATGAGCACAGAATATCTTTCCATTTCTTTGTGTCACCTTCAATTTCTTTCATCAGAGTTTTGAAGTTTTCAGAATTTTAGTGGTATATTTATCTGGTTTTGGCATCATAGTAATGTCCTCATAGAATGAGTTTGGTAGTTTTTCTTTTTCTTCTTCTATTTTTTGGAATAGTTTGAGAAGAATAGATATTAACTCCTTTTTATTTATTTTTTACTTTTTTATTTTTAAAGATCTTACTTATTTATTCGAGAGAGAGAGAGAGAGAAAGAGAGAGAGAAAGGCAGAGACACAGGCAGAGGGAGAAGCAGGCCCCCTGCAAGGAGCCCTGATATGGGACTAGATCCCCTCGATCCCGGATCCTGGGATCACGCCCTGAGCCGAAGGCAGATGCTCAACCGCTGAGCCACCCAGGTGTCCCTTAACTCCTTTTTAAATGTTTGGTAGAATTTGCCTATGAAGCCATCTGGCCCTGGACTTTGGTTTGTTGGGAGTTTTTTGATGGTTGATTCAATATCCTTGCTGGTAATTGACTTGTTCAAATTTTCAGTTTCTCCCTGCTTCAGTTTTGGGAGTTTGTATGTTTCTAGGAACTTACTCACTTCTTCTAGGTTGTCTAATATGTTGGCATATAATGTTTCATAATATTCTCTTATAATTGTTCGTGTTTCTGTGGTGTTAGGTTGTTATATTTCCTCTTTCTTTTGTGATTTTGTTTATTTGCGTCTTGAGTCCTTTCTCTCTCTCTCTCTCTCTCTCTCTCTCTCTCGATTCCGGCTAGACGCTTATCAATTTTGTTGATTTTTCAAAGAACCAGCTCCTAGTTTCATTGATCTGTTCTATTGTTCTTTTAATTTCTATGTCATTTATTTCTGCTATAAATTTTATTACTTCTTTCTTTCTGCTAGTTTTGAGTTTTGTTTGTTGTTATTTTTCTAGCTCATTGGGGTGGATGGCTAGATTGTGATTTTGAGATTGTTCTTGCTTCTTGAACTAGGCCTGTATTGCTATAAACTTCTCTTTTAGAACCACTTTTGCTGCATCTTAAAGGTTTTGGACCCTTGTGTTTTCATTTTGGTTTGTTTCCACCAATTTTAATTGCTTCTTTAATTTCCTGGTTGACCCATTCACGGTTTAGAAGCATGTTGTTTAACCTCCATGTACTTGTGTTCCTTCCAGGTATTTTCTTGTGGTTCATCTCTAGTTTAATAGCATTGTGTTCAGAAAAGATGCATGCGATGACTTTGATCTTGAATTTGTTAAGGCCTGTTTTGTGGCCTGATATATGATCTATTCTGAAGAATATTCCATGTGCACTTGAAAAGAAAGTGTATTCTGTTCTTTTAGGATGGAATGTTCTGAATATATCTGTTAGATCCATCTGTTCCAGTGTCATTCAAAGCCACTCTTTCCTTGTTGATTTTCTGTTTGAATGATCTGTCCATTCATGTAAGTGGAGTGTTAAAGTTTCCTACTATTATTGTATTATTATCAATTAGTTCCTTTATGTTTGTTATTAACTGGTTTATGTATTTGGGTGCTCCCATGTTGGGTGCATAAATATTTACAATTGTTACATCTTCCTGTTGGATTGTCCCCTTTATCATTATATAGTGTCTTTCTATGTCTCTTTTTACAGTCTTCATTTTAAAATCTATTTTGTCTGATACAAGTATTGTTACTCTGGTTTCTTTTGACATCCATTTACATGATACATGGTTCTCCATCCCCTCACTTTCAATCTGCAGGTGTCTTTAGGTCTGAAATGAGTCTCTTCATGATACTCTACATAGAAAACCCAAAAGCCTCCACCCCAAGATTGCTAGAACTCATACAGCAATTAGGTAGCATGGCAGGATACAAAATCAATGCCCAGAAATCAGTGGCATTTCTATACACTAACAATGAGACTGAAGAAAGAGAAATTAAGGAGTCAATCCCATTTACAATTGCACCCAAAAGCATAAGATACCTAGGCATAAACCTAACCAAAGAGGTAAAGGATCTATACCCTAAAAACTATAGAACACTTCTGAAAGAAATTGAGGCAGACACAAAGAGATGGAAAAATATTCCATGCTCATGGATTGGCACAATTAATATTGTGAAAATGTGAATGTTACCCAGGGCAATGTACATGTTTAATGCAATCTCTATCAAAATACCATGGACTTTCTTCAGAGAGTTAGAACAAATTATTTTAAGATTTGTGTGGAATCAGGAAAGACCCCGAATAGCCAGGGGAATTTCAAAAAAGAAAACCATATCTGGGGGCATCACAATGCCAGATTTCAGGTTGTACTACACAGCTGTGGTCATCAAGACAGTGTGGTACTGGCACAAAAACAGACACATAGATCAATGGAACAGAATAGAGAACCCAGAAGTGGACCCTGAACTTTATGGTCAACTAATATTCGACAAAGGAGGAAAGACTATCCACTGGAAGAAAGACAGTCCCTTCAATAGATGGTGCTGGGAAAATTGGACATCCACGAGTAGAAGAATGAAACTCGACCACTCTCTTTCACCATACACAAGGATAAACTCAAAATGGATGAAAGATCTAAATGTGAGACAAGATTCTATCAAAATCCTAGAGGAGAACAAAGGCAACACCCTTTTTGAACTCGGCCACAGTAACTTCTTGCAAGATACATCCACGAAGGCAAAAGAAACAAAAGCAAAAATGAACTATTGGGACTTCATCAAGATAAGAAGCTTCTGCACAGCAAAGGATACAGTCAACAAAATGAAAAGACAACCTACAGAATGGGAGAAGCTATTTGCAAATGACGTATCAGATAAAGGGCTAGTTTCCAAGATCTATAAAGAACTTATTAAACTCAACACCAAAGAAACAAACAATCAATCATGAAATGGGCAAAAGACATGAACAGAAATCTCACAGAGGAAGACATAGACATGGCCAACACGCACATGAGAAAATGCTCTGCATCACTTGCCATCAGGGAAATACAAATCCAAACCACAATGAGATACCACCTCACCCCAGTGAGAATGGGGAAGATTAACAAGGCAGGAAACCACAAATGTTGGAGAGGATGTGGAGAAAAGGGAACCCTCTTACACTGTTGGTGGGAATGTGAACTGGTGCAGCCACTCTGGAAAACTGTGTGGAGGTTCCTCAAAGAGTTAAAAATAGACCTGCCCTATGACCCAGCAATTGCACTGTTGGGGATTTACCCCAAAGATTCAGATGCAGTGAAACGCCGGGACACCTGCACCCAGATGTTTTTTTTTTTTTAATTTTTTTTAAATTTATTTATGATAGTCACACACACAGAGAGAGAGAGAGAGAGAGAGAATGGCAGAGACATAGGCAGAGGGAGAAGCAGGCTCCATGCACCGGGAGCCTGACGTGGATTCGATCCCGGGTCTCCAGGATCGCGCCCTGGGTCAAAGGCAGGTTCTAAACCGCTGCTCCACCCAGGGATCCCCTACCTTGATGTTTCTAGCAGCAATGTCCACAATAGCCAAACTGTAGAAGGAGCCTCAGTTCCCATTGAAAGATGAATGGATAAAGAAGATGTGGTCTATGTATACAATGGAATATTCCTCAGCCATTAGAAACGACAAATACCCACCATTTGCCTCAACGTGGATGGAACTGGAGGGTATTATGCTGAGTGAAGTAAGTCAATCAGAGAAGGACAAACAGTGTATGTTCTCATTCATTTGGGGAATATAAATAGTGAAAGGGAATGGAAGGGAAGGGAGAAGAAATGTGTGGGAAATATCAGAAAGGGAGGCAGAACGTAAAGACTCCTAACTCTGGGAAACGACCTAGGGGTGGTGGAAGGGGAGGAGGGCGGGGGTTGAGGGTGAATGGGTGATGGGCACTGAGGGGGGCACTTGACGGGATGAGCACTGGGTGTTATTCTGTATGTTGGCAAATTGAGCACCAATAAAAAATAAATTTATTATAAAAAAATGAAATGAGTCTCTTGTAGGCAGCATATAGATGGGTCTTGTTTTTCCATTCATTCTGATGCCCTGTCTTTTGTTTGAAGTGCTTAGTTCATTTACATTCAAAGTAATTATTGATAGCTAGGTATGTATTACCATTTGTTACTTATTTGTAATTGTTTTTTTCTCTGGTCTTTTTGTTTTCTTTCTCTTTTTAATGGCTTGCTGGTTTTCTTTAGTGGTATTTTTCTCTTTTATTCTTTGCATATCTATTATCGGTTTTTGATCTGTGGTTACCATTAGGTTTGTATATAACATCTTCTGCATATAGCAGTTTATATTAAGTTGATAGTCACTTGAATTCGAACCCATTCTTTACTCCTCTCCCTCCCACATTTTACGTATCATGTCATACTTTACATCCTTCTATTTTGTGAATCCTTTGACTGATTTTTTACAGAAATATTTATTTTGGGACTCCTGGGTGGCTCAGTGATTGAGCGTCTGCCTTGGGCTCAGGTCTGTGATCCTGGGTCCGGGGATTGAGTCTCTCACATCGGGCTCCCTGCAAGGATCCTGCTTCTCCCTCTGCCTATGTCTCTGCCTCTCTCAAGAATAAATAAATAAAATCTTTAAAAAAAGAGAAATATTTATGTTTACTGCTTTTGTGTTTCCTACTTTTCATACTCTCCCTTATTGTCTCTCCTTTTCACTTCAAAGAGTCCCCTTTAATGTTTCTTGTAGGGCTGGTTTAGTGGTCATGAACTCCTTTAGTTTTTACTTGTCTGAGAAACTCTTTATCTGACTTTCTATTCTGAGTGATAGCCTTACTGGGTACAGTATTCTTGGCTATAGAGTTTTCCCTTTCAGCATTTTGAACATATCACACCAACAGGGTTATTCTTAAAGGGTGCTCTGTGTTGAAGAGCTGCAGTGGTGAAAGGTTGTTCCCTTCAATGCACAGGAAGGGTTATAGAGGTAGAGCAGGGTAAAAGCCAGAGGACTGTTGCTATAATTTAGTAGAGGCAAGACAAATCCTGAGGAGGGAGGGAATTGAGGGTAGCGAATGTATAGGTAACAGCAGGCCTTGCCATGAAGTAAAAAAGGATCCATGAGGACAGTTTCTGCATGTACACGACATTGCAAAGCCTCTATCTGGGTTTCCCATTGACATTTTAGCTACAATTGGGACATCCAAGGTTATGTCAGGTCACATGTATAGAGTAGATCTTAAAGATGGGTTTGAGTACTACCCCATCTGCTATTCTCTTGCCCTGTCACCCTGCAAATATCATGTCATTTGTCCAGGTCTCATTGAGGAGAATTTCCTTACCTGTTTTGGACATCTGTGGTTTGACTACTAAGCATCTGTTCCCTTTTGTTTAGTAAGACCTCTGATTTCTGCTTGAGGATCTGTCCTATCTTAATTCTTCAGTAGTGGAACTCATACCCCTGGCAACAATGATTGGTTCAAGGAGAGAAACACCATCCTAAGACAGTCCAATCAGAGTGAATCTTGGGAATTTTTGTGGGAGTCGCTGGAAGAGTTTTTCAATTCTTTCCCACTGAATGAAACCTGGAGCTTAGTCATCCTACAGCCAACTTGCCTTTAATATGGAGACAGTCATGATATGGAACTAAAAAATGGAGCCACAACAGATGGCAGAGCTATGAGACCAAGGCAAGCTAGACCAAGTCCTAATGACATCGTTTTAACCCCTGGATCAAGCTATACTTAAAGCCAGAGATATATCTCTGGATTTTCCCATTACATTTAAATTCTTATATAGTTTTCTGGTTTCAGCCAATAGAACAATGGAAATAGACAAACTCCACAGATTCTGAGCTCTCAAATCGCTACCTTGACCTCAGGGCCAGAGTTTGGTTGGTGATGCCTTTCACCAATAGACTTGGTCTTTTTCAGCAATAGCCCCTCTGGGCAGTGTGTTCAGTAATCAAAACTATCCTTAGACACACCCATGCTGGCCCACTGAAGCTGGAAGTGAGGAAATGAGGAGGCCCAGCTCACTGCAGCTGGAGCTGTGTGGGAGGCAGGCTTTGCTTGGCCCAGCACCAAGAATGCCTGCAGGTGTGCACTGCCATCTCTGTGCCAACATGCCATGTGCTATGATTGCCTTTCAAAGAGGTGTTTCTCCAAAGGAGGTACGGTGGAGGCTTGTGGCATTGCCATGGTGGAAATGGGAGGAACCAGGATAGGAGTCTCATCCTGGTGACATCCAGTCTTGAGGGTGACAAGATCTCCTTGCTTGGTGTAGAACTAAGGGATGAGGACTTGGTGTATTCTTGGGGTGCTTGAGCCAGTCCCTCTCCAAAGGAACTCATACCCGTCTGTGGGATCACCATCACCAGGGGGATCAGAGCACTAACAACAGAAGCATTCACACTTGACCAGCAGTGAAGGCTTCCGCAGGGCTTTGGCCCACACTGGGTATGTGTTTCTCAGTAGCACACAATGTGTGGGCATTGGAGCCTGGGGGGCTAGGGTTGGATACTGGTAGCTATGTAAGCATGGGCCAGTGGCTTAACTTTCATGCCTCAGTTCCCTCATCTATCAAATATGGATAACAACAGCACCAGCTTCATGAGTTGTTATGAGGATTAAGTGAACTAGTATCTCCAGGACTGGACCTGGCTTATAGTGGGGGCTGCAGGCCGGTGAGAGAAGCATTCTTAACAGACTTTTAGCTGACTGACAAGGCTAGGCTTTGGACCAGGCCTTCTGACCCCCAGATCTTCTTCTGACTCAGCCAGAAACACAAGAGTGATGTTCATACACTTCGGAGTGGTTCATGAGGGCACATCCACACCCCCAGAGTGCAGCCGCAAGCAGAATCTCTGTCAGGTATTCCACTGATGGCATATTGGGTACATTGTCACTAATTATACTCAAAGCAAGGATGTGCCAATATTCCCATATTCTATGTCTGCAACTGCAAACAGCCAGGGAAACTGACTGGAGCTCACTGGGTATTTATCAGGGTTCATAGGATATTCCTGCTTTCTCAAGCCTCCCAACTTGTGGCGCTCAGTGTTAAGGACAATGGGCAACTAAGCATTCAGTTGAGCATCTGACTTGACTTTCATGGTAGCAAAATTTGAGTCATCTTCATACATTTGGTGTGAGTGAAAAGGGTCTTAGGTATGGGACTCCTAGATTGTGGGTTCTTATGTCTGCAGACACACCCTCACCTTACATAATAAGCCCAAGGACTTACTGCAGATGAAATGAGATCCATTTCTACTGCCTTGATTGCCCAGATTTGCTATGATCCTTTGGGGACTCTTGTCTCTCAGGCTGGGATGGGGGGACATCACGACTTAGGTGAAACACTAGTCACCCTTAAGAATTCTCCACTGTAGATAAGGACAAGTTCTAGGCAAAAGGGGATAGCTCTCATCATGTAACAGCAGGTTGTTGCTGAACTGGTGCAATAGACTTCTAACTGGTCTCTAGCCTTCTGTCATGCCTGCTTCTGATCCATCCTTACTGGCCACAGGGAAGGTTCTGTGAAATATAATACTGCCATTTGCTTGCCTAAAATCCTCCTGCAGTTCCTGTAGCCTAGAGCAGCACTGTTTAACAGGACTTTCTGTGATAATGGGAATGTTCTACATCTGTGCTGTCCAATACAGTGAACCTAACCACATGTATCTATTTAGTACTTGAAATGTGGATAGTATGTCTGGTGAACTGAATTTTTAGTTGCATTTTATTTCAATTAATTGAAATTGAAATTGCCACATATGGCTGGGGGCTCCATATTAGACAGTGCAAGTCTAGATAATGAAATCCCAAGTGCTAGGCATGTCCTAGTCCTATTTGAGCAACTTTAATTTTTTTGCCAGAATTCATTCAAACTGGGAATTCCAGCCATAGCAAATGACTTACAACTCCCTAAAACCTTGTGCCCACTTTACACCTCTATGCATTGGCATCTGCTGTTCTCTCTTCCTGGAATGTTATCATCCCTTGCCCAAACACGCCTGCAAACTGCCTGCCAGCCAAACACAGTTTCAGTGTTACCTCTACTATCAAGCTTCATCAACCACCCCCTGCCCTCCCAGGCAGAATTAACCACACCTCCCTTTATGTGTCAGTACAGATAGGCTGCAGGCCCTTCCAACACTCAGAGTACTCACGTGTTTCCCATCTGCTTCCCTCTGCAATAAAGGCAGACTCCTAGAGAGAAGGTTCCATGTTGAATTTACCTTTGGACTCCCAATGTCTGGCTCAGCGGTTGGCTCATATCAAGCAGTTACCAGATGATGGCTGAAGAAATAAAATCATTGTAGTGGACATACACCATAGTTCAGGTTGTCCTGTGTCCAGCTTCCTTTCCTCTTCTGTCCTGATCACTCTTTGGGACTTCTCTTTGTGTGTGGCCTTGGGAGTTAGAGGAGTCAAAAGAAAAGATCCCTCTCTCACTGCCTGGGCCATCTTTCCAGGGAGCATAAGGAATGCAGTGATACCAGGGCAGATAAAGGTCACACTTGTCATTTCTGCTTTCTGGACTTCCAAAGCTCCAACATTGGCTCTCCAGTCTCCAGTCAAATGTGCAAGCCCCTGATCTGCTGAGAGAGGGATATCTTTTGGTTGTCAGCTACCAAGTGACACTCACCTGCAATCATGAAGCTAACTTCCAGGGCTACAGAGCCCTGCAGGAAGAAACGATGTGTTCTTCCGTGATTAGACTCAATGGGTGACAGGACTGAGCTGTCAAAATGCACAAAACCTGAGCAGAAGGCTTTGGGCAGCAGAGGAGGACCCAACTGCCACCCAGAGGGAAGTGTAACAGACAATGCCAAGAGTGGCCCACATCAGGAGAGCACAGCTCCATCCACTCCAACAAGAATGAGTGAGATGGCCGTTTTTTTTTTTTTTTTAAAGATTTTATTTATTCATGAGAGACACAGAGAGAGAGTCAGAGAAATAGGCAGAGAAGCAAGGAGAAGCAGGCTCCATGCAGGGAGCCCGACATGGGACTCGATCCTGGGTCTCCAGGACCATGCCCCGGGCCAAAGGCAGGCGCCAAACCGCGGAGCCACTCAGGGATCCCCGTGATGGCTGTTTAACCACATAGTGGGCCACCCCAGACACTGAGGGACAGGAGGGGATGCTCCCTAGAGACTCCAGGTGGTGTGAAAGAATGGTTTTGACAGATTGGGAAATGGAGGACTGTGGTGAGGCTTTGGTATAGGCAAGGGTTTAAGTAAGCATTCCTTCAAATACACTGTGAATGAAAAAATGTATTCATTCCTTCAGCAAAAAGGTTATCAAGGGCCTTTTCCTTTGCACAAGGTACCATGCCAGCACTCTTTCCCACCTACGAGCCTTTGGATTTCTTTTTGCCTTGTCTGAACAGCTCCCACCCATCATTCATACCTAGTCTAAATGTCACTTCTCTGCAAAAATCCTCCTTCATGTCCAGATAACATCTTCTGGACCTTGGTACCTCACCAGATAGCACACATCAGAGTTATAATCGTGGAGCCAATTATTGGCAGGGTTATTTGAAGAAAGGCCCTTTTCCTTGTTACAGTGGCTGGCTCTGTGAAAGCTGGGACAGTGCCCCTGTTCACAGATGCATCCTCAGCCCTGTACACCACCATGTGTGACATGCAAAAAGTATTTGTTGGATGAATGAACAAAGCAGGGGAGTTGAGGAAAGAAGGAAGGGAGGGAGGACAAGGGTTGTAGCACTCCCTCCTGGCCCTCTGGGGGATCATTGTATGATATCTCCTCTACTTATGTTTTTTGCCCTTAAAAAAGGAAATACAGTGATACATGCAATACATTTCTGCTGTTATACACTACCCAGCTTGTGGTATTTTGTAGCAGCTCGAAAGGACTAAGACACTTACTACACTTCATGTCAGACATGAAGGCTATTGATATTTGATGCTGGATTCTGCAGCTCAAAAAACCCAAATAATATAAATATAGTATTTTCTTATTAGTATTTTGCACATAAGACTTGGGAAGAAAGGAGACTCACAAAAACTGAGCACTAAGTCTACACAACGTTGTACCTCACGTGGGATCCTAGACCAGAAAAAAAGGCATTTAGTGGAAAAAAACAGAAAATCTGAATAGACTTTGTAATTTAGCTAATAGCATTGTACTGGTGTTCTTTTCTTGGTTTTGATGAATATTCCAAAGTTATGCAAGATGTTAACACTGTGGAAGCTGGATGAAGGTAAACTCTGTATTAGCCTTGCAACTTTTTCTTTCTTTCTTTCTTTCTTTCTTTCTTTCTTTCTTTCTTTCTTTCTTTCTTTCTTTCTTTCTTTTCTTTTCTTTTTTTTTAGAGAGTGAGAGAGAGAGAGAGAGAGAGGAAGAGAGAAAGCATGCATGGAGGGGAAAGGAGAGGGAGAGAGAGAATCTTAAGTAGGCTTCAGGCACAGCATAGAGCCTGATGCTCGGCTTGATCCCCATGACCCTGAGATCATGACCCAAACTGAAATCAAGAGTTGAATGCTTAACCACCTGAGCCACCCAGGCACCTCTATTCTTGCAATTTTTATATAAATCTAAAATTATTCAAAAATAAAAGCTTTATTTTATTTATTTTTAAGATTTTATTTACTTATTCATAGAGATACAGCTAGAGAGAGAGAGAGAGGCAGAGACACAGGCAGAGGGAGAAGCAGGCACCATGCAGGGAGCCCGACGTGGGACTCGATCCCAGGTCTCCAGGACCACGCCTCGGGCTGCAGGCGGCGCTAAACCGCTGCACCACCAAGGCTGCCCCTAAAAGGTTTATTCTAAAAGGTTCATCCAATTTCTTAAACTGTTACAAAATATAAATCTCTGCACAGAGATATGATGGGTGACTTATGTCTTTATTAACAACTTCTCTGTGTTCTACAATAGCATGAATTGCTTTTCTAATTAGAAAACAAAATGTTTTTAGAAAAAATAATTAAATAGCTTGGTTTGGAAAATATTCAAGTGTATAAAACTTTTGTTTTTGTTTAAAAACACAGTGACACCGTTAAGGTCAAAGTGCAGAAGATAGGGACACTTGGGTGGCTCAGCAGTTGAGCACCTGCTTTCGGCCCGGGATCCAGTCCCATATCGGGCTCCCTGCATAGAGCCTGCTTCTCCCTCTGCCTATGCCTCTGCTTCTCTCTCTCTCTCTCTCTCTGTGTGTGTGTGTCTCTCATGAATGAATGAATGAATGAATGAATGAATAAATAAATAAATAAATAAATAAGTAAATAAATAAAATCTTTTTAAAAAGTGCAAAAGATAATAATAATCCATAACCTTACTACTGCAACAAAACTGGATTCTCAGTTTTACATGTAAAAGCAATGCTATGAAGTTGCAATTAGAGGTGGGCTGTCAAGTTTTAATTCAGGTAACTGCTTGTATTTCCTGCAGATGAATTTGCAGCAGACTGTGTGGTAATCTTCAAGTGACAAGTCCTCAAAATGTGTAGCTGCCAATCTAGATCATAGAGGTTCTGATGGTGTAGTGCTATGTCCCCTCAGCCCCTCCAAGACCTGTCATCATTGTCATAGTGTGTGTGGGTGGTGTGGTCAGGCAGGACTGGGAAGGTCATGTTCCTCTGGGTCCCAGAGTATACCTTTGGGACACCACCCAACCTAGCTGCCTGCTGGGAGAGTGGGAGAAGCTGCTTCTGAAGCTGGAGATGCAAAATGGGCGGTAATGGGAGCCTGCTGTTTGGAAGTCATTCTAGATGTGAGTCTGGAAAAAAGTGGCTCCATCCCCTTCTGCAAAGTGAAGCAGAGAATTAACTATTCATTGTCAAATAACCATAGTAAGAGTTGAACATTACCCAGGAATGCTGGGGTTTTGCAGTACTCTGCCCCTGCCTTACCCCATCCGATATTCTCATCTTGACTGTAATCATCAACTTTCTCTTCAGGATCTCTCTAAAGTTGTATGAGCTAGGCTGAATCTTGATAAATTAAGGCTTTCTTTTACCATATTGGAAGAGGTGACACTTCACATGAAGAAAAGTGTGAAGTAGCACTGGGGTTGTTTCTCTGAATATATTCCCCTGGTTTCATAAATGTGGAAAGTGGTCCTTTGTCCACTGCAGAGCTCAGTAGCTCAGGAGCCCCCTATAATTTGGCAGCAGAATGACTGGTTCTTCTGCTTGAGGCACTGGGGAATGGGTTGCTAGGCAGCTCTGATCTTGGATCCAATCCCAGCCCTGGGTGACTGGCTCCTCAGACACGTGGGACGGCAACCCCCCCAACACCCATCTCTCACTCCATGTTTATTGTCCCCTCTCCTTGCTAGTGGGACACTGAGCCCCTCCCTAGAGCCACCAGCAGTTGTGATGGACCAAGTGCCAGTCCTCAGCCTGGCATTAAGGCTTCCTTCAGGCTCTCTTGCCATCCCTTTGGTCAGACCAGTCTCCCATGCTTCCTTGCTTCTGCCCCTAGACATCTGCCCCTCTTTTTCTGAGGTCCTTCCTGCTCCCATCCAATTTCTACCCATTTCCACGCCTGACTCAAGTCAAGCTTTGCAGTGGGGCCCGAGGACAGGCATCATCAGCATGTTAACGACACAGAATGGTAGGACCACCCCAGATCCTCCACGGCAGAGCTGTGCATCCTCAGACTGTTGAGTGATTTGCATGCCTTACAATGGGAGAAGGAACTTTGAAATGAGATAATCTCCAGGCGTGGGCCTGAGGCCATCAACAGCAGCAGAATCATGCCAGAAATGCAGATTCCTGGGTCATATCCCAAAGATACAGGAGTTGGAACTTCTGGGAGTAAGACCCAGGAATCTGCATGTTTGACACCCTGGTGTGATTCTCTTATATTTTCTTTATAAATTGTGTATTGTATAAATAAAAAAATCACAAATCACTATAATTTTAATATATTCAGTAATGATTTTAATTGTATTAATTTTAAATTAGTATACATTGCTATACACATTTGTCATTCATTATTGTATATGATGATTTTTACTTGATACATGAAAAACGTTATAACAAATCAGAACATCAGGGAGAAGACTGACATTTCATTCGGCCACTATCTCCTGTGGCTGTCCCATTCCCAGAACTTCACTGCATTTACACATGCATATATATTCCTAGAGAAATCACGTATGATCATTTTGTTTGGGATTTTATACATATGGTACCTTTCATGTCATTCTGCAACTTTCTTTTTCACACTCAGCAATAACTTTCTATGTTAGAAAGCAGAGGGCTACCTTTACAAGGACTGCCAACTATTTCCATGTATACATTTTTTAAGCTGTTAGTGGAAAGTTGGGTTATTTACAGTTCTTCTGCAATGCTACAGTGAACACTCTTGAACATACCTCCTGCACCAGGGTGTGTGGGTTTCTTTAGGGTATGAATCACAAAACATTGGAAAATAGAATTGTTGGTCATGGATGGATGAGCATTTTAAATGTTTGAATGCTATTGCCAAAATGGCTATAGCCCTTTAGTGCTTTGCACCTTCAAGTTTAATCTCTTTGTTTTGCGGTTGATTTCACACGAAGTCAGGAATTGGACATTATGTTATAGCATCAGAACAGATGATGTTCCAAAGGAGCTTGAACTCACTTCCTAGGACCAGTACAACTGACATGCACTGAACCTTCTCAGGACTCTTCATGGGCTCACTTATTTCTTTTAATTATTATATATATTTTTTATTGGAGTTCGATTTGCCAACATACAGTATAACACCCAGTGCTCATCTCGTCAAGTGCCCCCTTCAGTGCCTGTCACCCAGTCACCCCATCCCCCCCCCACCCGCCTCCCTTTACACAACCCCTTGTTCGTTTCCCAAGTTAGGAGTCTCTCATGATTTGTTACCCTCTCTGATATTTCCCACTCCTTTTCTCTCCTTTCCCCTTTATTCCCTTTCACTATTTTTATATTCCCTGTATGAGCGAAACCATTTAATGATTGTCCTTCTCTGATTTACTCAGCATAATACCCTCCAGTTCCATCCATGTCGAAGCAAATGGTGGGTATTCGTCCTTTCTAACGGCTGAGTAATATTCCATTGTATACATAGAGCACATCTTCATTTTATTTATTTATTTATTTATTTATTTATTTATTTATTTATAAATAAATAAATTTATTTTTTATTGGTGATTCAATTTGCCAACATACAGAATAACACCCAGTGCTCATCCCGTCAAGTGCCCCCCTCAGTGCCCATCACCCATTCACCGCCACCCCCCGCCCTCCTCCCCTTCCACCTAGTTCGTTTCCCAGAATTAGGAGTCTTTATGTTCTGTCTCCCTTTCTGATATTTCCCACACATTTCTTCTCCCTTCCTTTATATTCCCTTTCACTATTATTTATATTCCCCAAATGAATGAGAACATATAATGTTTGTCCTTCACCGATTGACTTACTTCACTCAGCATATACCCTCCAGTTCCATCCACGTTGAAGCAAATGGTGGGTATTTGTGGTTTCTAATGGCTGAGGAATATTCCATTGTATACATAGACCACATCTTCTTTATCCATTCATCTTTCGATGGACACCGAGGCTCCTTCCAGTTTGGCTATTGTGGACATTGCTGCTATAAACATTGGGGTGCAGGTGTCCCGGCGTTTCATTGCATCTGAATCTTTGGGGTAAATCCCCAACAGTGCAATTGCTGGGTCGTAGGGCAGGTCTATTTTTAACTCTTTGAGGAACCTCCACACAGTTTTCCAGAGTGGCTGCACCAGTTCACATTCCCACCAACAGTGCAAGAGGGTTCCCCTTTCTCCGCATCCTCTCCAACATTTGTGGTTTCCTGCTTTGTTAATTTTCCCCATTCTCACTGGTGTGAGGTGGTATCTCATTGTGGTTTGGATTTGTATTTCCTTGATGGCAAGTGATGTGGAGCATTTTCTCATGTGCATGTTGGCCATGTCTATGTCTTCCTCTGTGAGATTTCTCTTATGTCTTTTGCCCATTTCATGATTGGATTGTTTGTTTCTTTGGTGTTGAGTTTAAGAAGTTCTTTATAGATCTTGGAAACTAGCCCTTTATCTGATACTTCATTTGCAAATATCTTCTCCCATTCTGTAGGTTGTCTTTTAGTTTTGTTGACTGTATACTTTGCTGTGCAAAAGCTTCTTATCTTGATGAAGTCCCAATAGTTCATTTTTGCTTTTGTTTCTTTTGCCTTCGTGGATGTATCTTGCAAGAAGTTACTGTGGCCGAGTTCAAAAAGGGTGTTGCCTGTGTTCTCCTCTAGGATTTTGATAGAATCTTGTCTCACATTTAGATCTTTCATCCATTTTGAGTTTATCTTTGTGTATGGTGCAAGAGAGTGGTCTAGTTTCATTCTTCTGCATGTGGATGTCTAATTTTCCCAGCACCATTTATTGAAGAGACTGTCTTTCTTCCAATGGATAGTCTTTCCTCCTTTATTGAATATTAGTTGACCATAAAGTTCAGGGTCCACTTCTGGGTTCTCTCTTCTGTTCCATTGATCTATGTGTCTGTTTTTGTGCCAGTACCACACTGTCTTGATGACCACAGCTTTGTAGTACAGCCTGAAATCTGGCATTGTGATGCCCCCAGATATGGTTTTCTTTTTTAAAATTCCCCTGGCTTCGGGGTCTTTTCTGATTCCACACAAATCTTAAATAATTTGTTCTCACTCTCTGAAGAAAGTCCATGGTATTTTGATAGGGATTGCATTAAACATGTACATTGCCTTGGGTAACATTGACATTTTCACAATATTAATTGTGCCAATCCATGAGCATGGAATATTTTTCCATCTCTTTGTGTCTTCCTCAATTTCTTTCAGAAGTGTTCTATAGTTTTTAGGGTATAGATCCTTTACCTCTTTGGTTAGGTTTATTCCTAGGTATCTTATGCTTTTGGGTGCAATTGTAAATGGGATTGACTCCTTAATTTCTCTTTCTTCAGTCTCATTGTTAGTGTATAGAAATGCCACTGACTTCTGGGCATTGATTTTGTATCCTGCCACACTGCCTAATTGCTGTATGAGTTCTAGCAATCTTGGGGTGGAGGCTTTGGGTTTTCTATGGACAGTATCATGTCATTGGTGAAGAGGGAGAGTGACTTCTTCTTTGCCAATTTGAATGCCTTTAATGGCTTTTTGTTGTCTGACTGCTGAGGCAGGACTTCCAGTACTATGTTGAATAGCAGTGGTGAGAGTGGACATCCGTGTCTTGTTCCTGATCTTAGGGGAAAGGCTCCCAGTGCTTCGCCATTGAGAATGATATTTGCTGTGGGCTTTTCGTAGATGGCTTTTAAGATGTTGAGGAATGTTCCCTCTATCCCTATGCTCTGAAGAGTTTTGATCAGGAATGGATGCTGTATTTTGTCAAATGCTTTCTCTGCATCTAATGAGAGGATCGTATGGTTCTTGGTTTTTCTCTTGCTGATGTGATGAATCACATTGATTGTTTACAAGTGTTAAACCAGCCTTGTGTCCCGGGAATAAATCCTACTTGGTCATGGTGAATAATTTTCTTAATGTACTGTTGGATCCTATTGCCTAGTATCTTGTTGAGAATTTTTGCATCCATGTTCATCAGGGATATTGGTCTGGAATTCTCCTTTTTGGTGGGGTCTTTGTCTGGTTTGGAATTAAGGTGATGCTGGCCTCAAAGAATGAATTTGGAAGTACTCCATCTCTTTCTATCTTTCCAAACAGCTTTAGTAGAATAGGTACGGTTTCTTCTTTAAACGTTTGATAGAATTCCCCTGGGAAGCCATCTGGCCCTGGACTTTTGTGTCTTGGGAGGTTTTTGATGACTGCTTCGATTTCCTCCCTGGTTATTGGCCTGTTCAGGTTTTGTATTTCTTCCTGTTCCAGTTTTGGTAGTTTCTGGTTTTCCAGGAATGCGTACATTTCTTCTAGATTGCCTAATTTATTGGCGTATAGCTGTTCATAATATGTTTTAAAATCGTTTGTATTTCCTTGGTGTTGGTAGTGATCTCTCCTTTCTCATTCATGATTTTATTAGTTTGAGTCTTCTCTCTCTTCTTTTTAATAAGGCTGGCTAATGGTTTACCTATCTTATTAATTCTTTCAAAGAACAAACTCTTGATTCTGTTGATCTGTTCCACAGTTCTTCTGGTCTCGATTTCGTTGAGTTCTGCTCGAATCCTTATTAACTCTCTTCTTCTGCTGGGTGTAGGATCTATTAGCTGTTTTTTCTCTAGCTCCTTTATGTGTAAGGTTAGCTTTTGTATTTGAGTTCTTTCCAGTTTTGAATGGATGCTTCAACTCCCTGCGAGCGCCTTTCCGCCCAGGAAGATTGGTGAAGCTCCTGCTTCTCCGGGATGGTGCTTTCCTGTCCTGGGGACACTCGACTCGGCCTTAGCCTGGCTCCTCGCAGGGCCCCTCTTCCTTGGATGCCTTTTGTTTCTTTATTTCTTTTTTCCCCATCTTCCTACCTTGATAGAAGCATGAACTCTTCTCACTGTAGCATTCCAGCTGTTCTCTCTTTAAATCTCAGGCCGAATTCATAGATTTTCAGGATAATTTGAAGGTTATCTAGGTAATTTGGTGGGGACAGGTGATTTGGAGACCCTACTCTTCCGCCATCTTGCCCCTCCCCCCTTAGACCACATCTTCTTTATCCATCATCTGTTGATGGACACTGAGGCTCCTTCCACAGTTTGGCTATTATGGACATTGCTGCTATGAACATCGGGGTGCAGGTGTCCCAGTGTTTCACTGCATCTGAATCTTTGGGGTAAATCCCCAGCAGTGCAATTGCTGGGTCCTAGGGTAGCTCTATTTTTAACTCTTTGAGGAACCTCCAGACAGTTTTCCAGAGTGGCTGTACCAGCCCATATTCCCACCAAAAGTGCAAGAGGGTTCCCTTTTCTCTACATCCTCTCCAATATTTGTTGTTTCCTGTCCTGTTAATTTTCACCATTCTCCCTGATGTGAGGTGGTGTCTCATTGATGGTTTTGGTTTGTATTTCCCTGATGGCAAGTGATGTGGAGCATTTTCTCATGTGCTTGTTGGCCATGTCTATGTCTTCTTTGGTGAAATTTCTGTTCATGTCTTCTGCCCATTTCATTATCGGATTGTTTGTTTCTTGGGTGTTGGGTTTAATAAGTTCTTTATAGATCTTGGAAACTAGCCCTTGATCAGATATGTCATTTACAAATAGCTTCTCCCATTCTGTAGGTTGTCTTTTAGTTTTGTTGACTGTTTCTTTTGCTGTGAGAAGCTTTTTATCTTGCTTAAATCCCAATAGTTCATTTTTGCTTTTGTTTCCCTTGCCTGCATAGATATATCTTGCAAGAAGTTGCTGTGGCCAAGTTCAAAAAAGATGTTGCCTGTGTTTTCCTCTAGGATTTTGATGGATTCTTGTCTCACATTTAGATCTTTCAACCATTTTGAGTGTATCTTTGTGTATGGTGCAAGAGAATCGTCCAGTTTCATTCTTCTGCACGTGGCTGTCCAATTTTCCCAGCACCATTTATTGAATAGACTGTCCTTTTTCCAGTGGATATTCTTTCCTGCTTTGTCAAATATTAGTTGAATATAGAGTTGAAGGTCCATTTCTGAATTCTCTATTCTGTTCCATTGATCTATGTGTCTGTTTTTGTGCCAGTACCACACTATCTTGATGACCACAGCTTTGTAGTACAACTTGAAATCCGGCATTGTTTTGCCCCCAGCTCTGGTTTTCTTTTTCAATATTCCCCTGGTTATTTGGGGTCTTTTTTGCTTCCACACAAATCTTAAGATTATTTGTTCCAACTCTGGGCTCACTTATTTCATCCTCGTATCACTGATCCTTTGAGGCGGGTACTCCCAGAATACCAATGCCAGATCAAGGCCCCGACCACGCCTGGCAGGTATCCAAAGCCCGTGTAAGATTCCCAGGGAGGCACTCCTTCGTTGGCTATTCAGATTCTGGGTGAGCAAAGGACTGGCAGGGTCTAAGTTCACATATTCAGACTGAGACTTCAAAGACATATTCAGAGTTGACTTATCTCAGGAAATTGTTAAGAAATTGCCACATAGAAAAGCCAGTAGGATTTGCAATGCAGGTGACGCTATAGTGTATAAAAGTATTCACCCAGAGCTTCATCTGGATGTGGATGAAAGGCTCCCTTGGAATTGCTGCTGCAGAGACAGAAGTTTAGAGGGAAGTCACCGCAAGCACTATTAAAACCAAAAGAAATGTAATCCAACTTTGTTTTTGTCCATGGGTGAGAATGTGCCCAGGCCTCAGCACTTTGGAGTGTAACTTGGGCCATTTCCCCACCCTGGAATCAGAAGCCACTGACCTCATGCACCTTCTGAGTGGAGTGTCCATACAGTTTTCCAGGGGCATCATGCTAGATGCTGAATTTAACAGCAGCCCCAGGCTCTGGTCCTTAGGAGCACAATTGCACTCTGCCTGGTTTTCTCTCTGACACTTTTTACGGAGAGAAAATGTGTGACTTTTCTTGATGAGCAAACAGCCGAAGGTGTTTGGGAAGGTCTATCATTTTTTTCTGGTGGCAAGACACCCTAAACTAAATTCATTAGCAGCTCTTCTGTTTGGAATTTCAAAATATTCTCTGACCTATATAAATTCCTTGTTATGTCCTCTACGAATACAAGAAGATTAACTGGCATGCACTGTGGCTACAGAGCAAAGCAGCAGCATAGTATAGCAAAAAGGGGCTTGGAGGCTGTCATTCCACTGTTGAAAACATCAAAACCCATGCTCTGGCCCCTGCTTCCTCTCTTCCTAAGGATTTTTCTTCATGTCTATATTTTTATGAATAGTAGATCATAGATGCCACTTTTTAGGTACAAGTCAAGACTTGTCCTCAGTTCTACATGTATTTGTCATTTATTCCTGTTTCTATATTTTCCTCCCTTTTAGAAAAATATGAAAGGAATACCAGGACAGAAGTTTGGCTGTGTTTTATGAGCAACTAACTATAATGAGTCATATGGGCAAACGCTGAGCTGGTGACCACCGACTCAAATAAATTAGTTTCCTCTCTACCTCTCAGTTTTCTTTCCCTAAATAAACATGACACAATATACCCATTGGTTAATTCATTTGACAAATATTTATTGAGCTCTGAGTCTGTGCCTTGCACCAGTACAGGGTGCTGGAGCTACAGTGGTAAACAAAATACTTAAGGTCTCTGCCTTCATGAAATTTAGTTATCAGTGGATATTAAAGCCTTGCAGGGACAAAAAAACCCCTCTGTATCGGTCAGAAGTAATATATATATATATATATATATATATATATATATATATATATTGGCTTATGAAAACATCCTTGCCCCCTCTATTTCTAAAACCAATGTTCTCACCTGTCTATACTGCTTACTGGCATTTACTCGATGACACCTTAACAACAACGAACTGTAGTCTCGTCAAGGACAAATGCATGGCTTAGAGTTTTCATATTCCCAGTGCTCAGGATGATGGGGTAGCTGGCTCTGAGCCCTGAACATGGCCTCAAGGCCAAGAGTCGCTAGCCTTTTTCCTTTCCTAAATGGCCTTTTATCTGGGGCAGGCCACTGTAGATGTTGAATATATGATCACAATGATAATAAAACTGGTATTTTCCTACTAGAATTAATGATGGGTAAAGCTGTGCCAAGATACCTTTGTGAATATTAATGATTTGAACAATTTAGTCCTGAGTTTGTAGATATTCAGGGACACTGCATTTCATGTTCATGTTCATTAATCAACTTCAATTTGTTTAGACTAGTGATTCCCCCCCCCCCCCACGATTAGCCCCTGAAATCTGAATTAGGCCATTTTGGTTGATTTCATTTGGTGCAGAGTTAGATTTAGTTCACTGATTATGAAAGAAACCATCCTGAGTTCTCAGTTTCTGGCCCTTCCCTTGGCTCTGAGCTCACATGTATGCTCCATTACCTTGACTAACTGCAAATTTATTATTAGGAAGTATGGAGATTATCATGAATAAGCCACAGCCATCCACAATGCAGATTGAGATCTACTAACTAGCATCAGGTCCAGGCAAAGGGCGCCTTGTTGGGAGGGCCTGAGTGCTGACTGGGAACCAGAGTCCAGTCATCTCCTGTGAGTCAGGCCCCCATGTGCTATAAGGTAGTGTGTTAAGTGTCATTAAAAGAGGGCTCAGCTCTTGCCGGCAGTCTTTGTTCCTTTCACCATTACCCATACTCCCAACTCTCCTCCACTCCAAGGAGCAGACAGAGGACTGGATACAGATCAGCAAACCCTCATGCTGGCCATTCCAGGAGTGGCTAGAGAGAGAGAAGAGAAAGAGAGGATGGGGTGGTGGGATGGTGAGCATCTGCATGACCCATACCACTTCTCCTACCCAACCTTTCAATTGTTTTCTGAGGACTAGGTGGTTCTTCCCCTTTCAACATTATTCTTTTAAATTAAACTTTGAGGACAAAAGGTATTTAACACTTTAAGAAGTAGGATGGCCTAAATTTAGTCTCAATTCTGAAATTTTGAATCTTGTAAGCCACTCATTTGATTGCTTGTATGTTTACTAAGCAAGTGCTCATTGGGTAGCTACCATATGCCAAGCACGGGGAATATAATGGTGAACACGTTCAGTCTTCATCTCAGAGTAACTTGTAATATAGAGTGAAAGTCAGAGAGATTGTAATCGTGTATTGGAAGAGCCATGCCACATGGTCCATGACGTGTTATGGGAACACAAAGAGGCTGCCCAGTGCAGACTGGGGACGAGGTAGGTTGGAAGCTATGGTGGTTGGAGGCTAAGACCTAAGAGACATAGAAGTCAACAATGAAGATAGGAGACAGATTATCCAGTTTGCCTTTCCATCATTGTCATTTGTGACTTTGGGGGTAAAGGATAAAGATAGATCTTTCTTGAAGGTCACCTGAATGTACTACCTCAGTATGACCTACCGCTGTCTAAAGGTTGGCTCAGAGTGCTCATCAAAGCTCAGGGAAAACGAGGTTATTTTAAGTTAGGAGTGAATTGCCATGTATACCATGGTGTCCATGACTTTGGGACCAAAATTCAAGAGACATTGAGGGTATCTCCAGGTTTCTTTTCCTTGACTCAGCAAATTGGAGGCTAGAGGAGAAATAAAGGAAGAGTTACTAGCTCTAAGTAACTACAGTTACAAGTGCTAAGGATCTCATGTATTGTTGTTACTAGCTTTAAAAACAGCACCATGTTGTCTATGTCATATAATTACTTACAGTCTCCCCTGCCTAAAACAAATCCAAGTTATGTCTTCTTGGAAAATATAAGAGTGTCATGGCAGAGATGCTATGAATTTGTTGTGAGGGGTTGGGGGTTGAGAGAGCATTGGAAATGGCATATTTGGCACTGATTTTTTGGTCCTCAAATGAGAGTTAGGTAGGGGATGGCTCACAGTCTGGTGGAAGAGGATGGACAAGTCATTACAAGTCAATGGAAAGAGCGAGGTGCTCTTGGCAACATGCAGGAACAGAGTGGAGAACCAACCTGGGTGTCCCACATGTGGACAAGAGCATAGAAAGTGTCCTAAGCAGGATTAGGGTCTCTAACGTGCCTCATGCTTTCAAGTACAATCACATGACACTGTTTTATCCTAGCTTTTTAATTGTAGCATATATTTAGCTTTTATGAAAATAACACCATGAAGGAAGAAAACAGAATTTAGGGACTTTGACAGGATTGCTCTTTTTTTTTTATATTGCTTTCTCATTTTTGTTATGATTAGCATCTAGAATGCAGGAAAACCTAATTAAAATAGTAATACTAAAAATGTATACAAAAGGTTCAATCATATAGAAACGTGGAGAACAAATTACAATGAACCCCTTTATAGGCCACCTGATCTTTCTCCTCTATAACCTCTCCCACCACACACAACACAATCTTGGTTTGGCTTTGCACAAATAGTTTAAAGCAAATTCTAGGCATCATTTAATTTCATTCCTAAATATTATAGTAGGTATCTCTATTGAAGAATAACTTTTTAAAAAACATAACCACAATGCCATTTTTATGTGATGCAATACCCAAAACATACCAAATTTTCCTAACTAGCTCCAGTAATATTTTTATAGTTGTTTCATTCAAATCAGGATCCAAATAAGATCAATACATCATATTTAATTGAAAGAACTCTTAGGTCTCTTTTACTCTGTAAATTCTTCTCTCTTCTTGGTTTTTATGCCATTTACTTGAGGAAGGAGAGATATGAGTCATTGTCCTGTATAATATCCTACATTCTGGATTTGGCTGATTGTTTCCCCATAGTGTTATTCAACTTCTTCTTGTATTTACAAGCTGGATTAGATTCTTGTTAAAATGTTTTTTTGGCTAGAAAACTTTGCAGATGCTGTGTTTTCTAATGTATTACATCATGAGGTGCACAGTGTCTGAAAAGTGTCTGAAAGTCCCACTTTCAGAAACGTAAAAATTAATCAGTGGGTTCAGATGTTATCAGCATGGTCCACCCAAAGGTTCCCTGTCAACCTTTCGCCTAATAGTCATTGATGGTAGTTTTCTGGATTCTTCATTTTATTAGGTGTTCCAGAGTCGTGGTTTTCTATCATTCCTTCTGTCTTTATTAGCTAGAATTCTTCTATAAAAAACTCCTTATTATCTCTTTGGTTGCTCTGAAACACAGTTCATACCAGAAAGGCAGAAGAAATACTTCTTTATCTCCCATTATGCACTCTTAATTTAATTTAGTCCATTGTAGACATTGTTTTCCAATGCTCAAATTGTCTCCTCCTTGGCCAGTGAAATCACCTCAAGTCAACTTCTGTGTTGTCATGACCTGACCCTAGCAGGACTGGATACCTTCCTTGCTTTTCTTTTTTCTTTTCTTTATTTATTTTTTAGATTTTATTTATTCATTTGAGAGTAAGAGAAACACAGAGAGAGTGTATGTGTGAGTTGGGGGAAGGCCAAAGGGAGAGGGAAAAGCTGCTGAGCAGGGAGCCTGACATGGGGCTTGATCCCAGGATCTGGGATCATGACATGAGCTGAAGACAGATGCCTAACTGACTGAACCACCCAGGTGCCCCTCTACAGCTTCTTTCTGATGAATTCGAAATCTTTATACCCTCATCTCCACTACCATTTTATCACTTATGACAAATAATGGTTTATACTAGTTGTATCAGTCAGGAAGGCTTTCAGCTCTAAGTAAGCATAATGAACAAATAGCATTTTCAATTTTTTCACAGAACACAAAGTCTGGAGCAGGCAGCTGTTAGCATTTGTTCAGCAGCTCATGAGATCCAGAGCCAGCATTGCTGTGATTCTCTTGGCCTCTCCTTCCTGGTTGCAAAATGGCAGCTCCTACTCCAGGCATCATGCCCAACTGGGGCAGGAAGAAAGGGGAAGGCCAGAGCCAGCTGCAGCTGTCCCTTTGTATCAGAGAAGCAAAAGCTTTCCCCAAACCACCATACCCTCCTCCCACTCAGCTGAATTCTAAAAGATCTCATTGGCCAGACTGAATTAGATGGACATCCCTACTTGCAAGGGTGGCCAGGAAAGTGAGCACTTAGTTTTGCTAGGTTCCATAGTTCAAGCAGGCAGGAGTGGGGGCTGAGGGTGAATATAGGGTTACTAGGTCTGGGAGAGTAGTCTTGAGGCCTGAATCAATATTCTCTATCTTGATTTTTTGTGTTTTTATTTTTATTATTGTTTTAAAGATCTACTTACTTATTTCGAGAGAGAGAGAGAGAGAGAGGAGAGGGAGAGGGAGAGAGAGAGAGAGAGAGAGAGAGAGAGAACACATGCATGGGTGGGGGACAGAGAGAGGATCTTCAAGCGGACTCCCCACTGAGCGTGGAACCCAACTCAGGGGCCCAATCTCATGAACTATGAGATCATGACCTAAGCCAAAATCAAGAGTCAGATGCTTAACTGATTGAGCCACTCAGGCACCCCTACTTTTTAATTTTTACATAATGTCTACTATTCCTTGATTCTGAAGCAGGGTGGGATAGTTGAACTGTGAATTGGAAATGAGTATAGCTGCTCTAAGGAAATGAGTATCAGCTGTTTTGGCATCCATACCCTGATGGCTCAGCTCCGTTCAGTTATCAGATGCCATCTCCAGCTGCAGGATCTCTGCTGCCAAGTGTCCATGCTGCCAAATGCCCCATCTCCTGTCTGCATGGGGCCAAAGCAGTCTCACCTTCATCAAGACAGACCTCATTCAAGCTGTAGTGATCCATATGATGCCAGGATACCTTGTGGCTACAGTTTCACAGAAACCACTCAACCTTCACAGGGTTATGATAAAGAGAAGCACTAACACACAGCCAGCACTCCAGACACTGAAACACTGAGCTTATTCTGAATTGACTGATAGGCAGCCACTGCCTGGAGCCTCACAGTTCTGTTGCCTTGGCCATCTCGGCTCCTCTCTGAGGACCCACCCCACCTGCCCATGACCTCCTTAGCATCCAGCAATTGAAAGTTAGGGCCTGGTCTAGTAGGGGTCCTAAGGCCTTACTACCTACCAGGACTAGGGCCATCCATTCTGTGTCTGTACACAGAGGTAATAAAAAAAAAAATACTATCCTCCATGAGAAAGCACATTGTTTCTATTCTTACTGGTCATTTTTCTGGACTGTCCATAGCTGAAGGGCAAATGATAACTAATTCAAGGAATGGAAGTAGATAATTCTATCACTGACAATTTTGATTTCCTCAAGGCTAATAAGTCTCATATTAGAAAACCTGAGTTGTTCCGATAGTAGTTTTATTTTTTTCCTTTTTCATGATCTAGGTATTGAAACTGCTGGTCACGAACTCAATATCTATCCTCTCCTTTCTCTTTTCTGTCAGAACCTGATTTCCTTGTGGGGGTGGGGGTGGGGGTAGTATGTGAGGAGCTAAAAACCACATTCCTAGCCTCCTTTGGAACTAGGGCTGGTCATATGACACACTTAGGACCACTGAGATGCATATGAAAATCCATAGAACTTCCAAGAAATATCTTTCAGGCAGACAGGCTCTGTGGGCCACAGTCAGAACTCCTCCTGGAATGAACTGAAAGGTATACTGCCATCAACCTCGGTCATCCCAAATGTCCATTTGTGCACTCTTATGTAATATTCCCTCGTATCACTGGTTCTGTTGCTTGGTTCACTTATTTGACAAATACTTATTGAGCACTTGGGCTCAATAAGTTGAGCATGTGCTGATCAGGTGTTATAGGTTCATATGTCCCAGGGCCAGGCCTATAATTAGAGATGTAGGCCAGGGCTGAAGGACCACAGCAGATGAAGGAAGACCTAGGCCCTGGCTAACAAAGAGGGTGGGGTGAGCCATTGCTCAGGTGTAGCAGCTGGTTTGACATTTGATGGATTCAAACCCCAAGTTGCAAGATCTTCCTATTTTTCAAGAGGGGCCAGAAATCTTGATTTTATTTTTCAAAATTAACTCTGCTTGGGGCTGGACTTCTAGCTATGGCAGAGTAAAACTGGAAAAAGTTGGCATATTAGTTTTCTATTGCTTTGTAACAAATTATCACAAACTTATCAGCTCAATCAACATATGTTTGCTAACTCACAGTTCTTGTAGATCCAAAGTCCAGGCAGATGCAACATACCCTCTGCTCAGGGTCTTACAAACCTCAAATGAAGGTGTTAGCTGGACCAGGCTCTTAACTAGAGGCTTTGGAAAAGAATCCACTTCCAAGCTCATTGAGGCCAAAGTCCTCATACTATGCCACATGAATATTTTTTAAAATTTTTTATTGGAGCCACATGAATATAAATAAGGAAATCAAATCCAGCAGCATGTTACAATGACCAAAGTGGAATTTATTTTGGGGATGCAAGGTTGATTTGGCATATGAAAATTAATTAATGCGGGCAGCCCCAGTGGCACAGCAGTTTAGCACCGCCTGCAGCTCAGGGCATGATCCTGGAAACCCTTGGATCAAGTCCCGCGTCGGGCTCTCTGCATGGAGCCTGCTTCTCCCTCTGCCTGTGTCTCTGCCTCTCATTCTCTCTGTGTCTCTATGAATAAGTAAATAATCTTTAAAAAAAAGAGAATTAATTAATACAATGTGTCATATTAATGTAATAGACAAAACCTACATGATCATGTCAATACATGCAGAAAAAGCATTTGACAAAATCCAACACTCATTCATGATGAAACTCTCAACAAACTCTGAATAACAGGGAATTTATTCTAATATATAAAAAGCACCTAAGAAAAACCTATAGCAAATATCTTACTTAATAGTGGAAGACTAAATGCGTTTTTTGAGAACAAAGGAAGAATATCTACTTTTACCACTTTTTTATTTTTTTAAAGAGTGTTGGATTTTATTTATTCATGAGAGATGGAGAGAGAGAGAGAGAGAGAGAGAGAGAGGCAGAGACACAGGCAGAGGGAGAATAAGGCTCCATGCAGGGAGCCTGATGTGGGACTCAATCCCAGGACTCCAGGTTCATGCCCTGGCTAAAGGCAGGAGCTAAACTGCTGAGCCACCCAGGGATCCTTACCACTTTAAAAAAAATATTTTTATGTAATTTCTATACAATATGGGATTGAAACTTACAAACCTGAGATCAAAGTTGCATGCTCCAGTGATGGAGCTAGGCAGACACCCCAAAGAACTAACCACTTCTATTCTATATCATACTATAAGTTATAGGCTGTCAAGAAGACAAGAAAAAGAAATTAAAGGCATTCAGACTGGAAAAAGAAGAAACAAAATGTCTTCATTTGCAGAAAATATGATTTTGCAGATAATATGATTAAATACTATTTAATCTGAAAACACCAAGAAGAACTAAAAAATGAGAATGTCAAAGGATATAAAAATCAGTATTTTTATATTCTGATAATGAACAACCTAGAAATAAAGAAAATAATGCAATTCACAATAGCACTAAAAAGAAAAGTACTTAGAAATAAGGGTAACAAAAGATGTGTACAACTAAAAACTACAAAACATTGCTGACAGAAATTTTAAAAGATCTAAATAAATGGGGAGCTATATCATGTTCATGAACTGTGAAGACTCTTTATTGTTAAGGTGGCAATTCTCCCCAAATTGGCCTATACATGCAACTCCAAAAAAAAAAAAATACCATTCTTCAAAAACACTGTTTTGGTAGAAATTGACAAGCTGATCCTAGAGTTTACATGGCATTGCAACATACCTAGAATAGCAAAACAATTTTGAAAAATAACAACATAGTTGGAGGACTTATTCTGTCCCATTTTCAAAACTTACTATAAAACAACAGTAGTCAAGATTATGTCACAGTGGTTTAAGGATAGATATGTAGAATCAATAGAAATGAATAGGAAGTCCAGAAAACCCTTACATTTATGGTAAATAGATTTTCAGTGACGGTGACAAGGCAATTCAATTGGGAAATGATACTCTTTGACAAATGGTTCAGGGGTAATTGACTATCCATATGCAAAAAATGAATTAATTGATAAAACATGTAGACACTTTATATCACATATAACAATTAACTCAAATTGTATTATAGACTAAAATGTTAAATTGAAAACTATAAACTTGAAAAAAAACTCAAAAAAATCTTTTGACTTTGGCTTAGGCAAAAATTTCTTAGATATGACATCCAAAATATGATTTATAAAAGAAAAATTTGATAAATTGGGATTCATCAAAATCTAAAACTTTGGCACATCTAAAGATATCATTAAAAATATGAGAAGACAAACCACAGCCTGGGAGAAAATATTTGCAAGTCATATATCTAATTAAGGACTTGTATCTGAAATATATAAAAAAGTCTTAAAACTCATTAAGACAAATAACCCAATTAAAAATGGGCAAAAGATTTGAATAGATCTTTCACCAAAGAAGATATATGAAAACTAAAAATTTAGCACATGAAAAGATGATCAACACTGTTGATCAGAGAAATGCAAATTAAAATCACAGTGAAATACCTCTATACTTTTATTAGAATATTGATAACCTAAAAGTCAAATAATGCCAAGTGTTGCTAAGGGTATGGTGAAACTAGAGCCCTCATATATTGATGATGGGAATATAAAATAGTAAGTCGCTTTAGAAAGTAATTTTTCAGTTCCTTAAAATGTTAAAGAGTCATGACATGACCCAATAATTCTACCCAGCAATATACCCCCCAAAATGAAAACATTGCCATTTAGAGTTTATATAATTATTCATAGCAGCATTATCCACAATAGCAAACATCTGGAAATAAATAAAATGTAGTTTATGTATATAATGGAATACTATTCAGCAATACAAAGGAATGAACAGATACAACTACATGAACTACAGCATGGATAAATCTTATGCTAAATGAAAGAAGCCAGACACCAAAGACTACATATTGTATGATTCTATTTATATAACATTTCTAGAAAGGCAAACCTACAGAGATGGAAAACAAATTATTGGTCATGGAGGACTTGAAATTGGAGAGTGATTGTATATGCACATGAGAAGACTTTTAGGGAGAGATGGAAATACTCTAAAAGTGGATTAAGGGGATGATTGCACGACTTTATAAGCTTACTAAAAATCACTGAATTATCATGTATTCTGGGTGAACCTTACAATATACATATTAGACCTCATTAAAAGGTTAAACATAAAAATTAAATCTCCCAATTTTAAAATGTTCACAACTAATTAAAATTCTTAAAAGACCTTTGTGGGGGGAAAAATACCCCAAGTCTGTGGTGTAAACCCTTGGGCTGCTCTCTTAAAACGTCAGAGCCCAGTGGCATGAATAGAATTTTAAATGAAATAAAATCCTTATTTTCCAGGAGTTAAAGATCCAAAGGCAGAGAATGGGAAGTAAACAATTATAACACCTAATGATAAATGCTCTAAGTGGGATGTGCAGAGAGGTATGGGTCCAGAGAATCCTTGACTCTGACTGGGTTTGGGTTGGGGTACCACAGACGAGGTTGGACACTGCAGTTAGGTTTTGAAGCACAAGCAGGAATTCAGGAGATTGCAAGTGTGGGAAGTGGAGAAAAGGGGTGGGAGACATTTCCAGGCAGAGGGAATAGAATCGGCAAAGTCTTAAAGGTGTGAAAAAGCAGTTCCCTTTGAGAACTGGGGAGGTTGGAGATGTGGCACACACGGAGAATGGAAAGAGCAAGAAGGGGCGATGGGGCCGTATCAGGAATGGTTTGGCAGGCCATGTTAAAGTTTTGGACATGGGATTAAGATGGGATTTACTTGTTGGAGAACATGCACATGCTTCTTTTGGCCTGAATTAAACTTTGCAAATCTTGGCAACATCATATTGTATTCATTTAAACATATCCATTAATATACCACTTACTGTGTACCAGGCACTGTTTTAATACTTAAAATAAACTCATTTAATCCCATCAACAGTGGTTCTCAAACTCTAACTTGCATCAGAATCACCCAAAAGTGTTCTTGAAACAGAAACTACAGTTTTCAATTTAGTACATCTGGAATGGAGACTGAGAATTTGAATTTTGATTCAGTTCCCAGAAGAAGCTGATATTGTTGGTCAAGAGAGCACACTTTGAGAACCATTTCTTTATACCATCTTTATAAGAAAGATATCATTATCACTACCATCCTCATGTTACAGAGAAGAAAACAAACAGAAGGTTAAGGAACCTGCCCAAAGCCATAGAGAATTAAGTGATGGGGCAGGATTTGATGCCAGGCAATGACTGTCATGTCTCTTAGCTCACATGTTGCAAATGAACAGAGTCAAGGGCTGGCATTTTCAATCTTTGTTTGCAACTATCAAAAATACATTACACACACACACACACACACACACACACATACGGTGGCCTTCACTGATATCTGAGATAAGAGAAACATGCTAACTGATGCCAATGGGGTAGTATGAGAAAGTCTTTGAGGAACTCTGTAGGCCTTTCCAATGAAGTATCATTATTTTTTGGTCCTACTGGGATGAAGCCAGGATTTAGAAATGCACAACTATCAATGTACAAAATGACTAATTAAATATGTAAAGCAAAATCTTACTTAAATACATGTTATAACTCAAAATTGAACTGTACATGGTTACTCAATACCTATTGTTTTAAATATAGTTTAATTTTTTCAAATTATGAAAATGAACAATATCTAGAGAAGATAATATGATGCTTGTGTGTATGTGTGTGTGTGTGTGTGTGGTGATGGGGGGTCCCAAGATGAAAATTGCAATTCTTTCAAGAATCTGCTTGCTTTTCACATCTTGATCTAATTTGTAGCATTGCCCTGGTTGCCTTCTGATAAACAACTTCTTCCTTAAATTGGTGGCATTATGTTATATTTGAGATTTGAATCACAGAAACTGTAATACAAACCTGCATGCTCCATCTTGTCGTTTTGTAGAGTGCTGTATATCTAATTAAAGCTTCTTACAGGTCCATAAAAAGACCTAACATTAAAAAAAGCAGTCTGTGTTGGAGAAAGCCTCCAGGCAGATTGGAGGAGGGTTCTTCATTAACAATAAACATATTTGCTTATATTCAAAGTTAAGTAATAATATATTAATTTGCACTTGAATATTCTTAAATATTGCCTAAGCATAATAAGATCATGTTACTACATCTATGGTGTGGAACTGAAAATGGGTCATGTTCTTGCCAGCAGCACTATAGCTTCCCAAGAAACACTGGGGATGAATGAATGATTTACTATCCGGCTGTATCCCTGACTTTATTTGAATCAATCTATTATTCTGTTCCTTTTCATTTATTGTTTTGCTATTCTTATGTCCTTGTTACCTTATAGATTTTAGTTGAAACCTGAGTCACACACAGCAACAATATAAATACTGTTTTCCAAGGGCTTATTTATTATGGCCATTGCTTTGTGGTTACTGTTACTCTCAGGGCTACAGGTCTGGTGGCAGAGGTCGTCAACCACTGGATTCCCTTGGGAGACCATTAGAGTGGGTCTTTTTTTGTTTGTTTGTTTTTCTTTTACAGGGTTCCCTAAATAGTGATATCTCCCTGAGGGGAAAAGTGCATGGTCTTCCAACTTTCCAGTAGTGAAGGACTGACTGAATTCCACAAAGGAGCTACTGCGTAACATACGCCTAGAGTTAGAATGTCAGTGTCAAAGTGAGATTTTTCCTTTATGGTCTTTCTCAATCAGAGTGATCCCAGAGTTGGGGCTTTGACTCATCCTTAAGGGACAGAGGCCTAGCCTGAGGCCTAGAGTCCCAGGGTTTTCCCGGCCAATGATCCATCATCACCCCATCCTAGAGCATTAGGCTGACTGGGAGTCCCCCTTTAATAGAAAACCTTGTTCTCACCCTAAGGGCTTGCATCTCCCCACAATCCACTTACTTTTCAATCATCTTCAGACATGCAAAATTGATGCTGTGGAGATGGTCTGAAAACAAAACAAAACAAAACAAAACAAAACCCCTGACATTTGCAGGTCAGCAAAGACACACTTGCTAAAGCCACCTAGATTTCTCTTCTGCACCAAGTCAACTTAATCAAATTTGGAGCATCTGAGCAGCTTTTATTTGTATATTTATTTTTTTTCTTGTGTCCTTCTTCACTAGGCATTTTTTATTTGAAGGGTGGAAAGAAAGGAGAAACAGAAAGGGAAAAGCAGGTCGGAGAAACCTGGCATCTGGCTTGTTGGCTCTCCCTTTCAGGAAGCCTCAGAGAGCCCATCTTCCACCTACTGAAAGACAAGCTTTCGAGGGTGGGAGTCAGGAGCCCAGCACCCCTCTTCTGGCCTTGGCTAAGCTCCCTTCCTGAGCCACTTGGCCTGGTGACCATGCCGCTGAACTCTCTAGCTAAACCACGATTAACGTCTGCTGTTTGAATCCTGGACTTGGTCTGTTTTAACACTTTCCATGACCTTTTGCCTTTCCAGGTGGTTTCCAGGAGAGGCCGCTAACTGATGGGGCCGGGCTAGTGTCTCCCGGTGACCTTTAAGGCCAGCGCCGCATTCAGATGGTGGGCTTTTCTCCTTTTGTTTAAATAGCAACAAAATCAATGAAATTCCTTCAAATTGGGTTCCCAAGAAATAAAACTGTAGAGAAAAAGAGCATATGCATATATTTATATATGTATGTGTATACATGAACGTATATTCACTCTTTTCCCTCTCCTTGCTTAAACTCGGCGGGAGACGCGGGCACCCCCGGAAGGGCAAAGCGCGAGCTGCCCTCCCCGCCAGCCCCCAGGACGCAGGCAGGTCAGGTGCAGGCCGTCCCAGCTCTCCGGTTACCCGGTAGCTCGCGCCACTCTTCCCGGCCACTGCCCCGTGTCCCTTGCGCTTCCTCCTTCCGCGGGCCCTCTCCTCGGGCGCCTCGGCCGCTTCCCGCCGCCAGCCCACCGCCGCGGAGCCCGCCTGCCCCGACGCCGCCACGACGCCCTCCGCAGCCCGCGCTCGCGCCCGCGCCCGCGCCCGCGCCCGCGCCCGCGCCCGCGCCCGCGCCCGCGCCCGCGCCCGCGCCCGCGCCCGCGCCCGCGCCCGCGCCCGCAGGTGCTCCCGGCCCCGCCCCCCCCGCGGGCCCGCCCCGCTCTGCGTCACAGTGACGCGAGCCCCGCGCAGGCGCACCTCGCCCCCCCCGCCCGCGGCCGGCCGCCCGTTCGGTATTATGATTAGCGCTGGGTGCGGGGGTTCGGCGGCCGGGAGGGAGTCGTCGGCGCCGCGGCTGCTGCGGACGGACGCCCGCCTGCTGGCGGAGGTAGGGGCGAGCGCGGGGCGCGGCGGGGCGCGGCGGCCGCGGGCCGGGTGCGGGCCGGCCTCCGCCGCCGGGTAGCCTGCGGCGTTGCGGGCTGGGGGTGCGGGCCCGGGCGCCCGCCGCGGGCGGAAAGTAAGTTGCGCGCTCGCCGCTCCGCGCTCCCCGCGCCCCGCGCCCCGCGCCCCGCTGCCCGTGCCGGCCGCAGCGCCTTGGGCCCGGAGGACGCGGGCTGGGGCGGCGGCGGCGTGCGGCCTGGCGGCGGGGCGGCGGCGGGGCGCGGGGCCGGCACTGGCACTGGCACTGGCACTGGCACTGCGGCGGCCGCGGGCTCCCGGAGGCCCTGCCCTTGCGGCCGCGGCCGGATTGCGGCACCTCGGGAGGCGCCCGCGCCCCGCACCCCGCGCCCCGCGCCCCGCGCCCCGCCCCGCCCCGAGCGGGCCCCGCGCCCGGCCGGGCCCCCCGCGGCTCCCCGCGGCTCCCCGCGCCCGGTGCCCTCGTGGGGTGTGCGCCGGGATGTGTTTCCTTCTCCAGAGCAACCTGGAGATCTGGCCGCAGCCAGGCTTTCTCGGGGAAGCCGCAGCCTTACAATAGAATGGGGCTCTTGTCTGTAGAGAAAGGGCACCGGGCTGGGAAGGAGGAGCGCTGCCGTTCCCGGGGGAGACCTGCCGTTTTGTTGTTGTTTTTCCCTGCACGTCAGGAAACCTCCGTTCTTTTACAGAGTCATCGCCTGTTGATTGCTTTCTGAACCATTTTGCAAAAGCCTGTCGTTAACTTGGACTCGGGATCTAGGAAAGTGACAGTCTCAACCTGGGGGGGCGGGGGGGTCCTGGAGCTGTGCTCTTCCTGACGCTTGAATCGGGGATGATCCACTGCTTCTTGGGAGGATTGGTTCCATCTCAGTGTTTGGGAGAATTTGGCAGGAGGATTCTTAAATCTACAGAGGTCTGAGGATAGAGGACCTTTCAAACTGTCAGGTTAACTTTTTTATGTTTTTAAAAATTGAGTGCATTCTCAAAGCCTTAGGAATGGGTGATAAAGCTGATTTATTGCGTTTCACATTTTATCAGTTTTGAAGGGGAAGCGTGGTTTACCACTGATGGAACTGCAAATGTTGACTGTCCTGCTGAATTTTCACCAAATTTCTGTCAACTATCAGTTGCCTCAGTTTGGGTTCCTTGTTCAGGGTTGGGACACTGTGTCTCAACCTAATTTATCAGAATGTTTATTAGTGTACTTTAAAGCTAGGAGCTGTCAAGTTTTATGTAATCAGTTTTTAAATTTATAATTACAAGACTTTCCATATTTATCAAATCATTCCCCTAAGGAAATCTGTCTTCTATGTCTGCTTAAATATTTCTTTTGGAATTGGATTCCTGAGGAAGAATGTATTGTACAAGTGGTGATTTAAGCATACTAATTAGACAAGTTTCCTTAAAAAAAAAATACGTATTGATTCTTTTCTCCAACTATCTTATTGTCCCTACTAGGAAAACAGATGACATTCCCATTTTACAGAACTAGAAATGAGAGAAATTACATGACATTCCCAAGGGCACATATTGAAGCAGTGTAGTAGCTGAAAAATTAAGTGCCCAGGACTAACTTTTCTTACATCTTCAAGATTTTCCAGGCAGGGAATTTTGAGTGTGACCTTTCTATTTTTTAAATCTGTACAATCAGTTTTCGTTTTATGCACAGAAATGGCTCTCGCCCCATTAATACTTTACTACTTAAAGTTTTCAGTATTGCTGCAGTAAACATACAAGAATTCAGAAGTTATCCTAATTTTTATTTTTCTAGAACAGAAATATAAATTGGGACTTTATGTTCAAATTTAATCCCATAATCCTCAAATGAAGGCTTTTATATGTCTTTATTGAAGTTGAAGGGCTCTCATGACATTTTTACTGGCCACAGGAAATAATGTTCATCTAAACCTTACCATGGGTGTTTCTGTCATATAGAAAGTGAAACTAAATGGAAAAAAGTTATTTATTTTTGGAGATAATTGAGCAGTCATCGTTCTAAGTACTGGTATAAAGAAGGTGTGATGTCTTCCCTGTGATGTCTTCCCCCACTAGGCCCAGGAAGAAAAGAGCACAAGTGAACTTTCTACACAGCCAGAATTTTAAAAACATAGTTGAGGTACTCTAAAGACCTCTTTTAACGGCATGCACGCTGTTTGCTTAACAATCAGAAGATAGAATTGTTAGCCAATAAAACTATTATTCATAATTTAGGTACTTCTCAGTGTATGTGTGTGCAGGTAAATTCTTAGAGCAATGTCAGTGAAGTTACTTGAGTAGATTCTAGCAGTTTTGAAGATAAACTTAGCCTGTTATCCTTTATTCATGGTACCTTTGTGTGTCCGTTTTTGGGACCCTGGATTCAAGAGTAGCAATAGAAAAATGAATAAAAACCAATTACTGCCTTTAGGAGCTCACAGGCTATTGGGGCACTGAAGTAAGCAGTGATGATAGGATCCAGTGAATGCTGTGGTAAGGCATAGGCAAAACCCCGCAGAAGTACAAAGATGGTGGCAAGGAGCAATCTGACTTGCGAATGCTTCACGGAGGAGGTGACAATGGACTGGTCTTAATACAGATAGGGTTCCCAGGCAGAGAGAAGGGGAAAGTGCTCAGAGAGTTCAGGGAAGATGAGAAGACAAGGTTAAGTAGTGGAGGAAGAACTTAGATCCAAGTGGGTGAAAGGGAGTTGAGGAGGTAAAGACAGTGCAGCTGTTCTTTTTTTTAAAGAATATGAACAGGAAGAGAGAGGAGTGGCAGGAGCTCTGGGCATGGAGAGGGAAGTGTTTTGGTATCTTGTTTTTGTTTGCAAAGAGCTAGTGTAAAATTTCTCAGACTTAATAGCCTCACAAGAGCTCTTTTCATATATTGGCTGCTCTGGATGATCTGGAGCTAGATTATTCACACTGGATGGTTTCCTCATACCTTTTTCTGTAAGTCTGCTTTGGGTTGAGGCCTTATATCCCATGGGAAGCCATTTCTTGCTGGTGGCAGGGGAGGAGCCTGTCTAAAGAGGATCCCTGCTGTACCTTTCCTGAACGTTTATTTCTCTGCTGCTTCCAGAGCCTCCTGAGACTCTGCTTTGGCACCTCCAGCATTTGGCTTCTGCTCAGGTAGCCTCTTCCATGACAAATCAGGCGTCTTTCTCTCTCCTTACTTGTTTTATGATACCTTCCAAAGTGCTGCGATGTAGCACTCAGTAATTACTTCAAAGTCAGTCACAGGCTATGTGCTGTGATGTTTTAAGTTCTGCAGTATCTTCCAGGCTCAAAGCAGGATTGGGTCTGTCTATTTAAATACATACCCCCTCAAGTGCATATATTGGCCTGGAAATGTAATGTAGGTTATGAAGTCTGTGCTCCAGTAGTGTGGGTTACAGGTCTTATAAATGGTCAGATCATAACCCCACTGGGCATTAGTTGCTCATTTGTTGAAATGCAGTTATTTTTCTCAAACTTTAAAGACTGTCAGCTCTTTGAAGGCAGAGACCAATTCCTTGATTTAAACATCCCCCGACCAGTGTGATGGCCTCATGCATAGTTAGTATACCCAAGTGGTGTCTTCATGAAGAAACTTCAAAAATCTAAACTTATTTTGTTGATTTAACCAGCCTATTAATAGAAACTGTGCCCATTTTAATACAGGTGGGCTAAATTTAAACTGTTTATCAATCATAGAATTTTGGAACTAGAAGCCAATCTTTCACTTGATCCTAGCATGTAGTAGATGCTCAATAATGTTTGTCCCTGTCCTTTGTATTTCTGGTCTGAGTGAATGGCACCACTTGCTACCACTCTCTGCTAGAATCATTCTGGATTTCCCTCTTTGCTTTGCCCCCCAGGCATTGAGGTCTGAGATTCTACTTCCTAAACATGTCTGGTCCGTTACCTCTCATCATCACTGTCCACATACTGGCTGCCTAAGTGATTTAGGTCATTAAGTGGGATATTTTCAGTAGTCTCTTTATCTGTACCCCAGCTCTAGTCTTACCCTGCCAGGCTGGTCTTCACTTTGCTGTTAGAGTGGTTTGTGTAACTGTCATCTCTGCTTGCCATTTGTCTGCTCAGGATTCTTCCTTGGCTGCTGCTGCCTTTTTTTTTTTTATTTTTTTTCTTTTTTTTAGATTTTATTTGTTTATTTATTTGAGAGAGAGAGAGAGAGAGAGAGAGAGAGTGCGAGAGCATGAGGGAGGTGAGGGGTGGGGAGACGGAGAGGGAGAAGCAGACTCCCGGAGAGGGAGAAGCAGACTCCCTGCCAAGCAGGGAGGCAGGGAGCCTGATGTGGGGCTCGATCCCAGGACCCTGGGCTCCTGACCTGAGCTGAAGGTAGATGCTTAACCCGCGTAACCCGACTGAGCTACCCAGGCGTGCCCTTCTTCGGCTTCTTAGTGCCAGCTTTTGTTTGTTTATTTAATAATGTGTATCTATATATTTTGAGTAGATACTATACTCAAAATATATAGATATATGGCAGGTCCTGGGATACAGAGCAGAATAAAATGGACATGGGCTTTACACAGACTGAAGTTATCATTTATTTGAGTGGGGACACAGATTATTACTCATGTAATTATATTAACTGCAGTTGTGATAAGGGCCCTGATGGGAAAGGAATGGTGCTGTGAGAAGGTATGGGAGCTGGTGTGCAGGGATGTGTGTGGGTGGGGAAGGACACCTCCTGGAGGTGAACTTTTAGCTGGGCCCTGAAGCCCTCTGGTAAGGGCTCACCAGACCTAAGGAACCGCAGCTGGTTTGTTTGGAATACAAGGCCCCTTGGGTATGTGGTCCCTGCCTACCTGTTTGATCTCGTCTCCTGTGCTCTGTATTATCATCCCAGTCATACTAAGCTCTCTCAGGTCTGTGTGCTGAAAAGCGTCTTCCCCATCATTGTCAATTTCAATTCTTAGCTCAAACAAAATGAATTTCTTCGAGATAACCTCCTATGAACTCCCCTAAGGTAGGTTTTGGAGAAAGAGCAACTCCTTTAGCATATCTGTCTCTGTAAGAGATTGTACAGATCTTGTGGCAGGAATCTTCCTAGTATGTCTTGTAGAGGCATTTAGGGGCAGCTTGATGGGCCTATTAGCAGATATCAAAATAAGGTAGAAAACTAAGTATATAACTCCTCTCAAATATCAGACTCTCCTGGAAGGAAGGCCAGTTCTGAAAATTTCGGGGGAAAACGGTAGATGATTTTGAGCCTACTCACATCTTGCTAATATGTATTATCCCACTTGCCTTCATAATAACTATCTAAGGTGGTGATTATCTTTGTTTTATAGATTAAGATGTGCCTCTTTGTAGAAGTTGAGTAACTTGCTGGGCTCCAGGCCCTGTGGTACTCTTTCTACTGCACTCTGATGCTGCTGTTCATGTCTGCTGAATAAATGAACTTTGATCATTTTTAAAGTGCACCTCTATGGTGAGGGTAATAAGAAAGGTTGACCATGTGGTAGTTTGAAATGAAATGCTGAATCTTAGCACGCTCTCCCAGCTCTTCTCCAATATTTCCTCTCCTCTATGTACACACCTCTTAGGGCATTATATTGTCTTTATATGGCGTAGCTAGGGGAAAATGTTCAAATCATAAATTGAACTGGATTTAATACATATTCACCCATGTTGTTTTTTCTTTATTAGAGAAATTGTATTTTAGATAATGTAAGTTTTATAGTATAATTATTTATGTAAAGTTCATTTCAGATTTAGGACCGTGTACTAACAAATATTCATGGAGACAGTATGAAGCTAGAACGTACTGTATTCATGGATCTTTTTTAAAAATAGTCATAATCCTCAATAGCCTTCTATTTAGTGGACAAAAGCAGAGCGATTAAATTTAAAAGTAAAGTTTAGCTTTCTGTTTTACCTCATTTTCTGCAAGTGAAACAATTCTCTTTTTATTGGTGTAGAGTATTATGAGTGCTACTAAAGAAATTTGGAATGAGAATATTCATACAGTCTTAGTTTCAGGGCTTGATTTTGTCCTTTGTGCTCCTATTTTATGTGTATTTGCTAATCTTCCTGTAAAGGAAAAGGCTTTTTCAGAAACAAATGGAGAGAATGTAATTTGCAAAGTGTATTAGAATTGCAGTTGGGGAAAGGGTACAGTTTTTATGCAGAAAATAGAACCTCCCTAAATTTATCTGAATTACTTGCTTGGCGTTGGCTGTTCTGTGCTACTGGCTGTTTTTGTCATCACAAAATTGTATGTAAACACTAAGGTGAAGTTATTTTTAAGGTGCCATTCCATTTTTACATGATCAGTAAATATCTGTCTTTTGAATAGTTATTTGCCTGTAATTTCTTTTTTTAAAAAGTAGTTTCAAAAAGTCTTTAATTGAGTTGTTTGTTAATAATGTTTATTAAGTGAGTGGTGGTGCCAGGGAATTTCCTCCATTTAATCGATTGCTGGACTAGGTGACTAGCATAGCATATCATCACTGGAAGAACGTGAGAAATGTCCAAATTGATTTATTTTATTGCTGTTCTTTCCCTGGGAAAGAAGACAGGCCTAGGTAAAGGGAGGTGTATTGTTGCAGGAAATAATGGAGGGCCCAGGAGTCGGTGGGACCTGGAGTCCAAACCAGGCAGCTCTTAGCTGGGTGTAGGACTGGGACAAAGTCCTCTTTGTCCCTGCTTTCTCATCTGTGAAGTGGGTATATTTCCATTGTATTGCTGGTTGGGGGGAATAAATGATTAAACAAATATAGAGTTCAGTATGGACATGGATTCCCAGTTGTTACTTTGTTCACTCTTTTTGAGACCTGCATTAAAACAAAACTGAAATTCTAAAGTAAACAGTTGTGGCAGTGAAAGACATTTTTAAAATTTGAAATGAGACAGTCACCTAGTTTTGTTAGGAGACTGGACTTAATTTCTATATAAACCTATTTACGTCTGTAGTAGGTTTTTAGGAAAGTAGCATGGGTGATAATGAGAAAGGTCTAATCTAAGTCAAAACAAAATTGGTGTTTTATGGAACTTTAAAGTGGACAGTGAACTTTTTAAAATTGGTTTAAATTCTCTAATGACTTTATTTCTATGTTGCATTTATGTTACTACCTAAAAAGTTTTTTTTCTTTGAGACCTCTTATCAGCTCTGTGATTAGAAGCTGCTTCTGTGCATTTTTAACTCTCTAATGACACTTAATTGAACTTAAGTATAATTCAAGGATAGATTCGTGGTGAATTATTGAGTATGGCAAGTTTTCCATTAGTTTTGAGAAAGTAAGAGTTCATCATAGTTGCCTAGATGGTAAGCCATTAGGTATTTTTCAGGATCAAACTTCTTAACCGTACTAACTTATCTCATGTCTACCCCAAATCATAAATTCACCCAAACTGATATTCTCCTTTCCAAAGCCAGCCAGCCATGTGCATGCTCTGCTGCCTCTGTCTCCCCACTTTCAGGTATGGTGTTCCACTGCTCCCTCTTGAAGGCTAAGCTCTGGTCTGTGGGCTGTCCTGTTCTTGGGGATCCTGCCTTGTTAGTGTCCTCTGCTCTTCCTTTGGCACTCCTCACCCAGGCTAACCTGTGTAGTTGTTTATTTTTTTTATATGTAGATAACATTTGTAAGGTTATAAAGGACAGAGACTGTTGTGTTTCTACACAATTAAGGCTCACATATTTGCTAATGAAAATAGACTTGGTGATCCTGTTCCTTCCTCAGTCTGAAGGAATATTGCATACCTTGTCCCTCATGGGAAGCAAAATATTTCCTTGAATGTGTCTTGTTTATTAAGATGACATAAATAGGTTTTAGATAATATATTTTTAGGGAAATTAGTCTTTTCATAGATCTCAGAAAATTGAAAATTACACACAAAAGAGTCAAAATTTTAATAAACTGTTTTAGATTGTAAAAGCAGCACACATTCACTGCCAAAAAATTTGAAAAGAACAGGAAAGCATAAAGAGAAAAAAAAAAATCTATAATCTTACCAACTTAACATTTTGGTATTTTTAAAATATATATGCAGACAAATTAAATGCTTTTTTAAAAATTGAGATCATGCCATGAAATTTGGTATATGAATTTTTTAACTTAACATTTTATTGTGAG
Organism: Canis lupus familiaris; assembly: GCF_011100685.1. Taxonomy (NCBI): domain Eukaryota; kingdom Metazoa; phylum Chordata; class Mammalia; order Carnivora; family Canidae; genus Canis; species Canis lupus. The sequence goes on along the minus strand of NC_049244.1, from coordinate 3,151,907 downwards.
AATTTCCCCAGGAGATTAAATAGCCTCAAAATATGACTGCATAGTGTTAATGTTAGGTGTACTGTGATTTAATTGTTTTCTTTTGCAGACCTTTAGATTATTTCTATTTTTTTGTACATATAGATATCACTGAACATTGTTGAGTGTAAAAATTTTCAACAACTTTATTTCTTCAAGATACAAATCTAGTAATGAGATTATTAAATCAAGGTGAGTATTTTAAGGCTCTTGATGTATATATTGCCACATTGCTTTTCAGAAATTTCAGAAATTTTTAGAAATCAGATAATTTTAGTCTTAACAATATGAGAATCTCAAATGATGTAGCCTTTTAAGTCAAAGTCAATGTAATGTTAAGTATCGTATTTTTGTTTATAGATTTATTATTTTTCTTCTGTTCCAGTATTCTTTTTTGACCATTTTTAAATGACCATCTTCATCACAAATCAGCAGGGAAAGAAAAGACGGGGAGTGAAAATGAGTACTGATAGCATTTTAATAAAAGTTTGGAAGAAAGATTTAGATTATTGGGGGGCACTTGACGGGATGAGCACTGGGTGTTATTCCGTATGTTGGTAAATTGAACACCAATAAAAAATAAATTTATTAAATAAATAAATAAATAAATAAATAAATAAATAAATAAATAAATAAATAAATAAAAAAGATTTAGATTATTAAGTTTTTGAATTCTCCAAACTTCCAATTTCTCTTGTCTTCCTGGCAACAAAGAGTAATTGTGGATTAGCTTTATTTATTTTGGAGTAACTTTTACATACCTGCTTTTGCTCAAGTCATTATTACATGCGTGTGTTATACCAGGCTGTCATCAGAAATGGTGACACATTTAGCATTTTTTATCATTTTAACAAGAGGCAGATTCTGTTTAGGAATTTAAACTTATCATCTGCACTGCTGGTCCTGATTGTGTGGTTTGGATGTTAACCTCTTTCTCTTTACAAATAATTAGTACTACTCTACATCAGTTAATAAATCGCCTGACTCCTGGATACATTAAAATTCCTTGATATATCCTGGACCATTGCTAGTTTCACTTAGAGAAAATAAGGATTATGTAAACCAACGCTTCATGAGATTGATCTACATCTGTGACCCAGTCGCTGTCTGAAGAGCCGAACAGTCCTTTCAGCCTGCCATTCCTGGTCACTTTGGTTGCTCCCCGTCCATTAAAATTGAGTGCTTGGAAGAGTACTTGCAGAATATACTTGAGTAGGAAGTTACCTTCCCTTGGAAAATACTTTCCTAGACATTTGGAGGTACAATTTTGCCTATTTGGACATTTCTCATAAGAAATCATTTAACCAGGATGCCTGAGTGGCTCATTGTTGAGCGTCTGCCTTCATTCAGCTCAGGGCATGATCCTAGAATCTGGATCGAGTCCCGCCTCGGGCTCCCTGCATGGAACCTGCTTTTCCCTCTGCTTGTGTCTCTGCCTCTCTCTCTCTCTCTCTCTCTCTCTGTCTCTCATGAGTAGATAAATCTTTTTTTTTTTTTAAGAATTTAACCTTTTAATTTGTAATTTCCAATCTTGAATCCATCCAGTGAGTGCAGCCTGATAACCACATAATAGTATATGATAACTACACTGTAATATCCAGCCAATCCAGTGAAAAACTCTGATCCTTCCATAACTTAGGACCTCTTGGCCTATTTGTGGTTTCTTCATCTTTGATTTATGGCTTATATTGGTAACTCCCAGGAAGAGGAGTGCTATTCTAGAAATGTAGAATATTGTTTATTTTGGATAAAGGGAACAGCAGTGGCAACTGCATGTAGGATTGTGTTTATTTTGCTTGACCAGGAGGTTGTTGATATTCTCAGAGGATTTAGTCTACTGTCTTCCTTTCATCCTATGCCATTTTTGTTATGGTATCTGAAATTTCAGCAGTAAGATCGGGGTGGTAGTATTCACTGAGACAGTGTTAATTCCTCCACTTAGTTTTTCTATCAGCATGCAGTTTAGCATTTTCCATGAGTAAAAATTACAGTTTGCATTTTTGGTATTTGTAAAAGATAACCAGAATATTTCCATATGTAAGAAGCTTAAATGCAGTTTTAGTGTGTCTTTGCAAAAAGTCCTCGAGAGCATTCATTAGCACAGATTTTTTTTTAAAAGCACTTAATTTTGGGAGAGGTTTTACATATTTTAAATATTGGTGGTCTGATTTTAGGAGGAAATTTATAATATCCCAAATAAAATGTAGGAAAACACATGGCCCTTTTTGTTCCATTCCTCTACTTTCTCATGCTGTGGATTGGGCATGCAGAGCTACCTTTGTTCAGTATTCTGTTTTGTCCTCCCCAAAGATGTGAGTAGGAGACATTTGTTTGATACACAGACTACACTGCAGTGGTGGTGATGTCAGTGAAAATCTGAAAGTGAATTTCGAGAAGAATAACAGGGTGAATTTCAAATTGACAGTAGATTTAACAGAGGCTGGTTCTACAAATGTTTTCAGCAGCTTGCAAAATGTGTGTAGGGCCACCCACTCTTCCTTCCTCTTCTCCAGCCACACCCGTACACTTCAGTTTGCTTCTCTTTAGTTGGGAGGATATCAGTATATTCTTGCAACATATACTGGGAGTTGTTTCTCAAACATGAATTTCCATATTATAAACACTTTTGACTAGTTGGCTGGTTTCATTTAGGTCCAGCCTAGTTATGTGCTTGTGTGACTACTTTAGAATAGCCTAATTTAGTGGTTTTGCTGTTTTAAAAGATGTCATATTTGTTATGTAGCCATTAAAAATACTGATATGCAAGCAAGTGCATGGGAAAATGTTCATTATATAAAGTAGAGGAAAAAGTAGTATCAAACTTCATATTCAGTATCTTAGCTTTGTAAAGAAATGTAGGTATAAAGGATATGTATTCATAGCTGAAGAGAGGTTAGCTTAGATGAAATTACAGGTGATTTCTCTATCCCTACCCCCAGATTGTGCTTTTCTACATTTTCCAAATTTTCTAAAGTGAATTCGTATCGACTTGTTTTGTAGAGAGAATTACTTTTAAAATGTTATAGACCTGTTTCTCTTTCTGTTCCTATGTTTGCATATATTACATTTTATTTAAAAAGTTGTGTCTGAGCATATATTACATGTAGAAAATAATTGGAAAGGCTGTGTACCAAACTGTTAACAGAGATTGTCCCAGAGAGTAGAAAAATTGATGTTTTGAAAAAAATTTCTCTCTTTTTGCCAGTTTATATGTTCTAATTGTATATTTTCCTATATTGTACAGGTATTTCTTTCATAACTCCATCATAGAAATAAAATACTAAAACGAATGAAAGTAATACATCAGGCAAAAAAAGACTAGAAGTGACTTTTTATGTCACTTTTATGACTTTTATGACATAACTTTTATGTCAAAAAGTTAAAGTTATCTATAGAATGTAGATAAAGTTATAAATAGAATGATCACATCTTTGTAAAACAGAATAAAGAAGAAGCTGTATGTAAATATTTGCAGAAAGATCGCCAAAATACTGATAGTTTTTATCATCAGTGGTAGGGCTATGGATGCCTTTTTATTCTTTCTACTTCTAGTCTGTATTTTCCGGATTTTCTGTAAGAATGTATTACTTTTAGAAGGAAAAAATGTGAAGGAACATTTAGTTCTTTTTAAAAAGGTAGATTTGAAAGAAGGTCATCTTGATATAATTTTAAAAGGCAAATACTTAGCTTTTGTGGGATGTTTTATTGAAAAATCATCAGGGGGATTCCTGGGTGGCTCAGCGGTTTGGTCCCTGCCTTCGGCTCAGGGCGTGATCCTGGAGTCCAGGGAGAATCGAGTCCCACATGGGGCTCCCTGCATGGAGCCTGCTTCTCCCTCTGCCTGTGTCTCTGCCTCTCTCTCTCTGTGTCTCTCATGAATAAATAAAATCTTAAAAAAAAAAAAAAAAAAAAAGGAAAGAAAAATCATCATGCTTTGATGCCCAACTAGAGATAGTATTTTCTTTATGTAACAGTCATACCTCAGTCATTTTCAATTTAATACATTTTAGGAAACTGAACAGATCAGTAAATTCATTCTCTTGAAGTAGGGTGGAAGAGTTTCTACCTGCATGAGAGAGAATGCCATCATTTTAACAATGATGGTGGTAACCAGTGTTTACTGTTTATTCTCTGCCCGGCTTAATTCTAAACACTTATACTAGCTCATTTAATTTTCACCACGACCTATGAAGTTGTATCCTTACTACTAACATTTTCTAATGAGGAAACGGATCGTAGAGTCGAGTTTTGCTGAGGTCCCGTGGCTAGTGATAGGTGGAGTGGGATTCATATCCAGTCACTGGTGCTCAGAGCCAGTGCTCACCCGCACCGGACTACCACACTGCCTTGCCTAGAGACTGAGTGGTAGAAGGAGAGAAGCAAGCAAGGCTAATGTCAGGAGCTACCATATCCCACTTGCTACTGAACGAGTAGGTAAGCGTCCAGGGTTCACCTGTCTCTAGATGTGGGCCTGTGCCCATGACCTGGCCCTGTTTGTGAGCTTAATGATTACCTGGATGCTCACCTTTAGTGTGTTGTGTAAATTGCCTCGGCCTAGTGTGAATGTTTAGGCCTTTCAGTATTTGTGGGACATTTCAGTGTTGTGGAAAGGACCATAAAGCCTTTATTCTCACAGTATTCTCACCATGCCAGACTTATATATCAGTGATCTGTTCACATTCTCTGTTTGTAGTGATAGTTTCTTTTTTTACTATTGAATTGGAATCTTCTGCTTTATGTGTTCTCAGATGCTGGCCCTTATGATTGATTTCTGCTGACTTGCTAGAAGGTTGTGTGTTGTAAAGGTTGCCCTCCTTGGCTGTGGGAGTGAGTGTTTCACGAGCTGTCAAGGGTTCCTACAGGCACGCTAGGCTTGGAAACTAGGCTAGGCAGGATTGGAGTTGCCCACTGCTGCTGATCTGGCAAGTCGAGCCCCATTGTGCCTAGCTTGCAGGCTCCTAGTGATGGTCCACAAAATGTGGATTTGGTGTCTATTACCCAGAAAGCATTTAGAAAACGGTCAATTCACTGTTGTTCATGATTATTGTTTCCTCCTCCACCTAGTGGAATGGTCTGACTGGGCCACCTGGAACAATCTCTGTGTATCTGTTCACTGTGAAATTCCTGTTCACTCACGATTGTTTGAGTGGGTTGTAATTCACAGAGGAAGAAAGATGATGGGAGAGGAGACTGGGTCATTAAGGACAAATTTACCATTTTTATATGTTTGTCTGGATCCAGCCTTAGGGTGTATATTTTGACTTTAAGCAGTTGAATAGAACTAAACTAAAATCTCCTCCTGTATTTTCTTTTAGGAAAAAGAAGCAACTAACAAAACACAGTGGTAACAAGGATTATTCAGTATGTGGTTTGCAGGGTATGTGCTGGAGCCATTGCAGAGTCACCTGTACTTTATGTAAGCCACATCTTAGAATTTGACATTGTTGTTTAAAGTGACTGAAGATCCTCAAAGATAAAAAAATTTAGTTATTTCATATGCTAACACAAAATGCACTTGATGGTAGGATTGCTTAGTGGACTCTTACTTGAAAAGATGTTCAGTAACAAGGATCTTTTTCCTTCTCACCTTCAGTTAATCATAATGTCCTGTTTTTAGTGTATAATTATAGTTTCATAGACCCTGGAAAGGGATATGTGTACAAAACAAAGTACAAAAAGAGTAAATTTCTTGATAGTGAAAGTGATTATTATTTGACTCTAGGGTAGTCTCATTGTGAAGAGACCTCCTTTGATTCTTTCCCATCAACTTGCTAGTGGATTCAAAACCTAATTAATTTAATTAAATTGAGATTTATTTCTAAAATCTGATTTATATGCCACTTTATAAAAATCTGTCTAAACTAAAGCGATAGATGAAAAAAACAAAATATTTTAATACTTGGGGGTGGCTTGAAATTGTTCTGAAAGCTTAAGTTGCGTTTGCAAGCTTGTACAACAGAAACATAGACTCAGGTAGAATTTTGAAACTAATCACTGCCCTTATAATTAATCAAAATTAAGATTTAAAGATAGTTTTCTGCTCCCTGGAATTAGCTTAGAGTTTCTATTTTTGAAAATAAAATATGCCTGAATTAAATTTTCTTTTGGGGAACTATTCTTCAAATAAAGCAATATCTTGCCACTCTGATTTTCCTGTTAATCCCATTAAAAATTATTAGCTCAGATGACAAGATAGATAATACACAGTATGGAAGAAATTTGCTTTTTCTCCAATACCTGTACATAGTACTGGTTTCTTGTTTTAAAAATCTTTGAGAAACAGGATTAATTTAGTTTGGTTTTGAAATTGGTTTGCAGAAACAGTATAGCATAGTTGTTAAAAGCACAGATTTTGAGGTTAGGTAGCCCTAGGTTTAAATCCTATATCTTTTACACTCTGCCCTGTTAGCCAGCGCCAAGTGACTTAACCATTTCTTTGCCCTAAAATGGGGCTAATAATCCTTATCTCTGAGGGCAATTGTAAGGATTAAATGAGGATAATATAAAGCACTTGGTATATAAATGGCATATTATACTTAGTGAATGGTAGTTTATATTTACAGTAATTACTAAAATGTAAAAAAATTAATAAACATACTAACGTTGGCTCTTTAAGCACGCGCACACATGTGTGCACGTGCTCTGTGTGTGTGTGTGTGTGTGTATATATATATATATATGTATGTATTTTGAGGTGACCCCAGATATGTGTTTGAGATCATTTTAATTTGCATGTGAGAATAACTTTATGCCTCTTTTATTGTTGGTACTTTAACTCTCCAGATATTATCCTAAATGTAACATCATTTAGAGTGGTTAAATATTTATAAAGAAGATGGGCTTTGAAATAAAAATTCAGTTTGAATCTTAGTTGTAGCACTTTGATTCATTTTGCACAAATACATATAGTAGGCTTTTAATAAATGTCAGTTTTTCTTCTGTTCCTTTAAGCAAAAATGAGATCTAACGAAATGTAATGCATGTGCTTTAAAATTTAAAACACTCCTCATTTTATGTACAATTTACTTTTGGGGGGTATTTTTCATCTAAGTGGCAGTAGATAAAAAGTACTTAATAAAACAACTGGAAAAATATATTAGAAAATGTTTCATGGAGGGGAGGGTATACACTCATAGGACAAAGCTAGTCTTGGGAAGTGGCTGTATTCCTCTTTGAATTTTGCTATAATTCTACTAAATTTGGGTCAGAAAAAGTAATAGCGAGAGTTGAATTTGTGAAATTTAAAGTGATGTCTTAAATTTAAAATTTGTATAATTTTATACATTTGTTTTTCTTTTTTTTTTTTTTTAATTTTTATTTATTTATGATAGTCACACACACAGAGAGAGAGAGAGAGGCAGAGACACAGGCAGAGGGAGAAGCAGGCTCCATGCACTGGGAGCCGGATGTGGGATTCGATCACGGGTCTCCAGGATCGCGCCCTGGGCCAAAGGCAGGCGCCAAACCACTGCGCCACCCAGGGATCCCTACATTTGTTTTTCTGAGGGTCATTTATAAAAGTCTGTTTCTGTATTTAGAGTTTATAAAGGTTTAGAATTTTAAATGCTATATGAGATATGGTCTTTAAAACCAAATGGTCTTTAAAGTGGTTTAAGAATGCATGCATGCTTGTGTTTGAAATTTAGTCAGATCATGGTGGGTTATGTTTGAGAGTTGGAAAACTGTAATACAGATAAGCATAACTGATAAGTACAAAGATTGAGTACCAGTCTGCAAACATTTATTAAGCAACTACTGTGTGTCAGATATTGTTCTAGGCACTAGTGACACAAGAGCAAAAAATTCCCCTGTAAGCATTTTAAAAAGAGGTTGAAGGGATCCCTGGGTGGCGCAGTGGTTTGGCGCCTGCCTTTGGCCCAGGGCACGATTCTGGAGACCCGGGATCGAATCCCACATCAGGCTCCCGGTGCATGGAGCCTGCTTCTCCCTCTGCCTGTGTCTCTGCCTCTCTCTCTCTCTCTGTGACTATCATAAATAAATAAAATAAAAAAAAAATAAAAATAAATAAAAATAAAAAGAGGTTGAATTTCAAAATTTAATAAACTGTTGATTACTTGTTATATCTAAAACACTCTTCAGGGGAGGGTAGAAGGAAAAAAAATAGAATTTTAGAGTCCTCAGGACCCTCGCAGTCTTAAGATGGGGATGGTATATACAAAAACCTATGGAATAAGACCACACGGATGTCCTGAACTGCTGGGGAGATGTGGAGTAGGGAAGGTAATTTCAGCTGGGAGAGTTAGAGGAGGCTTCATTAAAGGACTTTGTACTTAAAGGAAATAGTGCTAGCTTTGGAATAACAGGAAAAAGTTGTTGGGTTTCTGTCCAAATGTTTATTCTGTTTTTCCCTTTTTGCCAATTCTTGACTTACTTTTTAAGACACTAATTGAAATTACTTTTGGAAAAAATTTTTTTAAACGTAGTTTATCAGACTTGCCAGCTTTTTTATTTGACATCACCAAAAACTTGTTTCAACTAATTTTTTTCAGCTTGCAAAATTTAATATGGCATTTAAATTCTCAACCTTTGTAACATAAACCCAAAATATATAAATAGGTTCTTATAATGGCCCTTACTCATTTTATGTCTCTGTTTACTGCAGGCTTCTCTTAAAAAAGAGAAAGCTATAAAAGAAAAAGCTACAGAACCTTAATTTTATTTCTCCTCTTGTTTTGTAGATGTTCATGACGACATTGAAAATGAATTCCTTATTTTCACCAGATACTCTTATATGAGAAGATCTATTTCAAACAGTCTAGATCTGTTTCCTTCTGTTGGACCAGCATGGCAGGATTCAAGCGAGGATATGATGGAAAGATTGCTGGATTATATGATCTGGATAAAACCTTGGGTCGAGGTCATTTTGCAGTGGTTAAACTTGCCAGGCATGTCTTTACAGGTGAAAAAGTAGCAGTAAAAGTTATTGACAAGACAAAATTGGACACTTTAGCTACTGGCCATCTTTTCCAAGAAGTGAGATGCATGAAACTAGTGCAGCATCCCAACATTGTACGCCTTTATGAAGTTATTGACACTCAGACCAAACTATATCTTATTCTAGAACTTGGGGATGGAGGAGATATGTTCGATTACATAATGAAACACGAAGAGGGACTTAATGAAGATTTGGCTAAGAAGTACTTTGCTCAGATTGTTCATGCTATATCTTATTGCCATAAACTCCATGTAGTTCACAGAGACTTAAAACCAGAGAATGTGGTCTTCTTTGAAAAACAAGGTCTTGTAAAATTGACAGACTTTGGTTTCAGCAACAAATTTCAACCAGGGAAGAAGCTCACCACAAGCTGTGGATCTCTTGCATATTCTGCTCCAGAAATTCTGCTTGGTGATGAGTATGATGCACCTGCAGTAGGTAGGTAACCTTCTTCCAGTATTTGCCCACTTGAATTCCACCAGCTAGAGCATAGTTGGTCAAATTGGTTGTTGTTTATCTGAAAATAATTTTTTAAGGGACTTTCTTAAATGCATCTTAATTAACAGATTGGGTTTCATGAATACCATATATGCCTACAGCTGGCACTCAGTTTGTTTTACTCTTTAGATGGCAAATGTCTAAAATATATTTGTCAGCACAGAGAAAAGTGAGTAAGTTATCATTTAAGGTAACCATCATGTACTTATTATAATTCTTTTGCAGGTCTGAGAACATTTCCTATTTTCTTAGATTCTTCTGGTAGCACCCCTCATCAGCTTTTTCCTATGCATATCCTTTAACAGTCATTGAGACTCATATTGGAAGGGTACTATGAATATTACAGTTCATTATGAAGAATTTGGTCATGGGAATCATTTATTAATTGTGACCTTGAAGAGTACACTTGATTTCTGCTTTATTTCCTCATCCATGGAATAGAATTGGATCAGATAGAGGTATCACATCCCAGGTTATCATGTTTACTGTCTATCTCATTGTACAAGACATACAGACACCTGCTGAATGGTGGATTCCAGAATCTTGGTAGCCCCTGGCATTCCCAACTACCCCATCTTCAGTCCAACACATGATTGTGTTCTGTCTTGTCATGAATTATCTACTTGGGGTGGAAGTGTTTACTGCTTTTCAGCTTGTGTCAGCTTTGTCCCTTGGGATTGTATCTGTTTTGAAGGTCATATAGGAATTTATTAATAATTTTTAAGGATTTGTTAAGTTGAAGGTGTGGTCAGCTTCTATAACTTTTAGTTTAATCTTGGAACAGTGTGTCTTAATACTACATGTATGTGATATCTTCATAGATAGCACTCTTCCATTTGGCTTCTCATCATTTGAAGTGCATGTTACAGAAGATGAAAGACACACGTTGAAGAGCACATTGAAGAGTGATGATTTTTATATTGAATATTCTGTAAACCAAGACACTGCTTTTCATGTTAGACTGTTCTGGAAAAGAAAGAGTTATTGAATGGTTCCTGCCTACTATAAATAACAAGGCTTCACTAAAACATTTCATTAGAATATTTGAGTCAGAGATTTTTGATGAGTGGAGCAGGTCTAATCAGAAAAGGAAGCCAAGAATTAACAGAAGAGGAAACAAATGTCTGAAGGTGAAAATGATGTTCGACTTCACTAATAATCAGGGTAGATAAAACCAAGATCAGATACTGTTTCATACTTTTCACGTTGGGAAGAACTAAAGTCAGACAAATCCAAGTGTAGGTAAGACTATATAGATCATCGGGGGAATCCCTGGGTGGTGCAGCGGTTTGGCGCCTGCCTTTGGCCCAGGGTGCGATCCTGGAGACCAGGGATCGAATCCCACATCGGGCTCCCGGTGCATGGAGCCCGCTTCTCCCTCTGCCTATGTCTCTGCCTCTCTCTCTCTCTCTCTGTGTGACTATCATAAATAAATAAAAATTAAAAAAAAAAAGACTATAGATCATCGGGAACTCTTGTAGTATACAGAAGACAGTTTGTCAGTGTCTACTAAAGTTAAAGATTTACACAACCCTGAGACCCAGCAGTTCTCTTCCTGTGTACACACCCTAGAGATGCTCTCACTCATGTACACAGATTTTCAAATAATTTTTTTTTAAGATTTTGTTTATTCATGAGAGAGAGAGAGAGGCAGAGGGAGAAGCAGGCCCCCTGTGGGGAACCCGATGCAGGACTTGATCACAGGACACTGGGATCATGACCTGAGCCAAAGGTGGATGCTCAACCACTGAGCCACCCAGGCTTCCCTCAAAGAATTTTTTTTTTTAAGATTTTATTTATTTACTCATGAGACACACGGGGGGGCGGGGGTAGAGACACAGGCAGAGGGAGAAGCAGGCTCCATGCAAGGAGCCCAATGTGGGACTCAATCCTGGGTCTCCAGGATTCCCCCCGGCGCCGAAAGCAGATGCCCAACTGCTGAGCCACCCAGGCGTCACTCAAAAGAATGTTTTTAACAGCATTATTGTGTATTCATCAGTAGGGGAATACTTGTTTGATATTCATACAATGAAATTGGTGAAAATTAATGAACTTTGTATGTCATCATGGCTGGAGTTCACAAACAGAATGTTTAAGAAAAGGAAATTGGTAAGAGAGTACTTATAGTATTAAACACTTATATAAAAGTTTGAAACAAATAAACAGTGTTATATTGTTTAGGGGTAAATGGACATGTAGTAAAGTACTGAAGAATGCATGAGGTCAAAATAGTTACTTCAGAAGGGCAGGCATATCTAGAGGGAGGGTTTCATTTGTATTAGTGTTATTTATTTCCTGACTTGGGTGGTAGGTACATAGGTATGCACTCTAATGTTCTTTTTTTCCCTTACAAATATTGCCTAATAACACTTTTAAAAAGGGAAAAGGAAAGTGTCTGGAAGGATGCTTACCAGTTCGATAAATGGTTGGTAAAGTATGAATTGGGTGGAGTTTATGGGTAACTCTGTATTTCTTTCAATTTTGTGTAATTGTGTAGTTGAGATAAATACAGAATTCCTTTAAAAAACAAGTGGACAGTAGTCTTTGTGCTAATGTAGTGTTAATTTATTATGCCAGAATCAGTCAGTGATTTTTCACAAATATGTAGTAGCATTAGTAGGGACAAGGATTAATACTGATCTATTACTAAATTATCAGATGTTGCTGAATTAGGGAACTTTGGTTCAATTTTATGTGTCTTAGAGTGCACTAATCCCTAACATTGACACTTGGTTCAGGATTGTCTATTATTTTCAAAGAATCAGACTTTGATTTTATGGATTAACTGCACTTCTATTCTCTATGTCATTATTTTTTCTTTCATTGTTACTAATTTTTTCCAGGATCCTTCAGTTTCCCTTTTCTTTTTTTTTACCGTCTTGAATTGAAAGCTTTTTTCTTTATTGTTATGATTTCCAGTATTTAAAGCTGTATGTTGCCCTCTCCTGCAATCTCTGGTAACATCCTGGGGATTTCACTCTGCTGTCATTGCTGAAATTTATCTTTACTGTTTTGTTTCTTGTTTAACTCCAAGGTTCTTTTTTTCTTTTTAAATTAAAACTGGATAGATTGATTTTTCCTATTTGGTTTTTAACTTCTAATTTTAGTACATTTCAGTCAGTAATGTACACTATAATCTGGTTTTTGTTTTGGAAAGTGTTTTTAGATTTTCTGGGTGGTTTAATATGTAGTGATTTTTGGTGACTATTCCCTTAAAATATTTGTATTTAAAGCATGTACAAAGTTTTTATACATATACATAATTAAGGTTGTTAATTATGTATTTTGTTCCTTTGTGTCATGTTTTCATTCTGATGTTATTTTCTAAGGGAATTATGTTAATTTTCTACTCTAATATGAATTTTGTATTTTAATCAACTTTTGCTTATTATATGTTATTTTAAGCTGAGGTATATACACTTTTATTTAACATGATGTGCTATACCTTTTATCAATATGAGACTGTGCATTGTTGCCGTGGATTCTATTTTGTCATTTTGTTATAGGATGCACTAGTGTCTTCCCTTAATACTCAGAGTTAATATCCATATCATTCCTTCTGCCCTCCAAACAAGAACTAAATGTAGTTTGCTTTTATTTTCCTTTTAGTTATAGATTTATAATTTGCTTTTATTACTTAAATACTTTTTTCTGGTTCAGTAATGCTTTAAGAGCTGTTGAAGAATGTGGACATATCTTAAAATTGTGTTCTTAAGCATCTTTATTCCATTATTTGACCTAACTACTACATGTGAAGAGCATCTCAAAATACAGTATGAATTTAAAAATGACTAGCTGGTCTATCTGAAAGGCATTGCCTTGTCTTGTGAAAAAGTAGATTGGTAAAACATAAATTGAGACATTTTTTATTGTTAATTTGTGTGTAACTTATAGTTTGTGTAATTTGCCAGTTTTTGGAAATCTTGGCATATTCAACCCAAGAGTTGTGGTTTAACTAGAAGCCACATTGAATTCCTTAAGGCAGTCTGTTCCTTGCTCTGCTTTAGCATGATGAAGAAATATCTCGGCATGCTTCCTCTTACAAAGGAGTCTCTTAGGGAATGTAGGAAATAGGCAGCCACCAGAACTGTGATTGTAGTATTATGTGTATAATATGTTTAAATATTTTCTCTTTGAAAACTTTTAAAAGGATTACTCCTTCTTGTACAGATTGTGCAACCTCGGCCATAATACATTTGTAAAATAGTCCAAAAGGACATAAATCAGAAATTCTCTTTGGTTTATCTAAATTTGCTATTACAGTTTCTTATGAATTGATAACTCCTTGCTTTTGTTTCCAATTTTTCCCAGAAAATCTATTAATGTGCTTGTTTCTGCAGTTTTCTCCAAATCTCTGTGGGTACAGCTTTATTTCCCTGCTCAAAGTTACCATTTATTAGAGGCAGATGTCTTAGTAATGTTACTGTGTTTTCTGACTTGAACCTTCTCTTCCCAGAGTCAGGTTCTGGTTAATTTTATATTATTTACTCTTCCACAGTTTGCCATTCAGACTGTGGGTCCTGATGGGTTCTAGATTAAAAGACCTTGGCTTGTGTCATAGTTTTAGGTCCAAGTTGGGGGTTGGGATTATATATTTTTAAGCCTTTTTTTTGTGCATAAGGAAGTTTGGTCTGCTTAAAGTATTATCTTGTTTGCTTTATTTAAAAAGGTAAACATAACACCTGCCTGCATGGTACGTGTCTAACATGAGCTGCACTGCATCCGTAGCCCAGGCAAACACATGTGGCATCCAAGTGTACAGAACTGAAAAACGTGTCCATAAACATGTGGCACGGACCTTCCACAATCTAGCTGCCAAGTGCATGGTCACATACTCTGAAAGATACCTTTTACAGAGTGTGACATCATCACTTGTCATATAAAACCAAAAGGAAGAATCTCACATTGTGAGAAATGCCAGTTATTTCAGAAATCAGTTAAAAATTGATCTGGCCTGAACCCTGTGTAAACAGAAGCATTTCATGGTATTAGCTCTGTATGCACAATGTACTGGCTTTACAGTGTGAATGTTGTGTAATTATATATTTAGGAAACAGCAAAAGTTCTGTGCTTTGAGTAAAATCTTTTGAGTTTTATAAATAAACTACTATAGAATTAATATTTGTAATAAAGATTCTTGACCATGAAATGTTATGGGTAAGCTATAGGTGCCATACAAATGGGTTTCTTAGGCTAACTCAACCATTGATTTTTTTAAGTGAGAGACCTGAAAAATGAGATAAAAATGCCTTATGTGCTTTTAATGTTTTCCCTCCTACATTTTTAGCTCTGATGCTTATGGTTCTCACTGTGTTTTAAGATTCAGATCAAATGAAATATATGTTGACACTACTTTGAAAAGTATAATTTACTCTACTGGTGGTATGGTAAAGATCTAAATTGATGGGGATGCCTGGGTGGCTCAGCTGTTTGGCGCCTGCCTTTGGCCCAGGGTGTGATCCTGGAGACCAGGGATTGAGTCCCGTGTCGGGCTACCTGCATGGAGCCTGCTTCTCTCTCTCTGCCTGTGTCTTTGCCTCTCTCTCTCTGTGCCTCTCATGAATAAATAAATAAAATATTAAAAAAAAAAAAAAAGGGGATCCCTGGGTGGCGCAGCGGTTTGGCGCCTGCCTTTGGCCCAGGGCGCGATCCTGGAGACCTGGGATCGAATCCCATGTCGGGCTCCCGGTGCATGGAGCCTACTCCTCCCTCTGCCTGTGTCTCTGCCTCTCTCTCTCTGTGACTATCATAAATAAAAATTAAAAAAAAAAAAAGATCTAAATTGATGGTTACTTACCACCTGTAAGTTTCATCTGGAGCAGATTAAAAAAAAAAAAAAAAAAGCAAACCTGGCCTGGGCCTTACCCAAGATATTGTGATTTAGATAGTCTTGGGCAAGGCCCTCGTCCAAAAGCTTCTGTGAGATTCTGATGTGCATTCAGCCTTGCCTACCTGTGATTTAAAATCCTAGAATCAAATGATTTTGGTTATTTAGTGAAAAATAGATTCCTTACATTTTATAATATTCTTTAAAGAATAAATGTTCAGATGAAAATGGTTAAACCTCTTTAGTTTCAAAAATTGAAAAAGAACATAGACCCTTTTTTGATGTTAATAATTGAGCTTAAATTTCTCTCCACTTCCTCTCCCCTATTTTAATCACACCCTGTGTTTATTTAGGGATAAGTAAGTGAAAACCAAATTTTAGATCCTTAGGAAATTTTTTCTGATGTTATTCCAACACCTGGAACTTCACTCTAGACAGACACTCCTTGCTTTTCCTGTTAGGAGCCTGGAGACTATCCTGCTTATTTGCTTTCCACTGCCATGCCTGGAGCTGTTTGTCAGGGTGTCCCGTGGCCTTGTGCAGGTCAGAAGGTTGCCTTACCGCCTCATTCAAAATAATTTATTTTCTTTCTCTCTCTCTCTCTCTCTCTCTCTTTCTTTTTTTCTTTATTAGAGAGGGAGGATGATTACAAGTGGGGTTGGTGGTAGTGAGAAGGAGAAGCAGACTTTCTGCTGAACAGGGACCCCAGTGTGGGTCTCGATCACAGGACCCTGAGATCATGACCTGAGCTGAAGGCAGGTGCCTAACTGAGCCACCCAGGTGCCCCCAAAACCATTTTCTTCAGAAGATTTATAGCACCTTCACACTTTTCTAAGGGGTTTTGCTGCCGCTCACTAGACTTGGGTTTGTCCTCTCAAAGCCTGTGTGGAAAGACAAAGATGTACAGGACTGATTTACCTAGGTTCCACTAGAATAAAAACTGGAAGTTACTATTCATATACTTTCAGATTAGCGCCCAAGCTCTGAGTCTTTGGTACTTCATGTGAGGAAGTGGAAATTGGGCTGACTGACATAACTGTGCATTTTTGAAAGAAGATAAGGAAGTGAGTTTAGAGGCAGGTTTCCTGTCATTTGTACCATGCTGCTTGTTTTCAGATATTGACAGTTGCAGATGACAGGAAGTCCTGGGGCTTTGGGCAAGAGTAGGTAAGGAATTATCCTGTGGAACAGCTGGAAGAGAGGGGGAATTCCTTAGGAGGTGGCAATTTTAGATAGTCACCACTCTTAAGAGAAAAATACGCTTATCAGTTCCTTTTAAAATTTATATGCATATCTCTCCACTGCTCAGAACACTTTAAAGACTTACATTTCCTTCACCTGTCAACACCCGAGTCCTCACAGAGGCCAGCATGGCCCTCAAGATTGGCTTCCTTATTTCCTCGCTCACTTTTTCCTCCCAGTCTTTTTTCAGTTGCTTGCTCAGCTCTAACAGCACTACCTTCTTGATGTTAGTCACATTCCATGTCCAGTCATGTCTCTGGGCTCTTCTGTCCCCTTCCCTCTGCTTAGGCCACTCTTGCCCACTGCGACCCTCTTGGCCAGGCCCAGCCCTCTCCTCCAGAGGTGGAGGGCCTCAGCGCCGCATCTTCCCCACGTGACTCACTTCTGTGGTCTCTGTTACCTCCATCTGAAATGAGGATAGTAATAGTTCCTGCCTTTAGGATTGTTGAAGGAGTTCGATGAATGACAACATGGAAGTACTTAGCTCAACACCAGACACAAAGTCAGTCTTCAATCAGATACAACTGTCAGTGACCCTTTTGGGGGTGGTCACACTATATCAGGTTTCTGCGGTGCCAAAGGGTATTTAAAGATCATGGTCTCATTTTCCTTTCAAGGTGCTTGCTTTGTGTTTGGAAATTTGTCCTCAGGGGAGTTTCTGAAATGTTGGCTGCTGTGAAAGAACCAGGAGGGTGGGGCAGGCCCAAGAACTTTGCTCTTGTGTTTTTCTCACACATGTTTGTTGTTGTATTTAACTTTCAGAATGTAGGAAATAGGTTAGCTTCTAAAGTAGCGATTTCTTTTTTTTAAAATTAAAGTTAGATAAAAACAAATGAAAATATTTATTTGGTAACTGGTTGGTTTCTTGGAACTTTAGAAGAACTTTATAAAACACTTAAAATAGCCGTCTTAACACAGAAATACAGAAACTGAATCTACTTCTATTCAGGTTATAGCACAGGAAACCTTTAGGGAGTTGAAAACATCAGATCTGTTTGGGGGTGTGTGTGTGTGTGTGTGTGTGTGTGTGTGCAGAAGCGTAAACCTGTTGAAGAAAGACTAGTTTGCAAAACAAAAAATCAGTAGTTAGCACAAACTTTCAACACAATAAACTTGGAATCTTGTTAGTCACAATATACATTGCTGGACAAACAACTCAAATGTTGAGCAAAGTCACTGTAGTGTTTTTAAGAACTGATGAAAACTGTATTGATATACAGGTGCTGTTCTCAATTGCGCTCTTGTTCTTGCCCTGAGATGGCCTTTTGGGACTTGTTAGTGACATGTCTCCGTTTCTGGGGAAACTGTCCCTCCACGTCGGGAAGTTGCCTGTGTGGTCCTGGAGTTGTCATGACTCCCGGAGCAGCTGCCTGGGAAATGCTTTCACGGGCACATTAACATACATAGTAGTGTGTTTTTTTTCTTTCAAGGGCTGTGGCTTCTCTCAGTCAGATCCTCACATGTTGATACAGACTTTGGTGGAGAAAGATGGAGAGCAGACATAGAACAGGGCACCATAGAGCTAAGCCAAGCTAATTAGCAGAGATGTACTATGGAACTGGTACTTCCTTCCAACTGTGGTTCCAAATACATGTCTTTGCTGTTTTTAAATGTCTTCTTCCAGTCATTCTTTATAACCCATTTTCTATCTAACCTACTTTTTCTTTGAAAAGCATTGACTTATCTTACCTAGTTTTTATTGATTAGCATTACAGTGATGTCTTTAAAATCATATCTAGTATAGTGTAGAGCAGTGCCTAATTTAATATTATAAAATTTTAATTTAATTATCTTAAACCTTGGAACCTAGGGAAAACATTGTAGGACTCAGCATCTGTGGCACTGTCCAGTGAATAGGAGAACAAGACTTTGTGGAGTGAGATGCTCTTTGTAGATACATCTAAATTGCACCTAGGATTCAGCCAGGCACAGAGTAGGTATACTAGATAGAAATAAGGGAGGGGTTGTAGATGGCTGAAAACAGGATGATGTAAGGGACACATGCCCTGATGGCCTTTTCCCTTTGGAATTGGATGGGATGACACCAGATCTTGCTCATTTCAGTTGGCTCACTTGTGCCCCTTGCTCAATAGTAAGGTCTTTGAGGGAAAGAACTGTGTGTTTATGTATTTATCTAAGTCCCATCCCTATCACCTGGTAAACACCACAAGGTCTTAATGTTTGTTTAAATGAGTAAATATTGCAGAGATGAACTAAAGAAATGAAAATGTACATTCTTTTAAACTTGTTTGCAAAGTGTAATTTTGACCCCATGGTCCCTCCTGATGTCCTTGCTCACATTGGCGCTCCTTTTCACTGCTTTCTGGATAAATATTAATGTGTCCTGGACTCACTGTGAGTCTGATGGAAGCCGTGGTTCCTCTCTTCATGGAGAGGCAGAGCTGCAGTTTCAGGCATGTTATAACATATGACCACTCTGAAGCCCCTTTTTTGGATCTGATCTTGCAGGCTTGCTGGGCTGAGTAGAAAGTGTGCCCACAACTTTGAGAGGAAGGATGAACATGGGCAGTTTTGAAATAAGTTTTGGAGCATAAATTATAGGTGAAGAATAGTGTCCTTATTTTTGTGCCTTTGGCTACTTGACTTTTTGTTTTATACATTTAGATCTCTTATTTAGATCTCTTATTTTCCTTACTGTGTTTTAAATTTCCTAGTTATAACTTGGAAGTTTGTAATAGAAAATTAAAAGTAAGCTTCTAGACAGGGCTTCTTCCAAAAGGAAGATCAAGTCATTGGGGATATGGTATGTTTTTGTTTTTTGTTTTTTAAAGTCAGAGAATTAGGGGCGCCTAAGTGGCTAAATTGATTAGGTGTCTGCCTTTGGCTTGGGTTGTGATCCCAGCATCCTGGGTTTGAGCCCCGCATTGGGTTCCCTGTTTGGTGTTTGCAAAGTGTAATTCGGCCTGCTTCATCCTCTCCCACTCCCCTTGATTGTGCTCTTTCTCTGTCAAGTAAATAATAAAATCTTAAAAAAAAAGAGAGAATTAATTTGTAGATATTTGGTGTGTTTGATATGTGGGTTTTCTTTTTTTTTTGTAAGCCCATTTTGTGTTATTAACAGTTTGTATGTATTGACTATTCACTGACATTAGGAGGTCCTTGTTACAGTTTAAAGAGACTTAACATGAATTAGGAGCTTCAGTAGATGGCAAGGAAGCTTCTCAGATGGTGTGATCCCCATCTTCCAAGGTGTGATTCTCAGTTTTGTACTCAGTGGTAAGTAGTTTCTAGAGGACTGAAACTGGCTTAACAAATTCTTAGGAAACTAATGTATAAAATACCAATTGGTTGATACAAAAATTGTATTTATTTTTATTTTTTATATATTTTTAAGGATTTTATTTATTCATTCATGAGAGAGGCAGAGAGAGGCAGAGAAGCAGGCTCCCTGTGGGGAGCCTGATGCTGGACTGGATCCCAGGACCCCTGGATTACTACCTGAGCCAAAGGCAGAGGCTCAACCACTGAGCCACTCAGGTGCCCCGATAGATGAGATTTTAAATATCAGTCCACTACAAGTTTATATTCTTGCTTCAGATTAGTGATATTTTTCCTAAATTTACCTATTTTTCAGGTTTCTAAAAAGTTGACATACAGAAAATTTTCTTTTAGGTATAGTATAAGTTGATTTTGTTTAATCTTTTTAGGAACTTTTGTGATCCATTGAAAGTCCCAAGGTCACATGATTCTTGTTTGGATTTCTGCCTAGCTCTTAGAAAGGGCTCATCCCTATTCTGGTATTTTAGTTCATTTATTTCTTTTGCTTCCAAAGCCCTGAAAACAAGGTTTCAGCAAGTTATCATTTTGTTTCTGGTTGTGACAGCACGATCTTCAGTCTGCTAAATATATTACATCCTGGTGGTTTTAGATTAATCCTAATTTTGTTCTCAGTCATCAGTTTGTGGGTAGGATATGTTGTTATCTGTCCAAGGATAGCCATATTATCAAGTTGTCAATAAAAAGCTTGATAAAAAATTTTTGGATTTACTGTCCAGCTTCGGTATCAAAATGAATTCATTAGTAAACCGAGGCAAAAGTAGTTAGAGAAGTTGTGTTCTGTTTCTGACTTTTGACCCTTCTGGCTGGTGTCAGGAGATGAAAGGGGATGGCTTTCCATGTTGACGAAGTTTTCTAAGGCTTCATTCTTGAGTTACTTCATGTAAGAGCAACAAATTTCAGCATCCTTAGCTATCAGTGCCTCTTAGAGAAATATTTATTGATCACTTTCTTTAGATGAGTTCTTGAGTTGTTCCATAGCAGAGCACCATGAAGCAAGCAAATGCTCCTGGAATGCTGAAATGGGCTGTCCTAAGCCCATGTAAAAGTTCATGTATTTTGTTTGTAGTTTTCATTCAGGGTCTCACTTGGATCCTTATTTAGTTAATTTTACATAAAATTCTAGCAAGTTCAGTAAATTAGTATTTTGAGCCTTCCCATAAGTAGGTAACATTAGGGACTTTTTAGAGGTTGGCCCACTGATAGCAAAGATGAGAAAGAACAATGAAATCATAACTGAAAACTCAAAAACATGATATTCCTGAACAATCAGTGGATCAAAGAAGAAATTAAAGGGGAAGTGAAAGTTTCTCAAGACATAGGAAAATGGAAACACAATATACTAGAACAGCTATATGCTGACAAACTAGACAACCTAAAAGAAATGGAAAAAGTCTTAGAAACATATAGCCTATCTATTTTGAAAGCGAGCTCTACTTTGAAAACTATAAGACATTGGTGAAAGATATCAAAGGTACAACAAATAAATAAATAAATGGAAAGAAGCCTGTGTTCATGGATTGGAAGAATTTAATATTGTTAAAACGTCAATATTACCAAAAGCCATCTGTAGATTCATTGCCATTTCTATCAAGATTCCAAAGATTTTTTTTTAACAGAAATAGCAAAAAGCATTCCTAAAATTTATATGGAACCACAGTAGACCCAAAATAGCCAAAGCCATCCTGAGAAAGAAGAAAGCAGGAAGCATACTTTCTGATTTCAAGCTCTGCTATAAAGCTCTAGTCCTGTAGAAGAGTGGTTTGGGCATAAAAACAGACAAATGGACCAATGGAACAGGATCAAGAGCCCAGAAAAAAACTCAAGCATTTACATTCACTAATATTTGATAAGGGAGCCTGGAATCCTCATTGAAGAGAAGATACTGTCTTCAATAAATTGAAGAAAATTGGATGTTCACATGTAGAAGAATGAAACTTGACCCCTCCTACACCACTCACAAAAATTAACTTGAAATGGATTAAAAACTTAATGTAAGACCTGAAGCCATGAAACTCTTAGAAGAAAACAGGAAAAACCTTGACATGGGTCTTGGTAATGATTTCTTTGGATATGACACCTAAAGGACAAGCAATAAAATAAAAAACAACTGGGACTACATCAAAGAAAAAAGCTTCTGCACAGGAAAAGAAATCATCAACAAAGTGAAAAACAACCTATGGAATGGGAAGAAATATTTGCAAACCATGTATCTGATAAGTAATTAATATCCAAAATGTATAAAGAACTCCTACAACTCAGTAGTGGCAAAACCAAATAATCTAATTAAAAATGGGTAAAGAACCTAAATAGACGTTTTTCCAGAGAAGATGTACATGAAAAGATGTTCAGCGTCACTAATCATTTGAGAAATACAAATTAACACCACAATGTAAGGAGATACCCCTTATACCTGTTAGAAAGGCCATCATCAAAAAGACATTTGTTATCACAAATGCTGGCGTGGATATGGAGAAAAAGGGAACCCCTGTGCCCTGTTAGTTAGAATGTAAACTAGGAATACATCCAATGAAAGGAAAAATACTAATTCAAAAAGATACCTACACCTCCATGTTCAGAACAGCATTATTTACAGTAGCCAAGACATTGAAACATTGAAACAACTGTTAGTGTCCATCAGTGGATAAATGAATGAAGAAGTTGTGTGTGTGTGTGTGTGTGTGTGTGTGTGTGTATATACATATACACACACACACACACACACACACAAACAATAGGATATTATTCACCTATAAAAATTAGGAATCCTACCACTTGTGACAATATGGACCATGAAGGTATTATGCTAAGTGGAATAAGGCAGAAAGATAAATATTGTATGATCTTATTCATATGTGGAGTCTAAAACCAAACCAAAACAAACAGCATAGTCAGAAAAAGAGGTCAGATTTGTGGTTATCAGAGGTGAGGGATGGGGGAAGGGGGAATTGGAGTAAGGTGTTCAAAAAATACAAACTTTGCACTGTTGGTGGGAATGTGAACTGGTGCAGCCACTCTGGAAAACTGTGTGGAGGTTCCTCAAAGAGTTAAAAATAGACCTACCCTACGACCCAGCAATTGCACTGCTGGGGATTTACCCCAAAGATACAGATGCAATGAAATGCCGGGACACCTGCACCCCGATGTTTCTAGCAGCAATGTCCACAATAGCCAAACTGTGGAAGGAGACTTGGTGTCCATCGAAAGATGAATGGATAAAGAAGATGTGGTCTATGTATACAATGGAATATTCCTCAGCCATTAGAAACGACGAATACCCACCATTTGCTTCGACGTGGATGGAACTGGAGGGTATTATGCTGAGTGAAATAAGTTAATCGGAGAAGGGCAAATATTATATGTTCTCATTCATTTGGGGAATATAAAAAATAGTGAAAGGGAATTAAGGGGAAAGGAGAAAAAATAAGTGGGAAATATCAGAAAGGGAGACAGAACATGAGAGACTGCTAACTCTGGGAAACGAACTAGGGGAGGTGGGCGGGCAGGTGGGGGTGACTGGGTGGCGGGTACTGAGGGGGGCACTTGACGGGATGAGCACTGGGTGTTATGTTGACAAATTGAACACCAATAAAAAATAAATTTATTAAAAAAATAGAAACTTTCAGTTACAAGATAAATAAATACGGGAAATGTAATGAACAGCATAATGACAGTAGTTAACGCTGTTGTATGGTATATAGGAGAGTTAAGAGAACAGATCCTAAGAATTCTCATCATAAGGAGAAATTTTTCTTTTTATTGTATCTATATGAGATAATGGTTGTTGACTAAATTTGTTGTAATCATTTCACAATATGTATAAACCAAATTATCATTCTGTATACCTTAAAGTTATACAGGTGTATGTCAGTTATTTCTCAATAAAAGGAGGAGGGAGGAGAAAAAGCCAAATATGGATGTTTGTTCACCACATGGAGTCCAGGCCATGTGGACTGGTTATGGGCTCTTGGAGGCAGGGCAAAGTACATACTTGTTATGGAAGCAGCTCTAACGGGTATCTTGGATGAAGGGTAAGACGGAGCCATCTTTTTATAAGCCAGATGGTTGTTACTTTCTCTGCAAATGAAGGAACAGAGATGAATTGTGGCAAGGGACACAAAGGTTAGTAGTGCCATCTCTCCTGGACGTTTTCCCTTCATTGCCAAGCCCTAAGGTCTCATTATGATTACATCTCAGCGCCTACCACAGTGCCTGGCAAACAGTGATGCCACATATTTATGAAAATTCATTCAGTGTCTGCTTTTGTAGCCCTTTAGAGTAAGGACCAGTGCCCCCAAGGACAGCACTGTGTTAGCATGGTTCTTTAGTAATTTTAAGTGATATGGGAAAACAGGCTCTAAATAGTTTTCACTTCCTCATTATTAGAAAGCATCAGAGGAGGAATTAATAAATTATACTGGAAATAATTAAACATTTAAGGAAGAAGGCATGATATATCCCTATCTATGTTATGTGTCAACATAAATTCTAGGTGAATTAGGGATTTGTATATAAAGAATTAAGCCCCCCCCCCCCAGTAATATTCATAAGATCTTGGCCTTTCTAAACAGGAATCATAAGGAAAAGGTGATAGGTATGATAATAGTTTATGGATATAGTGCACATATTTTTTAGAAATTATAATGGAAACCAAGGAAATTATTTGTAATATAGATGATTACTATTCTTACTGTAGAAAGAGCTTTTACAAATCAATGAGGAAATCTAAAGACAAATGAAAAAAGAGTTCATTAAAAAATTACATAAAAAACCAATAAATATGGAAAAGTCTAACATTAAAAGTAAATGGAGTATTCAGGACTTAGTATAAAGCTACAATAATCAAGACTATGATATTAATGAAAAGGCATACATATAGATCAGTGGAATAGAAGAGAGTCCATAAATAAATCCATACATATATGGTCAACTGATTTTCAGAGGAAATACTAAAGCAATTCAGTGGCGAAAGAGTAAGTAGTTTTTTCAACAGTGTTGCTGGAACTATTAGATATCTGTATGCAAAAAATGAACCTTGATCTGTTTCTTACATGACTTAAACTCAACGTGTATCATAGACTTAAATGTGAAATATAAAACTGTAAAACGAAGAAAATATAGAAGGTCTTTGCAGCTTTGACTTAGGCAAAGCTATTTTACTTTATTTTTTAAAACTATTTTAGATATATCAAAAGCATGATCTATAAAAGAAAAATATGATAAATTGGATTGTGTAAAAATCAGCTCCTGCTTCTTGAAAGATGCTGTAAAGCCATCGGCAGGGAGAAAATACTTGCAAATCACATATCTGATAGAGAATATGTAAAGAATTCCCAAAGGTTAGAAGATACATGCAAATGATAAATCCACTAAGGGATTAAAATCCAAAATATATAAAGAACTTCTATAACTCAGCACCAAAAAACACAAATAGTCCAATTAAAAAATGGGGCAGAGGAACAGACATTTTCTCCAAGAAGGCATACAGATGGCCAACAGACACATGAAAGATGCTTAGCATCATTAATCATCAGTGAAATGTATATTGAAACCATAGTAGGAGATCACTTCATACCAATCAAAATGGCTAGATCAAAAAGAGAAGAAATAAGTGTTGGTGAGGATGTGGAGAAAAGGGAACCCCTGTGCACTATTGGTACAACTGCTGTGGAAAACAGTATGGTATTTTCTCAAAAAATTAAAAATAGAAATACTGTATAGTCTAGTAATTCCACTACTGGATATTTACCCAAAGAAAACAAAAATAGTAATTTGAAAAGATTTATGCACCCTTATGTTTATTGCAGCATTATTTACAATAGCGAAGGTATGGAAGCAACCTAAGCAACCATTGATAGATGAATGGATAAAGGCAATATAGTGTGTACAAACACACACACACACAGTGGAGTACCCTTCAGCCATAGAAAAGGATGAGATCTTGCCATTTGTAACAACATGGATGGACCAAGAGGGTATTATGCTAAGTAAGTCAGAGTCAAATGCCATATGTTTTCACTTACAAAGGAATCTAAAAAACAAAAATTAAAAAATCAGATTCTTAAGTACAGAGAACAAATGCATGGTTGCCAGAGGGTTTGGGGGGTGGGGGGAGGGGTAAAATAGATAAAGGGGATTAAGAGGTACAGATTTAAGTAAGTCATGGAAGTGGAAAGTACAAGTAATATTGTAATAACATAAGGTGACATTTATCATGAGCACTGAATAATGTGTAGAATTGTCAAATCGCTATGTTGTACACTTGAAACTAATATAACACTATGTCAGCTGTACTTCAGTATTTTTTTAAAAAAGCTTTTGAAGCTGTTTTTCAGGAAATAATGTAAATGCAGTCAATATGACCATTTTATAAAGCTGTTTTTCTTTATTGCTAGAGATTGTATATAAAAAACTCTCAAAACTCAATAAAGTAAAAGGCAACCCAATATTAAAATGAATGAAGGATGTGAACACATAATTCACCAAAGAAGACATAATATAGCAAATAAGCACATATAGATGCTCCACATCATTAGTCATAGGGAGAATGCAAATGAGAACTACATCCTCAGAATGGCTGGATATGAGGGGAAAATAATCAGGATAATAAAAGAAAACACAGTACAAATTAAAACAAATTATCGTATCTTTACCTGTCTAATAGGCTAATATTAAAGAATGTCTGTGGTGTTGATGAGTGTGCGAGGGACTCCCACAGGCTGCTGATAGAATCTTCTGCCCCTAAACATGTATTTTTCATAATCTGAAAAAAAATAAATGTTAAACACTGGGAAATGCATGGTTATATTTGAGAGAGCTTTCTAGCTAAAGTTTTAATATGAAGGAATAGTCATAATCCTATGTGGAACTAACCGGATTGTATGTTTATTGTAATTCCTAGGAAGAAAAAACATGCTGACTTTTTTTTAAGGTAGGAAAATAAGTTTTATACACTTTCAGCCACATGCCTGTTTAGGTGTTATGCATGGAAAACAAACCAAAATCAAACATTTCAAGAACCAATTAGTTTGAATTTTGAATCTTATTACAGCAAATACACTATTTTAAAGTGTTTCTCCTCTTTGTCCTCAATGAGAAAGTTAAAGTCTTTTGACAAGTTTAAACATTTTGGACAATCTAGGGTAACGTGTTCTGTTAAAGGATAAACTTCATTTGATTTTGTATCCCCCACATGCATTAAATATGGTGTGCCTTTTGAAAGAGAACCGGTGGGAGTTGGTATATGCAGGTGATTTTTTAAAAAAAATTATTTATTCATGGGAGACAGAGAGGCAGAGACATAGGCAGAGACTCCCAAGGGGAGCCTGATGTGGGACTGGAGCCCGATGAGGGACTCAGTCCGGATCCGAGGATCATGCCTGGGCCGAAGGCAGATGCTCAACCACTGAGCCACCCAGCGTCCCTATGCAGGTGATTTTTATTAACTGATATTTTAATGGCTTTTATATTTTTCTTATGTTAGCATACCTCAGCCTTACGCAAAAGGCTCAGCGTTCTTAGAATAAATTTAAGAAAACATCAGCATATTCCACTGCCTATTAGAATAAAGCATCAAGCAGACTTCACATTTATAAAATGCTAATCATACAATTCTTTAGTGTGCATGGTTTATATTGTTTGACTAGACAAATAGAATTGGACATTTTTAGATTTGATTCTAGATCTAAGCATTCCTACTTTCTAGATCAAAGTTAGACTTGTGAAATTTGCATCATTCATAATCTCGTTAATAAAGAAGTTGACATGTGAAATCACTTCTGAAAACTAAGTCTGCAGTCACTGTGTATCCACAGCAGCAGCTCCCCTTTCTGAAGAGCATCCATGTTGAAATTTATTATAGAAGAAGGTGTGCGTGTTGCCATGCTCATGGCCCTGTTTTCCACATTTTAAAAGTATTTCTAAAATATGAACAGTTTAGACTTTGTGGCTAGTGTTATGATGAAATTAGACAAAAGCCAAAGATTTTTTTCCCATAAGCTTAGTGTAAAAGGAAGTATTTAGTCTTCACAAGGTATTTTTTTTAAAGGTATAATTTTGGGAAGCTGTGAATTTGTAACGAATTCCTGCCTCACCCAGGTATTTAGAAATGCCTTGAGGAACTGTTTTGGCTAGGTGGAGATTTGGGAATGCCCCTGAGGTGGGTTGCACTGTGGTGGCTCTGGCTTTGGTGTCCTCTTCCCCTTGTGAACCCTTGGGAGTGCTATGCTCCAGCACACATGGAAGTAGAGGGTGAAATGGCAGCAGCACTGATGTGGCCCCTTCTCTGGCCTCACAAGACCCAGTGTATATTATTTGAGAGGTTTTTTGGTCCTTGAAAGAAGATAATTGTGCTAAAATTCAAACTAAAATAATTCCTACTGTAACTATTTATGCTGTGGAAGGATTGGTCTATGAATTCATTAAGGAAAACTTGCAGAACCAAGTGTCCCCAGGCCACAGGTTGAGAATCACTATCTCAATGAGTAGGCTTTTTTGTTTAGTTTTGTTTTGTTAAATTACCTTTACATTGCTCTAAAGATGTTTTTGCTTATCCCACTGAAGTACGTACACTTCATAATGTTCTGTTAAGCACACCTAATTTTAATTACTTTTTAAACAAGCAATAAATGAATGCTCTTGTAAGATAATTTAAATAGTACAGAAGTAGGTGGAATAAAAAGTATTAAATTCTTTTTGCTTTTCCCTACCTGTCTCCTATACTTAGAGGTAAGGATTTTCTCCATCCTTGTACATTCTGTAGTGATACATGTAGGGCTCTTTGCCCCAGACACCCTCTCAGAAATTACCAGATGACTGGGGGTGTCCACCTTTTGTAGAAGAGAAAACTGAGGCACAGAAGGCAGATATCACTTGGCTAAGAACACATAACTAATTACATGGCCGAGGTAGGATTTGATCCCAGGTCTCTCTGATGCTTTAGCCCAGGCCTGCTCTTTTCATTAGGCCATACTGAAGGAAATCACATGATTTTAGCCTGGCCTATTTTTTTTGCTCTTCATCTATAAAGTTCACTAAAATCAGATTTGTAAAGCAATTTCTGAAGGAATGCTGAGTTGGAAGGGTATCTGCTGCTTGTCTGGTTTGGATTTATGACCATGTGCAATCCCACAGTGTATGATTGATAACCTCTGGACTTCTTGAACTTTTTCCTGTTTTCTTTTGAATTGAAAAAACAAGTTTGCACAAGGCGTCAAACCCCTAACTGAAACGAACTGCAGCTTCTCTTCACTGATCCTCACCTCCCCCCACCCCGGGTACTCCAGCTCCTTTCCCTCTTAGCTTTTATCTGAAAGACAGTAATAACTAGTGACTGCTCCTGCAGGAGCAACTGCCTTTTGCAGGGCCCGACCCAAGCAGTATTTGCCAAAGTACTCCTTTCTCTTCAGCTTCAGGTTCACTCTGACATTCAGCAAATTTCTGAGGGTGTAGGGGACGGGTTCTGCTTTCCAGGAGCTCTGAGTAATAGAGGAAAACATCTAATTACAGCTCACTGTGGTGATGCCTCGGTTGCCAGGTTGGAGGGCAATTGGGCAGATCTCAGGGAGAGTCGAGCGTCAGTGGTAGGAGGAGCCTTGGAGGATTGTGGGCATGTGCAGGAGTTGGCAGGATCTTCCTGACTTCCAGAAGGAAGTCAGAGGACTCTGTGGTACAGAGTCTGGGTGCCTCCCAGGTTTTGACTGGATAGGTGGAGGTGCCATAAGACCACACTAGAACCTAGATGAGATGAATAGATTTGGGTAAAAGGTGATAAACTTAGTGTGGACAGCATTGATTTTTGAAGCCCTCAGGGGGCATTTAGATGAATTCAGGTGTGGGAAAGAAGTGTTTTGAAGTAGGTATGAATGATGGCATGCATTCTAACTTTCTTCTTCCTCCTCTTCTTCTTTCTTCTTTCTTCTTCTTCTTTCTTTTCTTCTTCTTCATTTATTTATTCATGAGAGACACAGAAGGAGAGAGAGGCAGAGACACAGGCAGAGGGAGAAGCAGGCTCCATGCAGGGAGCCCGATGTGGGACTCCATCCTGGGTCTCCGGGATCACGCCCTGGGCTGAAGGCGGTGCTAAACCGCTGAGCCACTGGGGCTGCCCCCTAACTTTCTTCTTAAGAGAAGAAATGGTTATTACTTTGATAAACCTTTGCTTCTAACCAGAGTATTGGTAAAACCAGAAATAATAATAAGTACTCTAAAACATGGACTTAATCAAATGTTTCATTCCTCTTCTGCCCCACTCTTAACCCTGTTAGTTCAGAAGACCACTTGGAGAATGGTCTCTAGTCTGGTCCCTCAGAACCAACCACTGATCTTGTTGGGAACAAGAATCTTCAGTAATCAGAGTTCTAGGTGATGTTGAATATAGATAAGTAGTTCTTACTGTGTAGGGAGGAATTCACATTAGTAGACCTAGGGTTTCTGAATATCCATATGAGTTACAAATATCCTGAGACCTATGTGTTTGTGTAACAGCACTAAGAAAGCATTGCCTTTTACATTAGTTTTGGGTCATATGTCAGTGGCCAGTAACCACAGTTGGAACTGAAAAGTGATTGCATAAATCCTGCCTGTTTTAAGTGGTGTTGTAAAAGGTGCTGGTCCCTGCTTCATCTGTAGTGATTTTAGAACATTCGGTAGCTTCTGTTATGGTTGATGGCTATACTGATAAAAGAAAGCCAGAAGGAAGAAATAGAGGTTTCCACGTGAAACTTTTCTTCTGGTCTTCCCATTTTTATTTCTAATCCCTGCTCGCACTTTTGCTCTCTAGATAATTCACTTCAGAAATGATTTTTAAGAAAACCTCTCAATTATATCATCCTCCACCTAACCCCTGCCCCACCATTTGGCAGTAGTTTTTTTTCAAATTAATCATTAGCATGTTCTTTTATTGTTTTGTTTTCATTTTTGATCTTTTGTCAGCCTGCCTAAAATGACCTTTGTGTATAAACTCCACCTCCAACCCTAGAAATGGCATAATTAAATTGTATTATGACAAGTTGACCTGCTGAATGTTAGCTGGTGAAGGAGATGTCAGTGCTTATTTTTGTGATCTTATTTCCAGCTAACTTGAGAGCTGCCAGGAAGGGGACCAGTAACTTCCAGTCTTTTTACTAACAAAGACCTCATTATCTTTCCACCCCTTCCCACAATTCCATGAGTTGGAAGTGTTTTTTTTAACCAAAGGAACTGCATTTATTAAGTGGTGTTTTCTTTTTCCAGTTTTATTAACCAAGGACCTACAGCTGGGTCTGAAATGAAAACATATGCATAGATAGGAGTATCAACATTAAAATTTGATTTTCCAGATGGTTAATATTTGTTAACATGTGTACCTTTGAGTAGACAATTCCATTAACATTTTTAAAAATAGAAATAATGTAAAGTCCCTATTCTGTGCTCTTTCTCTCACTTTCACCCTGTCCATCCTCTACCCCCAGTTATAGACTTGGTGGATCCCAAGCTGAGTGTATGATCTGTACCTTGGGAGTGTTTAGTTTTGTAAGCAAGTTTTTTTTTTTTTTTTAATGGAAAAAGGTATTTTAAAATAATCACAAAAATAAAATTTTATTAAGACAACTACCAACTCCCTCCCTCGTTTGAGGAGAATATGATAGATAATCTGTCCTGATGCCTTTGTTAGTCCTGTAATATCAGATGTCTTGTCCTGGGAACCCCGGATCATGAATTGTCATCTTTTGTAGCTGCATTACTGAGAGACCTTTCCTGTTCCTCTCCCCCCACGTCCACTAGTTTTTCTTGTCTGTGTTGGCTTTGTGCCTTCTTGAGCTTACCTGCTGCTTGTCTCTCACAGTGAATTGAGAGCCCTGGAAAGGCAGGTGTGTCCCCATTCATCTCTGGGTCTGCAGTGCTCAGAAACAGTGCCCACCCGGCACAGATGCATGAGGGCAGGACAGTGCAGCCTCCTTAGGATGCTTTCTGTGTGCTGGGCTCTGGCCCGAATACCCAGCATGGACTTGACTTTCATCTCTTTAATGCCCTCAGCAGCATTAAGAGGCAATGCATTACTGTTACTATTCCCATTTAATGATGGGGGACACATTTAAGTACTTGGTTAAAGTCATACCACTTTGATGATTTTTTTTTTCTCTTTCCTTTGGCCTTTAGGGTGGACACGTAAAATCATTCAAATACTAAAAAGTAGAATAAGAAGAGAAATTAAGTCTGGAAAATAAATAAATGGAATAAGCAGCCCCTTGAATAGTCGCGTTGTCTCAGTGAGAGGTCATTTGCCCTTTCTAAAATGGCTCCCTTAGTCACACTGCTGCTCTTCTCTATTCTAGATGCTTCATATCATGTCACATAGCAATGTAAAGTATCAGGCACAGAATCATATTTCTAAATTTCTCAAATTTTAAGCGTTTCTGTGTTTGGAAATTATTTGAACCCTGACTAGAAACAGTATATATATTTATGTTGTTTTTCTCCTTTTACTCTTCTAACCATGCACCACTTCCTAACAAGTGGTGTGTGAGTTTGCTTGGGCAAATGATCCTGAAGAGAACATTTCCAAATAATTGAACTTCCTTGTTGCTGTTTGAGGTTGGGATTTAACAGAAAATGAAAGTTTTCTTTAACCAGATAAGAATTCGAGGTAATTATTAGTTGATGTTTATGTTATCTGTTACACTTTTAGAACATTAGCTTTGTATAATTGCAGTACCAGATATCATCTCCAATTTAGTATAAAGAAAAAACTGAAATAACCAGGCTGACTTATCCAGTTAAACCATGAAATGGTGGAAGAAATAATGTAACCAAATTCATTTTATAAAAAAATTTTTTTGTAGGATTTGTATGGAAAGATATGAACTGATTGTATCTCAAATACATGTGTATTAATGGTTGGACTTGGTTATAGTAGTAGCTTTAGACATTGTCAATATTTGAACAATGGAAGAGAGAAGGCAGTTTTTATTTTAACTACCCTGATTTTTATGTTTATGTGTTTTTATTGCAAGCCACTTAAAATATCTTCCCTTCTTCGGGGATGAGATAGCTAAAAATAATCAGAATAGCACAAAATAATATAAATCAACCAAAAATAAAAATGTGTGTTTTCCTTCTATAAAGAACATTAGTGAAAAGATGAGTTCACTTTATAGTGAATTTCTAAAAATATAACTGCTTTGTAAAATGAGGGACACATGTATTACAGTGAGAATGATTATAATTGTCACTTGTTCATAGTAGTGGCTTGCAAGTTGGGGCGGGTGACCAATAATAGGTTCAGGTTGTTCAAAGAGGGTTTAAGTTAAACAACTATATAGATTTCCGTTGAAATTCCCAACAAGTTACAACTAGTATTTGTGTTATAAATTCTTCTCACTGGATATTTTTTTAAAAGATTTTTATTATTTATTTATTCATTCATTCATTCATTCATTCATTCATGACAGACACACACACACACACACACACACACAGAGGCAGAGGCACAGAGCAGAGAGAGGCTCCATGCAGGGAGCCCAATGTGGGACTCAATCCCGGGATTCCAGGATCACACCCTGGGCCGAAGGCAGGCGCTAAACCGCTGAGCCACCTAGGGATCCCCACCCACTGGATATTTAAATAGTAGATGCAGCTAGCCACCATTACTCAGATTGTTTGACTTTGTATGGGGATGGCCATCTGCATTCCAAGATCAAGGTAAAGAAACGTGGGTCAGTGAGTAGAGTGGAGTCCTGAGCCAGCTTGCTGTCCTGGGGCTCTAGGTCACATAATGTATGCAGCCAACAAGCAATGCTAGGCAGACCTCCTGGAGACACTGAAGAGCCAGGGGTTTGGACTGAATGATCTTTAAGTCCCTTTCATGCTTACATATGTAGTGTTTAAGTTTAATAGATTTTTCCATCTGCTTCACTAATTTTCATTGAAGCATCCTTAGTAAAATTTATTGTACATACAAAAAAAAATCAGTGTGTATAACTGTTGGGTTTCTGCCCTTCTTGCTCTATTTGTTTAGTTTGGACCAAAGAGGATATTTTATTGACAGGTTGTAATTCTGCTGGAAAATAATATGGATCCTACATTATTTGGGTGTTTAAGCTTAAATGGAAACAGCAGCTGAGTATTAACAGATGTGTCAAAGTCCTTGTGGTTTGCATTCTCTTCTTTTTGTGGTCGAAAGCTTCTTGAATTCATCTCTTATGTATCATGATGCTTATGTAATCATGCCTATACTTTAGTTTCTGGGATGAATGAATGATTTGTGGTACCCTTCCTAAATGAATTCATCCTTTTTTCATTTGAAAAAGCATCATTGTCCCAACTGATTGGTGAGATTTTTGTCTAATGGGCGTTATTTGATCTTGTAGGAGTTAGTCTCACTCCTAGGAGTTAGGAAGGTTGAGAGTGTCCTCAGATGTCAACTAGTCCAGTCTTACAATCACTACAGGAATGTCTTGTGCAGAATATTAGACAGCCTCGCCTTTGCTGAAATACAAAACCTACTGTCTCTTCCAGTGTTTTATTAACGAGCTTCTGCTGTTTTTTTTTTTTTTTTTTTTTTTTTTTTTTTTTATTTATTTTTTTTTTTTGCTTCTGCTGTTTTTAAACCAAAGTGTGTCTCCTTGTTACTTACACCTTCAGACCTAGTTCTGTCCTCTGAAGTGATGTATAACCTGTCTATTTCTTTGATAGCACAGAAATATTTCTTCTCTCTGAATTTTAATTTTCTTAACTATAAAATGACTGTGACTTACATTGTCTGGTTATCTTACCAGGACTGAGGTAAAGAACACCTGAGATAATTGTGATGTTAAGCAAAAATCTTTTTCATGTCTCAGAGTATTAATATATCTTAGTTTTTTCTTTGGTAAATAGCAATATGAGAAAGACAGCCAGCCATCTGTTGTCCAGTGGTTTGGGAACCTTGATAGGCACTTTCCACATGATGTTCTTTCATTAATGAATTGATTTGTCTCTTCGCTGAACATTTATTGACTATTCACTATGTGGCTGAAGTGAATATAAAAACAGTGAACAAGACAGATACCTTCCCTGCCTTATTGAGACTTAACTTTTCTTCTTAGATGTTTTTCTTTGAGATATAATTGCTTTTCACTATTCTAATAAAGTAATATTGTTAGTCTCTTTTTGCTCTTAGTGCTTTTGGTTTTCTGACTTACCCAATATTTAACAGTATGTCTTTGATTTGTAGATATATGGAGTCTGGGAGTGATCCTTTTCATGTTGGTGTGTGGACAGCCACCCTTTCAAGAGGCCAATGACAGTGAAACATTGACAATGATCATGGATTGCAAATATACAGTACCATCCCATGTGTCCAAAGAGTGTAAAGAGTAAGTAAAAACAGAACAAGAATATGGAAACTTAAGCACTCATAATAAAACCAGAAGTTTTATTTATTTCTTTAAAGATTTTGATTGATTGATTGATTGATTGATTGATAGATAGCATGAGCAAGGGGAGGAGGAGAGGCAAAGGGAAAGGGAGGAAGAGGGAATTTCAAGCAGACCCGGCCCTGAGTGTGGAGCCCTACTTGGGGCTCAGTCTCATGTCCCTGAGATCATGACCTGACCCGAAATCAAGAGTTAGATGCCTAACTGATTGAGCCATGCAGGCACCCCAGAAGTTTTGTTTTATTCCAATAACATCAAAAAAAACTTTGAGGTAACTTCAGCATATAAGCATCTGCTGGGTTTGTTTAAGTTTTGAACTGATAATTTTTTATTAACTGTGTTTTGAGAGGTTAACCCGGAATATGATTTGAAATCTAATATTGGAGTGCAAAATGTATTAGTCTATTTCTTAAATATGCTTGTTTTCAAGAAACCCATTATATGCCTCTTCAGCCTCTAGGAATGGTAGTTAGATGCTTGAAATGAAGATATTACCAAAAAGCAAGACCACCTGGAATTATTTTAAATTCCAGAGAAAAGTTAAGAGATTTCTTTGCCTGAGATAGACCACCAACACACCATTTTTAAGTTTTACATAATGTGTTCCTTAATTTTATTCATGCACTGCTCTCCCCAATTGGTTAATGTGACTGTGAGAAGCCAGCAACCAAAAGTACACTTAATTTGATCATTTGGAATTTAAAGTACTTTATAGTTCTGTGATATGTATAGTGAGAAGTACAGTAATGGAATAAAAGTACTGTTAGAAGTTCAGTATTTCATTGACATTATGGGTGATATATATATATATATATTTTTTTTTTTTTAATGGGTGATTTTTTTTGAGTAAGTTCAGCTGAGATTAAAGGATTTTCTGTAACAAAGATTTGAATTTTTCTCATCAACTTGTAAGAAGGAAATCTTATGGTTTGAGAAATCTTTTCTCTAAATGGAACCCCATCTTAGGCCCATGTGGTAGATGATTAAGAACCTACCTATTCAAACTCTCTGGATTCATATACAGGCTTCTCCTGTATGTGAGATGATATGAGATTGTAGATGTGAGAATGGTAGAACCTGTTGTCCAGCATTAGAAATAGAACAGTTGTAATATCTTAGAAGCCTTCTCTCTCTTCTAGAGGAATTATTTTTAATAATTGTAGGACTATTCAGTTTTCTACTTTTTCCTATGTCAATTTTGTGAACTTTTTTTAAGGAGCTTGCCCATTTTATCTAAATTTTCAGATGTATTGGCCTCAAGTATTTACGTTCTCTGGTTATATTTGTAAAATATATAGATCAGTGGAGATGTTGCCCTTTATCATTCCAATATTAACAGTTTTTGCCTTCTCTTGTTTTGGTCTTGATCAGTTCTTGCCTGAGGTTTGTTAATTTTATTAGTCTTTTTCAAGGAACTGCCTTTTATCTTTATTAATTGACTTGTATTTTTTGTTTTATGTTTTGAATTTCATCTATTACTTCCTTCTACCTCCTTCATGGGTAAATTCTCTTTTTTTTTTATGTTGGATACTTAGCTCACAAATTTTCATTTTCTAATGACATAGTTAAGGTTATAAATTGCCTCCTTGTACCATTTTTGTGATATCTTACTAGTTTTGATTTATAGCCCTGTTATTATTTAGTTCTGATTATTTTTTAGCTTCAAATGGTTTATTTCACCTCTAAATTTTTAGAGGGGTGTTTTACATTTCCAATTTTTTCTAATTACTTTTTTGTTATTCATTTTTAACTTAATTGCATTGTGGTCAAGAATATAGTCTATTATAGTACTAGTTTTTTTTTTTTTTTTCAAATTGTTGAGGCTTGCTTAGTGCCTAGCATGGTGTCGATTTTTGTAAATGATCTTTTTGTTTTGGAAAAGAATGTATTCCAGTTGTCAGGGTCAGAGTTCTATATACATCCTTAAGGTTGGTTGAGCTTGTTAATTATGCTATTTTAAATCACTTACATCTTTTCTAAGTTTTTTTTTTCTAAGTTTTTTGATTACTTGATTCAAAACTGAGATACTCTTCCACTATGATGATGGATTTATTGTTTTATTCTTAGAGGTCTGTCAGTTTTTGCTTTGAGCGTTTTGAGGCAGTGCTGTTAGGTACAAATTGTACTTTACTGGTGAATTGAACTTGTACATTACTATTTATCTCTAATGATACTTTATGCCTTAAAGTCATTCTGTGTTATCTAGTTTTAGTTAGCCACATCAGTCTTATTTTGGTCAGCATTTATGTGCTATATAGTTTTCCATTCATTTACTTTAAACCTTTCATCGTCTTGGTTTTAAGTACATCTTTTTAACAGCTGGGAGCTGGAGTTTAATCCTTTCTGAGAATTTCTGTCTTTTCATCAGAGTTTATCCCATTCATATTTATTGTCTTCACCTTTTGACATATTTATGCTCTTTCTGTATGCTTCATATTTGTCCTACTTTTTTTTCTTTGTATCTTTATGTCTGTTCCTTTTTTGGGGTTGATGCAAGTTTTTCTTTTTTCACTAGCTTGGGAGTTACAGCCAGTTGTTTTTAGTTATTATCCTGTTTTAATACACATATCTGTATGCTTAATTTAATAAAGTCGATAATTAATCCTTATCTCTTCCTAAACAACACAGAATCCTTAAAACACTTTACCATTTGATGTTTTTTAACTCCACAAATTATGAATATTATTATTCTGTATAGTAAAAAAAAAAATTTAGAATTACCCAGATGTTTGGTAAGAACTTGGTATATATCTTTCCATTTGGGATCAAATTCTTTTGCTAAAATTATACCCTTTAGAATTTCTTTGATGAGCATTTGTTGGTGATCAACTTTCTCAATTTTTCATTGAAAATCTCTTAATGTTACATGTGCCCTTGAAAGACAGTTTGACGGAGTGTGGAATTCTAGGTGGACCATTGTTTTCTCTCAGGTTATTGAAGACACATCTCTGATATGTCTTGTTGCTTTTGGGAAGTCAGCTGTTTGTGCACAGGTGATCTGTCTCTTCTCAGGCTGCTCTAAGAGCTTCTATTCATTCTGCTTAGGATGTGTTAGGCTTTTTGGGTCAGGATTTGTGTTCTTTCGTGAGTTGGGAAAATCCTTAGCCATTATCTTTTCAAATGCAGTTTCTTGCCCATTCCCTTGTATTTTCACTCTGTCCACACCTTGCCTTTTCTTAGTCCACCAATGTAGGGTTACTCCTTGGTTCTATCTTCCAATTCATTAATTCTCTTTATGTCTATTTTTTAAAAATTGTCCATTGCTTTTTTTTTTAAGTCTTTTGTATTTCAGGCTTGTCTATGTCTTAAACATATTCAACACAGTTATATACATATATATATATTTTTCAACACAGTTATATTATTCTGTGTCTGAAAATTTCGGTATTTGTAGACTTTGCATTCTGATTTTGCTATCATGTTTTTTTTAGTTCTTGTTAAAGGTACTTGTTTCCTTTGTATTTTTTGATTGTGAGGTCATATTTCTTGTAATATTATGTAGGGAATTCTTTTAAGTTACATCCTATGGAAAGGGTTTGCATTTCCTTCTCTATTGTAGTTACTCAGGAGCACCTTCAGCTTAAAACCACCTTAAATTAACCTCTTCTCTATGCATACCATGCAGATTAATTTGGACCACAGGTCCATTAATTTGGACCACAGACTTGTGTGAGGACCTGTCGCTAGAAATTCGTAGAAGAGATTTCCCTGCCCCACCTCCACAGCCAGTGTTGAGGCAAGCAGGTTTCCTTCTTGATATCTTAGCAGTAGATTTGTTTCTCATTTTTCAGTCACCGTTACACTGAAGCTGGGATTCCAGCACTTTACAAGGGCTCTAGTTGTACTTTTTGCCCTCAGTAGGCCCTACACATTGTATTCTATTTTGTGCACTCGGTGTGGCTTTCAAAACCAAAGCAGAAGCAATCAGGTCAAAGGCTAGCTTTGTCATTTGCCTCCTAAAAGTCCTGCTTTGACTACATTTTTATCTGTTGAGCCTGCCTTCCTGCCTGCCTTCCTGCCTTTTTTCCTTCCATCCTTAAGTATGTATGTATTTGTTACTATGCCAGCACAATGCATTTAAATAAAATATATGTTTAAAAGCCTGTGGCATTTTGATGGTTTTCATCAGGGTCATTTATGCTTCCTGAAGCAGAAGTTGGCGCATGCACTGTATTCTTTATGTCATTGCTGATCATGATAGCCGGTTCTGGTATGCCACTAAGCCACAGTTAATTCAAGGGCACATGTTGATATCTAGAGTTAATTCTAGAT
Organism: Canis lupus familiaris; assembly: GCF_011100685.1. Taxonomy (NCBI): domain Eukaryota; kingdom Metazoa; phylum Chordata; class Mammalia; order Carnivora; family Canidae; genus Canis; species Canis lupus. Next base: position 3,112,402 of record NC_049244.1, on the reverse strand, counting down.
GCGAATCTGTTTGGCTTATCAGTATATCCAGCAGTTGTGATTTTCTATTTATGAATCTGATGGTACTAAATTTTCTTTATTCCCATCTGCCTTGCCACCATCACCACTAGTGAACCTAATGAAATTGATGGTATAAGTGTAGGAAACAATTCTGATTAATAAAATAATCCACTGTTACTAACCCCTGCCAATAGTTTGCTCTAACGGTGGACTTGCCTTCCTTTCCAGCCTGATCACACGGATGCTACAGAGAGATCCCAAAAGAAGGGCCTCCTTAGAAGAGATTGAAAATCATCCATGGCTTCAGGGAGTGGACCCTTCACCGGCCACAAAGTATAACATCCCCCTTGTGTCATACAAAAACCTCTCGGAGGAAGAACACAACAGCATCATTCAGCGCATGGTGCTGGGGGACATAGCGGACCGAGACGCCATTGTAGAGTATGTCAGCACTTATCAGCATGGGGCCATGGGTTTAGGGTTCTTGGAATGATCTCTCATTTTAACTTGTTAGGGCCTGTGGACACTGTAATGGGGAGCGTTCTCAATTGGCAGGGGCTATGTCATTTGTTTCTAGAGTGCCTGGCCCAGTGCCTGTCTTATAGTTTCAGACTTCATTGTTCGGTTGTTTTTATTTTCATATTAGTGAGTAGGTTCTACCATTGCTGGGTGGCGTCAGCCAATGCTGTGGCCTCTGTCCCTTACTCTAGGGGTGGATCGGAATAGCTTCTTTTGTATCTTAGTACATTTATTTTTCATAGCGGCATCTTCTCCATTGTCATGTCTCTCTTTGCTTCCCACAGCAATCTGGAAACGTGGGAAGGAGCACAGTCCTCTAAATCAGAGGGCGACATATGGGGCCTGTTACACATTGTTGTAAGGAAAATTTTAGTGGGCCACAGTCATGCCTCCATGGCTTGGATATTGTCATTGGCCACATTGTGCTGCAATATCAGGGTAGCTATAAGACCACATGACCCACAAAGCCTAGAATGTTTACTTTCTGGCCCTTCAGAGCCCTTGGTGCAGCAGTCTGTAACCCACAAGATACAGAGTTGTTAAATAAGTCGTTTAAAACAGTATAAAGATTCTGTTGCTTTGTTTTTTTTTTGTTTTTGTTTTTGTTTTTTAATTTTTTTTTTTTATTTATTTATGATAGTCACACAGAGAGAGCGAGAGAGGCAGAGACACAGGCAGAGGGAGAAGCAGGCTCCATGCACCGGGTTGCTTTGTTTTAATAATGATTTATTTCTGTCTTAATAATGATTTATTTATTTATTTAATTTAATAATGATTTGTCCTGTCTAGAAAATTACAAAGTATTTCCACAAATGAAAAGTCAGAAGTTACTTACCCTATTGAATGAAATAGTCGGGTATGATGGAAAGAGGATCTACTCGGGGAGGGGGGAAAAAAACCCCCAAAACTCAGATTCAGAATTCTGATTGAAGTACAAATTTCTACAGATTTCCAGCTGCATTATGAATTTTCATACTTAATGACCTAAATGAACAGGAAGAGCAGGACACTTGCTATTCCTGCCAAGGGCACTCACTTTAGGAATGTGTAGAAAGTGATTTTTCATTTTGAGTGTATAGAAGGCTATTTGTATCTCCCTGAATTGGCTCAGTGTTCTTAGCTTAAATAAATATATGCAGTGGTACCATTTTAGAACTATTTGATTCTTGTAAATTCAATGATGAATCCGCAGGGAGGGATAGTCTCATTGGTTCTGGCAACCCGCTTTGCCTGTCCACCATGGACAGGTGCACAGGGAGCAGGGGCTGGGAGGCCCGAGCTTACTCTGCCCCTAGCTGCTCTCAGGTCTTGTCTGTGGCTTGTGTCTGTGACCAGCTCCTCCTTCTAGGCGTGATTCCTCCACTCAAAGACACGTTTCTTAGTCCCCTTGAAATAAGCCATTGACCTTATCTGGTATTCCACTTAGGAAAGCATCTAAGAAGTCATTCTGAGTCCCGAATTTCATCTTGGGCTCTGACTTCAGAGTCTTGCATCTCAGTCTGCCCTGCCCCCATGAGCTGTGACCCCTTGTTCCTTTTGTGAAAAGCAATCCTTGTATTGCTGGTTTCCTGAGTGTTGCTTGTGTATTTTCACGAACCATGGAAGGTTTTTGCAAAGTGCAGTTCTGTATTTCTGGGCCCTTCGGCAGTTGGCAGGCTGGGCCCAGCCGCAGGAGAGGAGGCGGCTGGGTGCCCTGTGGGCGGGATGCTGCCAGCTTCTGGCCTGCGGGGTGCCTGCTCAGACTAGGCACCCTGAGCACTCTTTAGAAATGGATGAATGGATACATTGATTTTATTCAGAGAAGAGGCTAATGACAGGCTCTCAGTTACATTAATAATTCATTAAATGCAGAAAGTGTAAAAATAAAAACGTACCCTTGTTTTTCTGATTGATACTAGTATTTCAGTGCATATTCATGCAGCTCATTTCATACTTCTGATGGAAGCCAGTAAGCCAATTTAATGGAAATGAACACTTTGACACAGATTAGAGTTTATATAATGCATACATTCTTGGAAAGCTTCATCACCTTTTTTTATGCATTGAAAACTGACATCCAGCTCAGCTGCCATCAGCATTTGGATTTTTCTTACCAACTGAATGTTTCTATGTAGTTTCTTAGAATTTCAAGAGCAGTCTAACTACTAGGTTTATTTTTTTCTTCTTGTTTTTTCATCATTTTAAAGATTCCAGGTTATTGAATTTCATTTGCTTGTACTTCAAACAACAAAAAAAATTGAGTTCTGCTTGTGAAAAAGCAAACGTGCTAATGTGGCTTTTATTTATTCTCCCTTATTTTCCTCAGAGCCCTGGAAACCAATAGGTATAACCACATCACGGCCACTTACTTCTTGCTTGCTGAAAGGATCCTGAGGGAAAAGCAAGAGAAGGAAATACAAACCAGATCTGCAAGTCCTAGCAATATCAAGGCCCAGTTTAGGTGAGAACAAAATCTTCACTGATTTTAGTAAGTTAATGTTTTGAAATAGAGAACCCCTATGCTTCCTAACTCTTTGGGGCACGAGTATAAACCATGGTGACAGCCTCACTGGCGGGGCCATGCCTGGGCTCTCCATGTGGGAGTCTTGTTCCCCCATCATCAAGGCCACCTTCCCTCCTGGGGCCGCAGCAGAGGAGCTGTGGCTGTTGGCCTGCTCAGGAGAACACGTTTGGAGAAGCAGCCTCAAGCAGAGTGTCTGTCAACTACTTTCATTAAACTGTTCCAGATCTGATATGTATTAATGTGTTATTTTCTTTTCATTTTGTTTTCATTCCAGCAACAAAGCCAAGTTTTCCCTCCATTATTTCAAATAATTTTTAAGAATACTTAGGGTGTTTCTGTGCTGTGATGTTATCTCAGGATTTCAGTGATTTGACATATCAGCTAGTTGATTTATTGGCTGCTTGACCTTTGGAGGTCACGTCACCTCTTTTTGACTCAGCTTCCTGGTCTGTGAAATGAGAGTAATGCCACAATCTGCCTCCTGAGTTGCGCTCCACGTGTTTGCGGTCACTGTTAGGAGTATTTCACCACCACTGGTGTCTTTGGTAAAGTTGTGACTGTGCTCTCCCCTGTTTTTTCCCCTCTTCCCCCTTCTCCCCTCCCCCCTCCCGCTTTGCTTTTTCTTCTGCTGTACTAGCTTTCCATTTAAAATCAAGGCTAGGAAGGTCACATTTTTACATGACCACTATGAAAGCTATGTAGAATTTATCTTTCCCTCTCCAGATAGAATAATCCATGGAAGTGTAGTGATTGAAAAACAGAAGGTTGCTCCCAGTTCTGAATAATTCTCTACTCATACATCCATATACAAATATGTGTGTGTGAATATGTAATAATAATTATTTACAATAGGCAGAAAGCCATTGGATTTAAATTACTTGCAGTCAGCTTGCTATGTGTATGTTGTTACTTGGGATGCAGCAACAGAGACGAGAGAAGAAAACATTTCTGGGTGACCAAAGAATAAAGATTTAGAAGTTTAGAACTGGACTCAGTACCTTCGTTTATATCTTGGATGGAGGCTTCTGTAATGAAACGTAGGCACACTGTCTGCTATCTGTGTGGAAAGGACTGGGTCCCAGGAAGCCAAGGACTTGGGCAGGAGACAGTCCAGGACAGTGACTGAGTGGTAAGGTCATCCTAGTCCTGACCTGAACTCCCTGATGGAAAAGAGCAGGTTAACCACGCGTCGGGCCACCACGTCTGGGGTCACCCCAGCCTTACAGAACGGACTCTTTGGATTTGAACCGTTTTCAGCGACACAGGAAAGTTGATCACATATGTGAATGAGTTAAGTTGCTTTTACCTTATTCTTAGAGTCACAAAGCCAACAGAGGCTCTAAAGAAATATCAGAGCCTTCCCTCAAGTTTTCCTTTCATCCTCTTGGGGATGCTGGAGTGGAGGGGCTGTGTGGACCTCGCCTCCTCCCCAGCCCAAGGCAGGTCATGCTTCTACTTCCTTGCCTTATTTTTACTGTCACTGTGACTTTATGGTTAAAACCCCAGACCTGACTTGATTCTGTCGCTGGACATGCCTTCAGGTCAGAGTGGCCTGGGGCTCCGGACCCTAGACTGAGTCAAGAGACAGGTATTTGAACGGGCATAGCTGTTCCGGAGGTTGGGGTAGGCAGGGTGAGCCAGGGAGCCCCAAGTGCACAGAGAGTGCCTCCTTCGGGTCCTGCCAGTGTGGGCTGGAAGTGTGGTGTGGTCTGAGTATTAGAAGAGGCCTCTGGAGGTCCTCCAAGGAGTAGACCCCAGCAAGGGAGGGCTCAGTGCCAGCATCCTCTCAGAGCTCGGGAAGTGAGGAGGAGCACGGAGACCAGACCGCAGCAGCCACTCAGAAGCTCCAGCGGGGCGGGGGTTGGGGGTGGGGGGTGGGTAGAGTAGCCTTGGAACCCCAGGCTACATGTTGTCCGCAAGCCTGCGCCACCTTGGGCAGGTTTCTTACCCTGTCTGCATTCTTGTTCATCTGTGACGGGGATAATAATGGCCCCCACCTGTGGAGGGGTGGGGGGATGAAGCACGTCCATCCCTGTCGGTTCCCGTGGTGGTGCTGGCTCCGGTAGGCCCTCAGGCCTTGTGAGTCCATGTGACTCATTTCTCATTTCTAATTCTTGTTTAGCAGTCTCTCCTCTCTTGTGTTAACATAAGCCATAGTTTGCTCACAGTGTTCTGGCAATAAAGATGACTTACTTAGTTTAGCACAGCATTGAGCTCAGATGTGTGCTTGGTTAATGTGAGCTGTTGAACCATTTGATGTACTTCAGACCTGTTGGTTCAGAAGTGGCCAGTGGTGGAACTACCCCAGTGGCAGCACCCACCCATCCTGTTTTGGGGAGTGGGTTCTGAGAACGCTTTTGGCTTTCTTTTCAAGTGGGGTGGGAGGCGAGGAGAGAAGATCCTCCACCACGTGTGGATCCCTCATCCTGGATGGCGCCAGCTGCCACTCTGCTGGGTGGGACCCGGTCGGCAGGTGGCCTCCCAGCCCAGGGCTCCAGGGTGTTTGTGTGCGTGAGGGCCAGGGTGTGCAGTTCCCCAGAGCTGCAGGCCTGGCCAGGGTTTTGAGCATTTGCGTTGGTGGGGGAAAGAGGACTAGTCCAAAGGCACTTAGTGACCTCAAAGATGTTATCCAACACTCGGTTGTTATAAACTACCAAAGCAATGACAAGCACAAATGGACCCCACTCCACTGACAAAGAGGAAATGGCTCTGAGTTGGGGGAAAATGTCTGTCGTAAATTCCTATGAGTTTTTTTTAAAGCTGTAGATTTAATTGAGTTTTATTTCTAGGATAAGATAATTGGAGTGAAACGAAAGTGTTGTAGTGTAGAAGTTACTGTTTTAAAGATCTCTGGCATCTGCTATTCCCCGGACAGAGCACAGTTGAGAATTCCAAAACAGGCTGGAGACCTGTTTCAAAAGTTTTTTTCTTTGGCTGCCAGACAGTGTTCTTGTTACTTGGGTGACTCTAGATTGGGGAATAAAATCAAAGTTTAAATAATTGTGGATTTGCTACTTACTATACTTGTGTGGACATTTAAAAATACATGTATTTATATTTAGTGTTGTGTGTTTTATAATTGGTGAAGGAGAGATGTATGTGTGGCAGCGTCCATGGACTTTTCTTTGCAGTATTCTTGTGTTTAATCCACTGAATTATTTCCATTTATTTTTATAAACACCAAACTTTTATACCATCCTGTCATACTTGGAAGACTGGGAATTTCAGGTGAATTGTATTTGATTCTTTCAGGTGAATTTTATTAGCAAACCATTGCCCTTCAAAGGTGGTGATCTAAGATCCAAAGGAATGAAACATGTGGTGTTTGGTGTTTTTGCTTTGGTGATCTCCCTTGTGCTTTTTTAAACTGCTTTTCTTGTGGTGTGAGACTAGTATGGCAAAGATGGAGTAGCTCTTGGCCTCCTTTTCCTGGTGGCTCTGATGAAGTTCTCCTTTGGCTGGTAAGCCACAGACCGAGCCGTGTTTCAGAAGCACATTTGCCCTGCTGGTGTCCTTCATAGGATGGTGAATGGGTTTGCAAGGCTGTGGTTTCTCTCTTTTCTTTTCTTTTTTTATGTATTTCTTTTTTTAGTCCATGGATTTTGCCCCAGTAAGTTTTATGTGATATAGTTTGAGTAAAGTCTGCATATTACGTGGTTTTCTTTTTCCAATCTGTTACACAGGCAGTCGTGGCCAACCAAAATTGATGTTCCTCAGGACCTTGAGGATGATCTCACAGCCACTCCTCTGTCCCATGCGACTGTCCCTCAGTCTCCTGCACGGGCCGCTGACAATGTCCTCAATGGCCACCGGAGCAAAGGCCTGTGTGATGCGGCTAAGAAGGATGAGCTCCCGGAGCTGGCTGGCCCGGCGCTGTCTACAGTGTCACCTGCGAGCCTGAAACCCACGGCCAGTGGGCGCAAGTGCCTATTCCGGGTGGAGGAGGACGAAGAGGAAGATGAAGAGGACAAGAAGCCCATGTCCCTCTCTACCCAAGTGGTCCTGCGCCGGAAGCCCTCGGTGACCAACCGGCTGACGTCGAGGAAGAGCGCTCCAGTCCTCAACCAGATCTTCGAGGAGGGGGAGTCCGACGACGAGTTCGACATGGATGAGAACCTGCCTCCCAAGCTGAGCCGGCTCAAGATGAACATCGCCTCCCCGGGCACTGTGCACAAGCGCTATCACCGCAGGAAAAGCCAGGGCCGCGGCTCCAGCTGCAGCAGCTCGGAGACTAGCGACGACGACTCGGAGAGCCGGCGGCGGCTGGACAAGGACAGTGGCTTCACTTACTCGTGGCACCGGCGGGATAGCAGCGAGGGCCCCCCGGGCAGCGAGGGTGACGGCGGCGGCCAGGGCAAGCCGAGCGCGGGCGGCGGCAGTGCGGACCAGGCCAGCCCGGGCGAGAAGAGTGCGGGCGGGGGCAGCCCCGCGGGCGGCTCCGGTGGCAAGCCCACCGGCACGTCGGGGAGCACCCGCCGCTGTGCCGGCCCCGGGCCTGGGGAGCTGGTGCAGAGCCTCAAGCTCATGAGCCTCTGCCTGGGCTCCCAGCTGCACGGTGGCGCCAAGTACATTATCGATCCGCAGGGTGGCCTGTCCTTCTCCAGCGTCAAGGTCCAGGAGAAGTCCACGTGGAAGATGTGCATCAGCTCCACGGGGAGCGCAGGCCAGGCCCCCGGAGTGGGTGGCATCAAGTTCTTCTCTGACCACGTGGCGGACAGCTCCACCGAGTTAGAACGGATAAAGAGCAAGAACCTGAAAAATAACGTGCTACAGCTACCTCTGTGCGAAAAGACCATCTCTGTGAACATCCAGCGGAACCCTAAGGACGGGCTGCTGTGCGCCTCCAGCCAGGCCAGCTGCTGCCATGTCATCTGACCTCGGCTCCCACTGGCCACTGGCGCGCTTCCTGCTCTGAGTGGTGAAGACCGGCTCACTTCACTGCTCTCTTTTGGTTTTACTCTTTTAAAGTGGGCGTTAGGAGCAGTTATTTATTACCTTTTCGTTGGTCCGCCTGACGATGTGACAATGCATGGTCTTTGTGCATGCTGCTAGATACTACTTTTCTTTTCCAGCCGAAAAGTCTATTGTGTAATTTTTACATTTATAATTTTAATGTGGATGATCAGGATTAAATTAAAATGTATATTTGGAACCTAATATAAATGGAGCACTTAGAAATGTGTGATGTTCTGCACTTAACATAGAGAAAAAAATGCTTTTGTTTCCTTGTGAAAACTCTAAATTCCTGTCCTGACCTTCTGTGATAACAGAAACTCCGTGCTCGGAGGCACACTCCGTGGTGTCTGAGACAGAACCAAAGCAATAACGTGATGCCGACAGGCCTGGTGCCTGTGAGCGTGTGCGTGCCCCACCCTCCGAGGCCTGTGCGGAGCCAGTACAGTGAGCGTCTGCACTGAGAACCTTAAAACCACGATTTCAACATACCCACACCTGTTTGTCTTAAGCTATAGTGTGAAAACAAGTTTGGGCTCTTAAAATTTAACTGAAAAAGATTTTCTTGTTTTGTACTAGGTGAGATAAAGTACTTAGATTTATAAGGCAGCTTCCCCTGTAGTGGTAAATTACAAGCAGACAATCTTACTTTGTAATGTGATCAAGTGAACTGATGGTGTCTTAACTCTACTTACAGAGTGTATAGTCTGTCTGACAGAAAAGATGCTCAGTGTCCATTCTTTCCTAAAGGGCACACCCTAGGGTTTCCTTTAAAACCATGGAGATAGAGGAAGCTGTACGGCCTGATACGGGAGCAGAGGTGCACACAGAGGTTGGCAAAGTCAAAACCCTATGAAGTAAAAAAAAAAAAAAAAAACCTGGGATTTTTTAGGAGTTTGGTAATTAGATCGACTCTCTTGTTTTTTTCCATTCTTCTATATCCTTTAGCTCAATAAGCTATGAAAATTGGCTGATTAAACACACAAAAGAGTAAAATTCACACAGCAAACGAAATGCACAAAGCCTGCTTTTTTGTTTTGTTTTTGTTTTTGTTTTTGTTTTTCTGGAAGTGTTTTTCACTTTGCCGTCCTGCCAAAATAATAAAGACCTCTTGCTTTAAACTGTTCCTGTACAAAGACTACTTTTGACCAGATAATCATCTTTCATGGCATTTTATCTTGTAAGACGCAGTATATTGGCAGATTGCTAATTTTAGAAGGGGCCAGATGCTACTTGTTTATGCTGTGCCCTGGGGGTCTTCAAAGCAGTGCTTTTCCACACTGGTGATAGGATGTGGCTGGGCTGGGGTTAGGGGAGGGGAGCTTTCCCACACTCATGTCTCTGAGTGGGCAGAGCACCAAAGGACTGCATTCCATTGGTCATGGTTTCTCCAAGTACACACTGACTCTGCTCCTTAGGGTTCATACATTTTACTCTGAACTCTGAATTTCACAATATACTTACTAAACTAAGATGATACTTAAAATACTTATTTTACTTTCTAGACCTAGGCTAGATATGTTTTAAGCTACAGCTCTAGTTCATTGTGATATTTATGATTGAAAGCTACCAGAAAAGATGTGTGGGTGAAGCCATAGAACATATTTGCTTGAAATTCTTGAGCAGGGATCTTATAAAGGGCCAGAAATAAGATGTGTGGTTCACATAGATAGTGAGCGTAACATCTGTATTAAACGTAGGAGAGAAGTTTATAAAGGGCATTGGCAATAAACTCTTTGTTGCAGCTGTTTTCCAAGTAATGTAAATACTTCTTCCTGTGATAATGTATAGCCTTGGAATGGCACCTTTTAACTAACCCATACGTGTTTGTTTTCCAATGGTTTTTTATATTCAGATGTATATATGGTGCTCACTCTAGGATCAGCAGTGTTGACCGTCTATGCTGCATAGCTGTATTATAGCCTTATTAGTTGTGTGTGGTTGGTTGGCCCTCTGGGTATACAGATGTTAGTCTGAGTGGCGTCTTACTCATTTGTTCATAAGTGAATGATTGTGCATGTGTTGTATGTCATAGTATGTCGTCACATAAAAGGGAGGGAGCAAATAACCATTACATTAAGATAATATTGGACCAAACTATTTACTAGCTCTAAAGTTTCTTGTACCCCTTAACCTGTCTTCAGAAGTTGCATAGAGTTATAGTAGTGTGTAAATTCAATATTGTGGAAAAACAATTAGTCTTGTATTTTTCTGTACGTGTGTGTACATATATTATATATATATACACATATATATATATACATATATATATATAAAATTATGTACTTCTGGCAATTCTATCTGTATTTAAAGATGTGACAATCTTGACACCGATTTTAAGAAGAGCTGTGAGACTGAATCAGAATAAAGCTATCCCTACCAAGTAAGAATTGATGTGTTAAGAGGGTACAGAATTATCAGCTGATTGGTCGATTGCTTCCACTGCTGGTTGATTTCCTCATTGTGTAAACATTGACAGGTATGTGACAGATGGGAAAAAAATCCAAATAATAAAGTGGCATATTGGTGTTCAGCAATATAAACCGTGTCCCATGTTTCTCTTTCTTCTCCTGAATGCAGCTTTCTCAACAGACTCAGCCTGGGTGACATGCAACTCTGCACATGCTGTGTACCTGCACTGCCAGATGCAACTGAAAAAATAGAATTGTGACTGTCCTTGGTTTAAACTCATGACCGCAAAAATAAATGAATAAATAAACTCATGACCACAAGTGGCTCCAGGACTGCCTGCTAATTATGCTTTATTTCCCAATTCATGGCTTCCCTCACTTGGCTGGTCATCATGCTCTCAAATAATGGAATGAAGTGAAGCCATTGAAACTGCTGCAGGCTCCCACTTCCTCCTCCCACTTCATCTGAACCCGCATGCCCTGCCCTTGCTCCTGGTTGTGTGATTCCGAGGTCAGTTCCTTTACTCACACCTTGAGGCTTTATGGCTGTGAGTGAGGCAGCCATGAGGACTGCTCATTCCCTGCTTTCTCTTGCACCATCCATCTTTGCTTCACTGCTAGATCATTCCTAATGGCAAACAAAACGAGACTTGATTCCCCTACCTTAAAGAGATGTCTTTGTTCTCTCTCCTCTTGGTTCTTTGAACCCTTCCAGTCAGACTCTTGCTGCTGCCACCTCCCCCCACCCCCGGCCCATAACGCTTTGCTCAAGGTTATTCTTTCCAGCATTCCATGCACTGAAAAAATGGTGAGTTTTTAAAAACAGCTTTAGAGATATAATCCACATGGCACACAACTTGCCGGTTGTACAATTCCATGCTTTTCGTGTATTCTCAGAGTTGTGCAACCATTCCATAAACCCAAAAGGGAATCTGTACCTGTTTGTACTTCCTCCCTTCCTGTCAGTTACCCACTGGGGCCTTAACCCTGGTGACTGCTGACCCTGGCAGTCAGCTTCTAATTCTTGGTAAGTTGGTCACCCCTTCCTCATAAATCTCTCATTTTGGGCTCCACTTGCGCCTCACTGCTCTTCATCCCACTGGCTCGTCTCTCAACTTCTGTGCTTGGAGTACCCCAAGGTTCCTTTCTGGATCTTTCTCTGCACTTAGTCTCTTGGTTATCCCATTCAATCTAACATTTGTGTGCTGATAGAACCCTAAAGTATATGTAGCCCACCTACCACAAGCCAGATTCTAGCACGCTGTTTGACTTCTCTCCACGTTTGTGTCTAATAAGCACCTTTTTTACATGCCCCAAACTTAGAACCTCCCCCTTAAATCCTTCCCTTCCCAATGCTTCACATCTCATAAATGGTGGCTCTAAACCTTTTACACAAGTCAAGAATCTGGGAATCCTCCTTCCCTCTGTAATCCCAATATCCAATCCATTAGCAAATCTTAGGCACCATTCAGAAATGGATCCCTTCTTACTGCCTTCACTGCTAACACCATCATCACAACTGGACAACTGTAAATGCCTCTTGGAGGGTGCTGCTGCTTTTGCCCTTGCCATTTCTTTTGACTTTTTCTTCAGCAGTGTGAGTGAGACTTTTAAAAGCTAAACCAGTAAAAGTTCAGTAAAAAGGTATTTAATTTCCAAATTATTTGGGGGACTTTCCACAGAAGTTTGTTACTAATTTCTACTGCAGTTCTGTTTTGGCAAGAAACTGTACCTTGTATAACTGAAATCGTTTAAATTTTACCAAAACTCTTCCTATGGCTCAGCTAATGGCCTTTCTTGATGAATGTTTTTGTGAGTGCTGGGAAAGTGCAGTTGTTGGTAAAGTGTTCTACACAGGTCAGTCCAAGTTGCTTAGTAATGTTAGTCAAGTCTTCTGTATCCTCACTGAGTTTCTGTCTCATATCAGTGAGAGAGGAGTACTGAGATCTAGAATTGTGGATTGGCTATTTCTCCTTTTAGTCCTATCAGCTTTACTTCATGAAATTTGAAGCTTTGTTGTTAGGTACACATTTAAGATTGCTAAGTTCTCCTGATGAACTGATCTTTTTTATCATTATGAAATACTCTTGGTCTCTGGTAAACTTTTGTCATGAAATCTACTTTGATATAGCCACTCTACCTTTCTTTGATTTGTGGGACTATTTTTTTTCCATCTTTTTTATTTTTAACCTATCTATGTCTTTATATTTAAGGGACAGTTGTTTTGTTTTTGGATTTTTCATTTCTTTTTTATAGACAGCATATAGTAGGGTTTTGCTTTTTATCCAATCTGCAAATCTTTGCCTTTTATTTGGAGTATTTTAGATCAAGTATGTTTAGTGTAATTATCAACATGGTTGAATTTAAATCTACCATCTTTCTGGTTTTCCATTTGTCTCATCTGTTTCTTATTTCTTTTTCCTTCTTTACTATGTTCTTTTTGTTTGTGCACTTTTTATTGGCTTATTGTTGTGCCTCTTTTTTAGTGGTTGCTATAGGGATGGATATAGATATAGATATCAATGGGTGGATATATATGTGTATATATATATATATACGCACAGCATATTATACATATGTGTATATATGTATAAAACTGCAATCTACCTAATGTAGAAGAACCTGACAAATGTGCACTTTACTCCTCCTGTTCTTTGTGCTATTGTTGGCATACATCCTATTTTTACATATGCATAAATATTTTTATTTTAAATTGTTTTCTTTTTAAGAGATGAAACATAAGGGGAAAGAGTGTCTTCTTTTACCTACATCTTTATTCTTTCCAGCACTCTTCATTTCTTTGTGTAGATCCACATTTTGATATTTTCCTTCTGTCTTTAGAACTTTAAATTTTCATACGTGCAGGTCTGCTGACAATATATTCTGTCAGCTTTTGCTTGTCTAAACAAGTATTTTTACTTAATTCATGAAGGATATTTTCATTGAGTATAGGTTGATTTTTATTGCAATGCTCGACACATTTTACACTGTTGAGTGCTAGATTGTTTTATTCATGTAAAAAGTGTTGGTTTTCATTTTGGCATACAGTTACTTGGAATCAGGTAGATCCTTTGGGGTCTTGCTTTTAAAGTGTGTTAGGACAGATCCAGAGCTGCCTCTAGGGCTAGTCTGCCTCACCCCTGAGACAATACCTCCTAAGCACACCACTGAAGGACACATCACTCCACTGAAGGACATGTCAGGCCTTAGGTCGCCCCTTTGCCTTTCTGTCCCTCACTGCTGTCCACTGTGATGAGGAGGACTGGGACCCAAGCACATGGTAGGCTGCCAGCACACTGTGTTTCTGAGGACCCCTGTCTTAGCAGACATCCCACTCCACGCTGGGTGTTACAGGTTGAGAAGTCAGGAGAATAAAACGGAATCCTTGTCCTTGTGAATTCATAATGCCCTTGAGTAAGAAATGAGGATTTAGATTAGTACCAGATGAAGATCAGAGATCGTGATGTGTGGCAGGGCACTGCTGGGGGATCCTGAGAGTCCCAAGGAGGGTGAGTTCAGGGAGGGAGAACTGAATAGCTGGACAGATGCCAATCACCAGCTCCTGTATGTGCCAGGAGCCAGGAGTGGACCTTGCTGAGGGAGAGTCCACTTTACTTCTTGGCTCATTCATCCTTTCAACAGGATGCTACAATTTCTGGACTGGAGGACTGGAAGGGGCGGTATCAAGGGGACTTGAGACTGTTCAGTACCCCGTAGTGTGCAGCCTATCCTTAGCCTGTGCCCCAGGTTTGGAAGGGCCCCCTTGACTTCATGCTCTGCTCCTAGTTTTTTGTCTTAAAATTCTTAAAAACTTTCAAGCAAGGATGCTGCATTTTCATTTTGCACAGGGCACCTTAGGTTCTGTCCCTGGCTGAGAGATTACTTGCAGATCTGTACTCCAGGAGTATGGAGAGGTGATCTCAACCCTGAGAGGTGGGGACTTTGGTGAGAACATAGGTCCTGAGGGAGCAGCAAAGGCCAGAGACAGGCACCCAAGATTACCTGCGAGGGCTGCCTGTGAGCCTGAGAACTTCTTGCTGAGACTGAGTGGTCTGTGGATCAGATCTGAGCACCAGAGGCTCCCCAGACTTGTGGAGAGTGAGATGGAATCAGGTCCTTGGAGGACTAATCGAGAAGTGTCAGGAGAGCGTGTGGGTATGACTTTGATAGTGTCCCCAGTGAAGGATGGGCAGTGGTGCATGGCTCCTAAGGCTCAGAGAGGTTAGGGGCCTGCCCAAGGGCACAGCACTAATCTGACCCCAGAGACCCCTTCTGCAGGTTGCCCACCTGGGTGGGGAGAGGTGAGATTGCCCTTCGACTTACCTTGGACCTTCCAGTTCCAGAGAGCCGGGCAAAGCAGTATTAAGCCTTGTACCATAAGGTTACCCTTGAAACCACACTGGAGCTCATACCTGCCACGTATTAACGCATCTTTTTACCTTTCTAATGTCTGAAATTTCCAAGTTTAGAGAGACAGCTGGTCCTAGGGGATGGTGGACTTGCAGGGGAAACCAGATTGGGCAGCTTGTCGCACACCTCGTGAGGTGAGATCAATTAGAGTCAGGGCCGAGAGCTGGTCTCACATTTCCTGAAGAATTCCAGCTGGCTGAAGCTTCCCTGGGCTGGATGGCTATTCCCTGGGACCCACCACCTGGGAGGAAACTGAGACCAGGAAAGAAGTGTCTCTCAGTCCCCAAGATGTCTGTTAGGAGACCCTAGCTTCCACATGGTTAATGCAAACCCCAACCTGCATCCTTCCTTCGGGTGGCCCAAATGTGGGGTGTTGCAGGGTGGCTTCCAGCTGGTAAGCAGGGCCCCCAGCAGGCGGGACCCCCAGGATGGGGCCGGTGGGCAGGCCCCAGTCCTTCCTGAGAGGTTCCTGCTCTCCCCGTGGTGCTTAGCTGCCTCTACCTGTGATGGGCAAACCCCATGGGGCTTGTTTCCGGCCTTGTGTTCTGGAGTGGGGAGGGGCAGAGGTGGCTTCAAAGTGGCTCACCAGTCTCCACAAGTGGGGAGACCTAATTGGTTTTCCTTCTCCGAGCCAGACAGCCTTGTAAAGGGAGGCACATACCCATGTCGACATGAGCTGCCTTCAGAGACGTGGGCTCCTGGGCCAAACTGCCCAAATCCTGTCCCTCAGGCCCGAGGTGGTAGGGCCAGGGCAAATGCTTGAACAAGGTCCAGGTGATTCTTTCCCTATGCGTGCGGGCATGCTCTGAGGAATCCGAGGCCCTGTGCGGCTGGGCCTCGGTCCAGGACTCGCTGCCCACCTGGTGTGGGCCTTGGTTGGGGCCCCCTGGCTGGCTTGCAAGACCTCCTCATTTTGGCTCTTAGAAAGCCCTGACAACCAGTGTCCCACAACCTTCCTCGGTTCCCACTTCTGCATGGATGAGAAGACCATAACTGGGCCTCCTGACAGGACCAGAAGTATCTTCCATCCTCTGAAGAGGTTGTGGCCTTCTTGTGGCTGGGATGAAAGGATGCTCCCACAGCTGCTCTGGCACAGGAGCTACGTCTTCCCTCCAGGCTCTGGGGGCTCCTGGAGAAGCTGGTGGCGCCAGGCTCAGGTCCCTGCTCTTCAAGCCATCCTCAGGTGGGTGTGGGGACATGCAAGGAAGCCTGGCCTGTTTCTTCAGACGTGGCCCAGGGATTCTTGAGATAAATCAGCTGGAGGACTCCGGATCCTGGTTCTGGGGCCTTTGGTCTTCTTCCTTCTGTTGCTAGTTTCCTGCTGGAGATGGGATGAGAGCTACAGGGCTGAGGAGAGAGCAAGCATTGGGTAGCTTGGTGCAAGGCAGCAGTACCATCTTGGCAGATGTGGGGCTGTGGAGCGTGGGGACACTGCTGGGGGGAGCCTGTGTACCTCAGTTTCCTCATCTATAAAAGAGAACAATATAAGAAAACTGAGGCCCATAGGGTATACCAAGGAGGGCAGTGGGCTCCCGGCCTCCAGCTCCATCATAGGGCCCGGTATCCCTAACCACGGGCTTCTGGCTTCTTCCCCTAAGCCACTAAGATCAAGATTTGGCCTCCATTCCGACCCTGTGAGTTGCAGGTGAGGGGTGTGACAGTGTGGCCACTGTCCTCAAGGCTGCAGGGGCTGGGCTCTGCCAGCAGAAGCCCAGGCCCAGGTCTGGGGCCGCGGTGGGGGCGGGCGGCTCGGCGGGCACGCCACGGGGCTCCATGTGAGCTGCCTGCCCGAGGGGAGCTGGCTCGCAGCCCGCCAGGCGGGCCGAGCACCAGGGCCGAGGCCCTCCGACGCCCCGCACCTCCCCAGGAGGGCCTGGGAGGCGAGCTGGGGGCGCGGGGTCGTCGGCGGGGAGAGATGCCGGGCGCGTCCCCGGCTCCGTTCCGCCCCTCGGGGCTGGTGGCCCCGGGCCGCCGCTGCTCGGCTGGGGTGCCCGCGATGGCGTCGGGACTCGGCGGCCTCGGCAACGCGGGGCGCCTCCAAGGGCGGGGCCTCCCCGGCCTCTGCCCCCACGGGCCCTCCCGGCGCCGCCCGTCACGGGGCAGGGGGCTGGGGACGTGAGCAGGGGCATCCCCGGGAACCCCAGGAGGCCCGAGGCGGGATGAGGACCCCGGCTGGGGGGGCGGGGGCAGCCCCTCAGCACCGGGCCGCGCCCCTGCTCCAGCTGGGCCTCCGCGGTGGCACCGAGGGCACCGAGGGCACCGAGGGCGCGGGCGCCACCCTCTTCCCCGGCCGCTTCCCCGCCGCACAGGCCCGGGCCCGGCGGAGCCGCCCAGCGGCCCGCCCGAACAGCACCGCGTTCCGAAGGCATCCATCCATCCACCGAGCACCAACGCCCCGAGGTGACGGGGCCAGGGCCTCCGCGGACCAAGCCCACGACCCCGGGGGCAGACGAGGGTGGGAGTCGGGCTCCCAGCGTGCCCCGCTGAGGCCATCCCCGCCCTGACACGGAGGGAGGGCCCCCAACTCAGACGCGTCTAGAAGTGGAAGGTCCCCGGCCCTCCTGGCTGCTCTTCCCCAGTGGAAGGAAGAAGGGACCACAGGTCCGCAGTGGCCCGGCTGTGAGGGACAGCGGGGGGCGGGGGCTGCCGCACCAAGCGGAGCTTGGCAGCTGGCAGGAGACCAACGCCAGGCTCTGCCCTCCTGGGGGGTCCTCGTGGTCAGACTGAGGCCAGGGCAGCAGCCTGAGCTCGAGATAGCACCCACGTGCCTGTGAAAGATGTGGGTGCAGCCTCATGGCAGATGACACCCCTGGGCAGGGGCCCTTGTCCTCTTCCTGGGATCAGGGTGCAGGGGAGGCAGCTGGCCCTTGGCCTGGTGCCATGGGCATGAAAGCAGCCCCAGTGGCCCATGCCAGGCCCCTTGAGGGGACAGGCTCCAGTGAGAGCAGAACCTCTTGAGTACTGCCCAGGCCCAGGCCACAGGCTTTGGAAGTGGCACACAGGTGCCCAGCCTCAAGCTGAGGTTCTCAGCTCCCCGCCTCTACGGTTCCCCTTCAATGACCCAACCCAGGGTTCATCTCAGAAGGGAGGGAGTTTCAGTCCCCGTCCAGTAAGTAGGAGTCAGAGAGGTAAGTGTTGCCTTTAATAGCTCAGTTACTCTGTTTTTTGTTGAGAAAAGGGTCTGTTAACATACTGCAAAACAGAACAGGAGAGAGGCATTTAGAGCTGTCCAGGTGCTGGCAACACTGCCTGGAGGCACACACACCCTCCCTCTCAAGTGAGGCTCAGCAGGAAGCCCCAGACCAGCTCCGGGGGTGGGGTGTGTGTGTGTGTGTCTGGGGGGTTCACACCCTGCCCAGCTGACCAGCCCATGGAAGGGCCCGTTGCTGTGAGAGGTGAATGGAGAGTGGTGGTCCCCGCGAGCAAGGCTCTGGGGCGAGGTCAGACAGCTGCAGCAGTGACAAACAGGGCCTGGGCAGGGGCGGGAAGGCATGGGCCGACTGGGGGCCCAGGAAGGGCCAGGTCTTGGCCGCCCTGTCCCCTGGCCCTCACCAGGACACTGCACATGGAGGAGGGTGCCTACCACGTGGCATCCTTTCCTGTGGCCCTGCATGGGGTCAGGGTTCAGGGGCCACTTTGTTGCTCCAGGTGCCCCTCCGCCCTCACTCCAGGCAGGCTGGGCGGGCGCTCAGGCCTCCTTCTTACTGCTTTCCTGTGATTCCTCCTTCAGGTTCTGGGCCATGAGCTTCATTTGCTGTTGAGAGAACACAATAGTGGGTGAGCCATGCAAGCCTGAGTGGTGGCCCCCAGATGGTGGCCCAGGCTCCCTGGGTGATGGTGTCCCTTGAGCTCCATCAGAGCACACTGAACCCTGAGGAGGAGCCGGCGCACTCTTGACACTGCCTGAGGCTTCCTGAGAGTGCAGAGCCCGGGCTTCCGACCCTGATGAGATGGGAGCCAGGAGGACTGGGCTGGGAATGTCCTGTTGTGTGAACCTACTAGTGCACTGGGGATTCTACAGATACAGAAACTCGAGGCAGCTGGAATGTCCTTCTCCCTGGATCCCTAGGGCAAGGGGAGGGGAAAGGACAGAGCAGGGGGCCTGGAGTACTGACTTGGGGCCAAGTTTTTGCTCTGTCTCTGTAACTTGGTGACTCTGGAAAGCTGACCTCTATGAGCCTCTTTGTTTCCACATCTGCATAGTGGGAGCCACAGTGTACATTTTGCACGGTGGCTTTGGGGGGGGGGGGGTCACTGTGCATGAAGTCCCTGGCCCAGAGCAGCTACACCGAAACAGCAGACATTTCACCAG
Organism: Canis lupus familiaris; assembly: GCF_011100685.1. NCBI lineage: Eukaryota > Metazoa > Chordata > Mammalia > Carnivora > Canidae > Canis > Canis lupus. The sequence goes on along the minus strand of NC_049244.1, from coordinate 3,093,294 downwards.
CCCTCTGTCCCTACAGCCATAGGACCATCCCGAGCCATCGAGCCGTCCAGTACCACTGGGGACATCCTATGAAGTCCCCCTGAGGGCCAGGCCAAGTGGGAAGGGTCAGAAGGAGCCTACACCCAAGGACAAGGCAGCCTTTGTGGGGGAGGTCCCGCTGCTCCCAGTCCTGAGCCCCCTACCCTGGACAGTCCCCTAGGCCCCCATAGCTCCCAGCCCCCTCTGTCCCATGGGTGATGGAAAACATCACTCTAGCTCTGCCTGTTTGTTGAAAAAAATTAATAACTCCTTTGGAATTTGGCTTAAAATACACACACTGATTTTTTTTTTCCACACACTGATTTTTGATAACAGTTATTTACTGATGGGAAAAACAAGACTCTGAGCACAAACACTGCTGGTGTTCCAGGTATCTGGCTGCCCCCCCCCCCCCCCCCCGCCCCCGGAAGCTCCAAGCACCACACCAGGCTGGACACCAATGCCACACTCTCCCTGTTTCCTTAAGAGGAGTCCTGTTCATAGTCTATAATCTGTCTTCTACTTCAACCCGATTTCCCCTTGTGAGGATCCTTTCCATCTGCAGCATCTCGGACGACCCCATTTCACTGCAGATGGTTCCTTGCTCAGAGCCTGGCCTGTCCACCACAAGGGGCACAGTGCTGGGAGCTTGAGGGCCACCGCTCACCCTATGGGCTGGGGAGGGGCCTGCCGGGCTTTTGCTGGTCCACACGGACACAGGATTTAGGGGATGGCTCTTAATGGGGAAGGGGACAGGTGGGAGTGAGCTCTTCTTGTGTGGGACAGAGCATTGCAGCAGGCCGACCTAGTACATGATATGTGGGCATGGGAGCTGAGGTGGGCCGAAGGACTCACAGTCACAATATCTGTACAACCTCACCTGCCAGCATGAGGCTGATGGGTTTATTTGGTTCACAGACCTGCAGAAGCAGGACTGCCAGGCCACCTGAGAATCCCCTAGAAGTCATGTTTGGCATTTGATCCCTCTTCTGCTGCTACTTCCTGTCCCCTTGTGAGCCCACTTTCCCTGTTCACTGCTGGTGTGAGCTATCCCCAAACGGGAAAACTGTTATTATTTCAGCCCGGATTCACCATAGATTCTTCCAGCTGGTGTCATTTAATACTTACGAGACCTTTTAAAATGTCTTTTTATGAGAGAATATGAATTTATTTCCTAATTTGACAGTAACTATAAGAAATTTAAAGGCTAAATAAATTTAACTAAACTAGAACTATAATGAGGATAAAATAGTCCCTAGCTTGTCATGGAATCTTCTAGCCTTGCTTCCTCAGCATTCCACATGGGGAGGAAAATCAAAATGGGTTTCCATCCAAAGGGGTCTGTAAGGCCCCCTGCAGGGTGCAGCCTGCTGTCACATGATGAGCGTGGCTACTGTTGGGAGCCGCTTGCCAGCAGGTGAAGCACTCCAGAGGTGCAGACCTCCTGGGAGTGGCATCCTGCTCCACAGCAGCTAGACTGTCAGATGGAACCCTCCCTTGATCGACCTGGCTCAAGGTGGGAGCTTCACTCAGGCCAGGGGAGTGGTTCAGAACCACCTCCCTACCTGCTCAGGGTGGCTCCTGAGCACGAGGGATGTCTGGGAGGTTGTGGCTGTCTGCACTGGCTGTGCTGCTGGTCGCAAAGGTTGGAATGATGGCCAGGGACCCCACCACCTGCTCATGCCCCAGCCCAGGCAGCAGGAGCAGTCTGCCCAGGAGTACCTGTCCCTACAAGTGCACTGACCAGGCCCCTCCATCTGATGGGTTGGGCTGAGCCTGCCTACAGCCCTTTGCCTCAGTGGTAGGTCCCACAGGGCCTGATCTGCCTCCTGGAGCTTGGTGCCCTCCACAGAAAACTGGGCCCACGGTGGGCGGGAAGGCCTGTGCTCCCCAACCTTTTGCCAGTGCAGGACTGAGCACCCTGGCTTGAGGGCAGCAGAGGCCTGGCTTGTCTCCCTGGGTCTCCTGCCCTCCTCTCTGGACATGCTGAGCCAGTGGCAGAAGCAGAACTTCAAACCTGTGGCCCAAGCCCAGAGAAACACCCAAGCAGTTTAGAAGAAACAAGCTGCAGCAGCCTGCTTGCCACAGAGGGAGACTTAAACTGGTTTTGAGACCAGCGAGTGACACCCAGACCTGTCCTGTGCAAATGGGCAGACCTCTGCCAATCCTCCTGAATGACGGAGTCAGAAGCCACAGTGTCTTGAGGCAGCTTCTCTCAGGAAACCCAGATACTGTGCACTGCTCACAGATCTAGATCCCCTCCAGCTGCTGTCATGAACTCAGTGAAGAAGTACCCCACCCTCCTGGTGCAGAGGTGCCAAGGGGCTGGGCCCCAACCCAGTCTGCTCCCCACTTCCTCCTCTATTCGGGGCAGATGACGAGCATTGGCAGAATGAACTCCAGAAGCACAGACTTCCTAATCTGAAAGAACCCTGATTGACGGTTTGGTCCTATGGCCACTTAAGAATCTGGAGAGTCTCTTAAATGCAGACTCAGGCCTCTACAGGAACTCGTTGGTCTGTAGCTGGGGCCTACTTCTTTTGCTTTTTAGCAGCCCTGCCTGGGGAGATGTAGTGGGAAGGGGGCAACATAACCCTTTCAAAAACAAAAAACAAAAAATACCTTGGCTTCTTTAGGGATTCTTAAATTAAAACCTTACTAAAAATACAAGCAGGATAATAGCGCTGACTTCTTCCCTACAAAAAGCATCAGAATGAAGAGAATGAAATCTTCCCCAATTCCTGACTCATTAAAACACTCATGCTCCAGATAGCTCTTTAAAAAGCATAGACTGACTTGCATCACTATTAATAATATTTATAGGAGGAGCCTAATCACTAAGTGTGTTGTCCAAATGCACAGCTGAACATAAGAAAGGATGTAGAACTGGACCCATTTTTCCCTGCAGAGACGCACAGAAATGCTTCCTGAGACCTGCAGTGCTTTCTACAGACCTGAGATGGCCCCTGCCCCCTCCTGGACTGGTCGCAGAGACTCTCTGGCTGAACCCACAATCAGCTCTGGGATCCTTCTATTCACAGCACTCAGGAAACCACAACCAGTGGATTACATTCCTGCCCAATCTGAAATCTGTTAGCAGCTACTCTATTACCCCTTCCCCTCAAAAGCAGCAACTACTCCCAGACACAGCTCTGGGAGCTCCCGGCTGACAGACAAAAAGAGCCTGTGCATTCATCTTTTCCTGTTTACTGGAAGCTCCACTGGCCAGGAGCTGGCTCAGGGCAGAGCTCAGTGGCTGCCATGGAGTCAGCTGCTAGCTTCACAGGCCAGGGCGTCCTGGGGCAACAGGTCTGATAGGAACTGTGTTCTCAGGCCAGTTCAGGTCAGCAATGGCATCTGCAGCACCCCGCTCCCCCAAATCTTGCCAGCCTCGGCTATGCAGGCCTGGTGACAGAGCACTGGCATCACCGGTCCCCTACTCACCTCCATTCTGACTTAACAGGGCTCCCCCAGGAGGATTCTGTCTCTAGCTCTGGTGAGCAGGAAGGAGCAGAACTGGAAGCCTCCCTCACACACAGCTATGCCTGTGCACCCCCTGTAAGCACCAGTGAGGTTTTCTGTGTGTCACTGACCAGGCTGAGGCTAAGCAACTTGTCTTCGGTCATGTCACTAGAATCAGGGCAAAAGTAAACAAGGGTCTGACGGTTCAGGTAAAAAAAGTAAAGAGTGGGACATTTCACAAAAACTTTTTTTTTTAATTTCTTTTAGTAATCTCTATACCCAGCATGGGGCTCAAACTCACAACCCCAAGATCAAGGGTTACATGCTCTTCTGACAGAGACAGCTGGGTGCCTCAATATTTTTTATTTGTTACGTCTAAAAGAAAGTTTCCCTCAAATAAGCAGTGTTTTGGACATATTCTAATATAATGATGAAATGCCCTGGGCCTGGCAATGCTTTCGGGTTCTCATAAGCCCCACAGCAGTGGATGCAGGGGCAGTGGCGCCTGGGGAACCTTGGGCATTCCTGGGGCCATGACATATGTCACCTCTCCCTCCAGAGCACCTGCTTCATTTCAACATCTGATGAAAACATGTGAAGGCAGATGACTGTCAGACACACCGGCCTCTGAGTCCCACATCCCCACCCCAGCCACCAGCTTTTCTCCCATGCACCCCATGTCAGGGGCCACTACCACTTGGTTGCTCACATCAAAACTTGAGCCGGTGAGGGGATGCCTCTGTGTCCTCCTCCTGCGTCTACAGTTGGCCGCAGGGCCTGCCAACCCCATCCACCAAGCACATCCACTGAGCCCACTGCTGGTCTCTAGGACTTCTTGACACCATCCCAAAGCACCCCAAGCCAGGTTTTTTTTTTTTTTTTCCAAGCCAGGTTTTAATATTTTTTTCTTTCTTTCTTTCTTTATGATAGTCACAGAGAGAAAGAGAGAGAGAGAGAGAAAGAGAGAGAGGCAGAGACACAGGCAGAGAGAGAAGCAGGCTCCATGCACCGGGAGCCCGACGTGGGACTCGATCCCGGGTCTCCAGGATCGCGCCCTGGGCCAAAGGCAGGCGCCAAACCGCTGCGCCACCCAGGGATCCCCCAAGCCAGGTTTTAAAACAGGGGACACACATGTGCAAACCACAGAGGCTTCCCATAGGTCCTGGACTAAACCCCAGGTTCCTCAGCCCCGAGAGGCTGCATGTCACTGTCACCCTCCACTGGAACTCCTGCACTGCACTCACATCATCTGTGTGTGGCATGTTAATATGAGGGTTTTCCCAGCTTCGATGTTCCCTCCTACCTAGCGTGTACTCTCTGGAGCAGGGGTATGACTCTGTGCCCATGGCCCGCAGTGCAGGACCTTGAACTGGAGCCATGAAGAAGGACCACAGCCTGGAGCCCAGAGCGACAGCCAGTGAGACTGTGGTTTAGCTCCCACTGGGCATGACAAGTGACCTGGGAAATAACCCCCTTCTCTGGGTGTGTAAATGAGGCACGTTCCTGTTCCCCAAGTCAGCATCACTATCTGGACTACATATTTATTTGTCTGTCACACGCATGGGATCCCAGAGAACACACTGCAGTGTGAGCTTTCCAGTCCCAGGATTTCATTCGGAGTCCCAGTTACCTTACCTGGTAGTGATGCTGGTCTGGGCCCCTTAGGATTGTGACTCAATGGGAATAGAGATCTCGGATCCCCCCGAACCCCCCGAGGTGTGGCTCTGGCCCTGGCTCAGGTGGTCTGCGATTACAGCCAGGGAGGTGGAGGGAGGAGGAAAGTCAGGGCTACCAGGAAGCTTGCCAGATTACCAGCTTGATCCCAGCTGGAAACTAAAACCCTCCAAGATCAAAACCCAGCTCCAAAGAGGCTCTAAGGCCCAGGGGCCATGCTCGGTTCACCCAATGGGGGCACAAGTCCATTAACTGCACCAGCTGACTCTGGAGAGCATATAGTCAATTTAACTGCAAAAAAGTTTTTTTTAACATCTACTTCTTAAATAATTGAGTCCTGTTTTCTCTGCATGATGAGGTTTCAGAGCTAAATTTCCAAAAGCAGAAGTTAAGGCTCTTGGAAGGAAAATGCCACAGATACCCTGAGAATGCAGTATACTTTCTGTAGAGAGTGAGGGCCTGCAGAAGCAGAGGCTTGTTTCCCAGCTATCCCCAGGTATGCATTTATTCTGAGGCTTCTGGAATAGGGTGCCAAATACATTTGATTAGACACAGCTGTTTCTGAAACGTGGGTTACTAAAATGATCTATCTGCCCATGCTGTGAAGTTCTAGAGGTGGCTAAAAGGTGCTGAATGCAAACAAAAATGATAAAGCAAAACTGATGAGAGACTGTCCTACCTCACTGGGTTTGGGAAGTGCAGAAAGCCCTCCTCAGGGCTGCACATGGCCTCTGTCCTTCCACATTCCATCAGTGGGTTCTGGTATTTTTTCTGAGTTCTGGGCCCTACATGCAGACTGCATTTCCATTTACCCAAAATTCACATGAAATCACTAAGCAATGAATGTAGCAGACCCTTCATTGGCACCCAGGCTTTCAGAATGGGATGGGCACACTCCATCTAGATGGTTTACCATGGGCTGCGGACACAGGTAGGTATGTTCAGAGCACCAGTCCCATGCTTCATGCATATTTTCTGTAGCAGCTTCATGTAATCCTTGGCAGCTTATTCCCTGCCTGCCCATTTCCTGCATCTCTAATTGTGCTTATATCCAACCCTTTTTTCTCCTCCTACTTTATTGATACAACTTTTAATGTCTGTCACATTCTATTATTTTTGCGTAACTTAAATTGTGACCAGCAGTTATATCATAATACATACTGGATACTGTTCTAAAGTCTATGTATTTACCCATGTGCTCTTCAGAACCACCCTATGAGAAAATTACCATTATCATCATGCTAAAGATGGAACTGAGGACTGGGGACACTGAGAAGGTCACACAGCTCACAGGAGGCTTGAGCCCAGCCTGCTGATGGACTTTTGGCTTTGCGCTGTTTTAACATCACTCATCTTTCTGCCCCAGCCACCTGTGCCAGGAGCTTCAGGTTCAGCTGGATCACACTTCCATCTTAAGAGGGTCTGCTGAGATGGTTTTGATTCTTGGTGAGGCTTAAATTTTGTCCTGTCCTGTCAGAGATTTTCTGCTACATTTCTAAGCCAGGGGAGTCTGGCTCTAGAACCCACCACGCTAACCCCTATCCTGATCTGTAAGCACAAATTTGAGCAAGATTTTAAAAAGTTGCTTACAACTCCAGGAAGGACAAGTTAAATATTTAAAGAAGACAGAAGTCCTTGGCTTTTTTTTCTTTTTTAGAAGGAAAGGCCTCTGAAGGGCACAAGAACCAGAAAACATGGGAAATGCTAATTGGCAAAATCGCAAGTGCTCAAACAGCTCAAACACGGGAAGGCTAGTGACTGGCACACCACTAACAAGAGCATCCAGCACTGGAAAGAACCAGGACCTAAATCTGGCAACAAAGTGCAATTCACTGGGCATGGGAAGGAGAGTACACATATAGTCCTGCATCATTCAGGAACCACCAGGGTTAAAATAAGTGATGTCTCCTTCTTTAGATGAGGTGAGAAAACTGGTAACATGTTGCTTAAAAGGCAGCTGAATTGAATGGATGTATTTTGGACACATCCAGACCCAAGTGTGGAGAATAAGGAGAGAGGGCCCTGGAGGGCCTGGGGACCCACATCGGGGGATGGCACAGCAGCGGGCTGGGGGAGGGCGCTTAACCCTGCCCCCTTTAGGTCTGGGGTGGCACAGCCTACCATGGGGCATCAGGTCCAATGCAGACAGAATTTGTGCAACAAAAGTGTCATTGTAAATAGAGCTACCCTGTGACTCCGCAATTGGACTACTGGGTATACTGTAAAGATACTGATGTAGTGAAACACCGGAAACCTGCACTCCAATGTTCATAGCAGAAATGTCCACAGTAACCAAACTGTGGAAGCAGCCTCACTGTCCATCGAAAGATGAATGGATAAAGATGTGGTCTATGTATACAATGGAATATTACTCAGCCATCAGAAAGGATGAATACCCACCATTTACATTGATGTGGATGGAACCAGAGGGTATTATGCTGAGTGAAGTAAGTCAAACAGAGAAAGATAATTATCATATGCTTTCACTCATACAGGGCATAATAAGAAATAGTGAAAAGGATCCCAAGGGAAGGGAGGGAAACTGAGTGGGAAAAATTAGAGAGGGAGACAACCATGAGAGACCCCTAACTCTGGGGGGAAAAAAGGGTTGCAGGAAGGGAGGGGGTGGAGGGATAGGGTGACTGAGTGACAGGCATTAAGGAGGGCACATGATGAGATGAGATGAGCTCTGGGTGTTATATGTTGGCAAACTGAATTTAAATAAAATAAAAAACCCCAAGAGAATCTACACTAAAAAAAAAAAAAAAAAAAAAAAGAAGTAAATACAGTTAAGTTCAAATGAGCCATGGGAAATCTCCAATAAACAGTGGTACCCCACCCCCCAAAATCTCATTTTAAATAAAAAGAGGTTGAGATCAAAATCAAGCTATGAGTAATGATAAGGAAATAATATAAAGATAAAACAATCAGTACTTCTCGAATGGCCATCCACTGTGTGCTCATGACCACATAAAGAGGGTGATAATAGGGAGGGTGAAGAAGACACACAGGATAGGTATCCTTGGCAAATCACAAAGGTCAGATGAAGGGGCCACCAATTCTGTATGAGAAAAGGGAAAAAAGCATTTTGTGTTTTGGCAGATAACCATGTAAAAGGAGTATGGTGGGGGTGCTTGGGTGGCTCAGTCAGTTGTGTCTGACACTTGGTTTCAGCTCGGGTCATGACCTTAGGGTCCTGAGATTGAGTCCCCTGTCAGCTGTGCTCAGCATGGAGTCTGCTTAGGATTCATTCTTTCTCCCTTCCTCGCCTTCCCTCCCTGCTCCCCTCCCCTCTCCACTTCTCTCAACTAAATAAATAAAATATTTTTAAAAAATGCATGGTGATTAGTTTGCCTCAAATCAGAGGATGAATGACTAAACTTTTTTATAAACTGAGTTAGGAGGAGGGGCAAGATGGTGGAAGAGTAGGGTCCCCAAGTCACCTGTCCCCACCAAATTACCTAGATAACCTTCAAATCACCCTGAAAATCCATGAATTTGGCCTGAGATTTAAAGAGAGAACAGCTGGAATGCTACAGTGAGAAGAGTTCGCGCTTCTATCAAGGTAGGAAGACGGGGAAAAAAGAAATAAAGAAACAAAAGGCCTCCAAGGGGGAGGGGCCTGCGAGGAGCTGGACTGAGGCCGGGGCGAGTGTCCCCAGGACAGGAGAGCCCCGTCCCAGAGAAGCAGGAGCTGCACCAACCTTCCCGGGCGGAAAGGGGCTCGCAGGGGGTTGGAGCAGGACCCAGGAGGGCGGGGATGCCCTCGGGCTCCCGGGGACACTAACAGACACCTGCGCCCCGGGAGAGTACGCCGAGCTCCCTAAGGGCTGCAGCGCGCACGGCGGGGCCCGGAGCAGCTCAGAGGGGCTCGGGGGCGGCTCCGGGGAGGGGGCTGCGGGGCGGGAGCAGCTCGGGGGGGCTCGGGGGCGGCTCCGGGGAGGGAGCTGCGGGGCGGGAGCAGCTCGGGGGGCTCGGGGGCGGCTCCGTGGAGGGGGCTGCGGGGCGGGAGCAGCTCGGGGGGGCTCGGGGGCGGCTCCGGGAGGGGGCTGCGGGGCGGGAGCAGCTCGGGGGGGCTCGGGCGGCGGCTCCGCGGAGGGGGCTGCAGGGCAGGAGCAGCTCGGGGGGGCAAAGGGGCAGCTCCGCGGAGGGGGCTGCGGGGAGGGAGCGCGAATCCAACAGCGCAGGCCCCGGAGCCCAGGGCGCCGGGACACAGCCCAGGATCCAGCCTCCCCCGGGACAGGCAGAGGCCGGGAGGGGGAGGGCCCAGGACAGCAAGGACGCTCCTGCCCCAAGCTGAGCAGATCAGCGGCCCCACCCGGAGCCTCCAGGCCCTGCAGACGGAGAGCTCCGGAGCTACTGCGGGAGCTGAATCCGGGGCTCTAGAGCTGGCCCCGCCACTGGGGTTGTTCCTCCTGGGGCCTCACGGGGTAAACAACCCCCACTGAGCCCTGCACCAGGCAGGGGGCAGAGCAGCTCCCCCCCCAAGTGCTAACACCTGAAAATCAGCACAGCAGGCCCCTCCCCCAGGAGACCAGCTAGACGGACTAGTTCCAGGGAAGTCAAGGGATTTAAAGTATACAGAATCAGAAGATACTCCCCCGTGGTTTTTTTTTTTTTTTTTTTTGATTTCTGTTTGCTTCCCCCACCCTTTTCTCCTTTCTTTTTCTCTTTTTCTTCTCTTTTTTTCTTCCTTTTTTCTTTTTCTCTTTTCTTTCCTTCTTTCTCTCCTCTCTTTTTCTCCTTTTCCCAATACAACTTGTTTTTGGCCACTCTGCACTGAGCAAAATGACTAGAAGGAAAACCTCACCTCAAAAGAAAGAATCAGAAACAGTCCTCTCTCCCATAGAGTTACAAAATCTGGATTACAATTCAATGTCAGAAAACCAATTCAGAAGCACTATTATACAGCTACTGGTGGCTCTAGAAAAAAGCATAAAGGACTCAAGAGACTTCATGACTGCAGAATTTAGATCCAATCAGGCAGAAATTAAAAATCAACTGAATGAGATGCAATCCAAACCAGAAGTCCTAACGATGAGGATTAACGAGGTGGAAGAACGAGTGAGTGACAGAGAAGACAAGTTGATGGCAAAGAGGGAAACTGAGGAAAAAAGAGACAATTAAAAGACCATGAGGATAGATTAAGGGAAATAAACAACAGCCTGAGGAAGAAAAACCTACATTTAATTGGGGTTCCTGAGGGCGCCAAAAGGGCCAGAGGGCCAGAATATGTATTTGAACAAATCATAGCTGAAAACTTTCCTAATCTGGGAAGGGAAACAGGCATTCAGATCCAGGAAATAGAGAGACCCCCCCCCCCCTAAAATCAATAAAAACCGTCGAACACCTCGACATTTAATAGTGAAGCTTGCAAATTCCAAAGATAAAGAGAAGATCCTTAAAGCAGCAAGAGACAAGAAATCCTTGACTTTTATGGGGAGGAGTATTAGGGTAACAGCAGACCTCTCCACAGAGACCTGGCAGGCCAGAAAGGGCTGGCAGGATATATTCAGGGTCCTAAATGAGAAGAACATGCAACCAAGAATACTTTATCCAGCAGGGCTCTCATTCAGAATGGAAGGAGAGATAAAGAGCTTCCAAGACAGGCAGGAACTGAAAGAATATGTGACCTCCAAACCAGCTCTGCAAGAAATTTTAAGGGGGACTCTTAAAATTCCCCTTTAAGAAGAAGTCCAGTGGAACAATCCACAAAAACAAGGACTGAATAGATATCATGATGACACTAAACTCATACCTTTCTTCTTCTTTTTTTTTTTTTAAAACTCATACCTTTCAACAGTAACTCTGAACGTGAACGGGCTTAATGACCCCATCAAAAGGCGCAGGGTTTCAGACTGGATAAAAAAGCAGGACCCATCTATTTGCTGTCTACAAGAGACTCATTTTAGACAGAAGGACACCTACAGCCTGAAAATAAAAGGTTGGAGAACCATTTACCATTCAGATGGTCCTCAAAAGAAAGCAGGGGTAGCCATTCTCATATCAGATAAACTAAAATTTACCCCGAAGACTGTAGTGAGAGATGAAGAGGGACACTATATCATACTTAAAGGATCTATCCAACAAGAGGACTTAACAATCCTCAATATATACGCCCCAAATGTGGGAGCTGCCAAATATATCAATCAATTAATAACCAAAGTTAAGATATACTTAGATAATAATACACTTATACTTGGTGACTTCAATCTAGCACTTTCTATACTTGATAGGTCTTCTAAGCACAACATCTCCAAAGAAACAAGAGCTTTAAATGATACACTGGACCAGATGGATTTCACAGATATCTACAGAACTTTACATCCAAACTCAACTGAATACACATTCTTCTCAAGTGCACATGGAACTTTCTCCAGAATAGACCACATACTGGGTCACAAATCGGGTCTGAACTGATACCAAAAGATTGGGATCATCCCCTGCCTATTCTCAGACCATAATGCCTTGAAATTAGAACTAAATCACAACAAGAAGTTTGGAAGGACCTCAAACACGTGGAGGTTAAGGACCATCCTGCTATAAGATGAAAGGGTCAATCAAGAAATTAAGGAAGAATTAAAAAGATTCATGGAAACTAATGAGAATGAAGATACAACCATTCAAAATCTTTGGGATGCAGCAAAAGCAGTCCTGAGGGGGAAATACATCCCAATACAAGCATCCATTCAAAAACTGGAAAGAACTCAAATACAAAAGCTAACCTTACACATAAAGGAGCTAGAGAAAAAAACAGCAAATAGATCCTACACCCAGCAGAAGAAGAAACTTAATAAAGATTTGAGCAGAACTCAACGAAATCGAGACCAGAAGAACTCTGGAACAGATCAACAGAATCAAGAGTTTGTTCTTTGAACGAATTAATAAGATAGGTAAACCATTAGCCAGCCTTATTAAAAAGAAGAGAGAGAAGACTCAAACTAATAAAATCATGAATGAGAAAGGAGAGATCACTACCAACACCAAGGAAATACAAAAGATTTTAAAAACATATTATGAACAGCTATACGCCAATAAATTAGGCAATCTAGAAGAAATGGATGCATTCCTGGGAAGCCACAAACTACCAAAACTGGAACAGGAAGAAATAGAAAACCTGAACAGGCCAATGACCAGGAAGGAAATTGAAGCAGTCATACAAAACATCCCAAGACACAAAAGTCCAGGGCCAGATGGCTTCCCAGGGAAATTCTATCAAACGTTTAAAGAAGAAACCGTACCTATTCTACTAAAGCTGTTTGGAAAGATAGAAAGAGATGAAGTACTTCCAAATTCATTCTATGAGGCCAGCATCACCTTAATTCCAAAACCAGACAAAGACCCCACCAAAAAGGAGAATTCCAGACCAATATCCCTGATGAACATGGATGCAAAAATTCTCAACAAGAACTAGCCAATAGGATCCAACAGTACATTAAGAAAATTATTCACTATGACCAAGGAGGATTTATCCCCGGGACACAAGGCTGGTTCAACATTCGTAAAACAATCAATGTGATTCATCATATCAGCAAGAGAAAAACCAAGAACCATACGATCCTCTCATTAGATGCAGAGAAAGCATTTGACAAAATACAGCATCCATTCCTGATCAAAACTCTTCAGAGTGTAGGGATAGAGGGAACATTCCTCAACATCTTAAATGCCATCTACGAAAAGCCCACAGCAAATATCATTCTCAATGGGGAAGCACTGGGAGCCTTTCCCCTAAGATCAGGAACAAGACAGGGATGTCCACTCTCACCACTGCTATTCAACATAGTACTGGAAGTCCTAGCCTCAGCAGTCAGACAACAAAAAGCCATTAAAGGCATTCAAATTGGCAAAGAAGAAGTCACTCTCCCTCTTCACCAATGACATGACACTCTACATAGAAAACCCAAAAGCCTCCACCCCAAGATTGCTAGAACTCATACAGCAATTTGGTAGCGTGGCAGGATACAAAATCAATGCCCAGAAATCAGTGGCATTTCTATACACTAACAATGAGACTGAAGAAAGAGAAATTAAGGAGTCAATCCCATTTACAATTGCACCCAAAAGCATAAGATACCTAGGAATAAACCTAACCAAAGAGGTAAAGGATCTATACCCTAAAAACTATAGAACACTTCTGAAAGAAATTGAGGAAGACACAAAGAGATGGAAAAATATTCCATGCTCATGAATTGGCACAATTAATATTGTGAAAATGTCAATGTTACCCAGGGCAATGTACACGTTTAATGCAATCCCTATCAAAATACCATGGACTTTCTTCAGAGAGTTAGAACAAATTATTTTAAGATTTGTGTGAATCAGAAAAGATCCCAAATAGCCAGGGGAATTTTAAAAAAGAAAACCGTATCTGGGGGCATCACAATGCCAGATTTCAGGTTGTACTACACAGCTGTGGTCATCAAGACAGTGTGGTCCTGGCACAAAAACAGACACAGAGGTCAATGGAACAGAATAGAGAACCCAGAAGTGGACCCTCAACTTTATGGTCAACTAATATTCGATAAAGGAGGAAAGACTATCCACTGGAAGAAAGACAGTCTCTTCAATAGATGGTGCTGGGAAAATGGGACATCCACGTGCAGAAGAATGAAACTCGACCACTCTCTTGCACCATACACAAAGATAAACTCAAAATGGATGAAAGATCTAAACGTGAGACAAGATTCCATCAAAATCCTAGAGGAGAACACAGGCAACACCCTTTTTGAACTCGGCCACAGTAACTTCTTGCAAGATACATCCACGAAGGCAAACGAAACAAAAGCAAAAATGAACTATTGGGACTTCATCAAGATAAGAAGCTTTTGCACAGCAAAGGATACAGTCAACAAAACTAAAAGACAACCTACAGAATGGGAGAAGATTTTTGCAAATGACGTATCAGATAAAGGGCTAGTTTCCAAGATCTATAAAGAACTTCTTAATAAACTCAACAGCAAAGAAACAAACAATCCAATCATGAAATGGGCAAAAGACATGAAGAGAAATCTCACAGAGGAAGACATAGACATGGCCAACAAGCACATGAGAAAATGCTCTGCATCACTTGCCATCAGGGAAATACAAATCCAAACCACAATGAGATACCACCTCACCTCAGTGAGAATGGGGAAAATTAACAAGGCAGGAAACCACAAATGTTGGAGAGGATGCGGAGAAAAGGGAACCCTCTTACACTGTTGGTGGGAATGTGAACTGGTGCAGCCACTCTGGAAAACTGTGTGGAGGTTCCTCAAAGAGTTAAAAATAGACCTGCCCTACCACCCAGCAATTGCACTGTTGGGGATTTACTTCAAAGATACAGATGCAATGAAATGCCGGGACACCTGCACCCCGATGTTTCTAGCAGCAATGTCCACAATAGCCAAACTGTGGAAGGAGCATCGGTGTCCATCGAAAGATGAATGGATAAAGAAGATGTGGTTTATGTATACAATGGAATATTCCTCAGCCATTAGAAACGACAAATACCCACCATTTGCTTCAACATGGATGGAACTGGAGGGTATTATGCTGAGTGAAGTAAGTGAATCGGAGAAGGACAAACATTATATGGTCTCATTCATTTGGGGAATGTAAATAATAGTGAAAGGGAATACAAGGGAAGGGAGAAGAAATGTGTGGGAAATATCAGAAAGGGAGACAGAACATGAAGACTCCTAACTCTGGGAAACGAACTAGGGGTGGTGGAAGGGGAGGAGGGTGGGGGGTGGGGGTGAATGGGTGACGGGCACTGAGGGGGGCACTTGATGGGATGAGCACTAGGTGTTATTCTGTATGTTGGCAAATTGAACACCAATAAAAAATGAATTTATTATAAAAAAATTAACTGAGTTAGTTTTCTAAGGCATCTTTCACTGAAATAACTAGATCTCTAGGGGTAATGTTACTTTGTACAGTGAAGTGAAGGAGGCAATCCTCCATCCCCTCCCTCTGCTACAGTATGGTCCAGGGCTATTTATCAGAAGAGATGGAGGTGGAGGATCTGATTGCTTTTCATCAGCCCATGATACTGGCACACCAGTGATGTCACTTTACCAAGCTCTTCAGATCACCCAGATGACTGAGTGTCTGGTCGGCATGAGGAACTTCTAGGACAAAACTTTCAGTGTCACCTGCTCAGGAAATGGCCCACTCCTGATCTGACCACAGGAAAGATGTGCTAGAGCCATCAGGATGTAACTCCCTTTGTCTTGAAGCCCTGGGAGCTAAGGAGGGAGGCAGTGTTCTTTTCTCACTGCAAAAGCTTACACACAGGTCACCAGGGTCCTTTAGGAGATGAGTCCCAGGGGGGTTTGTGACCAGCCAACTAAATGTCAACCTGGTCAGTTCTCATGTTTATCTGCAGGTCCTAGGTTGATAGGCAGGGACATCCCAGGGCTCAGGGTTCAGGCTGTGAGTGGAGCAGGAGACAGGCCAGAGGACACACGCAGAGGGAAAAAAGAACAGTAATCACCAGTGGCTGCTTCAAAGAACATTCCCACCAGCTCCTTCAGTGGAAGCCGTGGCTAGGCAGCATTTAGACAGAGACCCAGCAACTGAAACTTCAGTACTGGGTTGGGCCAAGGTGACACACAAAGGCTTAGGAGCCCAAAGAATAGAAATAAATACTACTGATTAACCAGGGAAATCAAAGGTCTCTAACAGGATCCCAACTGGGGGTGAAGGGGTGGTGTGGCGGTTGGTCAGAGGGAACCCAGAGCGCTCATCGGGAGTCCTGAGTCAAGGGGTCGTAGGGTCAGGATTTCGCTGTGGCATGAAGCAAAACCCAGACAATTTAGAAAATAAAGGGCTGAGGTAAACGGTCCCCTGAATTAAATGTAGGAGACAGTCTACTGCCCACACTGGGGTTTCAACCAAAGCTTTTTTTTTTCAAATTTAAAATAAACATTTTACTTAAATATTAAGGGGAGAATAACCTTTAATCTAAGAAAACAGTGCCATCGCTACGAACCAGGAGAGAGACAATGGCTACACAGGGCGAGCTGCCATCTTCTGCCCCAAGAGGTCCCTGTACCCTTTCTGTGCACCTGCCATGGGGACCCCGGGGGTGTGCAGGCACGGAAAGGGCTCCCATCTGCTGCAGAGTGGTTCCAGCCTTCAGACACACCTCACCCATCACCAAAGACAAGAAAGATGCTAGTAAAACACAGGCCCAACCTCAGGCCACACAGAGAGCACAGTGCCACCCCCCGCCTTTAGGATCTTCCCAGGGTAGTGAGGTTGTTTCTCTCCATCTAAACACTGTATGGCTCTTTGATAAGCACAGACATCACTATCCTCCATCAATCTAGTATTTCACAATCAATAATATGACTAAAACAAAACCAACAGTTATAACATTGACTATGATTTTTACAACTCCACATTGCCTCCATTTCCTAAGAGACTGGCATGTTCCCTACACTCTGGGGGGCAGGGCCCCATCCCCAGCAGGTAAGAATAGCAGCCTTAGGTCCCTTGGTGGGGGCCAGCAGGACTGCCACCATAGGTGCCCTTCCTGAGAAGCCTGGGCAAAGCTGGAGCCAGGGATGGTCTACTTGATCACATTTGATCTTATTCTCCAACAAAAACATCGTCAGCAGAAAGCAGGCACTCTAGCCTTCATTCACTTGACACCTCTTTCCCTCAGAGCAGCTAAATATCTCCTTATTCTCATCTATAAACCTCATTAAATAGAAAAATTCCTGCTTTTCACATCTTTTATTTCACTTTACTTTCTATCACTTTATATCCCCTCCTGGGTGAGTGGCTGCAATTGTAACTAACACTGACGGCTAAAAACAGGTGATGGGAATCACTGAACACACGTCACTGCTGTATCACAGGGTCTTTAGCACATCTGGGCTGTCAGTGTTTCCTGAAACCTAGAACTTAAGTGACACAACGCTGTCTCAGTTGGTGACAACAGGCCATTGAAATCCATCCATAGCACCAAACTACCTCTGCCCAACCACTATCTTTCCATGAACTCTCTTCCAGGTGGAGGGGTCCAGGTCAGACTCTGTAACAGTTGGAGTCAGTAGTAGCCTGGATGATTTTTTTTAAGTTCATGTTTATTTTTTATACTGTTTAAAAATATAATACAGACATGAAGTTCATCACTTCTGTGAGGAAGAAAGTTTTTTCTTTTTGCAAATGTCTTTGAGCCCAAAGAAATCTAAGACCCTTGTGTGACCAGAACACAGAGTCTGGATTAAGAAACGAGCATTCATGGCTGACACCCCACATACAGTCTAGTCAGACCACGTCAGGTTTCTCCCGAATGTGCTCATGCTTAGGGGGAGACGTGGCCTGGTACGTGTTGGTGTTATATGAGCCGAGATGGGGTTTTCCAAATTGCAATGATTACAGAGTTTCACTGGAATTAATAATGGAACCAATCCACGCTTAGCCACTTAGTGCATTATACATGTACCCCATGGGCCTTGAAGAGTAGTGCTCCCAGGTACCAGTAGGGCACTGAAAGGCAGCAGGTACAAATGCATGGGAAAATCCCTGTTTTTGACCATATTCCAAAGGTTCTTTTGGATTCTCTCCAAAATAACAGAAATATAATAACAGCTACTTTATTATTCTGTATGTAATACCACAGGTTCAATTTGTCCATCTAATGGAAATACAAAAGTTCTGATTGTTCTTGGGCCCTAATTGCACAGATGTACTTAGAAGATGTTCTTGGTTCTTTGGATGAGGCCAATTCAGGTGTACTTTGGTTAAAAAAAAAAAAAAAAAGTTTGCAAATTCAGAGAAAAGCTAGGACTAAAATGTTGCAGTTCTGTCTACATACCACATTCAGATGAGCACGTCAAAGAGAGAGAGAGAAGTTGTAAAACGGCACTTCACGAGGCTCCTAAAAATCACTGCAAAAGTTAGCACCAAATACTTCATTCCAACTCCATCTGGTTCTACTCATTGCTTCCAGGTCTAAAAATGTGGCTGCATTTCATGCTGTTTTGAGCAGCAATGGCTTCCTCCCATTTCCATCACACACTTTTCAGAATCTGGAAAGTTCTAGAAAGATGGGAATCCAGCCTGTGTGATCAGTGCCATATTTAGTGTGACCTTTGGAAGAGATCACAGTCACGGTTTGGGTGAAGCTGTCAGCCAGCACAATCCTGCCTAAGTCACAGGGCTGCAGCAATGTCTAACCAAGTCCTGGTATCTAGAATATCAGGACTCTGTCTCCTTGCTTTGCTGTTTAGAAACACGAGCTGGCCCACCTAATAGGTGTTGAATTAAACATGCCTTCAAATATTTAGTTCCTCCTCTACTATTACTGCTGTGTCTCTGTGTGAAGCCAAGAACAGCAGAGAGCATAAGAGATAAGCTGTTTGCTGACAGGGGAACCCCTGGTAAAAGTAATAAAATATACATGATTTTTGCCTCTTACCCTGAATGACCTGCAGGTCATTTTGTTAAGGGGGCACAAATGTTTTAGGAGCATGTGGTCAGGTTCTAGTGAAGTGATTCTGGGTCACGTAGCAAAGCCCGCAGCTGATTCACAGTTCATTCACATGCATCTAGGAGGGGGAAGCAAGTCAGGGTTTCAACAACAAACAGGTTGTTTTGGATGAGCCAAAAAGCAAGCTTGCACCAAATAAGAATCAAACAGTTGTCCCAGGTTGTGGTTTGCACTGTGCATTTTTGGCCCTGGGAACCGAGCATTCTGGGTAAGTATGTGGCAAAGCACACGCATAAATGCTCTAACTTCTGGAGGCTTAACTGAAAGGGCACAAAAACCACTGGAAGGGCAGGGTAAAACATCCCAACAGTTAACAACAGCAGATTGTGGACAAAGCCCCGGCACCCTTATCTTCAAGAACGAACCAGTATCAGTATCAAGACCTCCCTGGTGTGCTAGAAGAGCCAGTCAGCCCCAGGCGTGCACAGTGCAGCAGCCAGCTGGACCGGGCTGGGAGGAAGTGAGGCCTAACCACAGAGGAAAACATCCACAAGGCGGAAATGGAACAAAACAGTGCTATGACTCAGAGCTGACAGGCCTCCATGCAATGAGAGGACAGCTATTTCCAAACAAAGCCCTCAGCAGGTGCAAAGGCCTGCCACCAATAGATGCAGCGAGAAAGGGGCACTGCCCACAGTTCTTGCACTCTTGCCCTCCAGGGAACTCTGTCATCAGGGCAGTAGCACCCACTGACCCCCCCCTACGGTACTCAACCCCAGCCGGCAACCCCGGTGCTGTGTCCCACTGAGCCCCCTAGGGTACTTGATCCCAGCCGGTGACCCCAGTGCTGCGAAGCACTTGGAGCCCCTGGGAGAGTGCTGGAGACTCCCAGGGTCTCTGGCTCCCAGGTGGATACACCTGGACTGGACCTTGAGCCCAGCTCTCAGGATTCCCTTTCCCAGGTCCAGGGCTCTCTGGGCCCTGCCCCGTCCCCTTCCTGTGCCCTCAGGCAGGCTGCTGTGCAAGGCGCTGTGAGAGAAGCAGTTCTCTCTTTGACCTGCCCAGCACATGGACTTGGCAGCAGCCTCTAGGCGCACAACCTCACTTAAACCTGTGAATGCCCACCACTCTCTGAAGACACAGCATCCCAGGCACACTTCCGGGAAGCTTCTTGGGCCTCCCGCAGGCAGGACTGGCAGGCCTCACATGCACCCACAAGCAGAGGACCTGATGTAAGGGAGAGCTGGTGTGATGCCATCTGCCCACTGGCCTCCCTGAGACAGAGTGGGCTCCCAAGGGCAGGGTGGGTCACTGGCATGCTCCAGAGCTCTGAGGTGTGGCACAGGGTGGTGGGAAGTGCTTCTACAGTTCTGTGCTGGGACCCACTGCTTCTGCCCTGTACAGTGACCATAAACACATCCTGGGAATCTCCCTTCTTCCCTGGGCTGTATAATTAGACTCCCCCTTCACCACCAAACCCCATTCCCTCCAAGGGGCCAATTCTATAGCTGAAAGAGAACCAAAGGTGGTGGTTAGGGCATGAACTATGGGACTACCTTGGTTTACCCAAGGAAGCAAAGTCCAACGGGTTCCAGATGCTCTAAGCAGACAGCTTTAAGAATGAGATGAGGCCGACTTTCATGTAGTTAGTCCCAAACCTTACTGACAACCAGGATGTATTTGAGGATCTTCCATAAAACAAGTTTCGCAGGTCCCATTTGCAATTCTCATTTAGCAAGTCTGGGGGAGGGGTCTGCAAATTATTTTTTAAACTTTTAATTTTGATATTTCAAACTTGCAGAAAAATTGCATGCACAGTATTAGGGAGTCAGAAGTACTCTTAACCAGATTTGCCAACTACTTTCATTTTGCCTTATTTGCTTCATTATTCCCTATTTTTTTTTTTTCTGAACCATTTGAGAGTAAGTTACATACCTTTTGGCCCCTGAATACATCAGTAATATTTCCTAAAATCAAGGCCTGTCTCTTACATGATATAGGAGAATGTTCTGGTACCTAAGTGATTTTGAAGGGTGAAGTAATGGCCACTTTCCTATTTTATCAAACTTCCCAAATTTTATCAAATTCATAGAATTCAGGAAGTATCCAAAACAGATGGGAGTCCCCAAAGTATTATTGCAGAATGACAAAACAACAGCTGGTTATTCTGAGGATATAAGGTATGGAAGAGGTTACAGTGATAAAATCATGAGTTCCCTTTTACTCAGGATGCAAAAGACATATTGATGAACTGGAATATTAGCATACAAAGAAGCATTCAATTGAGCTGAGTTTGGGGATATGTGGTAGGTATCCTCTAACTGGCCCCCAGTGGTTCCTGCCCTTGGTATGACCCCTTTTTGGAACCCTTTCTCCTAGAGTATGCGCTGGACCTAGTGACTCACTTCTCAACAAGAGAACACAACAAAAGTGAGGGAATGTCACTTCTGAGGCTGTGGCTTCTGTCTCAGGTGCTCCTTCTCATGTGCTAGCTCTGATGGGAGCTAGCTGCCCAGTTGTTGAGTGGCCCTCCCACGTGGAGAGGCTCACCTGGCAAGGGACTCACGTCTGGGTCCTGAGGCTCCCAGCAGCCACTGACATGAGCCCATCCAGCGCTGGGATGCCTGCGGCTCTACCCAACATCAGAGGCACTCTGGTAAGCCATGTACAGATTCACAGAAACTGTGAGAGAGCCAATGTTTATTGTTTGGGGATAATTTGTTATCTAGCAATAGACAATATGGGGTGATTAATGTGAATGTTACAAAAACTCATTTCATTAAAATATGCCTGATTTTATGGAGAGCTCAATGGACTAGTAAAAGGTCAAGAGGTCCTGGCCAGGGAGGAAGGAGGTGAGTTACTTCTCCTGTCCTGATTATTTAACCTCCCTCCCTCTCCACCAAATCCTTTCCTAGTGATTTTTTAAACTCTTTATTTTTAAAATATATGTGCATAGTTTAAACAAATCCAGCACTAGAAAAATACCACCAATAAAGATTCACTCCCTCTTTGTCCCCTAGCCCCTCATCTTGGGAGGCAATTTCTTAATCCATGACCAATTTTACAATCATTCTTTCAGAAATTTTGTTTTTTCTCCTCCACCCCACCCCCTGCAAATATCAGTCTAGGATGTCTGTGGATATCCTTCTTGCATCTTGCAAAATAAATCTTGGAGACAAACCTAGATCAGGAATTATAGAAAGTTCTCTTTCTCTTGAATGTCCGAGGGGTTTGTGACATGATAATTAACTAGTCCCCTAAACCAGTGTGTCTTTATGAACATGTGAATACATGTCCCATGTATTCATGAATACATGGGAATACATTTTTGGAATTTTCGTTAGGCTATGAAACATCCTCCTCTCATTAAACAGACAAAATCCTCCCCTCCATCTCTTACCCTCACTCTCCCCTCTGCTGGCATTTCAGTCTCCTCCCCACTCTCCCAGCCGAACCTGTCAATGGAAAGGTCTCTCTCGGCTGTTTTCTCACTCTGGCTCCCTGCCCACTCCACTGTGGCTCCTATGAACCACCTGGAAGAGAGCCCTCACCCAGGGCATTTCCCCGTCCTCATCTGATACGCTCAACAGATAGCTCCTTCCTGACACTGCTGCCCGTGTCTGTGATGTGACACCTCACCTGGCCCTCCAGTCCTAACACCTCTCCCTCTGCACTGTGCCTACCCTTTTCTGGAAACAATCCTCAAGGGTCAACTCCAGGCCCTCTCTTCTTTTCACTTAGATCAGCACCACCTGCCAGAAACTGTGTGATGATAGGAATATTATATTAGCACTTAAAATGTGGTTAGTGCAACTAAAGAGCTAAATTTTTCATTTGATTTCAATTGAACTAATTTAAATGTAAATAGCCACAGGTGGCTGGAAGCTACTGTGGACAGTGCTCTCCAGCGAGCTCACACACACCCAGCTGCAGGCACCACCTGCATGCAGAGCATGCACACATTCCCTACTCCCAGCCCAGATTTCCTTCCCAACTCATATAATGCTCAAAACCAATGCCCATTTAAAAAAAAAACAAAAAACAAAAACCAATGCCCACCTGACATCTTCCTTTGGATGTCACTAAACTGGCAAAACTAAATTAAAGATCATTTCCTAAAGCTAGGCCACTTCCCTAGTGAAGTGCACAGCTCTGGAGCCTTGGAAAACCAAGTGTGGTTGACTTTGTCTCCTGATTATTGCTGATTTGTCTGTACTCTACATCTTAGTCACCATCATATGCAAATGCCAGGGATCCTCTGAGCCCTCCAAGTCAAGCTTGGGTCTAGCAGCAAGATGAGCAGCGCTGAGGCCCAGTAAGTGTTAGGAGTTAGGTTGGGAATGAAGGCAGCAGTAACCTATTTTATTTGGGGCCCTGGGTGCTGGGATCAGGAAAGGCTGCAGAAGCAAGAGTCATCAAGGGAAAGAATCTGCTGAGCAGTCACTGAAAGGGGCTTTCTGAGCAGGGAGAATGTGACACCAAAGGATGAAGGTGGCAAAAAAATCCAGGGACAGAGACTGGGCAAGAGAGGTGGCTAGGGATGGGCCCAGAAGGCCTTGCGGTCACACCCCTTTGTTCTGGACATTATTTCTGCAGCCTCTGGTTACACAAGCTTCTTTGGCAACTGGGTCTCCAGCTCACTGCAACTTGAAGTGAAGGAGACAGGCCAGATTTCTTCACATGTGCTTCATCTAGTCAGAATTTTTCTTCCTGTACTTTTGTGATAGTTTTTTTTTAAATAAGTTTATTTTTTATTGGTGTTCAATTTACCAACATACAGAATAACACCCAGTACTCATCCCATCAAGTGTCCCCCTGAGTGCCTGTCACCCATTCACCCCCACCCCCCACCCTCCTCCCCTTCCACCACCCCTAGTTCGTTTCCCAGAGTTAGGAGTCTTCATGTTCTGTCTCCCTTTCTGATATTTCCCACACATTTCTTCTCCCTTCCCTTATATTCCCTTTCACTATTATTTATATTCTCCAAATGAATGAGAACATACAATGTTTGTCCTCCTCCGATTGACTTATTTCACACAGCAAAATACCCTCCAGTTCCATCCATGTTGAAGCAAATGGTGGGTATTTGTCGTTTCTAATGGCTGAGTAATATTCCATTGTATACATAGACCACATCTTCTTTATCCATTCATCTTTCGAGGGACACCGAGGCTCCTTCCACAGTTTGGCTATTGTGGACATTGCTGCTAGAAACATCGGGGTGCAGGTGTCCCAGCGTTTCATTGCATCTGAATCTTTGGGGTAAATACCCAGCAGTGCAATTGCTGGGTCGTAGGGCAGGTCTATTTTTAACTCTTTGAGGAACCTCCACACAGTTTTCCAGAGTGGCTGCACCAGTTCACATTCCCACCAACAGTGTAAGAGGGTTCCCTTTTCTCCGCATCCTCTCCAACATTTGTGGTTTCCTGCCTTGTTAATTTTCCCCATTCTCACTGGGGTGAGGTGGTATCTCATTGTGGTTTGGATTTGTATTTCCCTGATGGCAAGTGATGCAGAGCATTTTCTCATGTGCTTGTTGGCCATGTCTATGTCTTCCTCTGTGAGATTTCTCTTCATGTCTTTTGCCCATTTCATGATTGGATTGTTTGTTTCTTTGCTGTTGAGTTTATTAAGAAGTTCTTTATAGATCTTGGAAACTAGCCCTTTATCTGATACGTCATTTGCAAAAATCTTCTCCCATTCTGTAGGTTGTCTTTTAGTTTTGTTGACTGTATCCTTTGCTGTGCAAAAGCTTCTTATCTTGATGAAGTCCCAATAGTTCATTTTTGCTTTTGTTTCGTTTGCCTTCGTGGATGTATCTTGCAAGAAGTTACTGTGGCCGAGTTCAAAAAGGGTGTTGTCTGTGTTCTCCTCTAGGATTTTGATGGAATCTTGTCTCACGTTTAGATCTTTCATCCATTTTATCTTTGTGTATGGTGAAAGAGAGTGGTCGAGTTTCATTCTTCTGCATGTGGGTGTCCCATTTTCCCAGCACCATCTATTGAAGAGACTGTCTTTCTTCCAATGGATAGTCTTTCCTCCTTTATCGAATATTAATTGACCATAAAGTTGAGGGTCCACTTCTGGGTTCTCTATTCTGTTCCATTGATCTATGTGTCTGTTTTTGTGCCAGCACCACACTGTCTTGATGACCACAGCTGTGTAGTACAACCTGAAATCTGGCATTGTGATGCCCCCAGATACGGTTTTCTTTTTTAAAATTCTCCTGGCTATTTGGGGTCATTTCTGATTCCACACAAATCTTAAAATAATTTGTTCTAACTCTCTGAAGAAAGTCCATGGTATTTTGATAGGGATTGCATTAAACGTGTAAATTTCCCTGGATAACATTGACATTTTCACAATATTAATTGTGCCAATTCATGAGCATGGAATATTTTTCCATCTCTTTGTGTCTTCCTCAATTTCTTTCAGAAGTGTTCTATAGTTTTTAGGGTATAGATCCTTTACCTCTTTGGTTAGGTTTATTCCTAGGTATCTTATGCTTTTGGGTGCAATTGTAAATGGGATTGACTCCTTAATTTCTCTTTCTTCAGTCTCATTGTTAGTGTATAGAAATGCCACTGATTTCTGGGCATTGATTTTGTATCCTGCCACGCTACCAAATTGCTGTATGAGTTTTAGCAATCTTGGGGTTGAGGCTTTTGGGTTTTCTATGTAGAGTATCATGTCATCGGCGAAGAGGGAGAGTTTGACTTCTTCTTTGCCAATTTGAATGCCTTTAATGGCTTTTTGTTGTCTGACTGCTGAGGCTAGGACTTCCAGTACTATGTTGAATAGCAGTGGTGAGAGTGGACATCCCTGTCTTGTTCCTGATCTTAGGGGAAAGGCTCCCAGTGCTTCCCCATTGAGAATGATATTTGCTGTGGGCTTTTCGTAGATGGCATTTAAGATGTTGAGGAATGTTCCCTTTATCCCTACACTCTGAAGAGTTTTGATCAGGAATGGATGCTGTATTTTGTCAAATGCTTTCTCTGCATCTAATGAGAGGATCGTATGGTTCTTGGTTTTTCTCTTGGTGATATGATGATTTTTTCTTTAAATAGAATGCAAGACCTTCAGGTTATCCTGATTAAGTTTTAAACTGTCCTTTCTGACCTTTATTATTGAAGCCTGTCATGATCTTTCTGAATGCCTTCATCTAGCACATTCCATAGCCTCCCACCATCTTTACTATTCATCTTCATTTCACACATCTTTCATTGTATGCATTTCTCCAACACTCAGAGCTTAGCTTATTGCAATCTTGAATCTATCAGAGCAAGATACATTCTCTTCGACTGCTATGTAGTGCCTTCAGTCCCTTCCTGGTCTCTACCTGTCCTGTACTCTGAGAGCCCATCTTTTACTCTCAAAGTCAGCAATGCCAGGTGCTTTCTTAGTCTCCCTAATAGTTAGGTCATGAACTACTAACTAAATCCTGCCTAGTGGGGCTTCAGGGTAAGTCTCCTGAGGGACTTTTGGGCAAGGTTTTCCTTCCTAATATAAAAAGCCTTCCTTGCCTTTAGACTAGAGTGTGTGAAGATATGATGCCTGGAGCTATGGCATCCACCTTGTGAGCACGATGAAAGCTAACATATTGACAATGGCTGGATGGGAAGAGAGCCAAAGCCTACCTAGTTCCTTAATGATATCATTGGGCTGTTCCTTCAACCCTAGGACAGGCCCACTTATGGATTTATTGTTATATTACACCTCAAATTCACTTAATTTCATTCTTATGTTGTTGTTGTTACTTTAAGAGGTAGAGTTTAATGATTCATCAGTTGCATATAACACCAACTACTCATTGCATCATGTGTCCTCCCTAATGCCTGTCACCCAGTTACCCCATCCCCACCCAACTCCTCTCCAGCAATCCTTAGTTTCTTTCCTACAGTTAAGAGTCTCTTATGGTTTACCTCCCTCTCAATTTTCATTTTATTTTATTTTTCCTTCCCTTCCCCTATGTTCATCTGTTTTGTATCTTAAATTCCACATATGAATGAAATCATATGGTATTTGTTTTTCTCTGACTCAATTATCTCACTTAGTATAACACCCTCTGGTTCCATCCATGTCATTCCAAATGGCAAGATTTCATTCATTTTGATGGCTGAGTAATATTACATCCTGTGTGTGTGTATGTGTGTGTGTGTGTGTATACACATACACACATATATATCTCACACTTCTTCATCTATCCATCCATCCATCTGTTGCTGGACATCTGGACTCTTTCCATAGTTTGACTATTGTAGACATTGCTGCTATGAACATTGGGGTGCCTGTGACCCTTCAAATCACTGTTTATATCCCTTGGATAAATACCTAGTAGAGCAATTTCTGGATTGTAGGGTAGCTTTTTTTTTTTTTAACTGTTTGAGGAACCTCCAAACTGTTTTCCAGAGTAACTGCAGCAGCCTGCATTCCCACCAACAGCGTAAGTGGGTTTCCCTTTCTCCGCATCCTTGCCAACATCTGTGGTTTCCTGACTTGTTAATTTTAGTCATTCTCACTGGTGTGAGGTGGTATCTCATTGTGGTTTTGATTTGTATTTCCCTGATGCCAAATGATGTGGAGCATCTTTTCATATGTCTGTTGGCCATTTGTCTGTCTTCTTTGGAGAAATGTCTGTTCATGTTTTCTGCTCATTTCTTGAATGGATTTTTTTGCTTTTTGTGTGTTGAGTTTGATAAATTCTTTATAGATTTTGGATACTAGCCCTTTATCCAATAAAACATTTGCAAATATCTTCTCCCACTTCAAAGGCTGCCTTTTAGCTTTGTTGACTGTTTCCTTTGCTGTGCAGAAGCTTTTTAACTTCTGATGAGGCCCCAATAGTTCAGTTTTGCTTTTGTTTCTCTTGCCTTTGGAGACGTGTCCAGCAAGAAGTCACTGCAGTCGAGGTCAAAGAGGTTGCTGCCTGTGTTTCCCTTTAGGATGTTGATGAATTCCTATCTTAACATTTAGGTCTTTCGACCATTTTGGGTTTATTTTTGCATATGGTGTAAGAGAATGGTCCAGTTTCATTCTTCTGCATGTGGCTGTCCAATTTTCCCAACACCATTTGTTGAAGAGACTGTCTTTTTTTTCCATTGAATATTCTTCCCTGCTGTGTTGAAGATTAGTCTGATGATAGAGTTGAGGTTCCATTCCTGGGTTCTCTTTTCTGTTCCATTGATACATATGTTTATTTTTGTGCCAGTGCCATAGTGTCTTGATAATTATAGCTTGGTAATACAGCTCAAAGTCTTTAATACACAAGTCTGGAATTGTGATGCTTCCAGCTTTAGTTTTTTCAACTTTCCTTTGGCTATTTGGGGTCTTTTTGGTTCCATACAAATTTTACGACTGCTTGTTCCAGCTCTGTGAAAAATGTTGATGGTATTTTGATAGGGACTGCACTGAATGTGTAGATTGCTCTGGGTAGCATAGACATTTTGACAATATTTGACCTTCAATCCATAAGCATGGGATGTTTCTTCATTTCTTGGTGTCTTCCTCAAATTTTTAAAAAGATTTTATTTATTTATTCATGAGAGACCCAGAGAGAGAGGCAGAGACATAGGCAGAGGGAGAAGCAGGCTCCATGCAAGGAGCCCGACGTGGGACTTGATCCTGGGACTCCAGGATTACGCCTTGAGCCGAAGGCAGATGCTTAACCGCTGAGCCACCCAGGCGTCCCAGTGTCTTCTTCAATTTCATTCATAAGTGTTCTACAGTTTTTGGAGCATAGATCTTTTACCTCTTTGGTTAGGTTTATTTCTAGGTATCTTATGGTTATTGGGGCAATTGTAAATGGGATCAATTCCTTGATTTCTCTTTCTTCTGCTTAATTGTTGGTATAGAGAAATGCAACTGGCTTCTGTGCATTGATTTTGTATCCCGGGACATTGCTAAATTCCTCTATCAGTTCTAGCGATTTTAAGGTGGTCTTTTGGGTTTTCCACAAAGAATATCATGTCATCTGTAAAGAGTGAGAGTTTGACTTCTTCTTTGCCTATTCAGATGCCTCTTATTTTTTTTGTTGTTGCTGTGGTTGTTGTCTGATTGCTGAGGCTAGGACTTCTAGTACTATATTGAACAACCGTGGCGAGAGTGGGCATCCCTTTCCTGACCTTAGAGGAAAAGCTCTGTTTTTCCCTGTTGAGGATGATATTTGCTGTGGGTCTTTTATATATGGCTTTTATGATATTGAGGTATGTTCCCTCTATCCCTACCCTGTGGAGAGTTTTAGTCAAGAAAGGATGCTGTACTTTGTCAAATGCATTTTCTGCATCTATTGAGAGGATCATATGGTTCTTGTTCTTTCTTTTATTAATGTAGTATGTCACGTTGATTGATTTGTGAATGTTGAACCATCCTTGCAGCCTAGGAATAAATCCCACTTGGTCGTGGTGAATAATCCTTTTAATGTACTGTTGAGTCCTATTGGCTAGTATCTTGGTAAGAATTTTGGCATCCATGTTCATCAGGATATTGGTCTGTAATTCTCTTTTTTCGTCGGGTCTTTGTCTGGTTTTGGGACCAAGGTAATGCTGGCCTCATACAAATAGGTTGAAAGTTTTCCTCCCATTTCTATTTTTTGAAAGTTCAGAAAAATAGGTATTACTTCTTCTTTACATGTTTGGTAGAATTTCTCTGGGGAGCCATCTGTCCCTGGATTCTTGTTTGTTGGAAGATTTTTGATTACTGATTCCATTTCTTTGCTGGTTATGGATCTGTTCAGGTTTTCTAATTCTTTCTGTTTCAGTTTTGGTAGTTCCTAGGAATGCATCCATTTCTTACAGATTGTCTAATTTGTTGGCATATAATTGCTCCTATATTCTCTTATAATTGTATTTCTACAGTGTTGGTTGTGATCTCTCCTCTTTCATTCGTGATTTTATTTATTTGGTTTCTTTCCTTTTTCTTTTTGATAAGTCTGGCTAGTTTACCGATATTAATTTTATAAGGAACCAGCTCCTAGTTTTGTTGATCTATTCTACTTCTTTTCTTTTCATTTTTATATCATTGATTTCTGCTCTAATCTTTATGATTTCTCTTCTGCTGGATTTAGGCTTTATTTGCTGTTCTTCTGCCAGTTCCTTTAGGTGTATGGTTAGGTCATATATATGACACTTTTCTTGTTTTATGAGGAAGGCCTGTATTAAGTATATTCTTCCCTCTTAGGACCAGCTTTTGCTGCATTCAAAGGTTTTGAACTACTGTGTTTTCATTTTAGTTTGCTTCCATGTATTTTTTTTTTAATTCTTCCTTATTTTCTTGGTTGACCCATTCATTCTTTAGTAGGATGCTCTTTAACCTCCATGTATTTGGATTCCTTCCAAATTTTTTCTTGTGGCTGACTTCAAGTTTGAAAGCATTGTGGTCTGAGAACATGCATAGTATAATCTCAATATTTTTGTATAGGTTGAGACCTGATTTGTGACCTGGTATGTGATCTATTCTGGAGAATGTTCCATGTACATTCAAGAAGAATGTGTATTCTGCTTCTTTATTTTTTTTTATTTTTTTTATTTTTAAAATTTTATTTATTTATGATAGTCACACAGAGAGAGAGAGAGGCAGAGACACAGGCAGAGGGAGAAGCAGGCTCCATGCACCGGGAGCCTGATGTGGGATTCGATCCCGGGTCTCCAGGATCGCGCCCTGGGCCAAAGGCAGGCGCCAAACCGCTGCGCTACCCAGGGATCCCTATTCTGCTTCTTTAGAATGAAATGCTCTGAATATATCTGTGAAGTCCATCTGGTCCAGTGTGTCATTCAAAGCCCCAATAACTTTTATTCTTTTTACAGGAACAACTCAGAAGTATCCCAGGCCATGAGAATCCCCATGTCTCATCATTTTTATGTTCTCCTGTAAGTTACTGGGTATCTTCTCAACTAAATAGGTCTTATCTGTGGTTTCTAATTCTATATAGACTGAATGCTTTAATCTGGGCGTATGTTCTTCTCCCTTAAATCACAAAGTTCTCTTGATTATACTGGCCAATTTTCTGACAAGTTCATTCTTCTCATGAATTTTGAGGTATTTTCTATTGGTTCTTCTATTCCCAACATTTTAAGGCTCATTTAGAAACAGAAATCATGTTCTTTGACATTCTACACAGACATTCATCTTCCTTTCCTTTCAGTCACAGTCTTGACCTCCAACATGGACCAACACCTGGTCTCCTTCTCCTGCAGGTCCTCTGACATTGGTAGGGAAGAAACCTGGGTTATCTCCTGTGAGCTGAGCTTCCTGAGGCCCCCAAATGTTGCTCCTTCCTCCATGCCTCTTCAGAAAAGCCCTCCCAGGTACTAGTCTCTGACTTCTCCTCCATCCCCTGAGCTCTTCCCTTCTCATATGCCCTTTCCACTGGAAGGCAATCAAGCCTGCTGCTGTCTCCCCCCCACCCCCATCCCCCATAAGTCAGCACTATATACAAGCCTATGGACAGAGCTGGTAGAGAAGGAATACCTCCAGGGGAGGGAAAAGGTGTGAACACTCACAGGGTATCAGAGCTACTTTTTTGATCACACTTCACTTTCAGGAGAGTCAGGGAAAGTATAGGGTGACTGCAGGGGCTGATACAGCATGTGTGGGCAGACCTGCTCTCACATACATGCCACAGTGACAGCATCCTTCCTGCTCAGCAGTACACGCTGTATGTTTGTGTCCTCTGGTCCCACCCTCAGGCGCCATGGCCTCTTGTGCTCAGCAACAGGCTTCAGACCTATCCTCTTTTCTTCTTGTCCTGAGGGGCTGGCATGCTGCTTTTCCTTGAAAAGTCTAGATTTACCCTCTATGGGAAAGCCTCCTGTCATAAACACATCACCACATATCTGCATTTCTCTTTTTCCCTTGTGTCAAATTC
Organism: Canis lupus familiaris; assembly: GCF_011100685.1. Lineage (NCBI taxonomy): Eukaryota > Metazoa > Chordata > Mammalia > Carnivora > Canidae > Canis > Canis lupus. The sequence goes on along the minus strand of NC_049244.1, from coordinate 3,061,849 downwards.
TTCCACCCTCACCTCTTGACTCTAAGCCTCTTCAGGATATTTGTTTTTCTGGCTTCCTTCCTGATATTTTTCCATCTTGCCCAGGAATGTTTAATCCCTTCTAAAATGTTACAGCCTAGACTTTTTCTAGCAGAAAGATTGGCTAGATTTTATAGGAAACAATTTAAAAAATAACGCTTACGGTTGCATGTAGTTTTTACACTTGACTTTACCAGCATGGGTAAAGAAAGTGGGAGGCCTATTAGTTACTTGGCACCCCTGCGGAAGTGGCAAGGCCTGGCTGCAGAGCACATGGCCGCTCTATCCCTAGTTCTCACTGTGCTTCCCACTTTGTACACACAGTAACTGTCCTGAACAAACGTTAGGTCACACGCCTAGGGCTAATAAACTTAGATCTTAGGATAGAAACACAGCCATGCTACTTGGCTTCAAACCACTGTTATTCCCAATTCCCTCAATTTCTGTATCTTCTGGCATTCAAGGAAGGTAGAGTTGACCCTTGAACAATGCAGGTTTGAACTGTGCAGGTCCACTTATCCATGGATTTTTTCCCAATAAATATAGTACAGTACAGTACTGCAAATGTCTTTTCTTTATGATTTGCTTAATAAAATTTTCTTTTCTCTAGCTTACTTAACTGTAAGAATCAGTATATAATAATAACATACAAAACATGGGTTAATCGACTGTGTATGTTATCAGTAAGGCTTCTGGTCAACAGTAGGCCATTAGTAGTTAAGTTCTGGGTGGTCAAAAGTTAAGCAAATTTTCCACTGAATCGGGGGGAGTCCCTAACCCCCATGTTGGTCAAGGGTTAACTGTGTGCTCCTCTGTGGCTTTTTCCTGAAAACAGTTTTTAGATTTCAGGAAACTATGATTTTGAGGGACTTGTTTGCTGCTCTGCTTTTGCTCCTATCTGGTGGGGGAAGGGGTAACGAACTAGGGGGACATGGGGAGGCTGAAGTGTCTGACGCAGCATCTTTCCAGCCCACAAGAGAGTAACAACAGTGTCTGAGAGGCCCCCAGGACAGTTTTCTAGCAGATTCTCCTGCCTTTCTTTTAGCTTTCTCATTGTATAAATGACAGACTCTGAAAAGCCATGCTTTCAGTTTTGAAGTGCCATTTATCGATTTGTTCTTTTATAGACTGTGCTTCAGAGGCTGTATCTAAGAAATCTTTGCTTAATGCAAGTTACAAAGATTTTATCTTTCTTTTTCTAGAAGATTTATAATTTTAGGTTTTCTGTTTAGGTTTACAAGCCTTTTTGGTATGAAGCTTGGGTCCAAGTTCATTTTTTGTTTTTTGGGGGGTTATATTTGCATATGGATATCCAATTGTTCCCATACCATGTTAAAAAGACTACCCTTTCTCTACTGCACCATATTTGTGTCTGTTAAAAACCAGCAGTATATCCTGGTGTCTTTGTCATACGATTGATTTTCTTCAAATATCTAATGCTGTTAGGTAGTTTCTTCACACTTTTGAAAGGACTATGTGATCCTTGGTGATCTACTCCACCAAAGACTAGGTGAGAAGAATGGGCACCTTCCAGCAGTTTTCTTTCTTCCTGTGCCATCTATCTCCACCCTGTCTCCCTCTGGATGGGGAGGAGAGGCTCTGGATGGGTTCTGTGTATGCATACACCAATGAGCCTGTTTTACTTTAGGGTGTGTGTAGGCAACAGGTAGGTGACGTGCAAGTCTCAGGAGGAGCCACATGAAGAAAGCATTTCCCATCCTGGGATACCATGTATTCCTTGTATCCCCTCCCTATGGGTCCTGGAGGTCCAGAGTAACATAGACCCCTGTCACAGTTCCAAAGCTCTTCCTGCTTATTTTCTCCCACTGGAGACGTGCCGCTCCCTTGACAGAGCTGCCTGAACCCATCTACTCCTGGTTTCCTTCCTCTCTGGATTGCCCTCCAGCTTGGGGCTGCTCTCACCAGCCAGTAGTTGGCTATGTCTAATGGGGCTGCAACATCTCTGCTCCAGTTCTTGGTCAACCCTTTTTTTTTTTTTAAAGATTTTATCCATTCATTCATAAGATACACAGAGATAGAGAGGCAGAGACACAGGCAGCGGGAGAGGCAGGCTCCCTATGGAGAGCCCAATGCGGGGCTCGATCCCAGCACCCCGGGATCACACCCTGAGCCAAAGGCAGATGTTCAACCACTGAGTCACCGAGGTGTCCCCAACCTGTCTTTTCTACTTTCTATTTTACAGAAATTCTCCAATCTTTTCTGCTAGTACGGTTTTTTCTTTTCCAATCTTTTTAATGGATTTATGTTCTTATATTTTTCCTTTTGTTTAAATAAGGCTTTTGGAGGAGGCAGAAGTAAGTGGTAAGTCCTATTAGACGGCGATGAGTGTTGAGGATGTGTGGATTCACTTGCCCACAGAAGATCCGCTAGGTCACCCCAGAGTCAGAAAGCCAAACTAGAGAGATCACCAGGCTAGCCAGGGACACTGCATACAGAAAGCTGGCTGGCTGGCTGTGACCTCATTCCCCCACATCTTTAAAAAGCTCTGCTGGCTCTGTGTAAGAGAAGAAGTGGGCCTGGGCATGGCTGGGCAAAGAGCAGAGACGCAGAACCAGATCCACTGGTTCAGCAGGACATACTTTGTCAAGAATCAAGCCCACAGTCATCATGACAAAACCTTTTTGTTTTCCTTAATTATCTTTCACAGACTTGAATCTGCCTCTATCTGTATTTCTGGAAGAAAAATATACATGTATATATAGTTCTACTCTCTAGTCAGCAATTAAGAGTACTAGTGTTTTTTTTTTTTTAAGATTTTATTTGAGAGAGAGGGAGCATGATGGGGGGTGGAGGATGAGGAGAAGTAGACTCCCCCTTGTGCTTGACGTGGGGCTTGATCCCAGGACCCCGAGATCAAGACCTAAGCTGAAGGCAGATGTTTAACCAACTGAGCCACCCATGTGCCCCTAGAGCACTGTTTTAAAAAACTATATTGAGAGGATTTGGGGGGACTGGGTCCTTAAAAATATCAATAATCTTGGCCTCTCATACTGCTTGTTTTAGTTTCCATAATATTTTAGATAGGCTGGCCACAGCATTTATGAAGGAACCATTATCAGATACACTCCATCATACAATCATTCCTGATCTGAAGGAGAACATAGTTTCATCTTCAATAACAAATTTAAAAACTCCAAATTTCACATTTCCTTCTCAGCTCAAGTCTTGTTAGGAAATCATTCTGGGTAAAGATATATTACCTTTTAAAAAGGGGAGGGGGTGGTAAAACAAACACAAAATATGCCTGTCTCAATGGACTTAAAGACTTGTTTCTTTTGTTAATGGGCTCTGTTTATGCTGTTAAACTCTCCTGTTAATTTTGATCTGGCTACTTACACACATTTTTAATTTGTTCAATCATTTCACAGACCAGTAGTTTCATGGTTCAATTTGTTTCAGGCAAAAAGGAATGTTATAAAAAATCCCAGACTATTTTCAGGTTGGAGAAATTAATGAATTGAAATTGGAACAATTCTACATGATTGCTTTTTTTGTTCTAATTACAGAATGGAGTCCTTCGCATAGATATAAAAATGTTCAGTAATAGCATAATAGGTGTAAGTACAAACATATCCCCATATTTCCTAACCTTCCCCTTTTATCCTTTGAAGAATCCAGAAGCCATCACATTTGTGGATACAGGTTCAGCTGATGCTTACTCTGGAGTAAGTGCTGGGCATGGATACTGCTACCTTTCAATTGCACAGACTCTAAGAAGGGGTCCCTATGCCCCAGAAGAAAGCAGGGGCTGTGGGCAAAGGCTGGTTTGGGCACACAAGAGCCTAAAATATCCCCCAGTAGGCTTTTCCCCTCAGCTCAGTGGCTGTAAACTCAGTAAACAATAGATGGACCCCCTGGCACACCTGCTGGTTTTCCATAAAGCAAATAAACACACAAAAAATTTAATTCTCATAAATCTATAATAAAGTGTTATTCTTCCTATTCAAAATTATAAACTATTTCACAAACACATGGAGTTGGAAAGAATAACTGCCTCACAATCCAGCTTCTTTAAAGAAATGGACCTTGTGGGGCACCTGGGTGGCTCAGTGGGTTAAGTATCTGCCTTCAGCTCTGGTCATGATCCCAGGGTCCTGGGATCGAGCCCCACATCAGGACTTGCTCAGCAGGGAGCCTGCTTCTTGCTCTGCCTCTGCTGCTCCCCCTGGGCTTGTGCATATGCTTTCTCTCTCTCTCTCTCTCAAATAAATAAAATGAGGGAGGGAGGGAGGGATGTATTGATCTTGCTTATACAACGGATTCCACCTTGGCAGCTCCTCTGAATCTCATCTTCTACCCTCCTCCCCACCAGAATAATACTTCCCTGGTTTGCTCCTCATCATTCCCATGTGGTTCTCCTCCCCCAGATGTGTTACACCTAATGACACTCAGTACTACTTTGCGTGTGTTAAAACATCATAAAGTCATGCCAGTGACAGCGTTGGCCTTACAGGGCTCCAGAGTGAACTGGCTCCCAGGGTGCTGGGGTGCTGATTTCTCTTGCTCCTACATGAGGGCATGCCTTCCACCTTTGCTCTCCATCCCACAGCTGCCTTACACCTAGGGCCCCGCCAGCTCCACAGGGAACTACAAGCCAGCCCCAGGGTCAGTGCCGAGGAGGGACATGCCTTCTCTTCAAGCTCATCTAAAAACACACCTCCATGTCCTCACGGAGGATAATTACACAACTGTTGTCTCAAAAGGGAAACAAATGCTCTACAACAAATCAGTAGATTAAACAAGACCTCATCCACAGGCTAGTGACAGACAAATGAGGACTCTTTATCAGGAAACATCGTGCCACAGCTGACATATGTTTTGTCTTGAGGCAAGCTGCCACTTTCTGCACCAACCCAGGATTGAACATTCCTCCTCTGTCCTCCTCCCCCAGCAGGTCTGCCAAGCCTCTCCTTCATCCTGCTCAGGCTTCAAGCTAGTTGGCATACTTCTTCCTCTGCTGCTGCCCCTGCCCTAAACACTGGGCCTTACAGTGTTGCAGTACAGGGAGTACTCAATGCAGGTGGAAGCCTACACCAGGTAGAGACAATTCTCAAACTGAACACAGAGTACTGCAGTGAACTCACAGGAGGGCCACAAGATATTCTGAATTTTGAAGAAAAATACAGTGACATTCAGCATCTATCAGACATCCATCAAGAGCCCATGAAGGTTAGTCTTCCTCTTCACCAAGTGCTCAGTCTGATACCTAGCAAGATGAGCCTTATGAAGGGGGATGGTTTGGCTAGAGGAGCAGAAGAAAGGCCACCTGGGTGCCTGGGGAGTTGGGGTCCAGGCTAATCCTGTGTGGGTGTGGCAGCAAGGTGCTGAGGGCAGCACAAGAGGGCTGGGCTGCTCCAGCCGTGGTGGAAAGGGAGCAGCAGATGTGGCCTCTCCCCAAACAGGCCTGGCATGGGGGTGGTGAGGTGCAGACAGATGGGAGTACCCCATTCCCCAGAAGATGGGAAGAAGTATTTCTCCAGTACCGCACACACCCTGATCTTATTCTAAGCACAAGGTAAGCTGCATACTGATATTTTAGATTAGCTACACTTTGTGACATAGACTTAGTTCACCTATAAACTTAGCTACAAATGATCACCCATTCCCTCTTAAAACATGTGTTCTGTACTCTAAACCATTGGCTTATAAAAGGATCCTTCAATTTAATAACTATTTGCTGAGTGCCTGTGGTGGACACCCTAAGGTATGTCCCAGGGTTCACCCCCAGCGATGCCCATCTCCTAGTATCATGCCTTGGACAATCCCCTTCCCTAGAATGAGTGGGAACTGGAACTCGCTTCTAATCAACAGAATATGACGAAGATGATGGGATGTCACTCTTGTGATAAGAGTGCATTATATGCAAAGGTGAGATGACTCTGTAGATGTAGTCAATGAAGTGACTTTAAGTTAACCAAAAGAGGGGCGCTTGGGTGGCTCAGCTGGTTAAGCATCCAGGTCTTGATCTCAGCTCAGGTCAGACTGTACAGTCGTGAAGTCGAGCCCCATGTTGGGCATGGAGCCTGCTTAATAGTCTTTCTCCCTCTCTCTTTAAAAAATAAAAAAATCCAGCAAATCTTAAAAAAAAAAAAAAAGAGTTAACTAAAAGAGAGATTATCCTTAGGAAGCTGGACTTAATAATAAATCAACATCCCTTTAAAAAAGGTATAGGCTATTCCTGAAGATAGGGACTAAAGCAGAGAGACTCTTCACTGCTGACTGACTCTGAGGAAGTAGGCTGCCCCATACGTGGGGCTCAATCCGAGGACCCTGAGATCACAATCTGAGCTAAAGGCAAATGCTTAACCTACTGAGCCAGCCAGGTGCCCCAAATAAACGAAGATTTAAAAAATGTTTTAAATGTGTGCTACAATTTTCATCTGCAAACTGATCCAACTCATCCTTACAATATTAAGCAAATCTAAATTCCTCTGTGGTGCTTAGCTCTTCTGACAAACTGATCCTGGTTTTTCAGGATTTTGATAGTTCTAATTTTTATGAAATTCTATCCTTTGGTGAACTCTAAACACCTGAAGGAGTCCTGGGGTAAACTGGGTATTGCATCTGTGGACTCCTAGAGCAGTTCGCAGGGAGGAGGCCAGATGGGATGTGAGAATGTCTGCTTCGACCCAGGATGTCACCCAGGAATGGTCACTTTGACCCAGTGAACCTCTATGAACCTACTGTGTTGTAACTTTATGAAGATTCAAAGCTTAATTTGTGGGAAACTGACAAATTACTCCTTAACACTTTTTAATCTGTATATTTTTTTCCAAGGAACTAGAATTTTAACCTAGAATGTATACTTATTATTATCTAATTATCAACAAATTTATCTAATATTGTTAGATTATCATCAGCTACTTTGTCAAAGGTAATTACCCACTTCTTTGGGCCTGAGGAGAAAAACGATTTTGTTCTAATTTCTTCTAAGTGGCACCATAGTTAAGGTGGAATAGTTATTTCAGCTCCTCTTGCAAGGGTTAGAAAAGGAGGAAATAGAGAAATCATCACCTTATGGAAGGGCCCCATTGGCACAGAAGCAGGCTAACCACAGATTGTTACTGTGATAAACATGAACACAACTCACAGTTATAGAACACAGTTCTCAGGGGAGCAGAAAGGATCTCATCTGCCATGGCAACCATTCAGGGCCATCTTCTGGCACCTCCTGAAGGGCCTCCAGAGAGCGCCTGCCCCTGTGGGAGGGGTGACGCAGGACTCCTGCTCCCCTTGGGTTGGCCTGGCCTCCTTATGCAGTGTCTGGAGCAGGCTCCCAGTGGTCTGTGCTGAGTGGGAGCCTTCACTGCTCAGAAACTCAATGGAAACACGCAAAGCAGGCCATGTGCAAATGCTTTCACTCATCACATTCAACTCATTTTCAAAATTTTGGGGTATTCAGTTAAAAATGATCAGGACCATATTTTTAGAGGCAAAATTTTTTTAAAGATTTATTTATTTATGATAGACAGAGAGAGAGAGAGGGAGAGGCAGAGACACAGGAGGGAGAAGCAGGCTCCATGCTGGGGAGCCCCGATATGGGACTCGATCTTGGGACTCCAGGATCCTGCCCCGGGCCAAAGGCAGGTGCTAAACTGCTGAGACACCCAGGGATCCCCTAGAGGCAAATTTTTAAACATTTTGAGCCAATGCTGAAATCTTAGAGGCAAAAAAGGAGGCACTATCACCTGTTTATTGCTAATTTTGAAACAACAGTCCCATTGTAATGCTGGTAAGTTATCAGCACCTGGAGAGCTGTCTTAAACACATCATGGCTGATGGGAATACAGGCTACTCAGGACACTGAGTGGCTCACAATATAAATAATGGGGCATCCAATTCATGATAGTCAAAATATGCAGAATGCACTCGAAAGTCAGTGCTGAAAGTCTCTCCCCAAAGCCAACTGCTTCTTTATATCCTGTTACTCACAGAGCTGTACTGTATCCTTTTAGAAAGGTAAAATTAGTTAGCAACTCTCTAGCAAAAAAGATGGAGCACTAAATTCCACTTACAACATTCCAAATCTGCCCATCTTTGGGAATGAGACATTTTACATGACGGTGCCCTTTGATCATATGACTGTCATCTGAACACTAGGGCAGCTGCCCAATGGGCTGCCCCACCCTGCAGTGTGCATGCTGAGTCCTCCTGGGAAGAGCTGCCCTACTGAGATGAAAGCTCCTCAGGGATGGCCTGGCCCAGGTCCTCAAGTTCAGCACTGAGGGCACTGAAGCAAGCCCAAGCTCGCATGGCTTCTCCATGCTAGAGGACAGACTGGAATCCATGCCCCAGACTCATAAATCCTAGAACGCTGGGTAGGGTCCCTTGACCTAAAGGAGACTGCCAACAACTTCGGGTGTTCTAATCGCAACTGTTTTCCTCCCTGCAGTTCTTGGGCTCCCAGGCACAGGTCCTGTCTCTTAGGATCCTCTGCCAGATTAACGCTGCTGCCTCAAGCAGCGCTGCAGCTACCACCTTCTTTGGGAAGGTGCAGCCATGTGAAAATATGGAATCAGCAGGCAAGGGGTACAAGGCCACTCTTTCACTCACATCTACCACAAGTGAGGTACTACTGCAGGACACAGGTTGGTAAAACACCACCACAGGTGGTGACCCAGGAGTCCTAAGAGAGCAGGAGAACATTTCCAGGAAGGTGAATTGGACAGAAAGAAGGGAGCCAGCAGAGTGAGGAGAATGTGCAGAGGCAAAACCACCTGGGGTGACCTAGGAAGCTGGTCACTTCCATGTGGCTGGGGGGAAGGGCTGGGCAGGGAGATGAAGCTGGAAACAGCCATGGTGAGGGGCTGGGGTTGCTCTGGAATGTGGACTGAAGGATTTTAGCAGGAGCATACCACAAAGTTACATTTGGAATCGGAAGAGCGAGCTGTGGTAGCAGAAGGGCAAGTGGATGGGACAGAGGAAGGGACAGTCAGGGGCTGCAGGAGCTGTCCTGGAAGAGAGAGTGAGGCCCCTTCACCGGTTCCTCAGCAATGTTTCACTACATGAGGACTGAAACCATTTATGATGACAAGTTAAGGACCCGAATTTCTAAGCCTAGCAATGGAAACCTACAAACACGGCTTGTCACCTTAATGAGCAGTTCTTGGTCATAGAGAATCCTCAGATGATGTTAAAGAAGAATCTCAGTTCATCTAAACATGATTTATTAACATAGTTCATCTATTAATTATATCTTAGAGGCTTAAGCTATACTACTGTACTCTGTAGAATGATAATTTCTGTGCTTTTTAAAGTACCAAAAGAAAACAGAGACATAAGGGAAACCAGCAGGATATAGTGTGATTTTGAAAATGGGTTTGATTTTCAACTTAGTGCTTGCTCCTTTGAGGAATTCAAAGGTATAATTTAAGAGTTTGGCAACTGAAGAATTATAATCAGCACTTACAATTTCACCAAATATGTATCACTTCCAAATGTGCTCCTTTCATATCGCCCTATGTTCTAGTAGATGCACAGAAGGTGCATACAATGTTTGCTGAGTGAATGTGTGGAAGGCGCAGCTTGCAGTGGGCACCCCGCCCCAAGGCCAGCACTGGGTCACTCTCCCCATGGCTTTGTACCTTTACATTCTAGGTCCTGAGATTAGTGTAAAAGCCTTGTAGCTCTAGATATTTCTGACAAGTTAAAAGATCTGTCCATGAATCTTTTCTTGCTTTCAAGATGCCCTCACTGTGCACCATTCAACAGTGCCTGTGGGGGTGATCTGAACCCCTACATCACCACTACCGCTGCCCAAAGATCCTGCTTCCATTGAATAGGAATGGAAGTGGAGGAGTCTGTAAAGCCACAACATCTGGGAAAGAAAGGAAGTACATACTTCCTTTATAGCCGAGCATCTGTATCTTTCAGAATCGTCCTTCCCAGATATTATAAAATGCAGTCTGTGTTACTTATCACTAATTACCGCAGGGAACTGGAGTGAATTTTACCAGTTAATTTTATTATACAATAAAAGAATCATTAAAACAACAAAAAACATTCAAAAGCATGTGTATATGACATTTCTAAATTATGAGTAAGTAAGATAAAGACCAACTAACCCATCTAATTTGTATTTCATGCTTGGGTTAATATGTTACCAAAATACTGGATTAAAAAAAAAGCACTATAAAGGTTCAATGTCTCTGTTTTAAGGGGAGTTTACTTTTTATATTACATTGGAATATTATTCTTTTTGCAGCATATTATTTCCAAAGATCCATCCTTTAGAAGGGAAACTAAGAAGGAGGAAGGAGTGATTTGAGTCCTTCATTTATGTTAAATGGGAAGCTGGGATGGTTTCTACCATGCTCATTGCTTTGAAAATGAACAATAAAATGTATTACATTACATGAGCTCATTTAGTTTTTCCCTCACAAAATCTACTATATTTAACAGAAGCTGAGAGGAAGGTAAACCAAGGGAGTAAGAATGGTGCACAAAGTTGTTTATAACTGTATTTTACTAAGAAGTTGTTGCAAAAAGACTTTTCCTCTAGGTAATTTTATTTTTTTTAAAGATTATTTATTTATTCATGAAAGAGAGAGAAAGAGAGAGGCAGAGACACAGGCAGAGGGAGAAGCAGGCTCCATGCAGAGAGCCCGATGTGGGACTTGATCCCGGGACTCCAGGATCATGCCCTGGGCGGATGGCAGGCACTAAACTGCTGAGCCACCCAGGGATCTCCCCTCTAGGTAATTTTAAATATATCCTATTATTGTCATTTAAAAATTTTATTTAAAAAATATTAAACTATTCTTGCTGGGCTCATATCTGATTCTGCAGGACCAGAGTATTTGGATTCCATTACCTAGATTGTAATGGAACTTTTTATGACTACAATATTGTGAGTCTTTCTCTATTTATATTTTCTTAAAAAAAACAAACAAACAAACAAAAAAAAGAAGATGATGTTCCAAGCTTACAGCATAGTAAACTACTCTGATGTGCTCTGGGAACCAGTGTGCCTTTTCAAGCAGGGTGCCATTTATATAATTGGCCAGAAGGTAATGTTACTAAGCCCATGTCCTACTTACCTCATCTAGCTGAACACTCAGAAAATCAAAATCCATGATCGCCTACTATATTTAGTTGCATGAGAAAATATACTTTGAATACAACAGTGCTATATTTGTGAAAAGAGAGGCTTTCTGTGAACATTTCCAGGTGCAGACTTTGACTCCAAGTAGTCTGAATAACTTTTCTCTGATAACTCTCAAATAGATGATGTTGTTCTGGGGCACCTGGGTGGCTCAGCAGTTGAACATCTGCCTTCAGCTCAGGTTATGATCCCAGGGTCCTAGGATCAAGTCCCACATTAGGCTCCCTGCAGGGAGCCTGCTTCTCCTTCTGCTTATGTCTCTGCCTCTATCTCTGTGTCTTTCAAGAATAAAAAAAAAAAAAAAAAAAAAAAAGATGATACTGTTCTGGTAACATGGCAAACAGAAGCTAACACCCTTCTCACAGTTTACCTGTATGAAAAGTTCCAGAACATCAGCATGACAAGGTCCTTCAGCTGGTGTGTGTACATTTTCGTATGTGTGCCCTGAAACCAAATTATGACCTCAACGATTATGTTTATAGCCGTGGACAACAAGTGTTCAGATTCTCCCATCGACTTGGAGGTAGCAACACTGTAGGGAGGTGCTTTCAGAACCCTGCACGGTATGACTAAAGTGTTTCCACTTCCCTGGAATCTACATTAACATGCAAAGAGAGGCACAGCCCACTCTAGGGCCACACTTAATACTGCCTTTAGTCCAGGGGCTTTCCTGTCCTAGAAACTTGCCTTCCCGTTTTGTTTGTACTCCATCAAAAGCAGATCATCCTGATTTTGACAATGGTTTTACAGCTGTGATAGACCAAATGCAAATAAATGGCAGAGTGAGTGAATCCTCTGGAAGACCAGAGGCAGAATCCTCTGGAAGACCAGGAGAGTATTAGAGAAGGGGCGGTAATTTTGAAAAGACATTATCTGTTTCTTTGGCCCTCTGTTCCCTAATGGAATCAATGGAAATGAACTTGAAGTGCCTTGCAGAGTAGGCTGGCAAGAGCGCTTCCGCACAGCCCCGTTGGTGCTGCTTCTCTCTCTGGAGTGATGCCATCATCACAGTGCTTTGAACAGTGGAAAATTTATACTTTCGCTGCAAACAAGCAGATGGTTTCAAGTCTAATGGAGGACCATTTAAAGATGCCTCAGTCTGAATTTGGAGATCAGGAATGACTGCATCTTGGAGTTATTGTTTCCCAGAAAAATTAACTTCCAGGGGATTAGCTATGTGCTAACCAACCATTTCTCCCTGAGACTGCCACTGTGTTAATACATAATTAACTCACAAGAAATTCATTTTTTTCTCCCGACAGCTAATATGTTTGATTTGGACACCCCGTGTCTGTAGCCAGGATAGGCCCAAGTTCCAGAGAGCAAAGATCTCTGCATGCAGGTATGTAGGTATATATTTTTAACAAACAATTCCAAATAACAGGGGTATCAGGACTGTCACAAGCTAATGTGCAATGGATTCCTGAAGCTATGGATGAAAAACAGCCAGGTCCTATAACCAAATGTAAACGAAAATCAAACCCACTTCACTTTCCCACAATATAACAAGTCATTTCCACTTAACCACCTTCAACTAAAGGCTCATGGTTTCATAGGGGATCTAAGGAAGCCAAGGGGGTTGCTGGGTGACATGGAGCTTTAGACTGGTGGCAGATAAGAGATGCTGATGCAGATTGTTTTAAGAGAATACAGAAAAGGAGGCAATTAGAGAGGAGTGTCAAGATGCCTGGTGGTCTAGGGGCACCTGGGTACTCAGTTCAACATCTGACTCTTAATTTTGGCTCAGGTCATGGTCTCAGTGTCATAAGACGACCCTGTTGGCCCTGTGTCAGGTTCCAAGCTGAGCAGAGAATCTGTTTCTCTTGCCCTTCCTCTCCCTTGGCCCCTCCCCTGCACACATGCATGTGCTCTCTAAAATAAATAAGTAAATCTAAGAAAAAAAAAAAAAAAGATGCCTGGCTGGTCTCCACCATCCCAAGCATCACACTGGTGACGGCCCAGGACACAGCCAGTATGCTGGCAGTAAACCGGCTTCTTGGGAGCATCACCCCACTTCCTGCACTCACTGTCCCCAATCCAGAAAGGCTCTCCAGCACTGGAGTCAGCAGCTCATCTGAAAGCTAGTGCTGTCTAGACCTTAGGGCACGCTTATAGTTAGAGCACGCTTTTTGATCAAATGAAAGAGACCATACAAATGGCAAACAATTATCTTTATTCCCTGCCTTGCTGGAACAATAAAAATTATGTGCACTATGATCTGAAGCAAAAGCTTTCCTATAGCAGAGCCATGAACAAAGCTTGCATTTAGGATCTGGCAGGAAGGACCTTCTGTTAGAGCTCTCAGTGGCTCAGCCTTTTGTTTCCTGTTTCTCCAACCCTACTTTGTACTTTTCTCAGCCTCACTCTGTAGAGAGGCCTCTGGAGATGTGTTCTCTTCCCTAGAGTGTATGCACTTCTTGGTTTTGGTTGAGACAGCCCCTGGTCTGCCATTTGGTATGGTGAGTTAGTCATGAGTTGACCTTCAACAGAGGAGGACTGTTTTCTACAGGGAACAGCAAGTTAAGCTGCTGCTAGGACTGCATCACTGACAGCAGGGTCTGAATGAGGTCCATTCTCACCTCACCTGCCGTGTACCAGCCCACATGGGGCTGAGATGGGAGGGCCTGGAAGCCCCTTACCCCCTCACAAAGAGAGGGCAGCCTTCACCAGGGCAGTCATCCTTAACACAGCCTCCTAAGTAGGAATGCTGGCCTAGAGCACAGACCCTAAGGCTTGTGGCCATCCCAGGGGAGGGTCTGAGACCCCAGTGCTCTGAAGATTGGAAGGCAGAGACAGCAAGAAAAAACAGAGGGGTGCATGAGCATCTGCAAAGAAGAGAAAGTGGGATAATTTGCTGAAAGGAAGTGAAGCAAAAGAGGGAGAGGGAGAGAAAGAGAAAGAGTAAAGAGCAACCCAGGCACAAAGATCGAAGGTTAAAAAGAAGGGTGTTTGGATAACATAAAATTCAAAGAATTGACATTCTGGGCATGCAGGCCTTTTCCTTTTTCAAAAAATATTAAAAAAGAAGGAAGAAATGTTGATGGGGAGTGGGGAGGAGGATATAGAAGAAAAGTGTGACTGACACATGCACACAGATTCTACAGAATCCAACAGCAGAGCTCCATTCTAGCGTGAACTCTTGCCACTATTCCTACTAGAGACTATGCTCTAATTTGCTTCAAATCCACCATTTGTGAATTCTGCCACTGAATGAGCGAGTGTGAGCCCAAGAAGAACTATCCAACAGAGCCCCATCGTAATTTTTGAAGGGGACTTGACACCAGTTTTCATTTCCAGAAATTTATTTGAAATCCAAGTTAGTTCTGGTTAATTAGCCTTTCAAGATGACCTGTTCGGGGCTAAAATACAGCTGCATAATAACTATTTTTAAGGAATCACAGGCTGGAGGGGATTTGAGGCAGTTCATTGCCTGAAAGTAGGTAAATCTCCAAAGTAGGAGTTCCTTTTCTTCTGTAAGACCTCCAAGGATGGAGTATTAAAACCATCCTTTTCTAAGGATGGAGTATTGCAAAGGAGTATTTTATCTCCCAATGGTCAAGTTCTTCGTTGCACCCAACAGAGAATTCTGTTGTATTTATACCCATCTGCTCTATGGTGGGAAATGGTGGAAAAGCTATAGGCTCAGAATCAGTTACCGGCCTGGAACTGACTACTGACTCACCCCGCGTGATTATTCCTGTCATTATACTCATTTCACAGAGGAAGTTTACTTAGTAGTGAAGCTGGGATATACCTGACTCCAAAAGCCATCATCTTAACACCGGGAACATGCAAACCATCCATCCTGCTCCTGCCCCATTTTACATTCTTAGAGAACCAAAGTGCTTCACTAAACGCCAATGTTTGGGTACAGACATAAAGATGACAATTCCTTAGCGAATTTCTCTGATGGTAACTGTTGAATCACACATCATTTTCACAGAAATGATTTGTGCACAGCTATCCCGAATAAAGTTTGAATAACCCAGACTGATGTTTTGGAAATTGTTTTCTACGACTTACTTAAAAAAAAAAAAAGTGAATTCATTAGTCCAAGAAGTCAAAAAAAGCAACCTGGCTTTATTCTGCTTCTAATCAAAACAATATTTATCACATGTGAAAGGAGAGGCATTGGTGCTGTGTTTCCCAGACACTTGGCAGATCATTTTCTCTTGTGCCTGTGACTAAAACCAGACTTGAAAATTAAAAAGTATGTCTCTCATTTTTTTGAATGACAATTCAAACAAAAGAGACTGCAAATCTACTCACACAAACACTGCTTTAAGCAACCTGAATGAAAAACTGGAGAGAAATCTTGAGATCCATTTACAAATAAGAGATTTTATTCCAAATTGGCTTGTGAGAGAGATCAAGAATTTAAAGTTATAGCCCTGATAACACAGTTACCTGGTGGACACTTGATCTGAAAGGTCAGCCTCCAATACAAAAATAAAATAAAAACTCAAAAGTTTATGAGAAAAAAAAATCATTTCCTAATACAAAATTAAATGGGTTTTTGGAAGGAAAAAGAAAACGGAAGGTGATCTACTTTGGAATTGAATTTCATAATCCAGGACATTTCACCAGGCCTGGTATTTCGTTCTTTGTTCTCCCACCATTTTCTTCACCTATACACATCATTTCATCTTGCTTGTAAATGGCATTGCCAAGGACATCTGGTAAAATGCACGAGGTGTTCAAAATCCAACACGAAATCATATTCCATGGTTCTCCTGGGGAACTACAGGAGCAGAATAATTGAGACCCATTCTCTGAATCCAACTCATCAACTACTCTGGGGGAGGTGAGTATATGTGGTCAATGTAAGGGATCAAAAGGCAAGTTATTTCAAATATCCATTTCATGTACCTAC